>NC_055986.1:50000073-50642326 GCF_018446385.1 Zingiber officinale | reverse complement strand
CGCCCATAGAGAGCCTCGTAAGGTGCCATACCGATAGTGGCCTGATAGCTATTGTTGTATGCAAATTCTGCTAAACTCAGATATTTGCACCAACTTCCCTTGTAGTCTAGGGCACATGCTCGGAGCATATCTTCGAGTACCTGATTTACTCGCTCCGTCTGACCATCTGTCTGGGGATGGAAAGCTGTGCTGAACTTTAACTTAATGCCCAATGCTAACTGTACACACTCCCAAAAGTGTGATGTGAACCTACTATCTCTATTTGATATAATGGTCTGTGGGACTCCATGTAGTCTGACGATCTCCTTGAGATATAACTGAGCTAGCTGTTCCATGGAGTAGGATATCCTGATAGCTAAGAAGTGGGCTGATTTAGTCAATCTGTTGACTATTACCCAGATGACATCGAAACCATTCGTGGTTCTGGGTAAGCCCACTATGAAATCCATAGAGATGTCTTCCCACTTCCATTCTGGAATCTGAATAGGCTGTAGAACTCCTCCTGGTCTCTGATGTTCTTCCTTGACCCTCTGACAGGTCAGATAGGTGCTAACATATCTAGCGATGTCTCTTTTCATTCCAGGACACCAAAAACGTTTCTTTAGATCTTGGTACATCTTGGTGGAACCTAGATGCATCGCATAAAGAGTCCTGTGAGCCTCGTCTAAAATCTTCCTCCGTAGTTCCTCCTGATCTGGAACACAGAGTCTGTCACCAAAATACAACACCCCGCTAGCGGACACTCTAAACTCTCCACTTTCTGATTCTGCTAGTCCTTGCTTGATTTTTTGAATTTCAGGATCCTGTCCCTGAGCTGTCTGGATGTCACCAAGCAAGGTGGATTTTAATGTCATAGTAGAGAGTTGTCCCACTATAAGTTTGAGACCAAAATCTGTAATCTCTTTCTGTAGGGGCGGTGTCATGGCTGCTAGGGATAGTAAGGTAGCATCGGACTTTCTGCTAAGTGTGTCCGCTACCTTATTAGCTTTTCCTGGGTGGTAGAGGATGTCTATGTCGTAATCTTTAACCAGCTCTAGCCATCTACGCTGTCGCATATTCAGATCCTTCTGAGTGAAAAAGTACTTCAGACTCTGATGATCTGTATACACTCTGCAATGAGCTCCATACAAGTAATGTTTCCAAATTTTGAGGGCGAACACTACTGCTGCAAGCTCAAGGTCATGAGTAGGGTAATTCTTCTCATATTCCTTGAGTTGTTTGGAGGCATAGGCGATCACCTTACCTTCTTGCATCAGTACTGCTCCTAGCCCCAATTTAGAGGCGTCACTGTAAATGTCAAAGCTATCTATGTTGGCTGGTAGAGTCAAAATGGGAGCACTGATCAATCTCCTCTTTAACTCGCTAAAGCTGTTATCACAGTCCTCTGTCCACTGAAATTTTCTGTTCTTTCTGGTAAGAGCTGTCAGTGGGCAGGCTATTATGGAGAAGTCCTCTACAAATTTTCTGTAATAACCTGCTAATCCCAAAAAGCTCCTGATCTCACTGGCGTTCTTGGGTCTTTTCCAGTTACTCACAGCTTCTATTTTGCTGGGGTCTACCATAATACCATCCTTTGAGATGATGTGACCCAGGAAGGACACCTGATCTAACCAAAATTCATATTTCGTGAACTTGGCGTACAGTTGGTTCTGCTGAAGGGTCTGCAATACTATTCTCAGATGCTCTGCGTGTTCTTCCTGAGTTCCTGAATAGATAATGATGTCATCGATAAACACAATAACAAATCTATCTAGGTAGTCTCTGAATACTCTGTTCATGAGGTCCATGAAAGTAGCTGGAGCATTTGTCACGCCAAAGGGCATGACTACGAACTCGTAGTATCCGTATCTAGTCCTGAATGTTGTCTTGGGTATATCCCCTTCTTTAACTTTCACCTGATGATAACCTGATCTGAGGTCTATCTTAGAGAACACTGCTGCTCCCTTTAGTTGATCGAACAGGTCATCTATTCTGGGAAGAGGATACCTGTTCTTGATGGTGACTTGGTTCAGTGCTCTGTAATCTATACACAGGCGCATGCTCCCGTCCTTCTTCTTCACGAACAATACAGGTGCTCCCCATGGTGAGTGACTAGGGCGTATGAAACCTTGGTCAAGCAGCTCCTGTAATTGCTCCTGAAGTTCCTTCAGTTCTGCTGGAGCCATGCGATAAGGTGCTTTGGAGATAGGATTTGTACCGGGAATGAGTTCTATCTCAAATTCTATCTCCCTGTCTGGTGCTAGGCCTGGTAACTCTTCAGGGAAGACTGTTGGGTAGTCACATATGACTCGGACCTCTGCTAGCTATTGGCCCTCGTCCTGACTGGTATTGACTACATGTGCTAGGAATCCCGTACATCCTGAATCCATTAATTTCTGTGCCTTCAGAGTTGAGAGAAATTTCTTCGCTTTTCTCTTTGATTCTCCGCTATACTCAAATTGTACTCCTGCTTCAGGTTGGAATATGACTTTCTATTTACGACACTCGATAGAGGCACCGTATTTGATTAGAAAGTCCATTCCAAATATGACATCATAATCAGTCATATCTAGCACTATCAGATCACAAAAGAGTTCTCTGTCTGCTATAATGACTGGCACTGCTCTGAGCTAGTGCGTGGATACCATAATTTCTCCTGAAGGTAGTGTTGTCAAAAACTGACCACGGAGTACCTCTGGAGGTATTGCTAACTTTTCAGAAAATGCCCTAGATACATAAGAATGGGTTGCCCCAGTATCGAATAAGACAGTTGTACTTTGCTGTAAAATACTAATCTGACCTGTAACAACTGTCGAGGCATTCGCTACGTCCTCTCTGGTTAAGGAGTAGATCCTTGCATTCGTCATAGCGGGAGGGGCTTCTAGTCTGCCCTGGCTGATATGTGGACCATCTATAACGACCTGCATCTGATGTAGCTGTGCTGGCTGGCCTCCATACTGTATCGGCTGTGGTTGAGGAAGACTTGTCTTGTTCGGGCATTGCTTAGCCATATGCCCTTCCTGTCCACATTTAAAGCATCCTCGTGTGCCCTTGCGACAAACTCCTGGGTGAAATTTCCCACAAATAGCACATTTGGGATAATTAGGCTATTTGCTGGCTGGTCCTCCCTTTGGGTAACTCCCTGGTTTGCGCTTGTTGCCGGAGTTCCCTTTCCATTAAAGCTGTGGCCCTGTTGTTTCTGAGTACCTGAGCCTCCTTGCCCTTTGGACTCTGAGAGGACTTGCTTCTGCTGCTTGATATTATTCTGGTAGTGCTCGGTAGTCAGAGCACTGCTGACTAGTTCTTCGGTGGTTTGCGGCCTATGAACGCCGCCAGCCACGTTCATTGCTATTTCCGGCCTTAGGATCTTGAGCATCAACCGGACTCGTTCTTTTTCTGTGCTGACTAGTTCAGGTCATAGACGAGCCAGTCTATTGAATTTCTTCACGGCTTCCTCAACTGATAGGTTGCCCTGACGAAACTCAGTGAACTCGTCGTAGTGGCGGTTTGTGACTCGCATGTGAAAGAACTCCTCGAAGAATTCTTTCTCGAAGTCAGCCCATGTCATCTGGTTCACTGGGCGCTTCGCTCTAATTCTCTCCCACCACATACATGCATCTCCTGTCAAGCAGAAGGAGGCGCACTTCGCCTTTTCATGCTCTGGCCAGTCCAGAAGCTCCATCGTACTCTCCAGTGTTTTGAACCAGGCTTGAGCATCCCATGGTTCACTGGTGCCTGAGAAGTTCTCGGGCTTGACTCTCTGCCACTGGATCAGATAGGCTTCTCTCCTTGCCTCTGTTGCTGGGACTACTGGTGCTGTAGGCTGGACTGGTGGAACCTCTATAACTACTGGGGTTGCTATATTTGGTTCCGGGGTGACAGTGGGAGTATTCTGCTGATTAGCCTTTAAGGTGGCTATCTCTTGTTGTTGTTCTGCTAGCTGCTTCTGTAACTGAGCCACTACTGCTATAAGGTCTGGGGGAGGCACTGAACTGCCTGCCTCATGCTGGGGCTCAGTAGCTGGTGCCCTTCTAGCTGGGTGTCCTCGTGCCATTTCTAAAGGAAAGGGGGACATACATAACTAAAGCATCATGTGTATATAACTACTATCACTATCATGTTAGTTACTATCACAACTAAGCATACTTTAGTGATCTTCAAACATGAAAGCAATAAACATAACAAAGTGAGAGGTATTCTTATTTGGAAGCTATAGGTTCAATGCTGATGTGTGTGTAGGAAGTATGGAACTTTGCTCTGATACCACTCTGTAACGACCCGCCTTCTGCTAACTAGGCTGTGAGGCCGATCGTTACATTATGCTGTACTAACTCATGTGCGGAAAGCTGATCTGATGAAAATTTTGCTGAACTAATGAATATGCTTCTGTTAATCGCTATACTATCTGAACTTAATGTTTAAACAACCCCTTCAATTGCTGTGGCTATGCTAGAAGGGGTGTTCTAGGTCTTTCC
The DNA here is from genome assembly GCF_018446385.1 of Zingiber officinale. Classification (NCBI taxonomy): domain Eukaryota; kingdom Viridiplantae; phylum Streptophyta; class Magnoliopsida; order Zingiberales; family Zingiberaceae; genus Zingiber; species Zingiber officinale. Next base: position 50,637,872 of record NC_055986.1, on the reverse strand, counting down.
TATCATCTGGAGCTGAACTAAAGTGTTTTCAGCTAGTACTAGGCCTCTGATCGATCCACGGATCGATCCAGCGTGCTACTATGCACGGAGGCTAATTTGGATCGATCGGCTGATCGATCCCGGTTGGGCAATCGATCCAGTGATCGATTCAGGACCCCCAGGTTCAACTCGGATCGATCGGTTGATCGATCCAATTTGTCAATCGATCCGATGATCGATTCGACAGCCGCGGATTCAACTCGGATCGATCGGTGATCGATCCACAAACCTTCTCGTGTGAAACTTCGGATCGATCGATGATCGATCTAGGCGCGATCGATCGCGGGATAAGCTGAATCGATCGGTGATCGATCGAGAAGCCTCCAATCGATCGGCTGATCGATCGGGGTTTCTGATTTCATATCAGAACCTGATTTCAGCCCTGGTTCGAGCAGAAATCTCATATACCAACTCTAAACTAACTGAAATGCATTCTAACAACAATTAACTAGCATTCTAAACATGGCATGGTGCATATTTCACTAGTTCATGACTTTTAAGCAAACTGAAATACAAAAACTAAAAGTAACAAGGTTCTAATAGTTAGACTTGCTAAATCCCTAAGATCTTCATTCCAAACTCCTTTTTCACACACACATCTTCGTTGCATTGTCCTCCAGCCTCCGCTAGTCCATCTTTCCTTTACCTTTATCTGCAGTATAAGGAAAAGAGTATCTGTAAGCTTGAGAGCTTAGTAAGAAACCATCTACCTTACTAAAACATGCATATGATGTAATTTATGTTTTTAAAACATGCTATTTGAAATATATGCTGAACAGGTAAAAGCATGGTATACAAACAAACTGGTCATGGCAACAAGTGCTAACATAAGCTATCATATTGTATCAATAGAAAACTAAACCGATACAAAAACTGAGCTGAGCAAATTCTAAACTAATGCTAAAGCTATACTGAATTCACATAACTATTTGTGAGAGTTCGAAAACCATATATATAATAGATGAAAATACTAATCATGCTGCTGATGGGCCCGGCAACTATATTTGCTGTGCGCGCATCCCTAACTAAACCCGGGGTTGCAAATTCCGAATCTAGTAGGGTTTACTAGGTTATCTAAACCTAGGGATGACTGTGGGAGTCCAACCCAATGGATATCTAATCCAGTACAGTGCCACTGCTAAAATAAAATACTGGTTATAGCTAAATTCTTCTTATTTTGCTATTTCTAGGTTATCTGAACCTAGAGCTAGGTTATCTGAACCTAGAGGCGACTGTGGGAGCCCACCCATTGGACCGTAGTCCCATATAAGCTGTACTAAAGCTAAACATACTGAATGAATGCTTCTATCGCATTTAGCTAAGCTAGTAAAATGCTTAAGTTGCATTTTAACCGTGCTAATAATTTAATCGAACGCTTGGTGTGCGCTAATTCGCATCCTTTGTGCCGAAAATCTACATACTACTAAACTGAAGCATAAAATTCACACGGAAAGCTACTTATACTATAGGTGAGGGGTTTCTTAATCCTGCGCTAGATTTCCTTACGATCTGATCGCTAGATTTCCGGTGGAGAAGATCCCTTCGTTGATCTCCTCGCGTCTACGTGTTCTTCTCGCGGAAAGGAGCATCCTCGTGCCGGAGTTGTCGCCGGAAGGTGCTCTTGGAACCCTTGGGACGGAACCCTAGCCCTTGGGGCTTGGTGCGCCGAGAGGAGGAGAGTAGGGAGAGGGGCGGCGTGGGTAAGGGTTTTGAGGGAGAGGAGAGTTACGTTAAAAATAACTCTTCACTTAATTCTTCCCTATTTATATTAAGTGGGTAATTCAGCCCAACTCAAATATAAATATAATTGTTCCCCTTTCCTTTCAGCATGGCCCTACTGGGTTTACTTAGTTACTAGAGTTCACCTTAAGTCATAGAACCCAATAGGTCTCGGGTTCAATTTCCGCTTAAGCTGTTTTACGATTCTATTTATTTTTGCTACTTCTGCTATTCTAAAAATTCTGTAAAAATATCCTAAAATTCCAAAAAAATCATAGAATATTTCTAAAATAATTTTGAGAATTTTCGGGCGTTACAGCAAGTTTCGGCCATAACAATATTAAAGGACCTAGGAAGCTTAGAACCTAAACTAATCATGCTCATGATGTTCTTTATGATAAGTGTTATGAAGTTGGTTTAGGGTTCAAATGCTTTTATGTTACTTGTAACCTAGGACAATACCTTGCATGTTTCGGCTACTCCATGGAATTAGGGTTAGAGACCCAATTATGATTTACTATGTGTCTCACATGCTATGATATGAATTAGGAGATGCTAGTTAATGTTTTCCATGCATGATTATGTTTCCCTATGATATGTCATATGCTCATTTATGTATGCTTATGAATCATGCATGATAATGACTCTTATGATGGACTATATGCTCAAGTATGCATGCTTTATGATATGACAAGTAAAGGCCTAAGAGATGCTTCCCTATTAGTTGGGACTAAGAGCACTCTTTATGATATGACAAGTAAAGGCCTAAGAGTTGCTTCCCTATTAGTTGGGACTAAGAGTACTCTTCATGATATGATAAGTAAATATGACATGCTCCTTTACTTTTTATGTGGCTTGTACCAGACCTTAGTGTCCAAGGGATGAGCTCCTTAGTTCGCCTCTAGGTCGACGGACGTAGTACGGACCTAGTTCCCTAGTAGGTTCGGGACTAGCTACCCCGTCCTAGGGATTACGCGCATTTATGTTATATGGTCATAGTCGGGCCCTCATGTTGAGATTATATTTAAGTATTATATGATATCACATAGCCGGGCCATCAGAGGGGTAATGAATACAACATCACATTTATTCTTGTAAATTTCAAAAGGACTCAATAGAATCACTTAATTCAATACAAAAGTTTGTTATTACACTTAGAATCTGATCAAGTACATAACATTACATTTCCCCTCAGAACAGTAAGTCTCAGATAGATAACAAAGTTTACAAACACAAGCTCTTGAAATGCTTAGAAAATTTCAATCCCACTGGATTCAAACTTACCATGGAGCGGAGATGGAAACATTTTACCTCGCCCAGGCTTGTCAAGGCTCATATGTAGCAACATTTAGCCTGGGACGAAGAAAGCAACAAAGTAGAAAAACTCAAGGGCAGGGGAAAGGAGAAAGGTCCATACAGACCATAATGGAAAAGTAAATGTAAAAACCACTTCACCTCTCAAGCCCTAGAGCTCTACAAGTGGAGCAACCAAGTATAACCCAAGGGTAACATGTGCTGTGCCCTTCACACAACATCCATGGGTTATTTAGTTGCCCCTTCATGAGTAGTGAAAATCTCTCTGAAGCTTCTTGAGTCCTTCAGAGCATCGACATCTTTGGATGAAAAGTCTGGACTGTGAAGCTTCATCTCTTAAGACAATCCCTTGAACCCTAAAGGTAGCCGGAGTAAAAATCCCAATAAACTCACATATAGATCTCGCCTTGTCCAACAAAAGTCGCTCCCGAAGAGGGGGAACCGAAGCCATACTCTTAACCAGAAAAAGAGCAATGAAAATCAGCAAGGAAGGAAAAGAACTAAGGTGGGTGGTGAACAAAGAGAAGGTTGTAACCCTATTTAAAGGATCAAGGGACTCAAGGAATCACTGTACATTGGTTGCATCAGATAACTATACACAAAATCTGTGAGGTCATTTCAATATCTGAAGCAGAGTTACGGGTAGGAAAAGACAAAATCAGACTTATGTCTAGTCAGTCGTCTATACCTCCTTCGACTAGACTTGAAGGGAAGGCTAGTGATATGGGTTAGGTTTTGTGGGTCCCCGATAAAGAAAGGAAAGGAGGTAATAACATAAATGCGCGGTTTTGTGGGCCCTCAATGAAGGACTTAGGTGAGGCATCCCGCATTCTAGGGATACAGATCTATAGAGATAGATCTAAGAGATTGCTTGGCCTAAGTCAGAGTACATACATTGACAAGGTACTCCTTCGGTTTTCCATGCAGAACTCCAAGAAGGGGTTTCTGCCGATGTCACATGGCGTGAGTCTTTCGAAAACTCAAGGTCCCTCTTCTAGAGAGGAGAGAGACCGCATGGATCAGATCCCTTATGCTTCAGCCATAGGATCTTTCATGTACGCCATGCTATGTACTCGACCTGATGTCTCGTATGCTTTGAGCATGACGAGCAGATACCAGTCAAATCTAGGTGAAAGTCACTGGATAGCGGTCAAGAATATTCTTAAGTACTTAAGAAGGACTAAAGAATATTTCTTGATATATGGAGGCAATGATGAGCTAGTTGTAAAGGGTTACAGTGATGATAGCTTCCAGACCGACAAGGATGATTATCGATCGTAGTCAGGGTTCGTGTTTTGCATAAATGGTGGTGCTGTGAGCTAGAAGAGTTCGAAGCGACACGATGGGCGATTCTCTGACGGTAGAGTATATTCTTGCATCGAGGCAAAGGAGGTAGTTGGATTAGCAAGTTCGTCCGAACTTGGGGTGGTTCTAGCATTGCTGACCCTATTGAGCTCTATTATGACAATAATGGAGCTATAGCACGAAGGAACCTCGCTCACCCCAGCGGACACTACGGCGCTTCCATCTCATTCGAGAGATTATCGAGAGAGGAGATGTGAAGATTTGTAGAGTACCCACAGAGGCAAACATCGCAGATCCCTTGACCAAGGCTTTGGCACAGAGGAAGCATGATGGTCAAACTAGGTCATTGGGGCTTAGAGCCTACACTGATTGGCACTAGTGCTAGTGGGAGATTGTTAGCTAGAGCCCTAGAGCCAATCATTTGATGATTGTATTTTGGACTTGTTGTATCATATTCTATATAAATAAAGGCATTTGGTTTTTGGTTATTATACTTACTTGTATTGGTGCCAAATAAACTAAGTATAATAACGTCCTTGAGTAGAAGGTTATTACCTATATCAATCGATTGGTTGAATCGATAGTGAGATGATATAGAGGTCACTAATCTTAATCATTCATAGTCGAGCATTAACATTCAGGGACAATGTTAATGTAATAAGACTAGCATGTAGGTCAACTCGATGACTCGATCTCACAAGTCATGGATATGGAGATATCAAGTTGACACATGAGTATGCATTGGAGAATGTATACTGAATGACCCGCCATGAGAAAGTATCATGGATCGTTATATGAGTGTCATATACTTTCTCATGTGGCTATTAGTATGACTACTAGTCCTTAGACCTGAAGTCACCATGGTTCCCTACATAAGGAGTTATGGACTTTGGTTTCGTCAAACGTCACCCGTAACTGGGTGGACTATAATGGCGATTTCTGGGTATGTAACAAATTATGCGGAGGGATGTGAGTGATGTAGATGGGATCTATCCCTCCTATATGACGGGAGAGACATCGATATTCTTGATAGAGTGAGACCACGAAGTGCATGGCCATGCCCAAATGGGTCAATATAAGTTATTGAGCTCATTTGATTTAGTGAGTCTACTTGGAGTTCAAGATTTAGATTGATCAGAGGATGACACGGTCTATGACTCACATTGATCAATCTAGATGTCTAGGATAGAAGGACACTTGTCATATATTGTGAGGAGTCACAATTAGTACTCACAAGGTGATGTTGGATCTCAACATTTTTGTAACTTGGGTAGTAATTATGTATTGCTAGATACCGCTCATTACTTATGCTTCTAAATGAGTTTAGGGGCATTGCTAACGTTACAAGAACCTATTGGGTCACACACAAAGAACAAGTGGATAGAGATTAGGTTCATATGATGAACCAAGAGGATTAGATTCATTTGATGAATCAAATTGGATTAAGAGTAATCCTAATTGGGCTAATTGAGTTGGACTCAAGTTGATTCATGTGTTCAATGAGTCTAATTTAGATTATGACTCATTGAATTAAATTAATTAAATGAATTAGATTCATTATATTAAATTGGCTTAAATTAAATGGTTGGATTAGATCAACCATGAGAGAGATTAAGTCAAGTTTGACTTGATTTGAGAAGAAGATGAAGAGTCAAGTTTGACTTGACTTTATGCCACATCATATGTGTGACTTGGCATTAAGTGGCCAATGATGATGTGCCACATCATCATAGTTAATACATGATTGTGCCACCTAATGGAAGTTACATCTTCTCCTTTGCTTTAATGTGGCCGGCCACATTAATGAGAGGAGTTACTCTTGATGTGGCCGACCACTCAAAATGAATGGGATTCATTATTTTTCATTCAAGGCTAATTGCATCTTCTTCTTCCTCAAGCTTTCCTCAAGCTCTCCCTCTCCTCTTCTCTTGGCCGAAAGTTTTCAAGCAAGAAAGAAGGTGAATGAGTTTAAGTTTCATGAAGGAAAAAGGTAGAGTGATTGTCACATAGAAGAAGAAGAAGAGTGTTCATAAGATCCATTCTATTTCTCTTCTCTATCCTTTTCTTTTCATTCCCATCCGAGAGCCCTAGAAAGTGCTAGCACACTTGTGGTGCTCTCTTCTCCATCCTTGTGTGTTAGAGAACACATCTTGTTCGTGTGGATACTTCTAGAGGATTGTCTACGTTGACAATCTTGAGATCCGGCGTACCTTGGACTTGCGGGATTGCGAAGGGCTTCGCTTCAAAGGTATAACCTTTTTCCCTTGTAGATCTAAGTGTAGATCTAGGTAAACTCGTACTCGTAGTTTTTCAAAAAAATTTTCTTTGCACGGATCCGTTGGCTAGGGAGTTTCGGGGTTTCCGCGACGCGAAAAAGCGATTTTCGCGGCCCGAAAAATCCAACAGTGGTATCAGAGCCACGTGCGAAGGCGTGTACGAGTTTATTTTGATTTTTATGAAAAATAAACATTCTGTGAATTTCTGTAATTTCATGATTTTTATAGTTTTAAAGGGTATTTTTCTCGTAGAAGCGAAGCACAAGTGTTTAGACACTTGTAGGCTTTGACTATCGAGAAGATTTTTCCGTAACGGTAATGTTTCGACCCAAAACATTTTTGGTACAGCGGGCTAAGGCACTGTTGGATCGCTTAGGAGCAACTCGCGATGGTTAGATCGCGGGTAGGGGTACTGACCCTAACCCCGCAAGGGGATTTGCTCCGCGATTGCGCCCGAAATCGCTAATCGGGGCCGCTGGGAAAATTTTACTCATAAAAAATGTAAAAATTATGAAAAATTGCAGAAAATTATGAAAATATATAATTTTGAATTATATATTATTTTTGTAATAGTCATGGCCCAAAAAGACCCAATATGATTGAATTTGTGTTGTAATTTATAATATGGCCTGCGTGCCGTCATGTGTTTGTGTGTGCTTATTTGATACACGACCTGCGCGTCGTGCCTCCCTATTTATATTCTGGTTGTAAATTAGATTTAGACTCGAATGTAACTCGAGTTTCAAAATTGTAATGTAAATTTTGAAGCGGTGGAAGGTCCACTCGAGACGGAGTTACGAGGAGGGCGCGAGCAACACAAGGTGGTCAAAGGAAGGAGCTTGCGAAGCTGTTGACCTTAGGTTGACCATTCGATCTTCTCATTGGCTTGAGAAGATCGTAGTAGGGCCATGACATAATCACAAAATTTATTTAATTACTTGTGTATGTGATGCATGTTTAATTAAGTAATTAATTAGTGCCTAACGATTAAGATTAGTTCTAAATCGTGCACAAGATGCACCCTTACGATTAGATTAGATCTACATCGTGTACAAGATGCACCCTATCGATTAGATTAGATCTATATCGAGTAATGATACAACATCGACGTTTAGATTAGATCTAAATCACGTCAACTCTAATGTCTACTGTGCCGTGATACCTATCACTACCTCGATCACATGTGTTGTTGAATCTGCTAAAGCAGAGCAACACATATTATCTTGGTAGGGTACGGAGGGACAATCTTGGTCCCTCCTATCAATGCATGGGTGAGTACAACTCAATTAGATTTAGTAACTAGTTAACTCGGTTGGATCGAGTACAACTATAGGCATTCTTTCAACGGTTGGAAAGATAGGACATAAATCACATTTATATTAATTCTTAGGCGTATTAGCCAAAGCTAACTCAAGTTTTAATATAACTGCGGATAATGATCCTATAAACAAGAGTTGCATAGAGATGTAATTAGTAATCGTTACCTACCGATCATACTAAATCTTTGGCGTATTAGCCAAAGCTAACTCAAGGGTTAGTATGATGTGGATCTTGGCCCATATGAATTATAGAATTCAGTGGGAGCATCATTTAGTTGAAGGCCTAATTAAATGATTTAAAAGAATATGATATTTATTTATGTTGTAGAATTTTCATGACGTCAAACACGAACAACTTCTCTCTGCGTTCTGTCCTAAAGAAGGACAAGCTCAACGGAGCAAATTTCCTGGACTAGTACAGGAACCTGAGAATAGTTCTCACCCAAGAACGTAAACTGTACGTTCTGGAGCAGCCCATTCCGGAGGCTCCTCCTGCCACTGCCACGCGAGCAGACCGAGATGCTTACAAGAAGCATCAAGATGACGCATTAGATGTGTCCTGTCTTATGCTCGCGACCATGAACTCTGAGCTTCAGAAGCAACATGAGTTGATAGGCGCTTACGATATGGTTGAACATCTTTGTCACCTATATCAAGGACAAGCAAGGCACTGGAAGAGGAACTCCAAAGAATACCTGGAAGATCTTAAGAAGAAGAGAAATAAGATTTCTACTTCAGGTATACATGTTATAGAAGTCAACCTCTCTATTTCTTCATCGTGGGTATTAGATACCGAATGTGCTTCGTACATTTGTACTAATGTACAAGTGCTGAGAAATAGCAGGGCATTGACGAAGGGTGAGGTAGACCTACGAGTAGGCAATAGAGCACGGGTTGCTGCTGTTGCTGTAGGAACTTATCATCTATCTCTACCCTCGGGGCTTGTACTAGAATTAGATGATTGTTGTTATGTGCCTGCATTAACTAAGAACATTATATCAGTTTCTTGTTTGGACAAGAAAGGTTTCTCGTTTACAATAAAGAACAAATGTTGTTCCGTCTATTTAAATGATATGTTCTATTGTAGTGCACCTCCGATAAATGGACTCTATATTCTAGATCTTGAAAGCCCTATTTATAACATAAATACCAAGAGGTTTAAGTCAAATGACCTGGACCAAACCTATCTCTGGCACTGTCGCTTAGGTCATATAAATGACAAGCGCTTATCCCAGCTCCATAAGGATGGTTTGCTGGACTCATTTGATTTTGAATCTTATGAGACGTGCGAGTCATGCCTACTAGGCAAGATAACCAAGACACCTTTTAGTGGGCACAGCGAAAGAGCGACTGATTTGTTAGGACTTATACATAGTGATATATGTGGCCCTTTCAATGTCGCTGCTAGAGGCGGTTATAGGTACTTCATCACATTTACTGATGACTTCAGTAGATATGGTTATGTGTACTTGATGACACATAAGTCTGAATCCTTTGAAAAGTTCAAAGAATTCAAGAATGAAGTACAGAACCAACTTGGCAAAAGTATTAAGATACTTCGATCAGATCGAGGTGGAGAATACCTTAGCCATGAGTTTTGTGACTATCTAGCTGAGTGTGGGATCCTATCCCAACTCACTCCTCTTGGAACACCACAGTGGAATGGTGTATCCGAAAGGAGGAATCGTACCTTATTAAATATGGTACGATCTATGATGAGTCACACAGATCTTCCGACATTCCTTTAGGGCTATGCTCTAGACATGACAGCTTTTATACTCAACCGAGTTCTATCTAAGGCCGTGATAAAGACACCATATAGGATATGGACTAGGAGAGATGCCCAGGTGTCTTTCATGAGGATTTGGGGTTGTGAGGCTTACGTTAGACGTCAAGTCTCAGATAAATTAGGACCCAAATCCGACAAGTGCTACTTTATAGGATATCCCAAGGAAACTAAGGGATATTACTTCTACATTCCCAGTCAGCACAAGATAGTTGTGGCAAAGACTGGAGTCTTTCTAGAAAGGGACTTTGTTTCTAGAAAGACTAGTGGGAGTACATTCGATCTTGAAGAAGTTCAAGATGCGGATCCTAGCACTGAAGCCTTGATGGAAGTTGAACTGGAACCACAAAGTGTTGTGGATGATGTTGTTCCACAAAGAGTTGAGGAACGACAACCAGTTCAAGTAGACCAACCTCTTCGCAGGTCTGATAGGGTACGTCGTCAGCCTGAGAGATACTCATTTCTCTTGTCTGACCATGATGACGTTGTGCTCATAGAGGATGAGCCTATCACCTATCAGGAAGTTGTGATGAGACCAGATTCCGAGAAATGGCTAGAGGCCATGAGATCCGAAATGGAATCCATGTACACCAACCAAGTATGGACTTTGGTTGATCCACCTGAAGGGTAAAACCCATAGGGTGTAAGTGGATCTTTAAGAGAAAGATTGACATGGATGGACTTATCTATAAGGGTCGCTTGGTAGCTAAAGGTTTCAAGCAGATTCATGGTATTGACTATGATGAAACCTTTTCTCCAGTAGCGATGTTTAAGTCCATTCGGATCATGCTTGCTATTGCAGCTTACCACGATTACGAGATCTGGTAGATGGATGTCAAAACCGCGTTTCTGAAACCTCGAGGATCTGTACATGACACAACCTGAGGGTTTTGTAGATCCAAAGCATACTAGCAGAGTATGCAAGCTGCATAGGTCCATTTATGGACTAAAGCAAGCTTCTCGGAGCTGGAATCTTCGATTCGATGATGCAATCAAACAGTTTGGTTCCATCAAGAATGAAGATGAACCTTGTGTCTACAAGAAGGTTGTAGGAGACATAGTTGTCTTCCTCATATTGTATGTGGATGACATACTACTCATTGGGAAAGACATCCCTTTGCTACAGTCTGTCAAGACTTGGCTAGGGACATGTTTCTCAATGAAGGACTTAGGTGAGGCATCCCACATTCTAGGGATACAGATCTATAGAGATAGATCTAAGAGATTGCTTGGCCTAAGTTAGAGTATAAATATTGACAAGGTACTCCTTCGGTTTGCCATGCAGAACTCGAAGAAGGAGTTTCTACCGATGTCACATGGCGTGAATCTTTCGAAGACTCAAGGTCCCTCTTCTAGAGAGGAGAGAGACCGCATGGATCAGATCCCTTATGCTTCAGTCATAGGATCTATCATGTACGCCATGTTATGTACTCGACCTGATGTCTCGTATACTTTGAGCATGACGAGCAGATACCAGTCAGATCCAGGTGAAAGTCACTGGATAGCGGTCAAGAATATTCTTAAGTACTTAAGAAGGACTAAAGAATATTTCTTGATATATGGAGGCAATGATGAGCTAGTTGTAAAGGGTTACAGTGATGCTAGCTTTCAGACTGACCAGGATGATTATCAATCGCAGTCAGGGTTCGTGTTTTGCATAAATGGTGGTGCTGTGAGCTGGAAGAGTTCGAAGCAGGACACAGTAGCTGATTCTACGACAGAGGCCGAGTATATTGCTGCATCAGAGGCAGCAAAGGAGGTAGTTTGGATTCGCAAGTTCGTCACTGAACTTGGGGTGGTTCCTAGCATTGCTGACCCTATTGAGCTCTATTGTGACAACAATGGAGCTATAGCACAGGTGAAGGAACCTCGCTCACACCAGCAGACCAAACACATACTACGGCGCTTCCATCTCATTCGAGAGATTATCGAGAGAGGAGATGTGAAGATTTGTAGAGTACCCACAGAGGCAAACATCGCAGATCCCTTGACCAAGGCTTTGGCACAGAGGAAGCATGATGGTCAAACTAGGTCATTGGGGCTTAGAGCCTACACTGATTGGCACTAGTGCTAGTGGGAGATTGTTAGCTAGAGCCCTAGAGCCAATCATTTGATGATTGTATTTTGGACTTGTTGTATCATATTCTATATAAATAAAGGCATTTGGTTTTTGGTTATTATACTTACTTGTATTGGTGCCAAATAAACTAAGTATAATAACGTCCTTGAGTAGAAGGTTATTACCTATATCAATCGATTGGTTGAATCGATAGTGAGATGATATAGAGGTCACTAATCTTAATCATTCATAGTCGAGCATTAACATTCAGGGACAATGTTAATGTAATAAGACTAGCATGTAAGTCAACTCGATGACTCGATCTCACAAGTCATGGATATGGAGATATCAAGTTGACACATGAGTATGCATTGGAGAATGTATACTGAATGACCATGAGAAAGTATCATGGATCGTTATATGAGTGTCATATGCTTTCTCATGTGGCTATTAGTATGACTACTAGTCCTTAGACCTGAAGTCACCATGGTTCCCTACATAAGGAGTTATGGACTTTGGTTTCGTCAAACGTCACCCGTAACTGGGTGGACTATAATGGCGATTTCTGGGTATGTAACAAATTATGCGGAGGGATGTGAGTGATGTAGATGGGATCTATCCCTCCTATATGACGGGAGAGACATCGATATTCTTGATAGAGTGAGACCACGAAGTGCATGGCCATGCCCAAATGGGTCAATATAAGTTATTGAGCTCATTTGATTTAGTGAGTCTACTTGGAGTTCAAGATTTAGATTGATCAGAGGATGACACGGTCTATGACTCACATTGATCAATCTAGATGTCTAGGATAGAAGGACACTTGTCATATATTGTGAGGAGTCACAATTAGTACTCACAAGGTGATGTTGGATCTCAACATTTTTGTAACTTGGGTAGTAATTATGTATTGCTAGATACCGCTCATTACTTATGCTTCTAAATGAGTTTAGGGGCATTGCTAACGTTACAAGAACCTATTGGGTCACACACAAAGAACAAGTGGATAGAGATTAGGTTCATATGATGAACCAAGAGGATTAGATTCATTTGATGAATCAAATTGGATTAAGAGTAATCCTAATTGGGCTAATTGAGTTGGACTCAAGTTGATTCATGTGTTCAATGAGTCTAATTTAGATTATGACTCATTGAATTAAATTAATTAAATGAATTAGATTCATTATATTAAATTGGCTTAAATTAAATGGTTGGATTAGATCAACCATGAGAGAGATTAAGTCAAGTTTGACTTGATTTGAGAAGAAGATGAAGAGTCAAGTTTGACTTGACTTTATGCCACATCATATGTGTGACTTGGCATTAAGTGGCCAATGATGATGTGCCACATCATCATAGTTAATACATGATTGTGCCACCTAATGGAAGTTACATCTTCTCCTTTGCTTTAATGTGGCCGACCACATTAATGAGAGGAGTTACTCTTGATGTGGCCGGCTACTCAAAATGAATGGGATTCATTATTTTTCATTCAAGGCTAATTGCATCTTCTTCTTCCTCAAGCTTTCCTCAAGCTCTCCCTCTCCTCTTCTCTTGGCCGAAAGTTTTCAAGCAAGAAAGAAGGTGAATGAGTTTAAGTTTCATGAAGGAAAAAGGTAGAGTGATTGTCACATAGAAGAAGAAGAAGAGTGTTCATAAGATCCATTCTATTTCTCTTCTCTATCCTTTTCTTTTCATTCCCATCCGAGAGCCCTAGAAAGTTCTAGCACCCTTGTGGTGCTCTCTTCTCCATCCTTGTGTGTTAGAGAACACATCTTGTTCGTGTGGATACTTCTAGAGGATTGTCTACGTTGACAATCTTAAGATCCGGCGTACCTTGGACTTGCGGGATTGCGAAGGGCTTCGCTTCAAAGGTATAACCTTTTCCCCTTGTAGATCTAAGTGTAGATCTAGGTAAACTCGTACTCGTAGTTTTTCGAAAAATTTCTCTTTGCACGGATCCGTTGGCTAGGGAGTTTCGGGGTTTCCGTGACGCGAAAAAGCGGTTTTCGCGGCCCAAAAAACCCAACACCTTGTACCGCAGATAAAGGTAAATGATGGATAAACTAAGGGAGCAGCAGGTCGGGCAAGAGATGTGTGTGGTGGTGGCTCGGCTAAGGAAAAAGACTGCTTATGTTAATTTCTGCTTGATATGAACTATGCCTATTTTATGTTAATGTTTTGCATGATTACTTAATACTTATTCATGCTTATGTTGGAAATTGATATCATGACTTTTTAAATTTAAAATTATGCTTAACATGCTCATATGATTATAAATATTTAGATAATTAGTTATTAGTGTTTAAAAAGAAAAGTACATTAAAAACATAAAAGAATATAGAAATAAATACTTTCGCTGCTTAAAAATAGATTAATATGCATGTATGTTCCCGTAACCCTGTCATACCTGAAGGGCGGGCGTTACAAGTTGGTATCAGAGCCAAGTTATCCTTCCCACTACACACACGTCAAGCCTCCATCCTGCCGCTCCAAGTAAGAATCTTTGTACGTACTCTATTTCTTTATGCATGATAAGAAATGCTTTTAGTATGCATGAACATAAGTATAACTTATATGAATTACCTTTATGTATGATAAGCGATGTTTTAATATGCACGGATATAAGTAGGGATAACCATGGACTTATGCTAGCCTTATTGTCATTTACGAAGATAGATATGGCTAGAAGACGCGATAACAGGACCGATGAGACAGTGACTCCACCAGATTTAACCCATGTAGTCACAGACCTCCAGCGTCAGATCACGGAACAACAACAAGTAATCACTGCTTTGATGAATCAGCAAGGAAACCCTGTCACCCCACCAGCAAATCAGAATACATTGCCCGTCATACCTACAGCTGCACCAGTACCACCGGTAGCCCCTGCCCCAGTGGTCCGACAGGAGACTTACTTAATACAGTGGCTAAGGCTGTCGGGTACTTGTGAGCCATGGGACGCCCAAGCCTGGTTCAAGACGGTGGAAAGTATAGTGGAACTGCTAGACTGGCCCGTACCAGAAAAGATCAAGTGCGTGTCATTTTACTTTTCTGGGGACGCAAGAATGTGGTGGGAAAGGGTTAAGATCAAGAGACAAGTTAATTAGATGAACTGGGCGGACTTCGAAGAAGAGTTCTTCGAGGAGTTTTTCCATATGCGGGTAACAAACCGGCATTACGACGAGTTCACCGAGTTCCGGCAAGGTGACTTATCAGTTAACGAAGCAGTGAAGCTTCAATCGTCTCGCACGCCTCTACCCAAAGTTGGTCAGCACGGAAAGAGAAAGGGTCAGACTGATGCTGAAGATGCTCCGACCCGAGATAGCTTTGAATGTGGCCGGTGGAATTAATAGACCGCAGACTACAGAAGAGCTGGTCAGCAGTGCCTTGATCATCGAACACTATCAGAAGACGATGAACGAGAGTAAGAATCAAGCACAGACAGAAGGACAGAAACCTCAAGGTGCCAGAGCAAGCTGGAAAGGAAACCCTAATGGAAAAAGAAAGCAATGGAACAACACTAAAGGAGGTCCAGCGAATAAGCAACCTAAGTACCCTCAGTGTACCACTTGTGGGAAGCAACATTCCGGGGTATGCCACAAGGGTATGAAAAAGTGTTACAGTTGCAGACTGGAAGGACATATGGCCAGAGACTGCCCTATCCAGTTCCAGGCACCATCCTAGCAGTATAATCAGAACAGGAGTGCACCCTCACAGCTACACCAGATGCAAGCTGCCATATAAGTGACTCCGATTAGCCAAGGGAGATTGGAAGCCCCGCTAGTATGACGAATGCTAGGGTTTTCTCTCTCTCCAAAGAGGATGTGGCGAGTGCTTCTACAGTTGTCACAGGTCAGCTACCTATTTTTAGTCAGTATGCTATTGTGTTATTTGATATTGGGGCGACACACTCGTTTGTCTCTACACCCTTCATGAAGAAGTTAGAGATGCCACCACAAGCCTTAAATGGCAAATTCTTAACGACCCTGCCTTTGGAGAAGTAATGCCATCTACTCATATGTTGCGAGCCGCGCCCATCAGAATCGCAGGCAGAGAACTCTACTGTGATCTGATAGTGATTGACATGCAGGATTATGATAGTATACTGGGCATGGATTTCCTGAGTAAGTATGGTGCTTCGATCGAGTGCCGTAAAAGAAAAGTAGTCTTCCGACCTGAAGCTGAACCGATGTTCGAATTTGTTGGAGAACCAAGGAAAGAAACTAAGAGATTCTTATCAGCCATAAAGGCACAAAAGATGTTAGATAAGGGATGTACTGGGTTTCTAGCACACGTGGTTGATACAAGTCAAACCGAGGACCAGAAGCTAGAAGATGTCAGGGTGGTATGCAACTATCCGGAGGTGTTTCCCGATGAGCTACCAGGGTTAGCCCCCGATAGAGAAATAGAATTCGAGATCGAATTGATTCCTGGTACTAAACCAATCTCTAAAGCACTTTATCGTATGGTGCCGGCTGAGTTGAAGGAACTTCAGGGACAACTACTAGAGTTACTCGACAAGGGACTTATTCACCCTAGTCACTCTCCATGGGGAGCTCCAGTACTGTTTGTGAAAAAGAAGGATGGGTCTATGAAAATGTGTATAGACTACCAAGCTCTGAATAATGTGACAATCAAGAACATGTACCCTCTTCCATGGATCGACGACCTGTTCGACCAGTTAAAGGGTGCAACCGTCTTCTTTAAGATTGACCTAAGGTCCGACTATCATCAAGTGAAAGTGAAACAGGATGATATACCGAAGACGACATTTCGAACAAGATACGGACACTATAAGTTCATAGTTATGCCCTTCGGAGTGACAAATGCTCCTGCTGTATTTATGGATCTGATGAATCGGGTGTTTACAGCATATCTCGATAAATTTGTGATCGTCTTCATTGATGATATTCTCATCTATTCAAGAACCCAAGAAGAGCATGCTGAACACCTGAATACCGTACTATAGATTCTTCGAGAGAAACAACTATATGCAAAGTTCTCCAAATGCGAGTTCTGGCTTGATCGAGTATCATTCTTGGGTCATATTATCTCCAAGGACGGAGTAATGGTAGATCCGAATAAGATTGAAGCTGTAAGTAACTGGAACAGGCCAAAGAATGCCAGTGAAATCAGAAGTTTTCTCGGGCTAGCAGGCTACTACAGGAAGTTTGTAGAGGACTTCTCTAAAATTGTAGCCCCTATGACAGTTCTCACCAGAAAGAACAAAAAGTATAAATGGACGGATGACTGTGAGAAGAGTTTCACATAATTGAAAAGGAGACTGACCAGTGCTCCGATCCTTACTCTTCCGAAAAGTGACAAAGGCTTCGATATATATAGCGATGCTTCCATATTAGGACTTGGAGCTGTACTCATGCAAGACGACAAGGTCATTGCCTACGCCTCTAGACAACTCAAAGTGCATGAAAGGAATTACCCCACTCATGACCTAGAACTAGCAGCCGTGGTCTTTGCTCTCAAAACATGGAGACATTATTTATATGGAGCCCAGTGTAAGATTTATACCGACCACCAGAGTCTGAAATATTTCTTCACACAGAAAGACCTGAATATGAGACAACACAGATGGCTCGAGCTAGTCAAGGACTATGACTGCGAGATCTTTTATCATTCAGGAAAAGAGAACAAAGTGGCCGATGTGTTAGCTAGAGCCCTAGAGCCAATCATTTGATGATTATATTTTGGACTTGTTGTATCATATTCTATATATAAATAAAGGCATTTGGTTTTTGGTTATTATACTTACTTGTATTGGTGTCAAATAAACTAAGTATAATAACGTCCTTGAGTAGACGGTTCTCACCTATATCAATCGGTTAGTTGAACCGATAGTGAGATGATATAGGGAACACTACTCTTAATTATTCCTAGTCGAGTATTAACATTCAGGGACAATGTTAATGTAATAAGACTAGCATGTAGGTCAACTCGATGACTTGATCTCACAAGTCATGGATATAGAGATATCAAGTTGACACTTGGGTATGCATTAGAGAATGTATACTGAATGACCCGCCATGAGAAAGTATCATGGATCGTTATATGAGTGTCATATACTTTCTCATGTGGCTATTAGTATGACTACTAGTCCTTAGACCTGAAGTCACCATGGTTCCCTACATAAGGAGTTATGTACTTTGGTTTCGTCAAACGTCACCCGTAACTGGGTGGACTATAAAGGCGATTACTGGGTATGTAACAAATTATGCGGAGGGATGTGAGTGATGTAGATGGGATCTATCCCTCTTATATGACGGGAGAGACATCGATATTCTTGATAGAGTGAGACCACGAAGTGCATGGCCATGCCCAAATGAGTCAATATAGGATATTGAGCTCATTTGATTTAGTGAGTCTACTTGGAGTTCAAGATTTAGATTGATTAGAGGATGACATGGTCTATGCCTCATGTTGATCAATCTAGATGTCTAGGATAGAAGGACATTTGTCATATTTTGTGAGGAGTCACAATTAGTACTCACAAGGTGATGTTGGATCTCAACATTCTTGTAACTTGGGTAGTAATGATGTGTTGCTAGATACCGCTCATTACTTATGCTCCTAAATAGGTTTAGGGGCATTGCCAACGTTACAAGAACCTATAGGGTCACACACTAAGGACAATTAGATGGAGATTAGGTTCATATGATGAACCAAGAGGATTAGATTCATTTGATGAATCAAATTGGATTAAGAGTAATCCTAATTGGGCTAACTTGAGTTGGACTCAAGTTGATTCATGTATTCAATGAGTCTAATTTAGATTATGACTCATTAGATCAACTTAATTTAATGAATTAGATTCATTATATTAAGTTGGCTTGAATCAAATGGTTAGATTAGATCAACCATAGAAGAGATTTGGTCAAGTTAGACTTGACTTGAGAGGAAGATAAAAGTCAAGTTTGACTTGACTTTATGCCACCTCATTGGTGAGTTGGCATTGATGTGGACTAATGATGTTACACCACATCATCATGGGGTGCCACCTCATGGAAGTTACAAAGCCATTCTCTTTAATGGATTCACATTAATTGCACTTAATGCAAAATTTGGGGGTTACACTTGGGAAGTGGCCGGCCACTTTTGAATGTGAAGAGAATTCATTTTTCTCATTCAAGTGCATTACACATCTTCTTCCTCTTTGAGCTCTTTCTTCTCCCTCTCCTCCTCTCTAGGCCGAACAAGACAAGGTGCTAGCACACCTTTGTCTGGTCTTCTCCATCAAGGATTGTTCGTGTGGATACTTCTAGAGGACCGTACGCTTGACGGTCTAAAGATCCGGCACCGTTTGGACGAGCGGGAACGCGAAGGGCTTCGCTTCAAAGGTATAACCCTTTTTCCATGTAGATCTAGGAGTAGATCTAAGTAGAAACTCGTACATGTAAATTTTTGAAATCTATCCTTCGCACGAGATCCAGTGGCATGGGTGATTCGGGGTTTCCGCGACGCGAAAACGCAGTTTTCGCGGCCCGAAAAACCCAACAGTGGTATCAGAGCCACGTGCGAAGGCATGTACGAGTTTATTTTTGATTTTATGAAAAAAATAGCTTCTGTGATTTTCTGTAAATTTAGGTTTTTTATAGTTTTTATGGGTAATTTTCTCGTAGAAGCGAAGCATAAGTGTTTCGGCACTTGTAGGCTTCCGCTACCGGGAAGATTTTTCCAAAACGGCTTGGTTTCGCCCCAAATCTTTTTGGGACAGCAGGCTAAGGCACTGTTAAATCGCAATGGAACCCTCACGATGGTTAGATCGCGGGTAGGGGTGCTTCCCCTGGCCCCGCAAGGGGATTCGTTCCGCGATTGCGCCCGAAAACCGCTAAACGGAACCGCCGGGAAATTGTACCCGTAAAAATTGTAAAATTATAAAAAAAAATTACAGAAAATTATAGAAATATATAATTTTGAATTATATATTAATTTTGTGATAGTCATGGCCCAAACAACCCAAATTGGATTTGGAAATGTGTTGTAATTCATAATACGGCCTGCGTGCCGTTATGTGATGTGCGTGTTGTATTTATTCTTTTATTTATTTTATTTTCACGACCTGCGCGTCGTGCCTTTCTCTTATATTCTGGTTGTAAATTAGATTTAGACTCGAATGTAACTCGAGTTTCAAAATTGTAATGTAATTTTGAAGCGGTGGAAGGTCCACACGAGACGGAGTTACGAGGAGGGCGCGAGCAACACAAGGTGGTCAAAGGAAGAAGCTTGAGAAGCTGTTGACCTTAGGTTGACCATCCGATCTTCTCATTGGCTTGAGAAGATCGTAGTAGGGCCATGACACAATCACAAAATAATTTAATTAATTGCTTATATGTATGTGATGCATGTTTAATTAAGTAGTTAATTAGTGCTTAGCGATTAGATTAGATCTAAATCGTGCACATGATGCACCCCACGATTAGATTAGATCTAAATCAAGTATTTGATACGCATAATCATTTAGATTAGATCTAAATCAAGTCAACTCGTAATGTCTACCATGCCGTGATACTTACCACTACCTCGATCGCATGTTGTTGTTGAATCTGCCAAAACAGAGCAACACATACTATCTTGGTAGGGTACGGAGGGACAATTTTGGTCCCGCCTATCAACGCATGGGTGAGTACAACTCAATTAGATTGAGTAACTAGTTAATTCAATTGGATCGAGTTTAACTATAGGCATTATCCAATGGTTGGTAGATAGGTCAAAATCACGTTTATATTAACTCTTGGGCGTATTAGCCAAAGTTAACTCGATTTTTAATATAAATGCGGATTTTGATCCTATAAACAAGAGTTGTATAGAGATGTAATTGGTAATCGTTACCTACTGATCATACTAAGTCTTGGGCGTATTAGCCAAAGCTAACTCAAGGGTTAGTATGATGTTGATCTTGTCCCACATGAATTATAGAATTCAGTGGGAGCATCATTTAGTTAAAGGCCTAATTTAATGATTAAGAATATGATACTTATTTCTGCATTTATTTCTGTTGTAGAATACCATGTCATCGAATACGAACACCTTCTCCCTGTGATCTGTCCTCGAGAAGGACAAGCTCAACGGAGCAAACTTCCTAGACTAGTACAGGAACTTGAGAATAGTTCTCACCCAAGAACGTAAACTGTACGTTCTGGAGCAGCCCATTCCGGAGGCTCCTCCTACCACTGCCACGCGAGCAGACCGAGATGCTTACAAGAAGCATCAAGATGACGCATTAGATGTGTCCTGTCTTATGCTCACGACCATGA
Source organism: Zingiber officinale (assembly GCF_018446385.1). Classification (NCBI taxonomy): domain Eukaryota; kingdom Viridiplantae; phylum Streptophyta; class Magnoliopsida; order Zingiberales; family Zingiberaceae; genus Zingiber; species Zingiber officinale. The sequence goes on along the minus strand of NC_055986.1, from coordinate 50,616,783 downwards.
ACGCTGAGCTTCAGAAGCAACTTGAGTTGATGGGCGCTTACGATATGGTTGAACATCTTTGTCACCTATATCAAGGACAAGCAAGGCACTGGAAGAGGAACTCCAAAGAATACCTGGAAGACTTTAAGAAGAAGAGAAATAAGATTTCTACTTCAGGTATATATGTTATAGAAGTCAATCTATCTATTTCTACATCATGGGTATTAGATACTGGATGTGCTTCTCACATTTGTACTGATGTGCAGGCGCTGAGAAATAGCAGGGCATTGACAAAGGGCGAGGTGGACCTACGAGTAGGCAATGGAGCACGGGTTCCTGCTATTGCTGTAGGGACTTACTTTCTATCTCTGCCCTCTAGGCTTGTACTAGAGTTAGTCGATTGTTGTTATGTGCCTGCATTAACTAAGAACATTATATCAGTTTCTTGTTTGGACAAGAAAGGTTTCTCGTTTACAATAAAGAACAAATGTTGTTCCGTCTATTTAAACGATATGTTCTATTGTAGTGCACCTCTGATAAACGGACTCTATATTCTAGACCTTGAGAGCCCTATCTATAACATAAATACCAAGAGGTTCAAGTCAAATGACATGAACCAAACCTACCTCTGGCACTGTCGCTTAGGTCATATAAATGACAAGCGCTTATCCCAGCTCCATAAGGATGGTTTGCTGGACTCATTTGATTTAGAATCATATGAGATATGTGAGTCATGCCTACGAGGCAAGATGACCAAGACTCCCTTTAGTGGGCACAGCGAGAGAGTGACTGATTTGTTAGGACTCATACATAGTGATGTATGTGACCCTTTCAATGTCGCTGCTAGAGGCGGTTATAGGTACTTCATCACATTTACTGATGACTTCAGTAGATATGATTATGTGTACTTGATGACACATAAGTCTAAATCCTTTGAAAAGTTCAAAGAATTCAAGAATGAAGTACAGAACCAGCTTGGCAAGAGTATTAAGATACTTTGATCCGATCGAGGTGGAGAATACCTTAGCCATGAGTTCCGTGACTATCTAGCTGAGTGTGGGATTCTATCCCAACTCACTCCTCCTAGAACACCACAGTGGAGTGGTGTATCCGAAAGGAGGAATCGTACCCTACTAGATATGGTACGATCGATGATGAGTCACACAGATCTTCTGACATACCTTTGGGGCTATGCTCTAGACACGACAGCTTTTATACTCAACCGAGTTCCATCAAAGGTCGTGATAAAGACACCATATAGGATATGGACTGGGAGAGATGCCCAGGTGTCTTTCATGAGGATTTGGGGTTGTGACGCTTACGTTCTACGTCAAGTCTCAGATAAATTAGGACCCAAATCCGACAAGTGCTACTTTATAGGATGTCCCAAGGAAACTAAGGGATATTACTTCACGGGTTGCTGCTGTTGTTGTAGGGACTTACTTTCTATCTCTGCCCTCTGGGCTTGTACTAGAGTTAATCGATTGTTGTTATGTGCCTGCATTAACTAAGAACATTATATCAGTTTCTTGTTTGGACAAGAAAGGTTTCTCGTTTACAATAAAGAACAAATGTTGTTCCGTCTATTTAAACGATATGTTCTATTGTAGTGCACCTCTGATAAACGGACTCTATATTCTAGACCTTGAGAGCCCTATCTATAACATAAATACCAAGAGGTTCAAGTCAAATGACATGAACCAAACCTACCTCTGGCACTGTCGCTTAGGTCATATAAATGACAAGCGCTTATCCCAGCTCCATAAGGATGGTTTGCTGGACTCATTTGATTTAGAATCATATGAGATATGCGAGTCATGCCTACGAGGCAAGATGACCAAGACTCCCTTTAGTGGGCACAGCGAGAGAGCGACTGATTTGTTAGGACTCATACATAGTGATGTATGTGACCCATTCAATGTCGCTGCTAGAGGCGGTTATAGGTACTTCATCACATTTACTGATGACTTCAGTAGATATGGTTATGTGTACTTGATGACACATAAGTCTAAATCCTTTGAAAAGTTCAAAGAATTCAAGAATGAAGTACAGAACCAGCTTGGCAAGAGTATTAAGATACTTTGATCCGATCGAGGTGGAGAATACCTTAGCCATGAGTTCCGTGACTATCTAGCTGAGTGTGGGATTCTATCCCAACTCACTCCTCCTGGAACACCACAGTGGAGTGGTGTATCCGAAAGGAGGAATCGTACCCTACTAGATATGGTACGATCGATGATGAGTCACACAGATCTTCCGACATACCTTTGGGGCTATGCTCTAGACACGACAGCTTTTATACTCAACCGAGTTCCATCAAAGGTCGTGATAAAGACACCATATAGGATATGGACTGGGAGAGATGCCCAGGTGTCTTTCATGAGGATTTGGGGTTGTGACGCTTACGTTCTACGTTAAGTCTCAGATAAATTAGGACCCAAATCCGACAAGTGCTACTTTATAGGATGTCCCAAGGAAACTAAGGGATATTACTTCTACATTCCCAGTCAGCACAAGATAGTTGTGGCAAAGACTGGAGTCTTTCTAGAAAAGGACTTTGTTTATAGAAAGACTAGTGGGAGTACGTTCGATCTTGAAGAAGTTCAAGATGCGAACGATAGCACTGAAGCCTCGATGAAAGTTGAACTGGAACCACAAAGTGTTGTGGATGATGTTGTTCCACAAAGAGTTGAGGAACAACAACCAGTTCAAGTAGACATACCTCTTCGCAGGTCTGATAGGGTACGTCGTCAGCCTGAGAGATATTCATTTCTCTTGTCTGACCATGATGACGTTGTGCTCATAGATGATGAGTCTACCACCTATCAGGAAGCTGCGATGAGACCAGATTCCGAGAAATGGCTAGGAGCCATGAGATCCGAGATGGAATCCATGTACACCAACCAAGTATGGAGTTTGGTTGATCCACCTGAAGGGGTAAAACCCATTGGGTGTAAGTGGATCTTTAAGAGAAAGACTGACATGGATGGACTTATCTATAAGGGTCGTTTGGTAGCTAAAGGTTTCAAGCAGATTCATGGTATTGACTATGATGAAACCTTTTCTCCAGTAACGATGTTTAAGTCCATTCGGATCATGCTTGCTGTTGCAGCCTACCATGACTATGAGATATGGCAGATGGATGTCAAAACTGTGTTTCTAAATAGAAACCTGCTCGAGGATGTGTACATGACACAACCTAAGGGTTTTGTAGATCCACAGCATACTAGCAGAGTATGCAAGCTGCATAGGTCCATTTATGGACTAAAGCAAGCTTCTCGGAGCTGGAATCTTCAATTCGATGATGCAATCAAACAGTTTGGTTTCATCAAGAATGAAGATGAGCCTTGTGTCTACAAGAAGGTTGTAGGGGATATAGTTGTCTTCCTCATATTGTATGTGGATGACATACTACTCATTGAGAAGGACATCCCTATGCTTCAGTTTGTCAAGACCTGGCTAGGGAGTTGCTTCTCAATGAAGGACTTAGATGAAGCATCCCGCATTCTAGGGATATAGATCTATAGAGATAGATCTAAGAGATTGCTTAGCCTAAGTCAGAGTACATACATTGACAAGGTACTCCTACGGTTTGCCATGCAAAACTCCAAGAAGGGATTTCTGCCGATGTCACATGGCGTGAGTCTTTCGAAGACTCAACGTCCCTCTTCTAGAGAGGAGAGAGACCGCATGGATCAGATCCCTTATGCCTCAGCCATAGGATCTATCATGTACGCCATGCTATGTACTCGACCTGATGTCTCTAATGCTTTCAGCATGACGAGCAGATACCAGTCAGATCCAGGTGAAAGTCACTGGATAGCGGTCAAGAATATTCTTAAATACTTAAGAAGGACTAAAGAATATTTCTTGATATATGAGGTAATGATGAGCTAGCTGTAAAGGGTTATAGTGATGCTAGCTTCCAGACCGACCAGGATGACTATAGATCGCAGTAAGGGTTCGTGTTTTGCATTAATGGTGGTGCTGTGAGCATGAAGAGTTCGAAGCAAGACACAGTAGCTGATTCTACGACAGAGGCCGAGTATATTGCTGCTTCAGAGGCAGCAAAGGAGGCAGTTTAGATTCACAAGTTCATCACTGAACTTGGGGTGGTTCCTAGCATTGCTGACCCTATTGAGCTCTATTGTGACAACAATGGAGCTATAGCACAGGCGAAGGAACCTCGCTCACACCAGCGGACCAAACACATACTACGGCGCTTCCATCTCATTCGAGAGATCATCGAGAAAGGAGATGTGAAGATTTGCAGAGTACCTACAGAGGCTAACATCGCAGATCCCTTGACCAAGACTTTGGCACAGAGGAAGCATGATGGTCACACTAGGTCATTTGGGCTTAAAGCCTACACTTATTGGCACTAGTGCTAGTGGGAGATTGTTAGCTAGAGCCCTAGAGCCAATCATTTGATGATTGTATTTTGGGCTTGTTGTATCATATTCTATATATAAATAAACGCATTTGGTTTTTGGTTATTATACATACTTGTATTGGTGTCAAATAAACTAAGTATAATAACGTCCTTGAGTAGACGGTTCTCACCTATATCAATCGGTTAGTTGAACCGATAGTGAGATGATATAGGGAACACTACTCTTAATTATTCCTAGTCGAGTATTAACATTCAGGGACAATGTTAATGCAATAAGACTAGCATGTAGGTCAACTCGATGACTTGATCTCACAAGTCATGGATATAGAGATATCAAGTTGACACATGGGTATGCATTGGAGAATGTATACTGAATGACTCGCCATGAGAAAGTATCATGGATCGTTATATGAGTGTCATATACTTTCTCATGTGGCTATTAGTATGACTACTAGTCCTTAGACCTGAAGTCACCATGGTTCCCTACATAAGGAGTTATGTACTTTGGTTTCGTCAAACGTCACCCGTAACTGGGTGGACTATAAAGGCGATTACTGGGTATGTAACAAATTATGCGGAGGGATGTGAGTGATGAAGATGGGATCTATCCCTCTTATATGACGGGAGAGACATCGATATTCTTGATAGAGTGAGACCACGAAGTGCATGGCCATGCCCAAATGAGTCAATATAGGATATTGAGCTCATTTGATTTAGTGAGTCTACTTGGAGTTCAAGATTTAGATTGATTAGAGGATGACATGGTCTATGCCTCATGTTGATCAATCTAGATGTCTAGGATAGAAGGACATTTGTCATATTTTGTGAGGAGTCACAATTAGTACTTTCAAGGTGATTTTGGATCTCAACATTCTTGTAACTTGGGTAGTAATGATGTGTTGCTAGATACCGCTCATTACTTATGCTCCTAAATAGGTTTAGGGGCATTGCCAACGTTACAAGAACCTATAGGGTCACACAATAAGGACAATTAGATGGAAATTAGGTTCATATGATGAACCAAGAGGATTAGATTCATTTGAGGAATCAAATTGGATTAAGAGTAATCCTAATTGGGCTAACTTGAGTTGGACTCATGTTGATTCATATATTCAATGAGTCTAATTTAGATTATGACTCATTAGATCAACTTAATTTAATGAATTAGATTCATTATATTAAGTTGGCTTGAATCAAATGGTTAGATTAGATTAACCATGGAAGAGATTTGGTCAAGTTTGACTTGACTTGAGAGGAAGATAAAAGTCAAGTTTGACTTGACTTTATGCCACCTCATTGGTGAATTGGCATTGATGTGGACTAATGATGTTACTCCACATCATCATGGGGTGCCACCTCATGGAAGTTACAAAGCCATTCTCTTTAATGACTTCACATTAATTGCACTTAATGCAAAATTTGGGGGTTACACTTGGGAAGTGGCCGGCCACTTTTGAATGTGAAGAGAATTCATTTTTCTCATTCAAGTGCATTACACATCTTCTTCCTCTTTGAGCTCTTTCTTCTCCCTCTCCTCCTCTCTTCGCCGAACAAGACAAGGTGCTAGCACACCTTTGTTTGGTCTTCTCCATCAAGGATTGTTCGTGTGGATACTTCTAGAGGATCGTACGCTTGATGGTCTAGAGATCCGGCATTGTTTGGACGAGCGGGAACGCGAAGGGCTTCGCTTCAAAGGTATAACCCTTTTTCCATGTAGATCTAGGAGTAGATATAAGTAGAAACTCGTACATGTAAATTTTTGAAATCTATCCTTCGCACGAGATCCAGTGGCATGGGTGATTCGGGGTTTCCGCGACGCGAAAACACGATTTTCGCGGCCCGAAAAACCCAATACGATGCACTCAGCAGGAAGTCCTGTGCCACCTAATGTCGCTATTCTAAGTTCAAGGATGAACTTTCTATGAGGTATGGGGTACTGTAACACCCGCGAAACTTTTTAGCTATACATATGGGTATTCTCTTTTAGAATAAAAAGGGAAAGGGAAATAGAACCAAAAAGAAATAAAAAGAGAGAGAAGTTAAGGCTTGAACCTTGAACCCCTCATAATAGATAAAGCTAAATTGGTTTATGATAACCAATAGAGTCATGAATGATATATGATTAGCAAGGAATGGAAATTATAGTTAAAAGTAAAAGTATGATTAAGTAAGGAAGCAAGAAAATGTCAAGTAGCTTTCCTCCTCTTTCTCTTGGTTAAGAGAAGAAGCAAGCAAAAGACAAAGACAAGTTGTTTTTTTTCTTCTTTCTTCTTTCTATTTTCATGAGAATGAATGAGGGTGAGGGAATAGAGGAATCAAGGGGATGAATTGGGACATTTTTCCTCATTGAGAATAAATAGGAATGAGAGAAGAGAAGGGAAAGAAAGGTTGGCTACTTCTTCCTCCTTCTTCTTCCTCCTCCTTCTTTCTCCTTTTTCCTCCTCCACCGAGATCTAAAACTCTCTCCTCTCCCATTTCCGAATCCAAGCTAAGGTTTTCTCCCTAAAAAAACTAATTCAAAAGAAGGAGTCCTCAAGATCTACTCCTTACAAGCAAGGGAAGCAAAAGGGAAAATTAGAAGGAGAAGCTTCCTTCTTCCTCTTCACAAGGGTACCTTCTTTTAAGAAAAATCGAGCAAGAGGAAGTAAGTATCCCCTCACCTGTGGTACAAGTAGTTCATGTGTATTTCCATGAGTTTAGATTGCTTAAAAATCTAGGTTTGCTTCTTGAAACTTTCGGCCACCAAAGTACAAAAAAAAAACTTAAGGAAGCTTAAGACCTAAACTAAACATGCTCACTATGTTTCTTATGATATATACCCTATGATAGGAGATTAGTTTAGTATTCTTATGCTTGTACATTGCTTAGAACATAGATTTATGTTCTTTAAACTTTCGGCCAAGGTATGAAAAGAAGACCTAGGAAAGCTTAAGACCTAACTAAACATGCTCACGATGTCCCTTATGATATGTAACTTACGATATGAGTTCTGTTTAGAATTCTAATGTTTTTTTCCTTCTTTATGTTGCTTGTAACCTAGATCTATGCCTAGTAGGTTTCGGCCATGATAGAAATGAAGGGCTAGGAGAGTTTAAAATTTAATCTATCATGCTCATGACTTTCTTTATGATATGGTATGAAGATTTTTTAGTGTTTTCATACTTGTATGTTGCTTGGAACCTAAATCCATGCCACTTTAGGGTTTTAGGATTTCGGCCATGATAGAAACGAAGGTCTAGGAGAGTATAAAATTTAATCTATCATGCTCATGACTTTCCTTATGATATGGTATGAAGATTTCTTAGTGTTTTCATGCTTGCATGTTGCTTGGAACCTAGATGCATCCCCCTTTAGGGTTTCGGCCATGATGAGATTAAGGGTCTAAGAAAGCTTAAAAATCAAATCTAACATGCTCATGATTTTCCTTATGATATGATATGAAGTTAGATTGATATTCTTATGCTTGTATGTTGCTTAGACTTAGTTTCATGCTCCTTAAACATTCGGCCATAACAAAATTAAAACACCTAGGAAGCTTAGAACCTAAACTAAACATGCTCATAATGTTCCTTATGATATATGATATGAAATTGGTTAGGGTTCACATGTTTTTATGTTGCTTGTAACCTAGATTCATGCTTGGCAAGTTTCGGCCATAACAACATTAAAGGACCTAGGAAGCTTGGAACCTAAACTAAACATGCTCATAATGTTCCTTATGATATATGATATGAAATTGGTTTAGGGTTCATATGTTTTTATGTTGCTTGTAACCTAGATTCATGCTTGGCAAGTTTCGGCCATAACAAGATTAAAGGACTTAGGAAGCTTAGAACCTAAACTAACCATGCTCATGATGTTCTTTATGATAAGTGTTATGAAATTGGTTTAGGGTTCAAATGCTTTTATGTTACTTGTAACCTAGGACAATACCTTGCATGTTTCGGCCACTCCATGGAATTAGGGTTAGAGACCCAAATATGATTTACTATGTGTCTCACATGCAATGATATGAATTAGGAGATGCTAGTTAATGTTTTCCATGCATGATTATGTTTCCCTATGATATGTTATATGCTCATTTATGTATGCTTATGAATCATGCATGATAATGACTCTTATGATGGGCTATATGCTCAAGTATGCATGCTTTATGATATGACTGTTGGGTTTTTCGGGCCGCGAAAACCGCTTTTCGCGTCGCGGAAATCCCGAATCACCAAAGCCGTAGATCCGTGCAAGGAAAAACCGAATGAAATACAAGTACGAGTTTCAAAACTTTAGATCTACTCCTAGATCTATGTGTTGAGAGCTTTTACTTTTGAAGCGTGCCCTCGCAAAATTCCCGCTCGTCCAAGGTACGTGTCGGATCTCCAAAGTATCAAGGTAGATACTTCTCTAGTGATATCCACACGAACAAGGAGTGCTCTTAGCACTCAAGGATGGAGAAGAGAGCCCCAAGTGTGCTAGCACTTTCTAGAGCTCTCGGATGGGATTGAAAAAGGGAGAAAAGAGAGAAAACAAGAAGACTCTCACATACTCAACTAGTAGTATCCTCTTCTTGTGTCCTTCACACTCTCTTATCTTTTCTTGGATGAAACTCAACACCTTCTCACCACCATGGAAGTCACGGCAACCATCAAGAGAAGCAAGCATCCAAGGAAGAAGAAGCAAGAATGAATGCAAATCAATTGCATTCACACACCATCAAATGTGTGGCCGGCCACACAAATGTAACCCCCTCATTTAATGTGGCCGGCCACATTAAAAGGAATGGGTGTGTAACCTCCATGAGGTGGCACACCATTATGAGGTGGTGATGATGTGGCAAGGATGTGTCATTCCATGTAGGATAAGTCAACCTACATGATGTGGCAATGCATCAAGTCAAACTTGATGTTTCGACTTTCATTTGGTCAAGTCAAAATTGACCAATTTCTCCCTTGTTGAGTTAAATCCAACATTTGATTCAAGTCAATTTCAATTTAAGGAATTTCAATTCATTAATATAAATTGACTCAATGAATCAAATTTAAATTAGACTCATTCAACAATTGAATCTAATTGAGTCTAACTCAATAAGTCTAACTTGAATCCAATCTTTGGTGCATCATATGAACCTAATCCAATTGGTTCATCATATGAACCTAATCTCCATCCACATGTTCTTTGTGTGTGACCCAATAGGTTCTTGTAATGTTGGCAATGCCCCTAAACTCATTTAGAAGCATAAGTAATGAGCGGTATCTAGCAATACATCATTACTACCCAAGTTACAAGAATGTTGAGATCCAACATCACCTTGTGACTACTAATTGTGACTCCTCACAATATGTGACATTGTCCTTCTATCCTAGACATCTAGATTGATTAATATGAGGCATAGACCATGTCATCCTCTAATCAATCTAAATCTTGAACTCCAAGTAGACTCACTCGATCAAATGAGCTCAACATCTAATGTTGACTCATTTGGGCATGACCATGCACTTAGTGGTCTCACTCTATCAAGAATACCGATGTCGCTCCCGTCATATGGGAGGGATAGATCCCATCTACATCACTCACATCCCTCTACATAATTCGTTATATACCCAGTAATCGCCTTTATAGTCCACCCAGTTACGGGTGACGTTTGACGAAACCAAAGTACATAACTCCTTATGTAGGGATCCATGGTGACTTCAGGTCTAAGGACTAATAGTCATACTAATAGCCACATGAGAAAGTATATGACACTCATATAACGATCCATGATACTTTCTCATGGCGGGTCATTCAGTATACATTCTCCAATGCATACCCATGTGTCAACTTGATATCTCCATATCCATGACTTGTGAGATCAAGTCATCGAATTGACCTACATGCTAGTCTTATTGCATTAACATTGTCCCTGAATGTTAATACTCGACTAGGAATGATTTAGAGTAGTGTTCCCTATATCATCTCACTATCGGTTCAACTAACCGATTGATATAGGTGAGAACCTTCTACTCAAGGACGCTATTATACTTAGTTTATTTGGAACCAATATAAGTAAGTATAATAACCAAACTAAATGCCTTATTAATATACAAGAATATGATACAATGAGTCCATACAATCATCAAATGATTGGCTCTAGGGCTCTAACTAACAATATCCCACTAGCACTAGTGCCAATCAGTATAGGCTCTAAGGCCTAATGACCTAGTGTGACCATCATGCTTTCTCTGTGCCAAAGCCTTGGTCAAGGGATCTGCGATGTTAGCTTCTATAGATACTCTGCAAATCTTTACATCTCCTCTATCGATAATCTCTCGAATGAGATGGAAACATTGTAGAACTGCTGTGAACTCTGCCAACTCATAGCACTACCATTCAAGAAAAACACGAACCTCAACTGTGATCTTTAATCATCCTGATCGGTCTGTAAGCTGGCATCACTGTAACCCTTTACAGTTAGCTCATCATTGCCTCCATATATCAAAAAATATTCTTTAGTCCTTTATAAGTACTTAAGAATATTCTTGACCACTATCCAGTGACTTTCACCTGGATCTGACTGGTATCTGCTCATCATGCTCAAAGCATACGAGACATCAGGTCGAGTACATAGCATGACGTACATGATAGACCCTATGGCTGAGGCATAAGGGATCTGATCCATGCGGTCTCTCTCCTCTCTAGAAGAAGGACCTTGAGTCTTCGAAAGACTCACGCCATGTGACATAGGCAGAAATCCCTTCTTAGAGTTCTGCATGGCAAACCGAAGGAGTACCTTGTCATTATATGTACTCTGACTTAGGCCAAACAATCTCTTAGATCTTTCTCTATAGATCTATATTCCCAGAATACGAGATGCTTCACCTAAGTCCTTCATTGAGAAACAACTTCCTAGCCAAGTCTTCACAGACTGAAGCAAAGAGATGTTACCCCAATGAGTAGTATGTCATCCACATACAATATGAGGAAGACAACTATATCCCCTACAATCTTCTTGTAGACACAAGGTTCATCTTCGTTCTTGATGAAACCAAACTGTTTGATTGCATCATCGAATCGAAGATTCCAGCTCCGAGAAGCTTACTTTAGTCTATAAATGGACCTATGCAGCTTGCATACTCTGCTAGTATGCTGTGGATCTACAAAACCCTCAGGTTGTGTCATGTACACATCCTCGAGCAGGTTTCCATTCAGAAACGCGGTTTTGACATCCATCTGCCATATTTCATAGTCATGGTAGGCTGCAATAGCAAGCATGATCCGAATGGACTTAAACATCGCTACTGGAGAAAAGGTTTCATCATAGTCAATACCATGAATCTGCTTGAAACCTTTAGCTACCAAGCGACCCTTATAGATAAGTCTATCCATGTCAGTCTTTTTCTTAAAGACCCACTTACACCCAATGGGTTTTACCCCTTCAGGTGGATCAACCAAAGTCCATACTTGGTTGGTGTACATGGATTCCATTTCGGATCTCATGGCCTCTAGCCATTTCTCGGAATCTGGTCTCATCACAGCTTCCTGATAGGTGGTAGGCTCATCCTCTATGAGCATAACGTCATCATGGTCATACAAGAGAAATGAGTATCTCTCAGGTTGACGACGTACCCTATCAGACCTGCGAAGAGGTATGTCTACTTGAACTGGTTGTTGTTCCTCAACTCTTTGTGGAACAACATCATCCACAACACTTTGTGGTTCCAGTTCAATTTCTATCGAGGCATCAGTGCTATTATTTGCATCTTGAACTTCTTCAAGATCGAACGCGCTCCCACTAGTCTTTCTAGAAACAAAGTCCCTTTCTAGAAAGACCCCAGTCTTTGCCACAACTATCTTGTGCTGACTAGGAATGTAAAAGTAATATCCCTTAGTTTCCTTGGGATATCCAATGAAATAGCACTTGTCGGATTTGGGTCCTAATTTGTCTGAGACTTGACGTCGTACGTAAGCCTCACAACCCCAAATCCTCATGAAAGACACCTGGGCATCTCTCCCAGTCCATATCCTATATGGTGTCTTTATCACGGCCTTTGATGGAACTCGGTTGAGTATAAAAGCTGCCGTGTCTAGAGCATAGCCCCAAAGGTATGCCGGAAGATCTGTGTGACTCATCATAGATCGTACCATATCTAATACGGTACGATTCCTCCTTTCGGATACACCATTCCACTGTGGTGTTCCAGGAGGACTGAGTTGGGATAGAATCCCACACTCAGGTAGTCACTGAAACTCATGGCTAAGGTATTCTCCACCTCGATCCGATCAAGTATCTTAATACTTTTGCCAAGTTGTTTGGACTTCATTCTTGAATTCTTTGAACTTTTCAAAGGACTCTGACTTATGTGTCATCAAGTATACATAACCATATCTACTGAAGTCATCAGTAAACGTGATGAAGTATCTATAACCGCCTCTAGCAGCGACATTGAAAGGGCCACATACATCACTATGTATGAGTCCTAAAAAATCAGTCGCTCTTTCGCTGTGCCCACTAAAGGGAGTCTTGGTCATCTTGCCTCGTAGGCATGACTCGCATATCTCATATGATTCAAAATCAAATGAGTCCAGCAAACCATCCTTATGGAGCTGGGATAAGCGCTTGTCATTTATATGACCTAAGCGACAGTGCCAGAGATAGGTGTGGTTCATATCGTTCGATTTGAACCTCTTGGTACTAACGTTATAGATAGAGCTCTCAAGGTCTAGAATATAGAGTCCGTTCATCAGAGGTGCACTACAATAGAACATATCGTTTAAATAGATAGAACAACATTTGTTCTTTATTATAAACGAGAATCCTTTCTTGTCCAAACAAGAAACTGATATAATGTTCTTAGTCAATGCAGGCACATAACAACAATCGTCTAACTCTAGTATAAGCCCAGAGGGCAGAGATAGAAAATAAGTCCCTACAGCAACAGCAGCAACCCGTGCTCCATTGCCTACTCGTAGGTCTATCTCGCCCTTTGTCAATGCTCTGCTATTTCTCAGTGCTTGTACATTAGTAAAAATGTGCGAAGCACATCCGTTATCTAATACCCACGATGAAGAAATAAAGAGGTTGACTTCTATAACATTTATACCTGAAGTAGAAATCTTATTTCTCTTCTTGTTAAGATCTTCTAGGTATCCTGTGAAGTTCCTCTTCCAGTGCCCTGCTTGTCCTTGATATAGTTGATGAAGATGTTCAACCATATCGTAAGCACACATCAACTCATGTTGCTTCTGAAGCTCAGAGTTCATGGTTGCGAGCATTAGACAGGACACATCTAATGCGTCATCTTGATGCTTCTTGTAAGCATCCCGGTCAGCTCGCATGGCAGTGGCAGGATGGGCTGCTCCAGAATGTACAGTTTACGTTCCTGAGTGAGAACTATTCTCAAGTTCATGTACCAGTCCAGGAAATTTGCTCCGTTGAGCTTGTCCTTCTTAAGGACAGAACGCAGGGAGAAAGAGTTCGTATTCGACGTCATGGTTATCTACAACGAAAAATTTGCAGAAATAAATATCATATTCTTTTAAAATCATTTAATTAGGCCTTTAATTAAATGATGCTCCCACTGAATACTATAATTCTTGTGGGACAAGATCTACATCATACTAACCCTTGAGTTAACTTTGGCTAATACGCCCAAGGCTTAGTATGATCGGTAGGTAACGATTACCAATTACATCTCTATGCAACTCTTGTTTATAAAATCAATATCCGCATTTATATTAAAACTCGAGTTAGCTTTGGCTAATATGCCTGAGAGTTAATATAGATGTGATTTTGACCTATATTTTCCAACCGTTGGAAGAATGCCTATAGTTGACTCGATCTAACCGAGCAACTAGGAATACTCAATCTAATTGAGTTTTATATTCACTCATGCGTTGATAGGCGGGACCAAGATTGTCCCTCCGTACCCTACCAAGATAATATGTATTGCTCTGCTTTGGCAGATTCAACAATACATGTGATCGAGGTAGTGATAGGTATCACGGCACGGTTAGGCATTTAGAGTTGGTTCGATCGAGATCTAATCTAATCAAAAAGGATGCATCTTGTGCACGACTTAGATCTAATCTAATCGCAAGGGTGCATCATGTGCACGACTTAGATCTAATCTAATCGTAAGACACTAATTAATTAATTACTTATTAAACATGCATCATATACATAAGCAATTAACTAATTAATCTATTTATGATTTAGTCATGGCCCTACTACGATCTTCTCAAGCCAATGAGAAGATCGAATGGTCAACCTAGGGTCAACAGCTTCTCCAAGCTCCTCCCTTTGACCACCTTGTGTTGCTCGTGCCCGCCTCGGAATTCCGTCTCGTGTGGACCCTCCACCGCTCCAATTTATACATTACAATTTGAAACTCGAGTTACATTCGAGTCTAAATCTAATTTACAACTAGAATATATGAGAAAGGTACGACGCGCAGGTCGCGGAAAAATAAAAACATACAACACACGCAGGCCGTATTATGAATTACAATACAATCCAATCATATTGGGTTTTGGGACATGACTATCACAAAATTAATATATAATTCAAAATTATATATTTTCATAATTTTCTATAATTTTAAAATTAATTTTTACAATTTTACGAGTAAAATTTCCGCGGTCCGTTTAGCGGTTTCAGGCGCCCCTTGCGGGGCCAGGGGCAGCGCCCCTACCCGCGATCTAACCATCGCGAGGGTTCTTTTGCGATCCAACAGCGCTTAAACTCGCTGTCCCAAAACGATTTGGGACGAAACCTTTGAGAAAATTTTCCCGGGCGCAATCGCGAAGCAAATCCCCTTGCGGGGTTAGGGGGAGTGCCCCTACCCACGATCTAACCATCGTGAGTTGCTCCTAAGCGATCCTACAGCACCTTCGCTCGCTGTCCCAAACGGATTTGGGTCGAAACATCACCGTTTTGGAAAAATCTTCCCGGTAGTCGAAGCCTACAAGCGTCTAAACACTTGTGCTTCGATTACTCGAGAAAAATACTCATAAAAACCCAAAAATCATAATTTTACAGAAAATTACAGAAACTTTAGTTTTCATAAAACCAAAAATTAAACTCGTACAAGCCTTGCACATGGCTCTGATACCACTGTAGGGTTTTTCGGGCCGCAAAAACCGCTTTTCGCGTCGCGGAAACCCCGAATCACCCAAAGCCGTAGATCCGTACAAGGAAAAACTGAATGAAATACAAGTACGAGTTTCAAAACTTTAGATCTACTCCTAGATCTATGTGTTGAGAGCTTTTACCTTTGAAGCGTGCCCTCGCAAAATTCCCGCTCGTCCAAGGTACGTGTCGGATCTCCAAAGTATCAAGGTAGATACTTCTCTAGTGATATCCACACGAACAAGGAGTGCTCTCTAGCACTCAAGGATGGAGAAGAGAGCCCCAAGTGTGCTAGCACTTTCTAGAGCTCTCGGATGGGATTGAAAAAGGGAGAAAAGAGAGAAAACAAGAAGACTCTCACATACTCAACTAGTAGTATCCTCTTCTTGTGTCCTTCACACTCTCTTATCTTTTCTTGGATGAAACTCAACACCTTCTCACCACCATGGAAGTCACGGCAACCATCAAAAGAAGCAAGCATCCAAGGAATAAGAAGCAAGAATGAATGCAAATCAATTGCATTCACACACCATCAAATGTGTGGCCAGCCACACAAATGTAACCCCCTCATTTAATGTGGCCGGCCACATTAAAAGGAATGGGTGTGTAACCTCCATGAGGTGGCACACCATTATGAGGTGATGATGATGTGGCAAGGATGTGTCATGCCATGTAGGATGAGTCAACCTACATGATGTGGCAATGCATCAAGTCAAACTTGATGTTTCAACTTTCATTTGGTCAAGTCAAAATTGACCAATTTCTCCCTTGTTGAGTTAAATCCAACATTTGATTCAAGTCAATTTCAATTTAATGAATTTCAATTCATTAATATAAATTGACTCAATGAATCAAATTTAAATTAGACTCATTCAACAATTGAATCTAATTGAGTCTAACTCAATAAGTCTAACTTGAATCCAATCTTTGGTGCATCATATGAACCTAATCCAATTGGTTCATCATATGAACCTAATCTCCATCCACATGTTCTTTGTGTGTGACCCAATAGGTTCTTATAACGTTGGCAATGCCCCTAAACTCATTTAGAAGCATAAGTAATGAGCGGTATCTAGCAATACATCATTACTACCCAAGTTACAAGAATGTTGAGATCCAACATCACCTTGTGACTACTAATTATGACTCCTCACAATATGTGACATTGTCCTTCTATCCTAGACATCTAGATTGATCAATATGAGGCATAGACCGTGTCATCCTCTAATCAATCTAAATCTTGAACTCCAAGTAGACTCACTCGATCAAATGAGCTCAACATCTAATGTTGACTCATTTGGGCATGGCCATGCACTTAGTGGTCTCACTCTATCAAGAATACCGATGTCGCTCCCGTCATATGGGAGGGATAGATCCCATCTACATCACTCACATCCCTACATAATTCGTTATATACCCAGTAATCGCCTTTATAGTCCACCCAGTTACGGGTGACGTTTGACGAAACCAAAGTACATAACTCCTTATGTAGGGATCCATGGTGACTTCAGGTCTAAGGACTAATAGTCATACTAATAGCCACACACTACAAGAATTTTTGCATTCAACAACACCCAATAGACAACGCTTTTTAATAAAAACGTTGTCGTTCTTTGTTTTACAACGCTTTTAGTGAAAAGCGTTGTCTATGGTATTTACTTTTTACTAAAGACAACGGTTTTTAATGAAGTGTTGTCTTTAGTGTTGTTGTTTATGGTCAAAGACAACATTTTTTTAAAAAACGTTTTTTAAAGTGTTGTGTATGTTTCCCCTAAACTCACTTAAAATAAATTCGCAGCCCTCGCTTTGCTAAACTCTAAACCCTCAACGCGCGCGCGCCTTCTCCTCACCACTCCTCTCCACGAGTTCTCCTCTCCACGAGTGCCTTCTCCTCTCCTTCTCCTCTCCACGAGTGCCTTCTCCTCTCCTTCTCCTCTCCACGAGCGCCTTCTCCTCTCCACTCCTCTCCACGAGCGCCTTCTCCTCTCCACGAGCGCCTTCTCCTCTCCTTGCCGCGTGATCTCCTCTGAACCCTAATCTCGACCCAAACTCCTCACGCAAAACTCCTCACGCCGGCCCAACTCCTCCAAGTCGAGATCCCTAATCTCGCATTTCCCCATCTCCTCAATCAAAGTCAGCTTACCCTTCCTAATCTTCTCACGGCTCCTCAACTCCTCTGAACCCTTCGATCTTAGTTCCTTCCTCGCAGAGCAGATTCGAGAGTAGGAGGAACGGAAGAAAGAAAGGTAAAATTTCTTCCATCCCTCTAGAATAAGATTTTGTTTATTTTTGATTATTTTCTGAACTAGCCATTTTGCCGGATTCATACTGCATCAATTTTCCCCCTCCCCTGATTGTATTTTCTCATGATTTAATCTGGAATTTTTAAACGTTTAGCTATAGACTTTGGCAGTAGGTATTAATCCTTAAAAATAGCATGAAGCATATAACATGCTATCCTTTTTTCTCAAATTCAGTGTGAAGCTGTTGGCCAAGTTGCAGATATTATTCACATTCCAGCCTTTCTTTGTCGTCAGGTATAATGTGCAACTTGAAATTAATCAATCTCTAGTGTTATTCTACTATTATTTTTATTGTGTACCCTTAATGCGCAGAGAATATCTCTCATTTTTATTGTATCTAAAACTTGTGTTCTGCATTATCTCATCTTAATTCTGGGCAGTGACTTGTGCCTACTCAGTTTGTTGAATTTATATCAACTACTATTGTTATATTTATGTCACTTGCCTTCTAAGAGCTTAATGGCTTAAGTATGATTTAATACATCATGCACTATTGCATTGAGTTGCTTATGTTGATGTCCCTTTGAGGAAGTTGCAGATTCTCAAGTGCTAAAGAAACAAAGTTGCTTATTATAAGTTATAATTCAAGCATTTTCCTGGAATGGTTTCATTTTTCAACTAAAGGTTAACATATTTCAATAGAGAATATGTTTTGGTGAATGCTCCAATATTATATGACTCTACAATTTATACCAAGGCAAAAGTACCTAACTACCTATACGTAGACTCTAACAAACATGTACCTATGGATAATATAGATAACTAGGTTATCTCCCCAAGTGAGAAATTTGCTATTGGGATTGCATTTTGATGAGAAACCTGTATGGTCAAAAATTTTCAGGTAGAAATACAATTTTGATTAATTGTTTAAATATTTTGTTATAGTTTCACACTATTGTTTGTGTTAATATTTTTAGGTATTAGCTCATTGTTGATTGATTAGTTATAAAGAATGGACAAAGATTGGATGTCAAAGGATAGACTATCACGTGAATATGAGAATGGAGTTGAGTCTTTCTTGCAATTTGCAATGGAAAACACTAATGATCCGAATATGGGAATATCTTTCCCATGTGCAAAATGTGGCAATCTAAAGAAGAAAAATATAAAAACAAGTTAGCATTGGTGTCTTGGCTCGGCAAAAGGTTAATATTAAATACAAGACATGGAAGCAAGTCCCAATTGCTGTCAAAGAATTAATATGGGAATCAGTCAATGTAAGCAAGTTAGCATGTTTTAACAATTATAATATTTCACTACTAATGATAGATATATTTTATGTTTGTCTTAATTAATCTTATTAATGTTTTCCACTTATTTGATGTACAGTTGATTTATAATGTCGACTCAAAGTGGAAAAAGGGATGTTTGAGGTCTGCAAACAGTAAGTGGAGGCAATACAAGACCCATCTCACCCAAAAATTTATTTTAAGCAGGCGTGACAAACCTGAGGAGTTGAATGAGCCACCTGTTGGCTTTGAAATTACAAGAGAAGATTGGCGTGCGTTTGTCATTAGTCGCATTTCTGAAGATTTTATTGTAAGATTCTAAATTTTTTCTTTTGAAACTATTCGATCATAATTCATTATGTATTATTCAAATTTGATATGTCGCCTGTTTGAAATAACTAGAAACTCAGTGATCAACAAAAAGAGCGAAGGAAAAAAAATAGATATCCTCATCGACTCTCACGCAAAGGGTATGCACGCTTTGCTGAAGAAATTGTAAGTATTTTTAAAATATATTTCCTCTAAGAACCCTCTAATTGATTCACATTAAATTATTTCACATTTGTTATTTGATTTTTCTTTGTTGTAGGGGACTGAATTATGTGATGATAATGACATCAATAGAGCTATTATGTGGAAGAAAGGACGCGCCAACAAAGGAGGAGAGTTTGAAGGTGAAGATTTGGTGGACACAGTACACAAGATTGTAAGTAAATTTTCATGTTCTTCTGATAATGACTTCAATATATCTTCTAGTTTTCGAGAGTAAAGTTGCATGCATGCATACCCTTTGCGTGAGGAAGCCAAGGCAAGCAGTGCAATGAGGAGTTTAACAACCATTCCTTGCATAGCTTGAATTCTCAGTACTAGAGCATGTATTGAGGAAGTAAATGGTGAATGAATGCATTGAGAGCTTAGAGGTGACGGGTTTATATAGAACAGATGTGGATTTACTAGGTATCTAGGTTTGAAATGTTCTTACTTGGAGAAGAGATCAAGTTGAAAAGTCTATTACATGCAGTGGTTTCCTTTTGCTGCAATCAATTAATGGTGAATGCATTGAGAACTTAGAGGTGATAGCTAGAGTTTCTATAGAACAGATGCAGATAAATCAACCAGGTTTGAAACGTTCTTGGCAGTAAGCAATTTGTAAGCTTCAGTAACCCAAGGGCCAGTAAAGTTGTTCCCCAGACCACTGCTCTGAAGCTTCTATTATGTTTTCCCACTTGATTGGTGACAAATAAAGCTCCTTGTCTCCTTGAGCATTCTCTTTGTGCTGTTTTAGTTTGAATTAAAGCATAAGATTCATGAATCGGAACTTGAGAGGTTGGGAACAACTTTACTTTTGATTATTCTTTCCTGCAACTCCAGACAATTAGCTTCAATTATGTGGTGGTCCTCTCTTTATGGGTTTGTGTAGTGAAAATTTATTAAAATTTTGTCATTTTATTAAACTTGTAGTCAATTGCTCAATCAAATATGTGCCTTTTTTAGAACTGTGCAGAAGTAAATATATGATTGAATGCCAAAAAAGGAAAAAATATTTCAAAGTCAACTTCATATTTGTTCAATATGACTTACTAAGCACTTGACTTGAGCTATCACGGGAAGAACCGACCTGGACATCAGTATTTTTTAAACCAATATTGCATATCCTTGGTAATTATCCTTGGTAAAGTATTGATAATTCTTTTTAATGTTGCATTACAGGATGAATATATACAGCAAAAGAGGGAGGGTAAGTTGCAATGCGAAGGAGCAAAAGAGGATATTCTTACCAAGGCACTTGAAACTCAGGAATATTCTGGGCGTGTCCGGGGTATCGGAGGTCATATCAACCCAACAATCTATTTCAATGTTGGTAGAACAAGGAAGAAATATGATGTTACCCTAGATATAATCGCTGAGTATAAAAGGGAGCTGAAGGAGGCGAAGATGCAAATTTTAGAACAAGATGTACGCATCCAAAAACTTGAAGCATTAATGCATAAAAGGGGTGCATGGGACAATTCAATTGATGACAAAGGCAGTTGCTCGGTGAAGTTTCATCAGAAGAATATTGAAGAAGATGACGTACAGATTGTGGGTAAAGACGAAGTTTTACAGGTAAAATACAAGTTATAGTGATATTCATTATTATTATAGCATTATAAACTAAATATAATCAACATGTTTTTTTTAATATTTTAGGGTCAATCAGTTGCATTGACATTGGAATCTTGCTCAAATATTGCTGCATATGGTACAATTGTTTGTTTCAATGGCATGGAAAAAATGCTTCATGGTATTCCATTTCCCAAGAATTGCATTCGAGTCTCC
Organism: Zingiber officinale; assembly: GCF_018446385.1. NCBI lineage: Eukaryota > Viridiplantae > Streptophyta > Magnoliopsida > Zingiberales > Zingiberaceae > Zingiber > Zingiber officinale. Next base: position 50,595,459 of record NC_055986.1, on the reverse strand, counting down.
ATTGATCAAGCAGTGGACAAATCCGCTCCTTTGCCATATCCAATTCCAAGTGAATGTGAAGTAATTGGTGATGCCATAGGAACTGTTGTGGCTTGGCCTGAACAGCAGATTGTGAAGCAAGATGAGGTATATGAGATATTATATTTCTAATTATATTGTCACTTTATTATTATATTTCTAATTATATTGCCACTTTATTATTATTCAACCTAGCTATCTAACTTGTTTATATTTGAAATTATTAGAAGCCTAGAAGGAAGAAGTTTGAACGAAAAAAATCAAAACCTACTTTGTCAACAAGTGTCCCAAGAGCATTACATATGTTATATTGTTACAGTAAGCATGCTCTAGATGGAGGAAAATGTATATCAATGTGCTTAGATAATGAAGTGTTTGATGAAGATTGTGAACTTTTTCTTGACCTTGAGGACATCAATTCTTTGTATCATTTGGAGTCAATTTCAGGAAATTTGATCGTTGCCTACATATGGTAAGTAAGTTTATTTAAGCAATTTCAGCAACTTTTTCATCACATGTTTGCTTCCCAATTTTAGCAACTTATTATGGTTTATTGTTACAATTTCACCAACTTATTATGAGTGATCATTATTTTTTAATCCACATGATTGTTTTGTATCTAAATTTTATTATTTAGTATCTAAATATTATTTTCTCAGTTGCAACTGCATTGCTTTACTTATGCTGGGAAATTACTGCATTGCTTTATGTTTGCTGGGAAATTCTAATATCTAGCAAGACAGAAAATCCCTGATTTGAACTGCAAGAAGTTTACTAATATTGTTGTGTGAACAAGTTTACTCTTGAAAAATTCAACTTCTAGTAATTTTCTCATACCATGTTATTCTCATTAAGTTAATAGTTCATCATTTCTATTGAGAGGTTTACTAATATCAATTGATGTGGTACACTTTACATAAATATAGCTCATTCATTTTCAACCGGCCCTTAATGTTTGCCTTCTGCCATTTGTTCTTCTAGACAGGAAGTACTTTGCTCATATCTTTTTTCTTGTATATTTTTAAGTATCTTAAATGTGCTTGTCCTCAAGAAATAAAAGAATTTGCATGTATACATTTCTGGTATGTTTAATATGCAAGACTGTTCATAGTAAGTTCTCATGTATGGATGTTACTATCATCAGCCATAACTTAGTGTTATGAGTGATCATTATTTTTTCCAACTTATTATGAGTGTTTTGTATCTAAATTTTATTATTTAGTATCTAAATATTTTTTTTCTTTGCAATGATAGGTGTCTGTATAAAAAGATGGTGAAAGATACCAAGACAAAGAAATTCAGATTTATGAATCCTCACAAACTCCCATATCTGGCAAAAACGGCACAAGACAAATCAGTTAAGCTTGAAACCCTGAATCAAAGGGCAACTCTTTTAGCAGATAAGCTGACAAGTGCATCAACAGATCAACTAGTGTTAGTGCCATGTAATGTCGGGTAAGCAAGAAGTAAAACATCACTTTCAATTGCTTCCTTTCGATAATTTATTCAATTTTATGATCTAATCCTATGTATTTGCCTAGTTTCCATTGGAATCTTAGTGTTATTGAACCTTACAAGGATGCTATTTACCTGCTGGATTCCCTAAGTTGCCGCATTCGCGATGATGATTCAAAATACGTAATGGAAATGTGAGTTCAGATTTCTTTTAGTAAATATTTATTATAATAAAAATCTTATTTAACAAATATTCTTAACGTATGAAGGGCCTTAAAATTGTTTAATTCAACCAAGGGAAGGAAAGGTAGGAAAAATGTTAAGTGGGAAGTAGTTAAGGTATGTGTACTTTTGTTTAACATATATTGTAATGTGTATAATTTTCATTAACAATTTGACTCTAATTACTATATATAGGCTCCTCAACAACCGGATGCGAAACAATGTGGTTTTTTTGTGATGCGATTTATGAGAGAAATTATTGAAGAAGTTGAGACTATTGAGAGAGATTCGCTGCAATCAATAGTAACATTATTTAGCTTATCTCAAATTATTTGACATAAACTATTTAAAATTGCAAAGTGATCAGTGTTGATTATTTTTTCCATTAACATAAATTGTGTATGCTCACAGTTCACAAAAATAGGGTACTCTCGTGAACAAATTGATGAGGTTCGGTCCGAGTTGGCGGAGTGCATACAAGATCATATTTATGAATAGGTATGGAATGATAGTTGCCATAATTCTATTTAGATTTAAGTTCATGGAATGGTGGTTTTTTTTGGTGGAATCATAGTTAATGCCAATTTTTTTGATGCAGTGCATAGTTACCAGATCGACCTTGAGCAATTGACCCCAAAGAAAAGTTGTCACTGAAGTTTAAAAACTTGTGAAAATTTTTAGTGAATGATGATGTTTTGTGAATGATGATGTTTTGGAAAAATTGTCACTTAGGTGAAAGGATGTTTTCTGGATTAATATGCAAGTACAAAGCACTGTATTATATGTTATTCTGTAAAGTTCTGTCCGTGTAAATTATCTAGTTTCTTTATCTAGCTTTTGTTCCACTATTGGGTTTGTTTTTCTAATAATTACTCGTGCAACAAAATACTGAGCAAGAAGCTGTAGATCTTATAATCAGGTAAAGTAGAAAAAGTTAACTACTTCATTATGCTTTCATCTTAGTATTTGTATATTTGATTTGTCTTCTTTGAACCAGCTTCAAGTCAAAAAGCCAGATCCTCTAGATAGCTGTTAAAAATAAGGTATTATTTGGTTTGTCAGTGATCTTAATATTTGGTAATATTTGGTCTTTGATGCTCACGACAGAGTTCCAACGCTGCATGATTACCTTGTTCAAGCAGATTGCTCGCTGCCTCAGTAGCTCGCATTTTCAGGTTTGTTTCATCATTGATATTCCTTCTTTTTAGTGTTCTATATTAAAAGGAAATACTAACTGTCGATGAGATTGTTATCCTCTTGCTTGAACATGAACCAAAGTATATAAATTTGACCTTTTGATCTGAAAGTATAAAAAAAGTTAATTGGATACTAGTTTTTTATTTTTTTTTGCAGTTGCATTTGTTGTATTTTCATATGTTTCTCAGTGAACTTCTAAACAATTCTTTTTTCATTAATTTATTAAGGCTTATTATAAGTTTCAGTTTGATGGTGCAAATTGTTTTCTTTTGTAATCCATCTGTTTCTTCTTTGGTTTAGGAAAGTTGAAGTGAATCCCTTGATAGCTGTTTCATAGGTTTGTTCCATTATTTTCCAGTACGTACTGGAATCACTATCAATAGCCCTCAAGGACTGTTTACAACCTTGCAATCAAATTAATTGGACTTATAATCTAATGTATGGTCATCTGGAGCATGAATATTGGAGGATTCATGAATGACTCTTCGGATGATGAATGTATGTCATTTAATATTGGTTCATGTATTTATTTAGATACATCTTGAGTATTCCCTATAAATACCCTATGTATTTAACAATTCAAAGATGAAGAAAATCAGAAGTAGTTGAACACTAACACTTGGACGCCAACATTTTTGAGTTGGCGCCTAGATTTGACCATCTAACAGACACGGCTAAAGGATCAACTTCTATGAACACCCTTAATAACTTATACAGATATTTGTGAACAATTAGGTTGGTGGCTATCATTTATCCTCCCTTTTTGTTGTTTTTTCCATGTACCCAATGCAGTTTTCATTTCAAAGGTTCCAAGCTGATGAACAAGGATGGGTGGACACAATCAAGTCAGTGCGATTTGGAGGAGCTGTCAGGATTAGTACCATGGATTGGCTTGGGCAATCTCAATATTTGCGTCAAACTGTCTTCTGGCCTTCCCTATCATCTGCAGTATCTGAGGTATACTATGCACATTTACCGTGAATTTTCCTTATTGAGCTTGGGCTAGTGACGGTTACGAATGTATTTTATTTCAAGAACCATATAAGCAAGTGTTCGTGCATCTAGTTTTATAACAATGCACTTCGTATCTTTGATCTAAAAAGCTTCTGAAACAAGTCATCTTCTCCAAGCATGCCCTGGTCAACATGCTAGTCACCTACTGGAGTCATTTCCTCGATGGCACGGATGAATACCTGAAATCCATCCTCTACTCCACCATTCTTTGCCACTCCTCAAGCCGAAACAACTGCAAAGGTAGAGTCAACATCAAGTATTACATTGTGCCTGGCTACAAGAAGACCGGGGCCGCAAAATCCAATAAAGACAGGTCAAACATCAAGTAGCATTTTGTAACTTATTCCTCTTAGGTTATATGCTTGGTTAATATATATGCTTAGAACTTGTAAAGACAGGTCAAACATTAATATGCTTGGTTAATATATCCATCTACAGCACTCCCGCTTTTTCCTCTAAATATGATTTTCATTTAGCATAGAACTAATGCCAATTTTTTTATTTTGATGCAATGTTTAAAGAGCTTGAGTAGAAGTTGGCCCTAAAGAAAACTTGTAAGTTACTATATAAACACACTTACGGTATGAATTACATGTATATATAACATTGACATATTATTTAGTACGAGATTTACATGTATGAAAGTTTTCATACAAAATTTCTTGATTGCCTACAACCCCAGGTGTGCTGATGACAAGTTGAAGAAGATGGCTCTAAGAGTGATAGCTGAAAGCCTTTCAGAAGAAGAGATTGCTGGACTTAAAGAAGCAATTCCATGCGATGGACACCAACAACAGCGGTTAGTCAATGATGAGGTTTTGTAAAACTTGTGTGTTTGAAAAATTATTGTCATGAAGTTAAGGATAACTTGTATGATACAAATTTAATTTGTGGATCAATATGTATACATTTTGTTTGTATAATATAAAGTTTTATTTATTTGTTAAATAGTCTTATTATAAAAATGATTGTGGTTGTGGATATTCAATTATATGTAAATTTTGAGTATTTTTATAATTTTGCTATTTAGAAAACACTATTTTTATAAATTTAAAAAGACAACGTTTTTAAGTAATAAAAGACAACGCTTAAAAAATAATGTCTTTGAGACCAACCACAACGCTTTTAAAGCGTTGTCTTTGATATGTGCATTTTTACAACAGCATCTTTAACAACGCTTTTTAAGAACGAATAGACAACGCTTAAAAAGCGTTGTCTTTGTGACCAACCACAACGCTTTTAAAGCGTTGTCTTTGATATGTGCATTTTTACAACAGCATCTATAACAACGCTTTTTAAGAACGAAAAGACAACGCTTAAAAAGCGTTGTCTTTGTGACCAACCACAACGCTTTTAAAGCGTTGTGTTTGATATGACTTTCTACAACACCATCTACAACATCACTTTTTAAGTACATACGACAACGCCAAAAAAGCGTTGTTGTTTAGCTTTTTTCTTGTAGTGACATGAGAAAGTATATGACACTCATATAACGATCCATGATACTTTCTCATGGCGGGTCATTCAGTATACATTCTCCAATGCATACCCATGTGTCAACTTGATATCTCCATATCCATGACTTGTGAGATCAAGTCATCGAGTTGACCTACATGCTAGTCTTATTGCATTAACATTGTCCCTGAATGTTAATACTCGACTAGGAATGATTTAGAGTAGTGTTCCCTATATCATCTCACTATCGGTTCAACTAACCGATTGATATAGGTGAGAACCTTCTACTCAAGGGCGCTATTATACTTATTTTATTTGGCACCAATATAAGTAAGTATAATAACCAAACTAAATGCCTTTATTAATATACAAGAATATGATACAATGAGTCCATACAATCATCAAATGATTGGCTCTAGGACTCTAACTAACAATGACAAGTAAAGGCCTAAGAGATTCTTCCCTATTAGTTGGGACTAAGAGCACTCTTTATGATATGACAAGTAAAGGCCTAAGAGTTGCTTCCCTATTAGTTGGGACTAAGAGCACTCTTCATGATATGATAAGTAAATATGACATGCTACTTTACTTTTTATGTGGCTTGTACCGGACCTTAGTGTCCAAGGGATGGGCTCCTTAGTTCGCCCCTAGGTCGACGAACGTAGTACATACCTAGTTCCCTAGTAGGTTCGGGACTAGCTACCCCGTCCTAAGGATTGCGCGCATTTATGTTATGTGGTACATAGCTGGACCCTCATGTTGAGATTATATTTAAGTATTATATGATATTTTTTTTAAAAGACATCTTGCACATAACATGACGTATATTTTTTAAAGACATCTTGCATATACTTTTATGATATGATAGGTTATGATATGATATGATATGACATGATGCTCTTTTTATGATATGATATGACATGATGCTCTTTTATGATATGATATGATATGACATGATGCTCTTTTATGATATGACATAATGCTCTTCCATAATATGATAGGTATGACATGATGCTTTTATATAGAATGATATGATATGATATGATATGTTATGATACTCTTTTACATGATATGATGTTTTAGATGATTATGTCTCCATGCTATATGCTTATGTGATTATGCTATGATACATGATTTTTGTGAGTAGGAAAGGATCTTACTAAGCCTGTGTGCTTATAGTTTAATTTCCTTGTAGTGCAGATAAAGGTAAAGGATGGATAAACTAAGGGAGCAGCAGGAGGGGCAAGAGATGTGTGTGGTGGTGGCTCGGCTAAGGAAAAAGACCTGCTTATGTTAATTTATGCTTGATATGAACTATGCCTATTTTATGTTAATGTTTTGCATGATTACTTAATACATATTCATGCTTATGTTGGAAATTGATATCATGACTTTTTAAATTTAAAATTATGCTTAACATGCTCATATGATTATAAATGTTTAGATAATTAGTTATTGGTGTTTAAAAAGAAAAGTAAATTTAAAACATAAAAGAATATAGAAATAAATACTTCCGCTGCTTAGAAATAGATTAATATGCATGTATGTTCTCGTAACCCTGTCATACCTGAAGGGCGGGCGTTACATGTGAGGCATGAAGCTATTTGAGGACCAGAGGCGCAGTGGAAAAGGAAGCAAGATAGACGCGATGATATGACCCATTGGCAGCGGCTAGGGTTGGTGGCATACGGAGGACAGCTTGGATGAGGCCATAATAGTTGGAAAATTATTTTTCATATTTATTGCCTTTTATGCTGATGTGTTGTGTGTGTGTGCATCTTAAATTTCCTTGTTTTAAATACCTAAGTGGGAGAGGAATTATTTAAATTCCATGGTCTCCATTACTGGTTTGTAAGTGATGCATTCAAGCTTACGCGTTGACTTTAAGTGTCTTCCTCCATATCGGATGAGCTTGTTTGCGGATCTCTAGATCAAACTTCCTCTATGGATGATTATAGGAAATTATTTAGGTTTGTGTGATCTTCTCCATCTGAAGGGGCACAATTCTAATTAATAGACTAAGTATCAAGTAATGGTATACACTTAGGCGCATTTAATAGTGTCCTCCCCATCGAAGTTACTGCTATTATTTGTGTGATCGAAGATAAACGAACTATTAATTTTATTTGTCATAAAGTTAGGTTGACAAGATAATAAAATTAATGGGTAAAACCCCCTCTTACAAATGTTTGAATTTGTATACGTCCACACTATCGTGGCATACAAAATTCATGGTGTTTTGAGGTGTTGATAAATTTAAATGAAATTGTTTGAGGAATCAATTTTATTTTAAATTCTAAAGTTTTGACCAAATATTTTGTGATTCTTAGGATTGCAAATGGCTTTCAATCCTCTTGCTGTTATATTAAAAGAAAACAAACTTACTGTCCCAATTACATTGATTGAAAATCAAACTTGGACATTGTCTTAACTGCTGAAGGATACAAGTTCGTGGTTCTTAAGGTCTGTCCTAGCGTGCCTGATAAGGATTCTAGTAAAGAGGAGATAGAGAGACATAGGAAATGAGTCAAGGTGGATGAGATGGTGCGGTGTTACATTTTGGCTTCGATATCAAATGTGCTGCAACATCAGCATTAGGCCTTACCCACTACCTATGACATGATGCTCAATCTCAAAGAACTCTTCGGACACCAGAATCAGGCTGCCAGGCAGGAGGCCATGAGAAACTTAATGACGATCACCATGAATAAGGGGACACCCATAAGGGAGCATATCCTCAAGATGATGGCTCATTTGACGGGCTGTCCTCACAGAAACGAGAACAATGAGGGTATATCTTATTCATTAGATATCGAAACATGTTTAGCGGTGTTATTTACCGGTACCTGGTGTGTAAATACGGGAGCCACTGATCATGTCTGCAATTCATTATAAAGGTTCCAGGAAACCCCACAACTACATGAAAGGGAGATTATCGTCAATATGGGTAATGCTACAAAAGTGGCGGTTGTTGTAGTGGGAGATGTTTATTTATCTTTTGATAGGAATAAAACATTGATTTTGAGTAATTGTCTTTATGTACCAAGTTTTAGAAAGAACTTAATTTCAGTTTCTAAACTATTTATGGATGGATATTCTGTTTCTTTTGATGACAAAGTAGTTGTCAAGAAAAATAGGATAGTTATGTATTCTAGTACATTGGTTGACAATTTGTATACTCTAAATCCAATAACTCCCATGATACAATAATAGGAAATTTAAAAGAAAGAGATTTTAATCTTTCCTTTTTAGAATTACCAAATTCATTTTGGGGATATGCTCTGGAAACAACAGTGTACATTCTGAACTTGGTACCTTCTAAGTCAGTACTCTCTACTCCCATAGAATTATGGAATGAACGTAAGCCTAGTTTGAAACATATTCGGATTTAGGGTAGTCCAGCATATGTGCTGAAGGGAGACACTGATAAGTTTGAATCACGTACAGAAGTTTGCTTGTTTGCGGGTTATCCTAAAGGAACGAAAGGTGGTTTATTTTATAGTCCTAAAGATCAGAAGGTCATTGTTAGCACCAATGTTCGATTTTTAGAAGAGGACTATGTAATGAACCATAAGCTCATGAGTAAAATTATTCTTGAGGAAATAAGAGAGGACACGTCTAATTTAGTACCAACGGTATAAGATGAGATACCACAAGAAACTGCAAACACGTGTCACAAATGATGCACAATTACAGGTAGTTCCTTGTCGTAGTGGGAGTGTTGTTCGACAACCTGATAGATTCATGTTTTGGAGAGTCTTCGGACTTGATCCCTGGTGAACATGAACCTGATCCCTGGACATATGATGAAGCACTCCAAGATAAAGATGTAGCATCTTGACAAAGTGCAATGAACTCTAAAATAGAATCTATGTATTCTAATCAAGTCTGGGAGCTTGTAGAACCACCAAATGGTGTAAAGGCCATTGGATGTAAATGGGTCTACAAAAGAAAAAGAGGGACAGATGGGAAGGTGAAAACTTTCAAAGCTAGGCTTATTGCAAAAGGGTATACTCAGAAAGAGAGAATCGATTATGAGAAAACCTTTTTGCCGGTAGCCATGCTTAAGTTTGTCCGCATTCTTTTATCTATTGTCGCTCATATGGATTATGAGATTTGGCAAATGAATGTCAAGACAGCTTTGCTTAATGGAAGTCTTGAAGAAAATATCCATATGAAGCAACCAGAGGGATTCATTGTGAAGGGTAAAAAATATCTTGTATGTAAGCTCAATCGGTCTATCTATGGACTGAAGCAAGTTTCAAGATCTTAGAACATCTGGTTTAATGAAGTGATCCAGTCTTATGGATTTATTCAGTGTTCGGATGAGTCTTGTGTATACAAGAAGAGTGACAGAAACGTGGTGGTATTTCTTGTACTATACGTAGATAACATTTTGCTCATTGGCAACAATGTCAAAGTGTTGTCAGACATAAGGGTATGGTTGTCCAAGCAGTTTGATATGAATGATTTGGGAGAATGTGTGCATATTCTTGGGATCAAAGTAATAAGAGATCGCAAGTAAAAATGTTGTTCTTATCCCAAGCTTCATACATCGATACTATTCTAGCTCGTTTTAGCATGCAAAACTCCAAGAAAGGTTTTTTTTACCTTTTTTCCATGGAGTACCTTTATCTAAAGAGATGTGTCCTAAAACATCAAAGGAGATAGAGGACATGAAGGCAGTTTCTTATGCTTCGGCTGTAGGAAGCCTAATGTATGCAATGCTTTGTATAAGACCGGATATTTGTTTTTCCATGGGTATGGTTAGAAAATATCAAAGTAATCCAGGACAGGGACATTGGACTGCCGTAAAGCATATATTAAAGTACTTGAAAAGGACTAGAGATTATATGTTGATTTACTAGGCAGAAGCTTAGCACGCCCAAGGGAACAAATCAAGTTTACTTTAAGCAAGTCCCCTTCGCCCGGCCGAGAGAAAAGATAACAAGTATGTTTGCAATTTATGTATTTCATTCAATTTTGTGAATACAATGCAGGCCAAATATCGCCCGAAAGGCAGACACGGATTAAACAATGTGGTGATTGCCGGGTAGACATTCTTATTCAGCTCAAGTGGCTGTCAATTGGGGGCTTGAAGGAATGACCGACCGGGTTTCCTTAAGAAATATCGAAGACGTTAAATTATCACAAGGTTAGGGTAAGCATTTTCACTCAAAAACATAGTTGATCGGGAAATATCTTGAAGTAACCCGGACGGGCCTTCTCGAGAGGAACCGGAGACTTTAAACTATCAAAAACATAATCGATCGGGAAATCTCTTGAAGTAACCCGGACGGGCCTTCTCGAGAGGAACTAGAGACTTTAAACTATCAAAAACACAGTCGATCGAGAAATCTCTTGAAGTAATCCGGACGAGCCTTCTCGAGAGGAACCAGAGACTTTAAATTATCAAAAACATAGTCGATCAACAAATCTCTTGAAGTAACCCGGGCGGGCCTTCTCGAGAGGAACCGGAGACTTTAAACTATCAAAAACACAGTCGATCGGGAAATCTCTTGAAGTAACCCGGACGGGCCTTCTCGAGAGGAACCGGAGACTTTAAACTATCAAAAACACAATCGATCGGAAAATCTCTTGAAGTAACCCGGACGGGCCTTCTCGAGAGGAACCGGAGGCTTTAAGCTATCAAAAACACAGTCGATCGGGAAATCTCTTGAAGTAACCTGGACGGGCCTTCTTGAGAGGAACCGGATACTTTAAACTATCAAAAACACAGTCGATCGACAAATCTCTTGAAGTAACTCGGACATGCCTTCTCGAGAGGAACCAGAGACTTTAAACTATCAAAAACACAGTTGATCAGGAAATCTCTTGAAGTAACCCTGACGGACCTTCTCGAGAGGAACCAGAGACTTTAAATTATCAAAAACACAGTCGATCGACAAATCTCTTGAAGTAACCCGGACAGGCCTTCTCGAGAGGAACCAAAGACTTTAAACTATCAAAAACACAGTCGATCGGGAAATCTCTTGAAGAAACCCGGACGGGCCTTCTCAAGAGGAACCGAAGACTTTAAACTATCAAAAACACAGTCGATCGGGAAATCTGTTGAAGTAACCCGGGCGGGCCTTCTCAAGAGGAACCGGAGACTTTAAACTATCAAAAACACAGTCGATCGAGAAATCTCTTGAAGTAACCTGGACGGGCCTTCTCGAGAGGAACCAGAGACTTTAAACTATCGAAAACACAGTCGATCGAGAAATCTCTTGAAAACCCAGACGGACCTTCTCGAGAGGAACCGGAGACTTTAAACTATCAAAAACATAGTCGATCAAGAAATCTCTTAAAGTAACCCGGACAGGCCTTCTCGAGAGGAACCGGAGACTTTAAACTATCAAAAACATAGTCGATCGGAAAATATCTTTAAGTATATGACCCTATTGGCTCAAATCCATTGGGATTACAAGCCCGATCGAAATTTGATCGATCGAGATTACATGCTCGAATGAAAATCATAAGCTGATTGAATTCTCCATTCGGGATTACACATCCGACCGGAATTCAAAGTCATATGGATTTCTTTATGAAAATCACTCGGGATTACACGTCCGACCGGAATTCAAAATTTAATGGGAATGTTTTATATATATAATCATTCAAAATTACACTCCTGATCAGAAGCCGCAATCATATGAAGTGCTTTATATAAAATCGCTCCGGATTGTACGCTCGACCAAAATGTATAAAACTTATGGGGTTCTTCATATAAAGTTGCTCAGGAGTACATGCCCCTATGAAGTACTGAGGTTTTTAGGATCCTTTATATACAGTCACGCCTGATCAAAGTTCAAGGAGTTTATGGAAAGCATTATATATTGTTCAAGACCATATGATCAATCAAGATACCACAAATGGAAGGGTTTATTAATACAGTTCATAACTTCAAGAAATGAGGAAGGATTCTTGAACAAGATAATACTTATTCTTAGCTCTCATGATCACTTCAAGGGAAGTAGTAGCAAGATAACAAAGGTTGGAAAAAAGGTAGGTACAAATTTTTACAAAAATGCAAGTACTTGATTACAAGTCTTTTATAAATACACAATCATGCTTATTTAAAGTTGCTTGTCAAGTTTTTGGGTAATTCCTTGTTAAGTCTATAATGGTTTATGAAATGAGAGGGAGGTTCATGAGAGAGATAACCACCTTCCCTTAATTGCTGAATAATCCCGGTCATAGAATGATTTAAAGTCCCTATGATACGATGGACATATTCGCCATTAAACTCAGGGGACTGCAGATAGGCTAGGCGCTTATCCTGCCATCGGTCTTCTTTATATTCCTTATAACCTTGAAATTTGGTTCGTAGTTTAGCAGTCTGATCTTTAAAAGTGTCTCTTTCTAATTTAAGCTGCTCTAATGCCTTTTGGAGTGAGGATATCTCTGCATCCTGAGCCTTTCTCTGTTCTTGCTCTTGTAGAAGAGCAAACTCTCTTGATGCTGAATTTTGAGCCTGCTCAGAAAGAAAGATATTGTGAAGCCTTTCCACTTTCTCTGAGACAATGTTTTTATGAGAAACATTTGAAATAGCTTTGTCTTTCAAAGCAGTTTCCACCTGGAGGCTGGAGTTTAACCGATCTACTTGTAACTCCAAGGTTTTCCTTTCAAGCTCTTTGTTTTCCAATAATTGTTATCGGTGTTGCAGTTCCTTCTTCATAGTCTCTATTTATTGAGTCTGTAAAGCTATCTTCTCTCGTAATTGAGTAAGATCAATGTGGGAAGGAGGAAGAGCGGTTTTCAATGCCTCTACTTGGGCCCTTAACTTGCTGTTATCCTTTTCCAAAGCAATGAGCAGCTGGTCTAGATGAAAACTTGAGGCAAAGAACTAAACAAAATAATAATGCAGTTAGAGGGAATGATAAGAAGTTAACAACATATAATTAAAAATATTTACAGTAGTAGTTGGACGACTGTGACTATCAACGCGACTTAAGATACTGGTGCCCTTTAATAGTTCTTGGCTATGTAGCCAAGATTCGACCAATAGGCCTTGTAGCTGTATAGATTCCCAAATAGGAGGATCTGAGGCTTGTCCTAGTTGAGAGGGCAACCCCAAAGCTTGCCTAAAAAGAGATGTGGGGACAGAAGGGGAAAAGGGTCGTGTAGAAGAAGAAGGAAGAAAGGGAAGGGAAGTAGTAGAAATGAGAACAATAGAAGAAGAGCTAGACGGGATGAAAGATGGAAAAGCAAGGAGAGTTTAGTCAGTTGTTGAGGTATAGATAGCTGATAGCCCTGGACTCGGAGAAGATCTCTTGCAGGGTGCTCTTTTAGTTCGCGGTCCAGAGGCCATGTAACGCCCGCCCCTTTCGGGGGTGCTAAGGCTACACTAAGGGACGGGGTTACTTACACCTACCAAACATACATGTGCATATGATCTCATGGCAGCAGAAGATATTTATTAAAATTCTCTTACTATTTTATCATATGCATCTTTTTTTTTTTAACGTGGCATGTGAACCATAAATCATACTAATATTCATGCATAACTTAATCTATATTTGCTACTTGAACATGAATCATGATCTTATAAATCTACTGACATGAAATAAGACATCATAAATGCATAACATACTAGTTCAAGTTATCATCATAAACATAAGGTCCAACTTAGCTCACATGCACAATTCAACCAAATAAAGTTTTAAAACTAAATTATATCTATCCACCATGCCACTTCCACACACACTCCCTGCCTTTCCTGCTGCTCCCCTTAGTTCATCCATTCATTGCCTTTCTCTGCAGTACAAGGAAACATAAAAACTATAAGCCCTAAGGCTTAGTAAGTTCCTTTCCTACTCATAAAACCATAAATCATACGTACACATAAAACATATCATAGCATGTGAAAACATAACATAACCATATCATAGCATGTGAGAACATAACATAAAACATATCATAGCATGTGAGGACATAATATGAAACATATCATAACATGTGAGTACATAACATGAACTAATAACATGATCATCCAAGCATCATAAACATGATTTCAAAAGTATCTTTAATAAGTGTGAAGGGAATCATATAACATGTACATGTAGATACAAGATGTTCTTTTGAAAATATGCATAATGAAATGAATATATGCAACATGTTCTTTTTTTTTTAACATATCATATACATACTTGAACATAATATCAACATAAGGGCCCGGCTTGTACCACATACATACATAAATACGCGTAATCCCTAGGACAGGGTAGCTAGCCCTGAACCTACTAGGGATCTAGGTCCGTTCATAGTCCGTCGACCTAGGGGCGTACTAAGGAGCCTATCCCTTTTTACGAGGCCCGTTTCATAGAACATTGACCTCGGGGCGCTTATGGAGCCCACCCTTGGTACAAGCCATACAAAAGTAAAATAGCATGTCGTACATATCATGTATTATGTTTCTTATCATGTCATCATACATATCATGTTCTTGTCCTATCATACATGTCATATCATGAAGAGATCTCTTGATCCCATCTTAAGGGAAGCATCTCTTTGTCGTATCATGAAGAGTGCTCTTGATCCCAACTTAAGGGAAGCATCTCTTAGGTTTTTCTTCTTACATAAGTCTTTCATAACATATCTCATAAACCATAACATGTTCTTATCATAACATAGAGCATAGCATGTTACATGAAACATAGCATTTATCATGTCATGAACCATAGCATATCATCTCATGAAACTTAGCATATATCATATCATGAAGCATAGCATGTCATATCATGAAGCATAACATATATCATATCATGAAGTATAGCCTATATCATTCCATGAAACATAGCATATCATATCATGAAATCATAGCATATAACATATCATGAAGCATAGCATATCATATCATGAAGCATGGAAACTTAAACTAACCATATATCAAGAATCATACATTATGAGGAAACATAAGCATGCATAGTTAGATTCAAAACTTTTTCCCAAACCTATTCTTTCAATCTTGGCTGAAACTTTACTAGCATGAATTCTAAACTTTGGCTACCATAAGAAGCATGAAACTTCAACCAACGTTAGATAAATAATCATATATCATAAAGAAGCATAAATAAGCATGGTTAAATTTCAAGACCTTACTCTAAGCTCATATACTTGCTTGGCCGAACCCTAAGGTGAGGTTCTAAGATTCATTTGTACAACATGTAGCATGAAAACTTATCTAATCTCATACAGAAGCTCATACAACATGTAGAAACATAACTAAGCATAATTAGGTTAGAAAAACTTAATTCTAAGCTTACATTCTACCTTGGCCGAAACCTACAAGTAGGGGCTCAAGTCTTCTAGTGCAACATGTAACATAAAGTCTTAACCTAACTTCACACAAAGTATCATACCTCATGAATGAACATAATCAGGCATGTTTAGGTTTTAAATTTTTTTGCCCTAAGCCTCATATCTTATCTTGGCCGAAACTTTCCTAGGGTTTTCATTTTTCATATATTTTTTTCATATAACATGAAGCATAAAAAAAAAAAATCTAAGCTATCAACACATAAGAGTTCATTCATCATGAGGAAGCATAAATAACATATTATCATTGAAATTTCAAAAACCTTGCTCTAAATTTCATTCCTATTCTTGGCCGAAACTTGAAGATAAATTTCTCCTAATTTTATACAACTTGGAGCATGAAAACCTAAGCTATCAACATATAAGAAAGTCTAACAAGTTTAGGAGCATAAACAATATGTTTCCTTTTTAAAGCTTTGCTCTAAACCCTATAACTCATCTTGGCCAAAACATTAGGTTAGGGTTCTTAAACTTTTTAATATCATATGAAGTATTAAACTTAGCTAACAACATGTAAAAGATCCTATATCAAGAAGGAGCATAGACAAGCATGTTACCAAAAGAAATTTTTGCTCTAAACCTTCTCTTTTTGTCTTGGCCGAAACTTCAAGGTAAGGTTCTAGATTCTTTTTTTTTTTTTGTACAACATAAAGCATAACTTGTAGACTTGTTTATCCTAAGTGACCACCAATCTATCTTGGCCGAAACTTGCAAGGAGATCTCTAAGGTTTCAAAAACATTTACATACAAGGAAAATCGATAACTACTTGTACTGCAGTGAGGGGATACTCACATCCTTTCGCTTGATTTTCCTAAAAGGAGTGACCTTGCTTGTGAAGCTTTCCTAGAGCAACCCTTTCTTGCTTGGTTCGACAATGGTGAGGAGGGAGGAAGTAGTTTCGGTTGAGAGGAGGAAGGAGAAAGAGAGCAACCAAAAATGACAATTTTCATTCTTTCCTCCTTTTATTCCAATAGAATGGAAGAAGGAAACATGAGTTTTTCCTTCCCTTTTCCTTTACTCATCCTTAATGAAGGGAGAAAGTAAAAACTTTCTTTTCATTGTGAGAAGAGGAAGGAATCTTGGACTTCTCCTCCTTAGTGAAGAGGGCCTCCACTTCCTTACCTTTAACAACAATTCCCCTCTTTTCATATCAGCACACCCCTGCTGGGGCTACTGGTTATGACATGAAACCATTTACCAAGAGGTCCAAGGTTCAATCCTTGGTCATGCCTCTTTTTGGTTCTTTTTATTTTATTTTCTAAAGAAGAATCCATATAAGGCCCATATTATATCATGTATAAATCTATTTGAATTATTAAGGCTTATTTTAATCATGCATTAATCTATACTAATCATGCATAAATCTACATGAATTATTAGAGACCCTATGGGTGTTACAGCCCCCCCATACCTCATAAAAGTTCATCCTCAAACTTAAAATAACTCCGGGTACTTTTGTTTCATATCATCTTCGTGTTCCCAAGTGGCTTCTTCAAACCGTTGATTTTGCCATAGGACCTTTACCAAAGGCACCTCTTTGTTCCTTAGTCTTTTGACATCTCGGTCTAGTATCTGAACCGGTCAGCTCTCGTAACTCAAGTCCTCTTGCACTTGCACTGTCTGTGGCTCGATCACTTGGTCTGTGCTAGGTATACATCTCTTGAGCATTGAAACGTGGAATACATTATGGATTGCCGACATTTCTTGCGGCAGCTCTATCTCGTAAGCTACCTTGCCGACTCTTTTCATAATCAGATATGGTCCCACGTAGCGCGGACTTAGCTTTCCCTTCTTTCCGAATCTCATCACTCCTTTCATAGGAGCTACCTTGAGAAATACTGAATCTCCGACGTTGAATTCTAACGACCTATGCCGTTTATCTGCATAATTCTTCTGCCGGCTCTGAGCAGTTTCTATTCTTTGGCGGATGTTCTGTATAGCACGGGTGGTGTTGTCAATGAAATCTATTCGAAATCCCATTTACTTCTTTTCACCACCTTCGTACCAGTATATAGGGGATCTGCATTTCCTCCCATACAAAGCCTTGTAAGGTGCCATTCCAATAGTAGCTTGGTAGCTATTATTGTAGGCGAATTCCGCTAAGCATAGATATCGGCACCAGCTTCCCTTGAAGTCTAAAGCGCAAGCCCGTAACATGTCTTCTAGTACTTGGTTTACCCTTTCTGTCTGTCCGTCAGTCTGAGGATGGAAGGCAGTACTGAACAATAGCTTCGTGCCAAGAGCCTTCTGAACACATTCCCAGAAATGTGAAATGAAGCGACCATCTCTGTCAGAAATGATGGTCTTAGGAATCCCATGTAATCTAATAATTTCCTTGACATATATTTGAGCCAGTTGCTCAATTGAGTAAGTCATCTTGATTGCTAAGAAGTGAGCGTATTTCGTCAGTCTGTCTACGATTACCCAAATAGTATCGTAGTCGTTCGTCGTTTTGGGCAGTCCTGAGATGAAATCCATAGAAATGTCCTCCCATTTCCATTCTGGGATCTGAATTGGCTGCAGTACTCCTCCAGGTCTCTGGTGTTCTGCTTTAACCCTTTGACAGGTCAAGCAGGTACTGACATACTGAGCCACATCTCTTTTCATACCGAACCACCAGAATTTCTTTTTCAGGTCCTAGTACATCTTGGTGGATCCAGGATGAATCACATAGGGCGTTGCATGGGCTTCTTCCAGTATCTTCTTTTGCAGCTCTGGATCCTCGGGAATACATAAGCGATCCCTGAGGTATAATATTCCACTCTCAGCGATACAGAATCCATCATTCTTTCCTTCGAAGACCTCTTGCTTGATCCTTTGGATGCTTGGGTCGCGGGTTTGCTTCCCTAATATATCGTCGAACAGTGTCGGTGCTATGGTCAGGGTAGAAAGTTGTCCGGACATATTTTCGACCCCGTAGCACATATTTATGCCTATACGACATTTTCCTGGATGTTTTTCCCCGCATGAGGTACACTGAGGGAACGTAGGTTGCTTGTGCACTGAACCACTTTTAAAGTCATTCCATTGCTTCCTCTTGCCACTGTGGTTTCCTTTCCAGTTGGCTTTGGTGCTTTGAGATTTCTGTCCTCCCGACTGGGTTTGACTTTTGCCCTCGTTCAGTGCCTTTAGGTAGTGTTCGGTGATCAGGGCACTGCTGATTAATTCTTCGGCGGTTTGCGGTCTATTAACTCCGCCGGCCACATTCAGAGCTATCTCAGGTCTGAGCATCTTCAGCATAAGTTTGACCCTTTCTCTTTCAGTGCTAACCAATTCTGGACATAAGCGCGCTAAACGGTTGAATTTCTTAATAGCTTCATTAACCGACAGATCGCCTTGTCGGAACTCGGTGAACTCGTCATAGTGCTTGTTTGTCACCCTCATATGGAAGAATTCTTCGAAAAATTCCGTCTCGAAGTCTGTCCATCTCATTTGATTTATTTGTCTTTTTGCTTTGACTCAGTCCCACCACATTCTGGCATCGCCCGTAAGATAGAAGATGCGCACTTGACCTTCTCGTGCTCAGGCCAATCCAATAGTTCCACAATGCTTTCTACCGTCTTGAAACAGGCTTAAGCATCCCATGGTTCACAGTTGCCAGAGAAAGCCTCCGGTTTCAATCTTTGCCACTGAATTAGATATGCTTCCTGATGAACCACTGGAGCTGGGCCTACTGGTGGTACAGGTACCGGTGGTACTGGTGTAGTTACCGGTATGACTGGTATCGCATTCTGATTTCCTGGTGGGGTAGCAGGATTCCCCTGCTGATTAATCAGAGTACTAATCATCTGTTGTTGTTCCGTAATCTGACGCTGGAGCTCAGTGACTACATGCATCAGATCAGGTGGAGGTACTGTCTCCTCTGCTCTAGTATTGCGTCTTCTAGCCATGCTTCTCTTCATGAATAATAACAAGGCTAGCATAAGTTATTATTATTCCTAATCTACCATCATGCATACTTAAACTAAAACTGTAACTTATCAAATAATAATAAAAAATGGAGTAGACATGCATACTATCAAAGCATTATGAAAGAATAGATTTAAGCATAAGCATCATAAAAATTTAAGCATAAAAATTCTTACTTGGAGCGGTAGGATGTAGGCTTGATGTGTATGTAGTGGAAGGTAGACCTGCTCTGATACCAAACAGTAACGCCCGCCCCTTCCGGGGGCGCTAAGGCTGCCTTAAGGGATGGGGTTACTTACACCTACCTAACATACATGTGCATATGATCTCATGGCAGCGGAAGATATTTATTAAAATTTTCTTACTATTTTATCATATGCATCTTTTTTTTTTAACGTGGCATGTGAACCATAAATCATACTAATATTCATGCATAACTTAATCTATATTTGCTACTTGAACATGAATCATGATCTTATAAATCTACTGACATGAAATAGGACATCATAAATGCATAACATACTAGTTCAAGTTATCATCATAAACATAAGGTCCAACTTAGCTCACATGCACAATTCAACCAAATAAAGTTTTAAAACTAAATTAGATCTATCCACCATGCCACTTCCACACACACTCCCTGCCTTTCCTGCTGCTCCCCTTAGTTCATCCATTCCTTGCCTTTCTCTGCAGTACAAGGAAACATAAAAACTATAAGCCCTAAGGCTTAGTAAGTTCCTTTCCTACTCATAAAACCATAAATCATACGTACACATAAAACATATCATTGCATGTGAAAAATAACATAACCATATCATAGCATGTGAGAACATAACATAAAACATATCATAGCATGTGAGAACATATCATGAAACATATCATGAAACATATCATAGCATGTGAGGACATAACATGAAACATATCATAACATGTTAGTACATAACATGAACTAATAACATGATCATCCAAGCATCATAAACATGATTTCAAAAGTATCTTTAATAAGTGTGAAGGGAATCATATAACATGTACATGTAAATGCAAGATGTTCCTTTGAAAACATGCATAATGAAATGAACATATGCAACATGTTCTTTTTTTTTTTTAACATATCATATACATACTTAAACATAATATCAACATAAGGGCCCAACTTGTACCACAAACATACATAAATGCGCGCAATTCCTAGGATAGGGCAGCTAGCCCTGAACCTACTAGGGATATAGGTCTGTTCATAGTCCGTCGACCTAGGGGCGTACTTAGGAGCCCATCCCTTTTTACGAGGCCCGTTTCATAGACCATCGACCTCGGGGCGCTTATGGAGCTCACCCTTGGTACAAGCCATACAAAAGTAAAATAGCATGTCATACATATCATGTATCATGTTTCTTATCATGTCATCATACATATCATGTTCTTGTCCTATCATACATGTCATATCATGAAGAGAGCTCTTGATCCCATCTTAAGGGAAGCATCTCTTTGTCGTATCATGAAGAGTGCTCTTGATCCCAACTTAAGGGAAGCATCTCTTAGGCTTTTCTTCTTACATAAGTCTTTCATAACATATCTCATAAACCATAACATGTTCTTATCATAACATAGAGCATAGCATGTTACATGAAACATAGCATTTATCATGTCATGAACCATAGCATATCATCTCATGAAACTTAGCATATATCATATCATGAAGCATAGCATGTCATATCATGAAGCATAGCATATATCATATCATGAAGTATAGCCTATATCATTCCATGAAACATAGCATATCATATCATGAAATCATAGCATATAACATATCATGAAGCATAACATATCATATCATGAAGCATGGAAACTTAAACTAACCATATATCAAGAATCATACATTATGAGGAAACATAAGCATGCATAGTTAGATTCAAAACTTTTCCCCAAACCTATTCTTTCAATCTTGGCCGAAACCTTACTAGCATGAATTCTAAACTTTGGCCACCATAAGAAGCATGAAACTTCAACCAACTATAGATAAATAATCATATATCATAAAGAAGCATAAATAAGCATGGTTAAATTTCAAGACCTCACTCTAAGCTCATATACTTGCTTGGCCGAACCCTAAGGTGAGGTTCTAAGATTCATTTGTACAACATGTAGCATGAAAACTTATCTAATCTCATACAAAAGCTCATACAACATGTAGAAACATAACTAAGCATAATTATGTTAGAAAAACTTAATTCTAAGTTTACATTCTACCTTGGCCGAAACCTACAAGTAGGGTTTCAAGTCTTCTAGTGCAACATGTAACATAAAGTCTTAACCTAACTTCACACAAAGTATCATACCTCATGAATGAACATAATCAAGCATGCTTAGGTTTTAAATTTTTTTGCCCTAAGCCTCATATCTTATCTTGGCCGAAACTTCCCTAGGGTTTTCATTTTTCATTTTTTTTTCATATAACATGAAGCATAAAAAAAAAAACTAAGCTATCAACACATAAGAGTTCATTCATCATGAGGAAGCATAAATAACATATTATCATTGAACTTTCAAAAACCTTGCTCTAAATTTCATTCCTATTCTTGGCCGAAACTTGAAGATAAATTTCTCCTAATTTTATACAACATGGAGCATGAAAACCTAAGCTATCAACATATAAGAAAGTCTAACAAGTTTAGGATCATAAACAATATGTTTCCTTTTTAAAGCTTTGCTCTAAACCCTATAACTCATCTTGGCCGAAACATTATGTTAGGGTTCTTAAACTTTTTAATATCATATGAAGTATTAAACTTAGCTAACAACATGTAAAAGATCCTATATCAGGAAGGAGCATAGACAAGCATGTTACCAAAAGAAATTTTTGCTCTAAACCTTCTCTTTTTATCTTGGCCGAAACTTCAAGGTAAGGTTCTAGATTCTTTTTTTTGTGTACAACATAAAGCATAACTTGTAGACTTGTTTATCCTAAGTGACCACCAATCTATCTTGGCCGAAACTTGCAAGGAGATCTCTAAGGTTTCAAAAACATTTACATATAAGGAAAATCGATAACTACTTGTACTGCAGTGAGGGGATACCCACATCCTTTCGCTTGATTTTCCTAAAAGGAGTGACCTTGCTTGTGAAGCTTTCCTAGAGCAACCCTTTCTTGCTTGGTTCGACAATGGTGAGGAGGGAGGAAGTAGTTTCGGTGGAGAGAAGGAGGAAGGAGAAAGAGAGCAACCAAAAATGACATTTTCATTCTTTCCTCCTTTTATTCCAATATAATGGAAGAAGGAAACATGCGTTTTTCCTTCCCTTTTCCTTTACTCATCCTTAATGAAGGGAGAAAGTAAAAACTTTCTTTTCATTGTGAGAAGAGGAAGGAAGCTTGGACTTCTCCTCCTTAGTGAAGAGGGCCTCCACTTCTTTACCTTTAACAACAATTCCCCTCTTTTCATATCAGCGCACCCCTGCTGGGGCTACTGGTTATGACATGAAACCATTTACCAAGAGGTCCAAGGTTCAATCCTTGGTCATGCCTCTTTTTGGTTCTTTTTATTTTATTTTCTAAAGAAGAATCCACATAAGGCCCATATTATATCATGTATAAATCTATATGAATTATTAAGGCTTATTTTAATCATGCTTTAATCTATACTAATCATGCATAAATTTTCATGAATTATTAGAGACCCTATGGGTGTTACAGGCCATAGGAGGTAAGACCAAGGGAATAGGTGCTGTGCGTAAATATTATGATCATTTACGCATGTTTTAGCGCACATTCACGTACTTTATTCATATATATTCATTGCATGATTGCCTCTTTCATCTTTTATTCATTATATATAATCTTTGTTCAGATATTTTCTCTTTGTTTAGTTTTATGTTGACAGGGATGACTTTCGGAGCAAAAACGACGATTATCTATGCACTGAAACAAGCCAAAGAACATGGCTGTGCAACACATGGTCGTGTGACCAGATAGAAGGGAGCAGTGCACGGCCGTGCACCCTTGCACGACCATGCGGCCAAGGCAGAGGCGGAGCAGTGCACGGTCGTGCACCCTTGCATAGCCGTGCGGCAATGGCAGAGGCAAAGCAGCACACGGCCGTGCATTATTGCACGGTCGTGCCACCCCAGGCCGAGACAAAGGAATGCCCGGTCGTGCATCCTTGCACGACCGTGCCTCAGAGAGCAGAAGCCAGAGACCACACGGTCATGCCAATCAGCACGGCCGTGCAGCTTCACCAGAGGAGAAGATGGGCGTGGCCGTGCCAACCTTGCACGGTCGTGCCACGGGCCATGCGACACCCATACCCTAGCTTATAAAAGGGTCAAGAAACCTATTCAGGGGGATCTTTTGGTTCGGGACTTCGTCCCTCCCCTCAGGGAAAGCCGTACAGCTTTATCCACCGCCGTCCCTTCACGATCCGTCCATCTCCGGAGCAAGGAGGCATCCCCAAGACATCAGAATCATCAGCAAGCATATCTTCTTCCCTTTCTTCTCACACCTAGGGTTGTAAGTATGCTTTTCTTTATGTTCTAGGGTTGTTCTTTCCCCACAATGGAATAGACATCCTCTTCTAGGATTAGGGAGTATTTGTAATGCGATGGAGATGTAGAACTATGTAGATTCACTTTGTTTCTATACGATGACTTGTTAATGTCTTGTTCATGCTTGTGTGAGATGTTTATATTTCTATTCTTTGATTGATTGATGTGGAGGATTGTTGATCCCGCAAATGGGATACCTTAGAGCGTATTGACCAAGGTACCCTAGTGACAGGGGTAATCCTTTCCGAACGTCTAAGACGTTCCCTCAAAAGGAGAGACAATCCCTTAGGAACTGCTGCTCTCGTACAGAGAGTGCTCTAGATCGTATACCCGAGGGGCCCTAGTGACAAGGGTAACCCGTTCACGGACGTCTAGGACATTCTCTTAAAAGAAGAAGCAATTCCTCCATAAGGAAGTAGGTAATCGTACCGAACCTCTACCCTTATCCTTATTGTTCTTTACTAGATATGTATCCCAGTGATCTACTGAGGCGCCCTCGTGACACGGGGGTTAACTGTTACAGGATTTTAAAGGGATCGTCTCTACATGATACTTAGGGATACTGGCCAATCTAACTTCCTGTAAGAGCATTGACATAGAGGATGGAAACTAAGCAATCTATGTAGTATCTCCTAGTATTATAATGAAACCGAAATCCTAGAATCTATCTCCTGAAGCTCATTCCCTCCAAGATCAGTTCTCTCTTCTCTCCTTTCTCACTTTCCTCTTCTCTCTCTCTTATTCTCTTTTCTCACCAATCTTAGGTTTGTCTAGATAACGTACTTTGCAATATCTCTAGTGCTTAATCAACAGTCCCTGTGGATTTGATATTTTTCTTACTGACGATGAAACCGTACACTTACGGTTGCGTAACAAGTTTTTGGTGCCATTGCCGGGGACTATTCGCATTAACATTAGTAGATTAGCAATTTAGTTAACCTAGACTTGTGAATAGTTTTATTTTTCCATTTTAAATTGCAATATGTTTTCCATATACATAATCAAAAAAAAATCTACATTTTTTTCCTAGCAATTTAAATTCTGCATTTTGTTTCTTGTTTTTCATATAACATTTCATTTCTTATCTTTAATTCTTCATTTTTATTTTTACTCATTTTATTTCGATGAGCACTAACATGTCAAGCAGGGCCTTAAGAGATTTCTCGACACCTATTTTTGCAAGATTTATGTATCCCATTATGCAGCCTCATATTGAAGCGAAAAATTTTCAACTAGACCAAGAGTTAATTTCCATGATACAAGGTCACAAATTTGGAGGAGAAGTATCAGAAAGTCTTTATCTGCATCTTCAGACATTTCTAGAGCTTTGTGATATGGTGAATTGTGAAGGAGTATCAGCAGATGTAGTTCGGTTGATGACATTTCCCTTTAGCATCAAGGATAAAGCAAGGACTTGGTTATATTCTATCCATCCTCAAAGCATCATAAGTTGGGAACAATTGGAGCAGCAATTTCTGAATCATTTTTTCCCTCCAAGCAGAACAATCTACATGAGGAGTTGCATCACAAATTTTGCTCAGGTGTATGGAGAATCATTATTTGAAGCATGGGATAGATTCAAGAGTTTACAAAGACAGTGCCCTCATCATGGTTTGGAGAAATGGCTGATTCTACACATATTCTATAGGGGAGTTTCTTTTTCAGATAAGTGTTTGTTAGATTCATCAGCTGAAGGTTCTTTTATGGACAAGAGTATAGAAGAAACTTATACATTGATTGATCAAGTGACATTGAACCTCCATGGATGGTCGAGCAAAAGTTGGATTGAATCTCCCTCAGAAATTCAAGAAGTACAAGCCATATATACAAGAGAGCCTGTCAAACAAAATGCAGTTCAACCACCTAAGAATGTCAAAATTCAGAAGTCACAGAATGAGGAGTTCAAACATTTGAGGGCAAGGATTGAGAGCTTAGTTTCAAAATGGTTCAAAGAAGATCCCCCTCCTACACAAATAAGATCTAGTGAAAATTGTAATGATATTAAGTTGAGGGGCGGCAAGAATCATGAACAATTTCTGAAAAATAACTTGTATAGAATTGAGGAGAAGAACAATAGAAGATCACAAGACCTCAGTTTCATTACTCCAGGAAGTTCACAAAGGCCACATGTACCCTTCCCTTAATGATTAATCACACCAACATTAGATAAGCAAATTGGACCTCCTCCGCAAGCTCAAAGGGAATATGGAGAAAAGGAAGTACCTTTCCCAAGACCTTCACTAAAGGTTCCTTTTCCACAAAGGCTAGTGAGGGTCAATGAAAATGAAGACTTTGGCAAATTCTATGACACCAATATGGTTGAGTGTAGATTTCTGGATGTATATGAATATGAGGACTCTTCAGATGAGGATTGTGATGATAATGCAGTGGATAACCAATTTTCAGATCTACCTTCTGGGTTTACAAGGTGCTATGATGAAATTGAATTTTCAGATGATGAATGTATTGAGGTAGATCAACTTAAAAATGCAAATGAAGTCAATGATCCTCCTATAGTTGATTCTCCTGTTAAAGATATAGACGTTGGTTTATTTTTCAATGCTTGTGTTGATGATGATGATTTGGAAGAATGTGTAGGGAGCTGCATTGTGGAAGCAGCATCTCAAGGATCACCTTTTTCATCCACACAACCCTTAGAGGTAAGAATTGCAAGGGTTGAACATGTTGTGGACCAATGTGTAGGGACTCATGTAGATATGGGTGAGTCCCAAGAATCATCATCTATTGTATCACCAACACCTGAGCTAGAGCCAGACCCATCAATTGATTTAGAAGAGGTCACATCGACATGTTTAGAAATTTTAGGTATCTCTCAGCAAAATAAGGTTAGTATTTCTTATGATCTTTTGGAAAATTTTATAGAGGTATCTATCATTGACTTTGTTGGATGTGGTTCAGTTTTTAATTCTTATCCTATTTATCTTAATATGGTTATGGCTCTATCTTATCTAATACTTTTGTGGGAGATTTGTATTTTCTTTGCATGTGCAGATTTTCATAGGGCCTATAATTGGAAGCTCGATCTGAACCGTCTTCAACCACCTGAAAGAACTTCAAACAAGACGAAGATGGAGAGAGTTATACTTTACTTTGTAGCTCCTTTGATGAAAGCTCTCTCCATAATAAGAGCCCTTGGTAGGAGGGTGCTGAAATATCTTACCCCTCCTAGAGCGAGATTTCGATGAATCTAATGAGGTGGTCGAGCTAATGACCTTAAACAAGCGCTTCTTGGGAGGCAACCCAAGTTCTTTCTCATTTTTGTCTTTAGTTATTTCTTGTTTTCATTTCTTTCCTCATAATAAACATGTATCCTCTACTTAATTTTTGTTGTCTATCTTCTTTTATAGGACTTAAAGATTAGGAGGAGTGCAACTATATGATGGAGAAGTTAATGACATGGATACTTGGCACGCATCATTTGGTAACTTCTCTTACTTTTAATCTCCTCCACTTTATTTTTAGTTTTCATTGGGACAATGAAAAGTTTAAGTCTGGGAGGGTGCATTAGATGCATTTGGTTTTTTACTTTTGTTCTCTTCTTTTTGCATAATAAAATTTTTGCTAGTTGCATCTTACATCACATCATGATTGCTTGTTCCTTATTGCAAAATACTAGCACGTTTATTCTAGATTTTATGTGTTACTTATGGTGCTAGTATGTTTAGTGATATATCTTTTTCTATCTTTGATAGCATGAAGTGAGCAATATTTTTACTATAAGAGTTTAAGTATTGGCCTTGTTTTAGGATCTCTATACACTATGCCTATTTTTGATGGTTGATAACTCTAAAATAGTCATGATTCATAGAATTGGACTAGTACTTGTGTTTCTATGGTGACCTCTCAACTATATTTTAGTTACTGGATAAACTCAGATCATGTAAGCTCATTTGGAAAAATCAATCCCCTAAAAAAAAATTAAAAAAAAATGGAAAAAAATGAAGGTTTGTTCAAGTTTGATACTTTGCAAATATTCAAAGAAAAAAAAATAATAAGGGATAAAAAAATAGTTATCGTGAGTAGAAACTAGCAATTCACCCCTTTGAGACCGAGTTAGGTTACTGGGGAAATGAATGCTATGTTTCTCTTGATACTGAGTATTCCTTTGAGACGTTGTGTAGACGATGCATAACATTTTTTTGAGGGGAACGAACCTTGCGTGTGGTAGGTAAGTGCCTATCGCCGGAATCATATGGAACACAATTTTATGATGACTTGACTAGACTTAAGATTGAAACTTAATAAATCTAGGCCACTTTTGCACTGAGCACAGAAGACTACTACTTAGGTCATACTTAAACTACTTTTGTATCTTGCTCACCAATAAAATCATTTGATAGAATTAGATTGACTTGCTAGAGATTATGATGCACTATCTAACCACATGAATCTAGATTGCAGGTTTTGCTTGAGGACAAGCAAAGGTCTAAGTCTGGGGGTGTGATGTGCGTAAATATTATGATCATTTATGCATGTTTTAGCGCACATTCACGTACTTTATTCATATATATTCGTTGCATGATTGCCTCTTTCGTCTTGTATTCATTATATATATTCTTTTGTTCGGATATCTGCTCTTTGTTTGGTTTTGTGTTGACAGGGATGACTTTCGGAGCAAAAACGACGATTATCTACGCACCGAAACAAGCCAAAGAACACGACCGTGCAACACATGGTCGTGTGACTAGACAGAAGGGAGCAGTGCACGACCGTGCACTCTTGCACAGCCGTGCGGCCATGGTAGAGGCAAAGTAGCACACGACCGTGAATCATTGCACGACTGTGCCACCCCAGGCCGAGACAAAGGAGTGTCCGGCCGTGCATCCTTGCATGACCATGCCTCAGGGAGCAGAAGCCAGAGACCACACGGCCGTGCCAATCAGCATGGCTGTGCAGCTTCGCCAGAGGAGAAGATGGGTGTGGCCGTGCCAACCTTGCACGGTCGTGCCATGGGTCGTGCGGCGCCCATACCCTAGCTTATAAAAGGGTCAAGAAACCTATTCTAGGGGATATTTTGGTTTGGGACTTCATCCCTCCCCTCGGGGAAAGCCGTAGAGCTTCATCCGCCGCTGTCCCTTCACGATCCATCCTTCTTCGGAGCAAGGAGGCATCCCTAAGACATCGGAATCATCAGCAAACATCTCTTCTTCCCTTTCTTCTCACACCTAGGGTAGTAAGTATGCTTTTCTTTATGTTCTAGGGTTGTTCTTCCCCCACAATGGAGTAGACGTCCTCTTCTAGGATTAGGGAGTATTTGTAATGCGATGGAGATGTAGAACTATGTAGATTCACTTTATTTCTATACGACGACTTGTTAATATCTTGTTCATGCTTGTGTGAGATGTTTATATTTCTATTCTTTGATTGATTGATGTGGAGGATTGTTGATCCCGCAAAGGGGATACCTTAGAGCGTATTGACCAAGGTACCCTAGTGAAAGGGGTAACCCTTTCCGGACATCTAAGACATTCCCTCAAAAGGAGAGACAATCCCTTAGGAGCTGTTACTCTCGTAAAGAGAGTGCTCTAGATCGTATACCCAAGGGGCCCTAGTGACAAGGGTAACCCGTTCACGAATGTCTAGGACATTCTCTTGAAAAGAGAGGCAATTCCTCCATAAGGAAGTAGGAAACCGTACCGAACCTCTACCCTTATCCTTATTGTTCTTTACTAGATATGCATCCCAGTGATCTATCGAGGTGCCCTCGTGACAGGGGAGTTAACCGTTACAAGATTTCACAGGGATCGTCTCTACGTGATACTTAGGGATACTAGTCAATCTAACTTCCTGCAAGAGCATTGACATAGAGGATGGAAACTAAGCAATCTATGTAGTATCTCCTAGTATTATAATGAAACTGAAATCCTAGAATCCATCTCCTGAAGCTCATTCCCTCCAAGATCAGTTCTCTCTTCTCACTTTCCTCTTCTCTCTCTCTTATTCTCTTTTCTCACCAATCTTAGGTGTGTCTAGATAACGTACTTTGCAATATCTCTAGTGCTTAATCAACAATCCCTGTGGATTCGATATTTTTATTACTAACGATGAAACCATACACTTGTGGTTGCATAACAATAGGTTGAGAGGATGCAGAAGCAGTAGTAGTCAGCAGGGAAGCAGAAGCAGCTGAAACAAAAATAGGAGGGGAAGGAATAAGTAGACCCGGTCTCATTATATTAAGAGAAAGGTTGGGGATAAGGTGAGTAGGGGGCATTATTTCCTTACCTCTCTCATAAGAAATAGCTGAAGGAACAATAGGGGTCTGCACGAAAGTACCAAAGGTATCACGAAAGAGAACCTCTTTAGTAAGCCTGAGTTTCTTGTGTATGACAACAAAAGGTTGTTCCTCTTCCGGGGAAGCAGGAGCTTCCGCTGCTTGTTCTTCTTTAGATAACAAACCCAGAGTAGAAGTAGTAGGATTAGCTCGATGAGCCTGTAGCAATTTTTCTCCAAATTTATTCAGAAAAGATTTGGTCATAGTTGTATTCTTGTACATGAAAGCAGGTAGAAGAGCATCAGCTGAAACATAAGAATAAAATATTAGTAGAAAGAATAATTGATAAATAGCTGATAAACATAGTCAAGAATGTCTGGATATACCAAAAGGGACCTCCAAGGGGGTTTCAATGGGGCTTAGTTCAAAGGGAAACATTAGACCCTCAACAATTAAGGCTGATAAACAAAATTTGGCCCCCTTTAACTTGGATAAGGCTGAGGAGATAGAGGGATCAGTAAGGAGGTTGTTAGTACTAGGAACGAGAGGGAGATCGTATATCTAGTTGATAGGAAAAGGAGGGGGGAGAAGGAAGACGTATAAAGAAAAATTTGTGACACCATTCCTCTTGAGGAGGAATCCCACTAAACAAAATAGCTTTAGGGCAAGACCGAAACTTAAAAATACCAATGTCTACTTGGCGGGGAACGAAGAAGTGATGAAAAAGACGAGGGGATAAAGAAAAATCTAATACTTTGGATACCCCAACAAAACCCATAAGGATAGAAAAAGATTGAGGAATAAGCTGATTAAGAGGAATATCAAAGTAGATATTAACATCAACAAAAAAGGGATGAAGAGGGAATCAGAAACCTTGTAAAGCTTGAGCCCAAAAGATAGATATACTTCCTGGAGGAGGGAGATGCGAACCATTATGAGAGGAAGGGTGAACCATATAGGAGGGAAAACCGTAGTTCATTTTCAATTCCACCTCCTCTGAATCGATAAGGCGAGAAGCACGCGAAAGAAACCACGTTGGGGAAGAAGTGGCCATAGTTGAATAATAGAAGGAAGGCGAACAAAGGAAGAAGAAGAGGAAGGGATAGGCTGGGAGCAGAAGATAGCGTCTTAAACCTTTTTCCCTTCCTCTATGCCTTATACCAAAAACCCTTAAACAGAGATGAAAGAAGGATTGACAAAAAGGAGAAACCCAAAGACCAATGATAGTTCGTGCAAAATTTAGGTACAAAAGAGGGTAGGAAAAGAAAAAGTATAAACCCAACAAAGAAGAACACACGGAATTATAACTACCATAAAGAGGTGATATCATCGAGGAATGGAATCAAATTCAAAAGAAGGCTGGATCCCAAGGAGAGGGTGATAAGATCAGCAATAATTCTCGGAAAGCGTGATAGGTTTTCCTCTCTTCCGCATCTGATTCTTAAAAGATTCAAGGAGGTATGGGGGAAAATCGGTCGGGTATAAGGTCGATCGGGTAGCTTAAGACTACCTATCTGATTAAACAATAGACCTGGACGATTATACTAGATCGGACGAAATCTAGTTAAGTATAAAGTACCGGACGATATTTGCAAACATAATGGTAAATCGACCAGTTATAATAGACCGGTCGAGATTGATGGTATTATAATGTACTGATTGAAAATTAGGACCTTATTTAAGTATAGTTAGCTAATAGCAATAGACCGGGCAATATTTGACATGTTAGGATAAGGTGAACAAGAGAAAGGCAGTTACGAAAAGGGGATAAATTTAGGAAGGAGGCAGTAAACCACCATAAATAAAAAAAAATAAAACTAGTTTGATGACAGGGGAAGAATAATTTTAAACATATAAATATGAAAAGATAAAAGCATCAAATAAGCATATAAACCAAGTAGTCGGGTAAATTCATTAACACAAATTTTTTTTAAACGAATAAGAAGTTTAATTTCACAAAAATAAACCAGTTTCTGATAGGAATTGTCATAACAAGTCATAGTTAACTTTACAGTAATCAGGAGTAAAGTAAAAGGGTTATTCTATAGATAATTGAGAAAACAGATTATCAGGCCTATTATCAATAAGCTTGCGTCGATCCAAGAAGTTGGGAGGAGGATTATGAGACAGGAAGCCTTTCTCTCGTAATTTCTCAACGGCTCCTTCAGCTCCGGCAGTATAAGCTGCCAAAATAGATTTTACAATCGGCCTATTTAAGTCAGTAGATCTGATTAGGGTTGTGGCCCACTCCTTGAAGCGATCATCTTCACCAGCTTTGTAAACAACTAGGGATGTTTGAGAAGACTTCAATTCAGCATCTTTAGTGGAGTCCTCTGTTTTAGTTGTGTTCAAGGAGACGTTTAAAGAAGCTATTTCATCCTCTTTCAAATGTAAAGTTTTGAGTTTATCAGCTAATGCAGACTCATAATCAGACTTTAGTTTGTTGGTCTTAGTAATTTGTTTCTCTAATTTGGAAGATAATTCAGTGTTGAGGTCCATAGCCGATTTAAATTGAGATTGAAGGCTCTCAAGCTGGGCTTCATACTATTTCATAGATTCTTCTGAAAGTTTAGTAGAGGACATCTCAGAAACCTGTTGTTTAAGCTTCTCGTTCTCTGAATATAAGTTGTTTATTAGTCGACCCAGACCCATATTGGTCATCCATCTCTAAGAACATAAGAATGGGTCATAAAATAGTCAGGGATAAACCATAAAGAAGTAATAGTAAAAATACCTTGGTTTCCTCATGGGAAAATTGATTGATTATCTCGAAAGGGGTAAGCCCTCCAAAGAGGGGGCGAATTTCCTCTTGAGCAATAGTAAAAGAACCTCCCAGCAATACAGGGAGGACGAGAATAGAAGAAGAACTCATAGAAAAAGAAGAGGTTGGAATAGAAGGGGGAGCGAAAACCAAATAAGAAGAGGATGAAGAAGGTGAAGACCCAGATTCTGGTCAAGATAAGGGAAAAGTAAAAGAAGTACCACTGGGGGCAGTACTACTAGAAGAAGGAGAGGAAGAGAAAATAAGGGAAGGATAAAGATCAACCAAAGTGGGCTCAGTAGAGGGAAGGGTAGTAGGAGCAAAACCGTCTGAAAGTAACTTCTCAACAGAAAGGATGAGTCTCCTTTTGGAAGGGGGAGCTCTGGTGAGTTTGCGTCCCGGGCGTTTGCCAGGGGCAACCTCAACAGAGGATTTTTCTGAGCTTACAGGGGATGTCAGCTCGATAATAGGAAGAGAAGCGGTAGGTAAGGGAGCAACAACCACTGACGAAGAAGCAGCTGGCAAAGGGATAGCAGAAGTTTCTGCAGGAAGACCCTCAGAAACCTCAGGAACCACCTGGGAGCTGGAAGCTTCGACCAGAGGAACCGAAACTCCAATTGAGGGGGTTTGATTAATTGTAGCAAAAAGTTCTTGTTCTTTAGCATGAAGTTCGACCTCTTCTGTATGCAGCTCTTCATCAATCAGAGCAGCATAAAAACCAGCCACTATACAAAATGGAAGAAAAGGTTTTAGTTAGTAAAAATTAATAGGAGAAGAAACAGAACTTTACCTAAGGAACCGTGTATCTTAAATTTGTTCGGGCTCAAACCAAACAGATACAGAAGGTCGTTTCGTAGCCATTTAGTGATAAAAAGGCGACGACATAGCAAATTTTCATAATAAAGGGGAAAAGAAGGGTGAAGATGAAACTCATTGATATCAGGTAAAGGAGGCAAAGAAGATCTCCAAGCATGGGACCAAGGAATAGGTCTGGGAAACTTTATAAAGAAGAAGCGAGATTTCCAGGCTTTAAGAGAAGAAGACATATCATCAAAAAGGACCATCTTAGTCAGAGATTGGAAAAGAAAAACACCTGGCTCTGCCCACTTTGGATAAGAAAACATGAAAAAATTTTGAGGAGTAGAAGGAATATCGAATATATGAAACAGCATGTAGGCACCACACAGATAACGAAAAGCATTAGGAGCAAATTGTTGAAGTGGAATGTGAAAGTATTGGCTTACATCGATTAGAAAAGAGGGAATGATAAACCTTAAACCCCTATTAATTGATCCCTGAAGAAAGTTACGCAGTTGACAGGGGGACGGTGAGGATGATCATCTGGTTTAGGGATTATAATATCATAGTCCCTAGGGATTTCGTATTGTCTGCAAATAGCAAGCTTAGCATCCTTGTTGAAAGAGGATAAAATTTGAACATACCAGGGGGCAATCACTTCTTCATCCATAGATGGAAGTAAGGATTGATAGAAAAACAAGTTACTTACTGAGGGTTGAAAGAGAAGATCACTAGAAGAAGGCAATCGCGAAGATTGATCAAAAGATTACAGTAAAGAAGAAACGCTAAGGCAAGGAAGAAGGGGCAAAGTCAACAAGAAGATGAAGGGTTTAGGGTTGAGAGAACATACAACCATCGTTAGATCAGAATACCTTTTTCAACGGACACCGTTGATTATGGAAGCATGCAAACGCTAGCATTACAAAGAAGAGGGAAAAGACACACGTTATATGGCCAATAATG
Organism: Zingiber officinale; assembly: GCF_018446385.1. NCBI lineage: Eukaryota > Viridiplantae > Streptophyta > Magnoliopsida > Zingiberales > Zingiberaceae > Zingiber > Zingiber officinale. The sequence goes on along the minus strand of NC_055986.1, from coordinate 50,560,575 downwards.
GGCATTTAGGATGGACACGACAAATTGAATCATGTAGGGGTTGGTGACACCTCGTCGTGCCCTTCCAACGTTCTCTTACCATTGAGGGGTCAATCATAGTCAAGGAAATTCTGGAAAGAGGGCACCATTTACCAAGTGCAATAAAGAAGGATGGAAGGGGATAGTAAAACCATACAAAGCCTAATCAGTCGGTTACATGGGTTAGCTTTTGAGGTCTCTTGGCTCGGCCGAAAGGGGAAATATCGATCGGGTATTACAGGTCGGGCGGGTATAGAGACCTTTAGCCTTATGTGGTCCGTGTGGTAATATCGATTGACCAAATGAAAAATATTGGATGGGATAAGAAGACACTTAATCTTATATAATTTACAACACATAAATGACTAGATAAGTACGGATTAAGGCGAAGTCTGGCCAATTTTCTTGCGTTTGGGGTTTTCGTGATATGAAGAGCCTAATTTGACTTAATCTAGTACAGCCTGCAAAGAATTCACCTGCTCTCTTAGAAGGCCCATCCGTGGTCATGGATGAAGGACTGGTCGAATTAATATAATTATAGGGGGTAGACCAATATCGGCCAGGTTAACATGCTTATAAGAGACAGGCCAATATTAGTTGAGTTAATACATCTATAAAAGATAGGTCAGTATTAGTCAAGGTTGAGGGGGTTGATCGAGTATAATATATCGATCGCATTTGAAGCATTTAGTCCTATACGGCTTTAGAGCATGTCATCAGTTAAATTAAAAAAAAAAAGAAAGACGTTTTGCACACACTCAATAGGCAAAGCCCGATCGAGCTATGTAACTCAACTAAATATAAACTCATGTCTAGTCAGTTGGCTAACTCCTCCTTTGACTAGACTTGAAGGGAAGGCTAGTGATATGAGTTAGGTTTAGTAGGTCCCCGGTGGGAAGGAGAAAGGAGATAGCAGAATTAAGCAAGCATGAATATTGGCAGGGATAATACCTTAAGAAAAATTGGTCAATGTCGGCCAAGTTTGCACTTTAAGATAGATGGCCAGGATTGTCTAAATTAGTACATCTGGATATAGACTAGTATGGGTTGGATGTATATGATCGCTTGGGTATATAAGGAAACAAAGCCTTACAGAATTTATGGTATATTATTGGACGAATAGGATATATGTTGAATAGTAATAAAAACTCGCCTGGACATAACGTAGGTTCAATTCCGTCCGATACAAATCATAGTATAATATCGGGTTGTCCATAACATAGTAAAAATAGGGTAAGCAGGCATAGGCGATAAATATACCTTGACATAACTTATAAGACAGGGCGAGGACAAATATTTTGAGAATATTCATAAATATCTTATGAAAATATCTGTAGCATGTGATTGTATAACAGGTTGATTAATTTGGCGGGAAGGATGTTTCCAGACTCTTCTGTAGGTACTAAGCAACAAAGAGGGTACATCTGGGGTACAAGAAAGATTCCTTAAAAACTATTTTCTGCAAGTACATGACTTATGTCATCTCATAACAAACTATAACAAACTGGGGTCCACTTTATGACTATGGAGGTTAGGTGAAGTGGTATAAAAAGGGGAATCCTCTCCATTGGCCAAGTATGCTCACGTTCACAACACACATAGTCATCTATTGCAAACCCTAATTGAGAATTATTGTTCATCTTCTTCCCCACCAAGAGAAATCACTAACTTGAGCGTCGGAGGACCTAGCCAGGGATTTCCACCCTGGTCTTAGGTTGTTGACAATAGTGTTGGCTAGTCTCTTGTGCGCAGGAGGTCATTAAAGCTCCAGATCCTGGTATTCTTAGGGGGATTCTTCCTTTCGCCCTTGGGTCTTTGCACAAGGAGGTATTCTGTGACTTGCTTCTTCCGGATCCACTTTGGTTTTCTTGGATCGGAAGTCCTCAGGTATTCTTTTTCATCAACATTAGGTTCCTTCCCTAGTTTTTTGTTTTGTTAAGTTTCTCAGACAGGATCAATGACGTTGTAGGCTGAGGGGGCGTCTACCATGATGAAGTTCGTTGTTCTGGTCCTCCTGAGGGCTCCTCTCTGAGTGATATGGCCAACTTGGTCTGGTCGATTGGCAAAACCTTGGTGCCAATGAACCCATACAGTGGGGAGATCATTGGTAACAACTCACCCTGGTCGATCTGCAGCTGGTCGAATGCCTTCTTGAAAATTATGTTCACCGAACTTCCTATGTCAACAAAGATATGGTGAATGGTATAATTAGCGATCACTGCTCGGATGATCAAGGTGTCGTCGTGAGGGATCTCGACTCCCTCCAAGTCCCAGGGCCCGAAGCTAATCTCGGGCCTGTTTGCCCTCTCCCGGCTACATCCTACTGCATGGATCTCTATTCGTCGTGCGTACAACTTCCCAGCTCGATTGGAGTTGCCGCTAGTCGGACCGCCGATGATGATGTTTATTTCTCCTTGGGCGGCATTGCTTCGATTCTCTTCCTCCTGAGCAGAGGGCCTGCTTCGATCATCCAGGCCCCGGGCGGGCTCAGCATGCTCTCTTCATTGGTGTTGTCGCTCAGGCAATCTTCCCATGTCTTGCTGCCCAGCGAATTGATGTCTATGCCGCTGGTTGGGAGAGGGGGATTGATGACGGTAGCTTCGTTGAGCCGGTCGACTGACGATAGGCATCAATTCTCGGCAGTCGCATGTGTTGTGCAACGCAGACTGGTGGAAAGAGCAAAACATAGGTGTCCATATCTTACATTTGATGGTTTAAGCCGGCCAGAAGCGACATGTTGCACGACATACTTCCTTGTCTCATGTGGTCGCCCTCCTTTGGCTCAAGGCCCCTTGGGCGGCTGGTGGTTGCTCATCGGTCGACGTTCGGTCAACGCCAAGGGCTCGGCTAGTGTCTCCTTCCTTCTGGCCGCTTGGGCTTCTTCCACGTTGATGTACTCATTGCCCTTTTTGAGCATGTGATCATAATCCCTGGGCGTCTTCCTTATGAGCAATTGGAAGAAGTCTCCCTCGACGAGCCCTTGAGTGAATGCATTCATCATGGTCTCGGATGAGACCGAAGGGGTATCCATGGCCACCTGATTGAAGCGCTGAATATAAGCTCGTAGTGTTGGTGCAGTTAGCACTAACGATCTAACTCAGATTTTGATGAATGACAAAGTAGGTTAAGTTAGTTTTGTTGTGATCTAAACACTTTGACAAAGTGTGTAGGAGAAGTCCAGTTAGGTCAACGGGTCAACCTAATAGCTGGCATGAAGCCCAGACAGGTCGACGGGCTGACCTGATAGTGGCACAAAGTCCAGACGGGTCGAAGGGCTGACCGGACGTCTGGCAGATAAGTGAAGGTAAGTCACTGGAGGAGAGTGACTATGAGGACGCATTCCCGGGAAGGGAACATTAGGCGTCGATCCAACTTAGATCCATTTTGGAACTCTAAGTAGAGATCTTGACTAAATTTCGGTCTCAGTGAGATAGAATCTAATTAATAATCTCTTTATTTATTACATGTGAGATATCGAAAATTTTAAATAATAGGGTTATTTGAGAAATAGCCTTATAAAATTTTTTCCGAAATTTTTAGAAATTTTCTGGGAATTTTTCGAAACTCGATCGGAGGGTTTTGAGGAGATCGATTGGCGGGTGCGGATAAAGCTTGTTTGGGATACCCATTTAAGTGAGGAAATGTTTATTATATAAATTCCTTTTTTCCTTTTTCTTTTATTCCCTTCCCAAATCGTCGTTTCCCCCAAACCCGACGTCGATCACCCAAGTCTTCTCCTTCCCCGATCTCCCCGACTCCTCTTGCTGTCTCTCTCTCACCGAATTCTCACGCCTTCGCCGCTGAACCTGAGGAGCTCGTCGCTGGATCTCGACGGTGCCGAGGAAGACCAGGCTGCCTTCGGCTGAGGGGTCTCTGCTTTGGTGGTGCTTACGGCCGAACAACGAACCCTTGGTGGTTAGGGCATGGTGAGGAACAAGGTTCATGTCATCTCCCAACCTACTGACTCCCTCGTTCATCTCCCTCGAGTTACTCACGGAGCGATCCATGTCTTCTTTAGCCGGATCAGATAGTGATGCCATCGGGAGGTGATCTAGAGAGGTAAGGTTTCGTTGGATCATTGTTGATTACAGGTTTAGCTAGGTTAGGGTTCTTCTCTGTATTGACCCTCTCTTTCTCGGATCTGTGCCCTAGCACCGTCTGCGAATCCCCAATTTCTTCTCTGACTGACAGTGAGGTGCACAAGGTTGCTTTAGCAGCAATCTTGGAGGTAGATGGTTAATTATATTGTTGTTTGGATTTGGGATCTCCAATCTTGATCTCTGTTCTTGATTTGATCAATGATCTTCCTGTTGATGTTGTTCTAATCTGGTCCAGTGAGGAGGAATTCCTGTAGGGAGGTCTTGCTGTGGTGTTCTTTGATCCAATAGCTCAGTTTGGTTCGGCAGCCACCCATGCCTCAGTGTTCCTTGTTCCAGCATCTTATTTGCCTGTGAATCGAGGTAAGTGTAGGGATTTGATATGTGTTATGGATAATGGATTGATTTAGATATGATTTGATTACATGATCATGTTTAGTTAGAATTAATCTAATGGAATGATTAGGGTTAAGGTAATTAACCCTAGTCAACCGTTGGATTTCTAATCTAATGGGTGATTAGGGACTAGGTAACTAACCCTAATTGACCGTTAGATTCAATTAGGTGGGTTGTGATTGTGTTTGATTAGGATTTTGTCCTAATTTAGTTTTGGAGATTTTATTTAGCTATTCATTGGATTTAGCTAAATAAAAAATATATATATTGTTTGACGCAGGACTCTGATTTGAGACGGGTGTCTCGACGCCGACTTTGGATTGCTTGATTGGACCCTATATTTGAGGCGGGTACCCTTTGACTTATCTTGTTGATATTGTCTTATGATACGTGTAGTTTATATATAATTACTAGTGATTGGTAGATTTATCACTTCCTTGGTTATAGTACCTGTAGGCGGTTACTAGTGATTGGTAGTTATAGTACTTCCCCTGGTTTTAGTTTAGTTGATACCTGATACATATTTCTACTGTTAGCTGCTATACCTTAGTATGCTTTTCTTTCTCGCTATGCTTATGTGTGTTCATAGAGATAAAGCTATTTATTGTGTTTCTCTTGATACTGGATTAGTAGATAGACATGTTGGATATGTGATGTTGGATTCCTATAGTTTATTATCCTTGTTATATATGTGTTTATCTTTTCGGCACCTACGTATATGGAGGAGGATATGTTCAGGTATGACATACTATAGCCGCATGCACCATATTGCATAATTGCATGCTGGGCGATTGACGACTCCATTATTGTTGAGCTCGTCGACCGACTACATGGACCTGCACACCATGTGACCACTGCATGGGTAGTGCCACAACACATAGGGTGTGTAGGTTGCTCGGTGGTGCTCCGCTGGAGGCTCCACTCATGGGTAGTGTGATAGGCAGCGTGGTAGCACGCCGGGGTCCCTCCCCGTCATTGTGTACCGGGAGATGAGAGCATTGCGCTCCCTCACTATGGTTGAGGTAGGAGGATAGGTGTACTCCGGTGCATCCCGTGCACTCGATCACTCATCGAGGGTAGTGACACCAGAGTGCACGGTATCACAGCCCTACCCACTCGGTCTCACCATTGTGTGTGAGATGGCTGACTGGCGTCAGGGGTGACCATGTCATATTGCATCATATGCACAGATTGCATTTTATTGTGATTGTTGCATATTGGATGATGTATTTTGGTGACTGCATATGATTGACATGCATACAGGATACATGCTTATTTGCTCTAACTATCTTTATCTGTGTATGTCCACAGTCATTTGCTCAAGCCTCGCAGGTGAGTACAGTTTATTTCAGTATTGCATTTCTTACTATTCTTGCAGTAGACTGTATTACATGCCTATTGTTGGTTACTGCAGTTTATTCAGTTATGTATACCTGCTATACTGTTAGGAGACTATACTATAGGTTATACTGTTAGGATACTGTACCGTAGGATTGTTGCTGGTGGTTATATGTTGTTGTACATATCTATTGGATTACCTGCTGAGTTCTATGGACTCACACCGTTATATTACTATTTTTCAGGTTGAGGCCATCGGGAGATTCCTGTCGCCAGCCCCCTTGTCGCGAGGATTTCTTATTGTTGATTTCTGTTATGGTTTCTATGCATATACCGGTGATGTGGGTTTTGTATTGTGGACTTTATGTTGAACATTCGGGTTTGCTACTCTTGTTTTCCGCGACGGATATTTTCATTACTTTGTGGATTTTGTTATTCTTCGTTGTAGTGGAGTAGGAGGTTTTACATATATCTATGATGATTTTTATATCATCTTTCTGATTGTGGATGGTTCATATTACATTGTGTGGAATGTTGATATAAACTGCATAATTGTTTATTATTTGTGTTGTATTGTTCCGGCCGTGTGGGCCGAGTATTAGATATATGTATTTTGGATTCATATTGTCACCCGGACAGGGGAGATGCTGTCGAAATTTCTTCTGGCAGGGACTACCTGGGGCGCGCGTGACAATTTATTTGGTATCAAAGCAAGTTTGCGATGCCTATTCCGGATTTTTGAGTTTATCTGATACCAATATTTTTGGTATCAGAGCAGGTTACGATACTTGCTAGGCATTCTGGATTTTTGAAATTTTATCTGATACTAATTTATTTGGTATCAGAGCAGGTATACGATACTTGCTATGTGTTTTAGATTTTTGAGAATTATCTGATACCAATTTATTTGGTATCAAAGCCTTGTTTGTGATACTAGTATGTTTTTATGAGTCTTGCGAGCTTATCTCGATATTTTTGAATTATACGAATTTCCGTCGATTTTTTGATTCAGAATTTCGAGGTATATTTGACAAAGTTCTATTTGGGGGACTAAGCAGCGACAGGACATTTTCAGACGGTAAATAGGTAAATTAAGAAATTTTATAGTTCTAATACCTGTAGTGATATCTGGGTAACATTTTGTTTACAGATATGATATATACACGTGTTCCGGTATCGAGACGTGGGCGACTACGTAAGAGGGTGATAGATTCTCTAGAGATAGAGTCTCCAGAGAGATCTGCTAGGATCGAGCCTGTCCGTCAGGGACAAACTCGTCAGGATACACTACAAGAATATCTGGATTTAACCACACCTAATAGACAACAGTTTTTCAAGAAATTGTTATCTTTTTTCCATTTAACAACAGTTTTATTGAAAACTGTTGTTGTTCACCAAAATGTTTTTTAAATAACAACAGTTTTTCAAAAAACCGTTGTCTAATGTGTGTCAAAGACAACGGTTTTAAAAAAGTATTGTCTTTTAGTGTTGCTTATGTGATAATATACAACAGTTTTATTAAACTGTTGTCTATTGAATGTTGTTGAATCCTAAAAACACAACAGTTTTTTTAACTTCATGAAAAAAAACCTAAAAATCCACTTCTCTGTGACTCTTCAACGAACAAAAACCTATCTCCGACTCCTCCTTCGTGACTCCTCCGCGAAAGACGCTCCTCCACAACTAGAAAAATGATTTATTATAACACTTTCTTCATGACACCTATTAAAAAGTGTTAATATAAATAAATTATAATGACACTTATAAAAACTAATTAAATTTTTAGAAAAATATCATATTAGATGGTGTATGATGACACATTTTGTAAGTGTCATTATAATTATAATCATATTAGACCTATTCCAAATCTCTTTCCACCCACCCGATCCTCCTGATCCTTTCGTTTCCTCCTTGCAGCACCGCCTGTTTTCTTCCCTCTCCCACCCCCTTCTTTCCTTCAGCACAGACAGGTTTCTTCCCTCTCCGCAGCAACCAAGATGAGCTCAAAGGCAACCTATTTCTTATTTCTTCCCTCTCTGCAGCACCGCGCGCTGCTTCACCAGGCGACAAGCGATCGCTTCGCCTGTGGCCGCACTCAAGAGGGCCACAACCTCGCCAGGATACTAGTTCACTTATGGCTAGTTTGTAAATGGAGGCACACGAGGGGGCCATGCCTCGCCAGGCAGTCGATTCACAAACGATCGCACACGAAGGGGTCAATTCCTTGTCGGGCAGTGTCCTGTCGTGAGGCAGCGACATCACTACCTGCTTTTGAAACTCTCGCCCTTTTCTTTTTTCCTAATTAATTTGATCTATTTTGGTTGAATAACTATAGGAATTTTAATCATAAATTGGTTGATTTTGTTGACTGTGAATATAATAGAGAAGTTAATTAGTTGTGTTTGTTGTTGGTAATTATTCATGACACTTATGATGTTTGTAATTTAGATTATGTGCTTGATTCCTAAATTTTATGACATTTTGGTTGCTGGGAATATGTGTTCTTATTTAGGAAAAAGGGCATTTATTGCTGGAGTTGTTGATGATAATGGTTATGGCTGGGCAATCACAAAGGCTCTTGCCGCTGCTGGGGCAGAAATACTTGTTGGTACATGGGTGCCTGTAGGTGCTTCCGAAGTCATGTTTATTCTGTCATTATGTAATTAGATAAACACTGGAATATAAACCTTCTGTTGGATCATTTATCAATAGGCACTGAACATATTTGAGACAAGCTTAAGGTGTGACAAATTTGATAAGTCACGGAAGTATGCCTTCCTCTATTATCAGGAGCATACATGGTTGGATTTATTTATTTTTCTCTTTCATGTTCAGTAGTAATCTTTCTCAGATTGTATTCACATATTGCCAAATGGCTCACTGATGGATATTGTTAAAGTATATCATCTTGATGTCGTTTGCGATACACCTGATGATGTTCCTGAAGATGTATGTAAAAGAAACTTTTGATAAAATTGGTTCCTAGCACTTATTCCAATTTATGATCATAATCAGCAGCTTGTATGGTGTTTATTTTAGGTCAAGACAAACAAACGCTATGCTGGATCCTCAAATTGGACTGTTAAGGTAGACACCAACTCCTTGTTTTCACCAGAACTTGAATTCCCTTTTCTGTACGCTAATTAAACATTTTTTCTCCAAGAGACTGTGTAAACAGAACTAAAGCCTGGAATGATAATTCATTTGATTTTTCACACGCTCTTGTGTTACTGATGCCTTCTTCTGCTTGGTGCAGGAAATGGCAGAGGCTGTGACGAAAGATTTTGGAAGGATTGACATCCTCGTGCATTCTCTTGCCAATGGACCAGAGGTACTACCTTACACCATCATATAATCATGATGTTTGTTTTTTACTTTAGTTCTTAATTATGGTTTTCATAAATAGGTAACGAAGCCACTCTTGGAAACATCTAGAAGAGGGTATCTTGCTACAATTTCAGCTTCGAGTTACTCTTTTGTCTCCCTGCTTCGGCACTTTCTTCCAATAATGAATCCAGGTTTCTTTCGATTCCATGAAAACAAAATAATTGCATGTTCCATTTGTGTGTATATTTCAACTTGAGATCCTGACAAGAACATCATTATCAATCCATCATTATATCTTCTTCTTTACGGACAGAATAAAGCAATGCTAGTAGTTATAATAAAACCCAAAATAAAGTTATCAAACAATTCCTTTTCTTGTTGGCACATAGATTTTATATCTCATCTTCACTTTGTTTTGGATGTCTCCGTTAAACATGGCAAGCGGTGCTTCAGTATCTTTGACATACATAGCTTCCGAAAGGGCAATCCCAGGGTATAACCTTTTCCCTTGTTTATTCCAAAGTTTATAATTTGGAATACTTGTTTAGTTCTTGCATCAACTTGCAGATACAGAGGTGGAATGAGCTCAGCAAAAGCTGCATTGGAGAGCGATACAAAAGTAAGTTCAACTCTTCTGTAATTGTTGTATGTGAAATTGATTGTTAAGTCCGGTTAGTGTTTGGAAATATTTAAACCCAAACTATATGGTAGTTCACTCATCTAAGATTATATTTGGCAAAATATAGATTCAATAATTTTGATGTTTTCAGCATTTTTTTTTTATGTAGGTGCTGGCTTTTGAACTGCACTTGCTTGCCACAAAGCATCAGGTAATTATATAATTAGTAACCATTTGGTGATTGTTAACATACACGATATGATGTCTTTTCTTCAGTTCAATAGACATGTTTTTACCTACTGCTCTGTATTCCTATGTTCCTTTCTCTGTCTATGCCATGTTTTACATTGATCTTTCAATTGGCATTTGACTCGAGATTTACCCACGCATGAAATTCTGCAGTTTGTTTATATCACTTGATTATAGAAATTTGTTGAAGAGTTGTCCCGTTTTTGTTTATTTGATCTATGAATTTGTTTGCATTTGCATTATTTTCAATTCCTGAGAAGTTAAACACTTCTAGTTGCTTCCTTATACATTGAAGAATGTTTTAAAACATTCTTCAACCTAGCTCTTGATTGTTAATTTTAGTCAATTATAGTGGTAATTGTTAGATCCTTTATTTATTTTAATTAATCTCTATTTGTATATTCCATTATCTAATTAATCAATGACTTATTAATCAATGGTGCTTATTTTTGTAGATGTTTCATCTGATTCCAACACCTCAGGGAGCTTTTATGTACTTAATGACATATTCCGTCTCAACGTGCTCATTACAAAGATTCTAGGATACACTTGGAGGAATGATAGCTCGGCCTTATCATCTGGTGTGATTTTAATTAATCTTTCAGTGAAATATTATAAATTTTTTAGATTTATTATGTTATTAAAATTTTAAATAAATATGAAATGTATTTGCAGTTGGCTATAAACGAAGATTTCTATTAGTGCATATGGAATGATACTTTCTGGATTCATTTTTATTTAAGTCATTCTTTCCTTTAATGGTCCCTTTTAGAATTTAATGTATGACTTACTCCTTAGCATCATATAGAGTGTGTGGGAACGTTTGCATTAGATTGTACCTTTTAGAATTAAAGCTGTTTGATCACTGGGAAAATAATGTTTGCATGGTTTATAATAGAAGCTTTGTATGCAGTGACATAAAATGAAAATTCTGCTTAATAAGAAATTTAAGAGCCACCATATTGTTTCAAGAGGTTACCATTTATGTTACATAGATAACGCTTTTTGCACTTCTGTTAGATGACTAGATCAAATGATTTTTATGGTTATGTAACATTTATGTAGTGCAATTAGAATCACGCGTACAGTTTAGTTTCTAATTTGTAATATATATCTTTATTCGAATAGGTGCCCTCAAGAGTACTGGGAAGAATGCCGACAAACTAAAAAAATGGAGAGACTTTAACAAATTAAGGAGCACTAGGAGTTGCAGTCCCTCCTCTTCACCGACATCTAAGTAGAAAATCTCGTGTTATATTGTTCTACCTTTGTTTTAATAGTGTTATCATTTTGTTGGTTGCTTATGAAATTTCTTCAGAATGTTATAGATATTATTTTTGAATGTTAGAAAATTGTATATTAAATTTTATTTTGAAATTTAGTATTTTGAATGATTTATAATATTGGAAAATTATGTATTAATTTTTTTTATTTTTTATCTAAAAAAGACAACGATTTTTCACCATTGTCGTAGATAGTTTAAAACTGTTGTTGAAGACCCTGTTATTAAAGGTAAACGCTCAAAGACAATGGTGAAAAACTGTTATCTTTGAAGGAAAAGACAATAGTTTTTTACAGTTGTAAAAATGTTGTCTTTGCCTTCAAAGATAACGGTTAAAAACTGTTGTCTTTGGGCACCCCTTTTAACAACAGGCCTTTAACAACAGTTCAAAATGGGCTACGAGAACGGTGAAAAATCGTTGTTGTTAGGCTTTTTTCTTGTAGTGATATTATAGGCACGTCAGATTATAAGACCCCGACAGTTCCGACTTTAGAGGTACATACCTCGACTGTACCACCAGTGGTACCACCGTCGACATATTCGGTGCCTCCCCCATCAGCAGTACCCGTAGTATACCTGACACCCCCTCCAGTCGTGCCTACTACTGCGTACTTGAGGTATGAGATGAGGCAGGAATCTGGTGGGACACGCAGCGCTCGATTATAGGCGAGCAACATATTACATGGGCGAGATTTAGAGAAGCATTTGAAAGTTAGTATCTTCCCCGAGCATATCAGATGACACGACGGCAGGATTTTCTGAGTTTTCGGCAGAATAACCGCTCAGTGATGGAGTACAATGCTGAATTTAACCGGTTGGCCAGATTCTGTCCTGAGTTGGTTGCCGATGATAGATCTCGTATGCTTCAGTTTGTCCAGGGACTGGATGGACATCTTCAAGTGAAGATTGCCGGTCTTAGTATTGCGTCATACACAGAGGCCCTGGATAGAGCGCTTATGATTGAGTCTGCTCAGCAGAGAGTGAATGCAGATAAGAAGAGAAAATAGACTGATCAGACTTCTGGACAGATCCAGCAGCCACAAACTACTGGACAACAGCAGAGCAGTCGTACTCAGATGGGTCAAGGTACTTCTGGGTCATTTGGCCGACCCCAGAAGTCAGGACGATCTTCATCAGGACGTTTCCGGTCTTCTCAGCAGAACCAAAAATAGTCCACTAGTGACCCTTACTGCACCCGATGTAGATCCTGAGATCACATCATCTCTGCATGCACTCTGGGACAGTTAATTTGCTATTATTGCAAACTGCCTGGGCACATCAGCCGAGACTATTCACTGAAGGCCCAACATGTAGCTTCCAGAGTTTCTATTCTGGGAGGACAGTTTGGTCAGTCCAGGACTCAGCGAGGCGGGCCGAAAGCCTAATCTTTGCATCGTCAGCAGAGGACAGCTCCCCTGCAGCAGCTGTATATAGCAAGCACAGGCAGGATCATTTCGGTGTCCTTGTGGAGAACCCCACGGTATTCCGCCCTAGTGTTCTCCTGTACTATTCGTCAAGAAGAAGGATGGTACGCTGAGGTTATGCATCGATTATAGGTAGTTGAATGCGGTGACTATCAGAAATAAGTACCCCTTGCCACGGATCGAGGATTTATTTGATCAGCTCAGAGATACATCAGTGTATTCTAAGATTGATCTGCGGTCTGGATATCATCAGCTGAGAGTCAAAGATTCTGATATTCAGAAGACAACATTTCACACTAGATACGGACATTATGAGTTTTTGGTGATGCCATTTGGGCTTACCAATGCTCTTACAGTATTTATGGATTTGATGAACCGTATCTTTCTAGAGTATCTAGATCAGTTCGTTATTATTCTTATCGATGACATATTGATCTATTCACGTTTCGAGGAGGAACATGCGCAGCACCTTCGCATAATCTTGGAGACTCTTCGATGACATCCTCTGTATGCGAAGTTCAACAAGTGTGCATTTTGGCTATCCTCAGTTGGTTTTCTAGGACATGTGGTACTAGCTGAGGTATTTCAGTAGATCCTCAGAAGATCGAGGCTATCACTAGCTGGGAGCAGCCGAAGTCAGTCCAAGAGATCCGCAGTTTCTTGGAGCTGGCTGGATATTATAGACGATTCGTTGAGGGTTTCTCCAATATTGCTATGTCGTTGACACGTCTGACCAGAAAAGGCGTAAAGTTCACATGGTCAGAAGCTTGTGAGACTAGCTTCCAGGAGTTGAAGCGGAGATTAGTATCAACACCAGTGTTGGTTTTACCTTCTGGTGATGACGGATTCGTACTTTACACAGACGCATCTCTTCAAGGCTTGGGCGTTGTTTTGATGTAGCACGGTAGGGTAGTCTCTTATGCTTCTCGTTAGTTGAAGGAGCATGAGAAGAATTACCCAGTAAATGATTTAGAGTTAGCCGCTATTATCTTTGCTTTGAAGATTTGGCGACATCATCTTTATGGTATTACTTTTGAGATTCTTACTGATCATAAGAGTCTCAAATATCTTTTTACACAGAAGGAACTCAATCTCCGACAGAGGAGATGGATGGAGTTCCTGAAGGATTATGACTGTACTATTAGCTACCATCCGGGTAAAGCTAATGTGGTGGTTAATGCACTTAGTAGGAAGTCCAGAGGGACTTTAGCTTGCCACCGAGTTGTAGTCACGGACTTGATTCAGGGATTCTCCGAGTTGGGCCTTGATGAGCAGGGACGGACAGAGCAGGGTATTCTTGTTACTATGGTTGCTCAGTCGTCGATCAGGATGAGGATTCGCGAGGCCCAGGCCGGAGATCAGCATTTACAGTTCATTAGCATCCAGATAGCTTCCGGATAGCAGACCGAGTTTGTACGAGATGATGAGGGTATTGTTTATTTCCGGGGCAGATTATGTGTGCCTCAGTTTCACCTGGTCATGGAGAAGTTACTTCAGGAGGCTCATCGTTCTAGATTTACTATCCACCATGGTGGAACTCGTATGTATCGTGATTTGAGGCGTTCCTATTAGTGGAACGATATGAAGAAAGACCAACAAGTGGTGTCAGAGCAAGTATCACTCTGATTTGGTGCAACCACCAATCAGACAGGGGGTGAAATTTGTTTTTATTTTTTTTGGTTTTCAGTTTTAATCTATAAATCAAAACTGGTATTGTTGCCTTTTTGGAAATTTTTTTTCGTAGTAATTAAGATGAATTGGTGCAACACCAATTCAGTTTTTCTTTAATTTTATTTCGCACTACTAATCCAAGACCAAGTCTTGGGATTTCTCGTCTCTTTGTTTATTTGTGTGCAGGATAAAAATGTCTCAAGTCGAAGGCTTCAGCAAAGTACGTCCCCCCTAATCAACGGGGATGACTTTCCCTACAGGAAGAAGCGAATAGAGGTCTACTTGAAGACCGACTTCGACCAGTGGTTCAGCGTCACTAGAGGATACAAGGTGCTGATCGACAACTCCGGGAATCCACTAGACTTGGAATAGTGGGCTCCGGACATGAGAAAGAAATCCTCGATGGACTACAAAACTCTCAACACGCTGTAATGTAAGTTGACAAAGGAAAAGCTAAACTGAGTAGGACCGCACAAAATTGTGAAAGAGTTGTGGGACAAGTAGATCAAACTACACGAAGGAACAAGTGACTCAAAGGTAACTAAGCACGACCTTTTGTTAAACAAATTATTTAATATTAAAATACAGGAAGGAGAAACAGCGAGTCAACTTTATGTGAGGATCAAAGACATCCTCAACGGACTCCACGCAATAGACCACCAAATGAAAAATCGAGACTTAATAAGGTACGCTTTAGATGCTTTTCCACGAAATTAATTGTGGGCATCTATCGTGGATGCCTACAAAATTTTGAAAATTTATCTAAATTAAAACTAGACGAATTATTCTACGAACTTGAGCTACACGAGCAGACTAATGTCAGATCCGAGAAAGGTATTGCTTTGTTTGCAGGTTCCTCCAAGGTAAGGACAAAGACCAAGCCTGAACCTAAAGATGAATCCGATCAAGATTCTGAAGACGAAGAGTGCCTGGTGAACCTGGCAAGGAAGATGTTCGTTAGGAGGAAGAAGAGCTTCAGCAAAAAGGACTCGTAGAAGATCAACTCCCCGACTGAACCAAGGAACGTGACCTATTTAGGGTGCAATAAGAAAGGTCACTACAAGAATGAGTGTCCAAAATTGAAGAGCGACAAATCAAAGACATCAAAGAAGAAGGCTCTCAAAGTGACCTGGGACGATTCATCCTCAGAAGAATCGGAGGTCGAAGACCAGAAGCACTAGAGTCACCTCGCATTGATGGCCCGCGAAGCAGAATCGGAGGACGAATTGAAAGACGGGTCCAAATCCGAATCGAGCCACGAGTCTATACTCATTTCCTTCCGAATGTACTGAAGAGGTAAATTTTAATTTGAATTAGAAAATTTTTAAAATTATTGCTTGTTTAAATAAAAAGTTAACTATAATAGAAAATGAAAATAAATTGTTCCTGGAGGAAAACCAAAACCTCAAGGAACAAATTATAAATTCTAATCCAACTCAAGACCTAACACTTGAGGAAGAAAATTTAACAATAAAAACAGAAAATAATAAATTAAAAAGTCTATTAGAAAAATTTACAACAAGATCTAAAAATTTAGATCTTATTTTAAACAGTAAAAAAATAGTCTACAATAAAACCGGACTTGGCTACAAGTCAAGTTCAAATAAAATATTTAAATCATTAATAACCCAACATAAACAACAAAATAAAACTTGGGTTCTGAAAGCGTGCTTAACCACACAAGTAGGAATTAATCAATATTAGATACCCAAAGACAAAATATACTATGTAAAATCTGATAAATCAAATCAAAAACCGAAACACAAACCTAGACCAACAAAATCAAAATCGAAAAATTTTAGAACATATCAAAAGTCAGATTATCATCAAGTTAAATATAATTATAAAAGTAACAGACATAAACCTAGAACTAAAACTTAAAAATACAGGCCAATAATTCAGGGGGAGGCTCCAGAATAGCTGGCACCTCCAAAACTAATCTACTCGGTAGGGTAACCAAAAACTAACCTACCCGACAGGGTAATTAGGACTAGTTCAAAGGGATAACAGTTTAACTTGACCAACGATACTGGTGAAGTTTTGGATGATAGTACGTTAGGGAAACTTTATCTATGCATGTCTTGGAAGATATGGCTTCAACCTGGTGCATTTGGCTTAGTAGAACTAACCGAAGTTATCCTTTATGGATTCTAACTAGTTAGACCAAGATTTTGTATTAAGTTCAGTGGATAGGACTATTTGGAAAATCTTGAAGGCATAGTTACTCTAATGATGTCTAAGTGACTCACCATAGTCCAGAAATTTATCCAGAGAATGCCTATTTGTTGAGCCCAAAGCTAAACCTGAATCTAACACAAGTTAAACCAAATCCTGAAATTGAATCTAATTCATCTCACAAAATTATAAGATTCCCTGATTAAAAATTTAGATCAGGTGAAATGACTAAAACTGAACTTTAAAATAAATTAAACTAAATTAAATTTAAATTAAATTCACTAAAAATTAAATTAAATTAAAATTAAAAATAAAATAAAATAAATTAAAGGGGGCCACGCCTCGGCTCATTCCAGGCGCCCGGACCGCCCTATATAAGGGGGGGGGGGGGGGGTCATCTTGCACTTCTCCCTTCTATTTCTTGAAAAGGCTCTCTACGAGCCTTAACGCAAGAGGGATTGATAATTAAAATTTTCCTCTTTCTTCGGTTATTACGCTACTGCTAATCAACCGAGGTCATCATTTCTAACATTCTTACTCATGATGCCTTGGTAAATTCTTGTTCCTTCCTAAGTTTTTAAAATGCTTCATTTTTATATTTTATGCTTAGTATAGTTTTTCTTTAATAATTTAGGAAACGTTCTAGATCTGGTGCTGGGTCATCTACTGCTAGTACCAACCCTAGGTTCCCAACTGATGAACTTAGGATTAGGTTTGAGTCTACCATTTATATGTCTATTCAGACTAGGTGTTTGGATAGATAGTTCTTTTTGCACTCCTACATTCCAGCCGTAGAGGTCATTGACTACTATCGCTTGCAGAACCTTGTTTATTGTACCAGTTCAATAAACATTGGTTTATGTGCTGAATTTTACAGTAATTTAGTTAGGGTAGATGATCTTACATATACTACTAGGGCAGCTGGTACTGATATCACGCTATCCCCTACCATCATTCGGACCTTTTTAGGCCTACGACCATCTACGTGCACTTTTTAGTGCTACCCTCCTAGGGATCTACCATTTGGTGATCCTTACTCACACATTACTCTTGATACAATTTATTTTATTTTTTTAGGAGAGAGAGAGTACCCACTGTTACTATGTTAAGGTCAGTAGCCCTTCAAGTTCACGAATATGTACTCTATAAGGTTTTAGTCTCCTGCATTTTGTCGTTGACCACTCGCGACATCGTAATGATGCGTCTTTTTCATTCTTTTCTCCTTTATACCCTTTGCCATAGATTAGATATAGACATTAGCCGACATATCTTTCAGACTATTATCTACTCAGCTGGAGTCACCACCAGCGCACGAGCTCACATGCCGTACTGTTACATTTTGACATCATATATTACCTCTCTACATATTGAAGTCACTAGAGGTGATATCCGAGTCCTGACCGAGTTTGACATCGTAGGGTCTAGGAACTTTTCTCTAGGAGGTATCCATATAGATGATGAGGGTGTCCTATGTTGGCGGAGGGGGCACAACACCAGCTGGACCCAGATGCCTAGGAGGAGGCAGAGCGGGATGAGTTTATGGTCGCGATATTTGACGAGACTTGTCCGACCTCGACACCACCTCCTGCTCGAGCACCACGTCCCGCTCTTCACACTCTAGGTGACCGAGTCGCTGGACTTGAGTTATCTATGATGAGTCTCCGTCAGGAGGTTTTCAAGTTTCATCGAGGTATGCGGCAGGAGGGCACCGACCTACGACGGGAGATGCGACAGGAGGTCTCCGACTTACGACGAGAGTACGATAGGAGATCTTTGACCTTCGACGTGACCTATCCAGCTCCCAAGAGGATGACCGGGCCCGACATACTGAGATGATAGGGTTATTACGCTCCTTGGGGACTGGACCAGCCTCCTCCTCATCCCGATAGACTAGATCACTACTATATGTACTTGGACATGACTTGACTTAGTTATTGACTTATCCTGTTCTGATTTACTTCGACTTAGTTATATCTTAACTCTGACATTGACTTATCTTGATCTGATTAATAGACTAGGATTCTTAAAATTATTTTCAAAAATGATTGTTTTTAACTTCTATGATAAAACTTTTATATTTTAAAAAAATTTCCATTTTTAGAATTTCAAAAATCAATTTTAGCCTTAGACTAGGTTAATTCCATAGAAAGCATGTTCCTATAGGACTAGAATTTGAGCATCTCACCAACACACTAGGACTACCTTGTTTGTGATTGACGAACATAGGAAGAGGTGAGATGTATAGGCAGATTGCCTAGACTTAAGATGCTTATTTCAGTGCATCGATATAAGTCTGGGCATTAAATACAAAACTAATATCAATCAGGTTGAGTTATTCAGTTTAGTCAACCACTAACTTATTACAGTTAACTTAACCTGACTAACCAAGTGAAAACTGTTATCCTTTAATAGACAGTAACTAACTAATTGGTTAGACGGTTTTTATATCAGGTTCAAGGGGAGGACTAATTATGTTCATACTTATTTTAAAATTAGTTTTTGTTATGTATTTTAAATTTGTTTAAAAAAATTGATTTCCTACTTTGATAGACCTATTTTTAAAACTATGTTTTATAAAATTTGAAAAGCTTAAAATTATTAGTTTTGAAAATTGAAGTTCAACTTGGTTTTGAAAATTAGGATTTGAAAATTGAAGTTTACATACTTAGTTTTTGAAAAATATTTCCTTAAAAATATTTTGAACTAACAAGTTTCTTTTAAATTGGATTTTACTCAGTTTTGAAAGTTGGATTTGAAAATTAGCTTTTACAAACTTAGTTGGATTTGATTTTATGAACATGGCTTTGATAAATTTATACCTTAAAATTAACCTTTATAAAACTTTTTTTTTTAAAATTATGTTTAAAGTATTTTAAATTTACAAAACTTATTTTGAAAATTAGGTTAATTTTGTAAAGTTTACAAAATTAGGTTATTTTTTTTTTGCTATTTTTAAGCTAAAGTTTAAAGTAAAGTGTTCTATGTTAGACTCCCCCGAGTCAATTTGATTTTCATTCAATTTCTCGATTACATTTTCTTTTACTTCCTTAATCGCTTACTTTTTGTGTTATTTTTGCTGAATGTCAAAGGGGGAGGGTTAGGTGGTTTATGTTAGTTAAAAATATAAACCAACTTTAAAAACCTTATATTTGCTTGTTTTGCTTGCATATTTTTTAACTAACTTAATACAGGTTGTCATTGCATCAAAAAGGGGAATATTGTTGGTGCAGTTAGCACTAATGATCTAACTCAGGTTTTGATGAATGACAAAGTAGGTTAAGTTACTTTCGTTGTGATCTAAACACTTTGATGAAGTGTGCAGGAGAAATCCAGCTAGGTCAACGAGTCAACGGGAGTGACTATAAGGACGCGTTCCCGGAAGGGAACATTAGGCGTCGATTCAACTTAGATCTATTTCGGAACTCTAAGTTGAGATCTTGACTAGATTCTGGTCTTAGTGAGACGAAATCTAATTAATACTTTGTTTATTTATTACAACTATGCTAACACTTCATTTTGCACGGTGATATAATTTGCACTTTGCCTCGGACTAACTATTTCTTGTAGGACTTTCTGGAGAAAAAGTGGTCCGAGCGCCCAGAGGTCTGAGTGCCCGGAAGGGATCCGGGCGCCCGGAGTGCAAAAATAATCCCCAAGCGACATCGCAACCTGGAAGGGATTCGGGCTCCCTGAACCTCCTATATAAGGAGGATGCACCTTGGAGCAAAGATAATCTCAGAACAAGATCTTCCAACACTTGCTCTTCTGTGTTGTGCTCCTGCGACACTGCGAGGCTTCTCTGACAAGTGCTATTTTTCTTTTCCTTATTATTGTTGGTATTGTTTATTTATTAGCATTCCTATAATTTAAACTGTGTAATCATCTTTTCGAATTGCTAGTGAATTGCCCAACGAAAACACTCAACGAGTGCGGGCCTTGAAGCAGGAGTCGACAAAGGCTCTGAACCAAGTAAAACGACTCTTGTTAACATTGATCATTTTATTCTTCCGTTGTGCACTCGACTTGAATTTTTACGATATTTTTTAATCGCTATTCACCCCCTAGCGAATTCATCGATCCAACAAGTGGTATCAGAGCAAGTATCGCTCTGATTTGGTACAACCACCAATCATACAAGGGGTGAAATTTGCTTTTATTTTTTTTTTGGTTTTCAGTTTTATGCTATAAATCCAAACTGGTATCGTTGCCTTTTTGAATTTTTTTCGTAGTAATTAAGCTGAATTGGTGCAACACCAATTCAATTTTTCTTTAATTTTATTTTGCACTGCTAATTCATGACCAAGTCTAGGATTTCTCGTCTCTTTGTTTATTTGTGTGCAGGATAAAAATGTCTCAAGTCGAAGGCTTCAGCACAGTACATCCTCCCTATTTAAAGGGGACGACTTTCCCTACTGGAAGAAGTGAATGGAGGTCTACCTAAAGACCGACTTCGACCAGTGGTTCAGCGTCACTAGAGGATACAAGGTGCCGATCAACAACTCCGGGAATCCACGAGACTCGGAATAGTGGACTCCATACATGAGAAAGAAATCCTCGATGGACTACAAAGCTCTTAACACATTGCAATACAGGCTGACAAAAGAAGAGTTGAACCGAGTAGGACCACACCAAATTGTGAAAGAGTTGTGGGACAAGTAGATCGAACTACACGAAGAAACAAGTGACTCAAAGGTAACTAAGCGCGATCTTTTGTTAAATAAATTATTTAATATTAAAATACAGGAAGGAGAAACAGCGAGTCAACTTTATGTGAGGATCAAAGACATCCTCAACGAACTCCACGCAATAGGCCACCAAATGGAAAATCGAGACTTAATAAGGTACGCTTTAAATGCTTTTCCATGAAATTAATTGTGGGCATCTATCGTGGATGCCTACAAAATTTTGAAAAAATTATCTAAATTAAAACTAAACGAATTATTCTACGAACTTGAGCTACACAAGAAGACTAACGTCGGATCCGGGAAAGGTATTGCTTTGTTTGCAGGTTCCTCCAAGGAAAGGACAAAGACCAAGCCTGGACCTGAAGATGAATCCGATCAAGATTCTGAAGATGAAGAGTACCTGGTGAACCTGGTAAGGAAGATGTTCGCTAGGAGGAAGAAGAGCTTCAGCAAAAAGGACCTGCAGAAGATCAACTCCTCGACTGAACCAAGGAACGTGACCTACTTCGGGTGCAATAAGAAAGGTCACTACAAGAATGAGTGTCCAAGATTGAAGAGCGACAAATCAAAAACATCTAAGAAGAAGGCTCTCAAAGTGACCTGGGATGACTCATCCTCAGAAGAATCGGAGGTCGAAGACCAAAAACACCAGAGTCACCTCGCGTTGATGGCCCGCGAAGCAAAATCAGAGGACGAATCGAATGACGGGTCCAAATCTGAATCGAACCATGAGTCTGTACTCGTATCCTTCCGAATGTACCGAAGAGGTAAATTTTAATTTGAAATAGAATTTTTTTAAAATTATTGCTTGTTTAAATAAAAAATTAACTGTAATAGAAAATGAAAATAAATTGTTCCTTGAGGAAAACCAAAACTTTAAGGAACAAATTATAAATTCTAATCCAACTCAAGACCTAACACTTGAGGAAGAAAATTTAACACTAAAAACTGAAAATAATAAATTAAAAAGTCTATTAGAAAAATTTACAACAAGATCTAAAAATATAGATCTTATTTTAAACAGTCAAAAAGCAGTCTACAATAAAATCGGACTTGGCTACAAGTCAAGTTCAAATAAAATATTTAAATCATTAATAACCCAACATAAACAACAAAATAAAGTTTGGGTTCCGAAAGCGTGCTTAACCACGCAAGTAGGAATTAATCAATATTACATACCCAAAAACAAAATATACTATGTAAAATCTAATAAATCAAATCAAAAACCGAAACACAAACCTAGACCAACAAAATCAAAAAATTTTAGAATCCATCAAAAGTCAGATTATCATCAAGTTAAATATAATTATAAAAGTAACAGACATAAACCTAGAACTAAAACTTAAAAATACAGGCCAATAATTCAAGGGGAGGCTTCAGAATAGCTGGCACCTCTAAAACTAATCTACCCGGTAGGGTAACCAAAAACTAACCTACCCGGCAGGGTAATTAGGACTAGTTTAAAGGGATAACAGTTTAACTTGACCAATGGTACTGGTGAAGTTTTAGATGATAGTACATTAGGGAAACTTTGTCTATGCATGTCTAGGAAGATATGACTTCAACCTGGTGCATTTGGCTTAGTGGAACTAACCGAAGCTACCCTTTATGGATTCTAACTAGTTAGACCAAGGTTTTGTATTAAGTTCAGTGGATAGAACTATTTGGAAAACCTCGAAGGCATGGTTACTCTAATGATGTCCAAGTGACTCACCATAGTCCAGAAAATTATCTAGAGAATGTCTATTTGTTGAGCCGAAAGCTAAACTTGAAACTAACACAAGTTAAACCAAATCATGAAATTGAATCTAATTCATCTCATAAAATTATATGATTCTCTGATTAAAAATTTAGATCGGGTGAAATGACTAAGGACTGAACTTTAAAATAAATTAAATTAAATTAAATTAAATTAAATTAAATTATATTATATTATATTATATTATATTATATTATATTATATTATATTATATTATATTAAATTAAATTAAATTAAATTAAATTATTTTGTATAATTTTTTTTAAAAATTTATATTAACTTGAAATTTATTTTAAAAATATTTTTTAACTTAAAATTTATATTAACTTAAAATTTATTTTATTTTTTTTTAAATTAAAATTTATATTAACTTAAAATTTAATTTAATTTTTTTTACTTAAAATTTATATTAACTTAAAATTTATTTTTAAAATATTTTTAACTTAAAATATATTTTAAAATTTTCTTTAACTTAAAATTTATTAAATTTTTTTGACTTAAAATTTATATTAACTTAAAATTTATTTTAAAAATCTTTTGACTTAAAATTTATATTGAAAATATTTTTAACTTAAAAAATTTTTCTTAAAATTTTTTAACTCTAAAATTTATTTTAAAATATTTTTAGCAAAAAAATTTATTAAAAAAATCTCTGTCAAAAGCTAGGGGCAGGCGCCCCTGGTATAGCCTTCCGAGGTGCTCGGTAGGCACTCCGAGCGCCCCGCCCCGACTCATTCCGGGCGCCCGGACCACCCTATATAAGGGGGAGGGGTCATCTTGCACTTCTCCCTTCTATTTCTTGCAAAGGCTCTCTCCGAGCCTTAACACAAGAGGGATTGATAATTAAAATTTTTCCTCTTTCTTCGGTTTTTACGTTGCTTCTAGTCAACCGAGGTCGTCATTTCTAACATTCTTTATCACGATGCCTCGATAAATTCTTGTTCCTTCCTAAGTTTTTAAAATGCTTCATTTTTATATTTTATGCTTAGTATAGTTTTTCTTTAATAATTTAGAAACGTTCTAGATCTGGTGCTGGGTCCTCTACTGCTAGTATCGACCCTAGGTTCCCTATTGATGAACTTAGGATTAGGTTTGAGTCTACCATTTATATGTCTATCTGGACTAGGTGTTTGGATAGACAGTTCTTTATGCGCTCCTACATTCCAGCCGTAAAGGTCATTGACTACTATCGCTTGCAAAACCTTGTTTATTGTACCAATTCAATAAACATTGGTTTGTGTGCTGAATTTTACAACAATTTAGTCAGGGTAGACGATCTTACATATACTACTAGGGTAGCTGGTACTGATATCACGCTATCCCCTACCATCATTCGGACCTTTTTAGGCCTACAACCATCTACGTGCGCTTTTCAGTGCTACCCTCCTAAGGATCTATCATTTGGTGATCCTTACTCAGGCATTACTCTTGATATGATTTATTTGTATTTTTTTAGGAGAGAGCGAGTACCCACTGTTACTATGTTTAGGTCAGTAGCCCTTCGAGTTCACGAATATGTACTCTATAAGGTTTTAGTCTCCTGCATTTTGTCGTTGACCACTCGCGACATCGCAATGATGCGTCTTTTTC
The DNA here is from genome assembly GCF_018446385.1 of Zingiber officinale. Lineage (NCBI taxonomy): Eukaryota > Viridiplantae > Streptophyta > Magnoliopsida > Zingiberales > Zingiberaceae > Zingiber > Zingiber officinale. The sequence continues at coordinate 50,535,945 of NC_055986.1, read as the reverse complement.
ATTTTTTCTCCTTTATACCCTTTGCCATAGATTAGATATAGATATTAGCCAACATATCTTTCAGACTATTATCTACTCAGGTAGAGTCACCACCAGCGCACGAGCTCGCATGCTGTACTGTTACATTTTGACAGCATATATTGCCTCTCTACATATTGAAGTCACTAGAGGTGATATCCGAGTCCTGGCCGAGTTTGACATCGTAGGGTCTAGGAACTTTTCTCTAGAAGGTATCCATATAGATGATGAGGGTGTCCTATGTTGGCGCAGGGGTCACAACACCAGCTGGACCCAGATGCCTAGGAGGAGGCAGAGCAGGATGAGTTTATGGTCGCGATATTCGACGAGACTGCTCCGGCCTCGACACCACCTCCAGCTCGAGCACCACGTCCCGCTCTTCACACTCTAGGTGACCGATTCACTATACTTGAGTTATCTATGACGAGTCTCCGTCAGGAGGTTTTCAAGTTTCATCGAGGTATGCGGCAGGAGGTCACCGACCTACGACGGGAGATGCGGCAGGAGGTCTCCGACTTGCGATGAGACGTACGACAGGAGATCTTTGACCTTCGACGTGACCTATCCAGCTCCCAAGAGGATGACCGGGCCCGACATACTGAGATGATAGAGTTATTACGCTCCTTGGGGACTGGACCACCCTCCTCATCATCCCAATAGACTAGATCACTACTATATGTACTTGGACGTGACTTGACTTAGTTATTGACTTATCCTGTTCTGATTTACATCGACTTAGTTATATCTCGACTCTGACATTGACTTATCTTGATCTGATTAATATACTAGGATTCTTAAAATTGTTTTAAAAAATGATTGTTTTTAACTTCTAGGATAAAACTTTTATATTTTCAAAATTTTTTCATTTTTAGAATTTCAAAAATCAATTTTAGCCTTATACTAGGTTAATTCCTTAGAAAGCATGTTCCTATAGGACTAAAATTTGAGCATCTCACCAACACACTAGGACTACCTTGTTTGTGATTGTTGAACATTGAAAGGGCTGAGATGCATAGGCAGATTGCCTAGACTTAAGATGCTTATTTCAGTGCATCGATATAAGTCTGGGCGTTAAATACAAAACAAATATCAATCAGGTTGAGTTATTTAGTTTAGTCAATCACTAACTGATTACAGTTAACTTAACCTGACTAACCAAGTGAAAACTGCTATCCTTTGATAGACAGTAATTAACTAATTAGTTAGACAATTTTTATATCAGGTTCAGGGGGAGGACTAATTATGTTCATACTTATTTTAAAATTAGTTTTTGTTATGTATTTTAAATTTGTTTTAAAAAAATTGATTTCCTACTTTGATAGACCTATTTTTAAACCTAAGTTTTATAAAATTTGAAAAGCTTAAAATTATTAGTTTTGAAAATTGAAGTTCAACTTGGTTTTGAAAATTAGGATTTGAAAATTGAAGTTTACATACTTAGATTTTGAAAAATATTTTGAACTAACAAGTTTCTTTTAAATTGGATTTTACTCAATTTTGAAAGTTGGATTTGAAAATTAGATTTTACAAACTTAGTTGGATTTGATTTTATGAACTTGGCTTTGATAAATTTATACCATAAAATTAACCTTTATAAAACTTTTTTTTTTTTGAAAATTATGTTTAGAAAGTATTTTAAATTTGCAAAGCTTATTTTGAAAATTAGGTTAATTTTGTAAAGTTTACAAAATTAGGTTATTTTTTTTTGCTATTTTTAAGCTAATTTTAAAGTAAAGTGTTCTATATTAGACTCCCCTGAGTCAATCTGATTTTAATTCAATTTTTCGATTGCATTTTCTTTTACTTCCTTAATCGCTTATTTTTTGTGTTATTTTTTGTGAATGTTAAAGTGGGAGGGTTAGGTGGTTTAGGTTAGTTAAAAATATAAACCAACTTTAAAAACCTTATATTTGTTTGTTTTACTTGCATATTTTTTCAGTAACTTAACCCAAATTGTCATTGCATCAAAAAGGGAAGATTGTTGGTGCGGTTAGCACTAATGATCTGACTCAGGTTTTGATGAATGACAAAGTACGTTAAGTTAGTTTCGTTGTGATCTAAATACTTTGACGAAGTGTGCAGGAGAAGTCCAACTAGGTCAACAGGTCGATCTGATAGCTGGCACGAAACCTAGACCGGTCGACGGGCTGACCGAATGTCTGGCACGAAGTCCAGCTAGGTCAACGGGTCAACCTGATAGCTGGTACGATGCCCAGACAAGTCGATGGACTAACCGGATGTCTTGCACGAAGTCCAGCTAGGTCGATGGACTGACCTGATAGCTGGCACGAAGTCCAGACGGGTCAAAGGGCTGACCAGACGTCTGGCAAGTAAGTAAAGGTAAGTCACTGGAGGGGAGTGACTGTGAGGGTGCGTTCTCGGGAAGGGAACATTAGGCATCGATCCAACTTAAATCCATTTCAGAACTCTAAGTTGAGAACTTGACTAGATTCCGGTCTCGGTGAGACGGAATCTAATTAATACTCTGTTTGTTTATTACAACTGTGCTAACATTTTGTTTTACAGGGTAATATAATTTGCACTTTGCCTCAGACTAACTCTTTCTTGCAGGAGAAGAACTTTTTGGAGAAAAAGTGGTTCGGGTGCCTGTAGTGCAAAAATTATCCCCAAGTGACGTTGCAACGTGGAGCGTGGGTGGCGCCTCTCCATGCGTGTCGGTTGGCAATCTATTCTGCCCCCAGATAGAGAGTTGCTCCGGGCGGTCCTCCTGTGCTGCTTGACCTCTTGCTACGGGCGTTGCTTGCTACGTTTGCCGACCGGCTAGCACTTTCTGTTGTTGCTGCTTGACTATTTTCTGTGCTGGGGCTAGCACGAGCAGGTCGAGCTCTTCTTGGGTGAGCATCACGGTGTGAAGTCATCTAGCGTCTTCCATCCTCTCGGATCGGATGCAGGTTGCGTTCCCACAAACGACGTCAAATATGATCTTGTCTGATAGTCGAGGTGACGAAAGATAGGGATGTGGCACTCCGGTTGACCGTGTGTTGACACCGCGCGACTCTGGAACCATAATTGCGTCAATACCGAGCCAGGGAAGGGGTCTCGCCCGTTGGCCCTCCGACACTCAAGTCAATCACCAGCGGTGTATGTAAGCAAAGCAAAGTAACAAACAGTAGCAGCAACAGTAGATTATCGCATACCTCCGCTGAAGCTTGGACCCCCTTTATAAGGGCTCCTATAGCGCGCATGCACGTTTCCCAAGACATGCATGCTTCTCGAAGCTTTCTCTGAAAAGATGTATCAGTAAAGTGCCCCTGACACAATACCTTAACGAGTCGTGCATATCTCTGGAATGATAGTGGAAGCTTATGTCGTACGATCTTCTTTCTAAACCAACCGCCGATAATATCCAGCTAGCAGTGTCTTTTACTAGGTCGAGCGGGATGGCCTTTCAGCTCAGGTTCTCACTTTCTGCTCGGATGAGTGTACTATCTGGCCAAGCGGGAAGTCGCTCGGCGTGGAACTGTCCTAGTCTTTCTGAGCGTCGGAAGCTTGGAACTTCATCGAGCTATTATGATGTCGGATCAGATATTCATTTTCCCAATCGGACGAGCAGATTGTCCGAGCAGCCAGTGATATAGAGAACTCCACCATGACACTAACCTTCCGAGGGATGAGTCCCTCCTTATCATCGCTTGACCACCTTAACTCTGAACTTGACACTGACCTTTCGAGGGATGAACTCTTTCTTATCATCATATTAATATTAAATTTTAAAATTTAAAAAATCATAACTTTTGATTTAAATTGAAACATTTAGAAAAAAAAAATAAAAATAGTAATTTTAATTAGTCTCATGTATTATCTTTAGGATGATCGATTTAGTTCCATAGAAATTTTTCATCGATCAACAGGATAAATTGGAAAGTGCACGTGATAATCATCTCAAAAGTCTAACATCCTTTGATTACACCCTTTATTAAGAGAATATTTTTTATAAATACATCATAATTAAGATTTAAATCATAAATATTTTGAATAATAATTTAGATGTCCTACTATAATAACATAATCGGAGACTGCATATTGACATTTAGATTTCCACTGCAGATGAAAATTTGACCAATATTAAAATTTTAGATAGGACAAAATTAAAAAGATATCTCTAATTATGTGAATTATCAAAAAGGTCTTTCTCTTTTTTTTTTTTAAATAAAAAAATAAAATAATAAAATAACGTCCCATAGCATTTTTCATATCAAACATACTCTTATTCTGATGTTGTTGTGACACTTGTAATATAATTGCGTGTAAAACTTAATTTTATGAGGTGTTGCCACCGTGTAAAACTTAATTTAATTTAATAAAAAAATATATACATAAATCACTTTTATATTAAAAAATCTTTATCAACTTTATTTGACTTCATCTAAATCGCGTTAACATGATAAAATTAACTATAAAAAATTTATAACAATCAATTAGTATTGCAACAATATTTTAAAGGCTAATAATTAACTGCTACATTACTATAGCAACAATTAATTGACTGCTATAATATAATAACAATTAATTAATTATTGTTATAATGAATTTAATCCTATTGAAGTGATTTTGATAACTTTGAGCCATTTTGATAAGATGGTAAATAACATTTTTATATAGAAGAAGTATTTCTTATAAAGAGATTGTCAAGTTGAATTATTTATTTTTACCTATTATAGCAATAGGTTATAGCAGTTTCTGTATAATCATTACAATAATATTGAAATAAGGATAAGTTTGTATGAAAAACATGGTAAGATGTCCTTTTGAATTTTTTTAAAAAAAATATCTTATTGACAATTCATATAATTAGTAACACCCTTTTAAATTTTGTCAATTTATATAATTTATAAATGTTGTACTAAGCTCCTAGTAGAGATGATAGTTTTTTCCACCCTTAAAGCCCCTATAATATTTAAGAGTTTCCTAAGATAATCTTAAATATTACATTATTTATTTGATAAATAAAATTTACTATTTGAATATACATTCTATATGTATATGATTTGATTATAAACTCAATTAATAAAGTATACAATACATAACATAGAAATTATAATTTGATTATAATTAGTGAGTATCTTTCATGGTAGGGTCATTTAACCATATGAGTTTGATAAGCAAATATCCATCCAATACGAGTGCTCAATCCATTATCAATAACCGGTTCAAAATAAACCATCGGTCAAGCGTAGAAATTCTTAACCTTGCGCAAAACAAACCAAGATCAGACGAACATAACTAAACTAAACCAATTTTGTTTATTACTAAAACATAATGGATCCATCTCACTTAGAAGAGGCATTAACCACTTGCACTTCCAGCCCGATAAGTATCTTTCATATTTGTCCTTCATCTAGTCCTACTAGATTCTTTCTCTCTCAACCTGAGAATTCAATTTTCGAACTTATTTTACATCTTTCAAATATACTCATAGTGCGTGTCATCCAATAGGTTTTCGATTATATTGGTTGTTTATAATTAACCATTTATTATGAATTAATCATAAGTGACACCTAGTAGTATATCATGATTTCCAATTTACCAAAAAAACATAATTAATCCCAAAACAAATATCAGTGTATTTGTTCCTTTCACTCATCTTATTATCACTTGGTTCAAGGCATGATCTATGTGTCAGTCTCCACCAGGCTGACTATATCACACCTAACCCAAGTAATAGTTATAAGATCGTTGCGTAAGAGAAGGGTGAATAACACTCGTGGCTTTCACGTGTTTTGTTTGAAAAACTCGGAGAGATAAGAGGCAGCAGAATAAAGAGAAGAAAAACAAGCAATCGTTAACACACCAAGATTTACTTAGTTTGAAATCTGTGATGACTCCTATTCTAAGGCTCACACGTGAGAGTGCTTTCGTTGGACAATCACTAATAGCTCGAATAAGATTACAAATTTGAATTACAATAGCCATAAAATAAAATCACTGACAATAAGAGAATTAGCATAAATGCATTCGTCAATTGTCGGAGTAGGGTTTGGGCATCATCGAGTCATTTCCAAAGAAGCACGCAACAACAAAAGATGTTTGAAATGATGTATTTGAGGTGATGGTTGAATTCTCCTTTTATAGCCCACTCCGAGCGCCTAGAACCTCCCCCAGGTGCCCCACAAGGCTGAAGTGGCATGCTCTCGTTGAAACTCGATTCGGGACCACCCCTGGGCACTTGGATTGTGATATAGTCTGACCAATCAGAGTTCACCAGCTCAACAAGAAGATGAAGTTTTAGCTGTCCAATGCTTGGAGCAACTGTGGGCGCTCGGATTGCCAGGGCACCTGGCTAGGCACCCTCAGGAGGTGCCTCTTCACCAAAGCCTTCTCGGGTGCCCGGACTAACTTTTTGCTGAAAACCTCTTTCCTAAAAAATAAAGTTAGTCCAGACAATAAATAATATATATAAAGTATGATTTTGACAACCTTCGGACCATCCGATCCTGACTTTGAGTTTCATTGAAATTCTAGGTTGGACTAACGTCTACTGTTTCCTCTTCAGGGAACGTGTCCTTACCTACTCCTCTCAAGATAAATTATCTTTTGCCAGACCGGTCCTCTAGACCGTTTAGATTTTTGCTTAGCATCTGAAACATCAGGACTTTTTGCTAGACGTCTACTCCATAACCCGTCTAGTGTTCGACCTGGTGTCTGCGATCCCTACGATTTTCACCTAGCGTCCTTGACTCTAAGATTTCACCCAATGTCCTAAACCTGCCAAGACTTTACCCAGTCTCCCAGACCAGGACTTCGTTGCATAATCACAGCTAGGACTTTCCACCTATCTAGTCTCAACTAGGACTTTTTCTTTGCTAAAGATCACTTAGAACTTTCCTGCAAATTCAGTCACAATTTTTAGATCACATGACAACTTAACTTTTAAATCCTTTTGTCATTATCAAAACACAGGTTCGATCATCAAGTGCTTCCTGTATAAGCAATCTCCCTCTTTTTGATTATGACAGTCTAATTCAAAAGTTAAATAAAATAATATAGCAATTTAGGGGGAAAATATAGTAATTTAATACTAAAGTAATTTAAACATTAAAAAAAGATTTTAAAACAAGCTTTTAAATTTAACTCTCCCATAATTTATCACCCCCTTAACTTTCTCTCCTCCTTAACTTTTGACCATTCTCTCCCCCTTTGTAATTCATCAAAAATAATTTAGGGAGAACAGAAAATATTACTGAATTTAAACATTTTAGTTTTTTAAATACTGAGTTTTTGTTGATGTGAGCCTGCAAGTATATGAGTGTCGTCAAGTAATAAAAATATCGATCCCACAAGGACTATTGATTAAGCACTAGTTGATTTCGCACAGCAAATTCCCTAGACAAACAGAAGGTTGGTTGGAAGAGAGAGAGTAAGAGAAAGATTAAAGAGAATGAGAGAGAGAAGGAATAAGAGATGATCTTGGAAGGAGAAGGATGATAGATGCTAAACTTTCAGTTTAATTACGATGCTAGTTAATATTTCTATACATTTTTCATCTACCTAACTCCATGATGGATTCTAACTAAAGCCTAGAACAACCCCCACGTAGGTTGCATCAGAAAGTCTACCCAAGTTCTAACGCCATTAAGTAGAAAGGTAACCTAGGAAGTCCGGTTAAGAGAGAATCTCTGTCACTAGGATCCCCTAGTCATACATTCCTAGATTACATAGTCACTTCCTAACGGTAGCACTAGAGTATCTACTTCAATTAGAATGCCTTAACAAGAATAAATTCTTATGTTAAGATCTTTTGACTCTAGAAAGTGGGTAAGTATTGATGCTTTCTATCACTAAGGGCATAATAGATCCGGTTGAATGGGTATCCTCTTTCACTAAGGATCCCCTAATTATCCAGAGTAGTAGCAACCTTAAAATAGCAACAAACCTCTCATGTCTATATGTTTTCACCATTCATATATTTCGTCAAACATATAAAAGACATAACACATAGATCAAGTAGTAAACACATCATTGCATAGGAAAATGTCTAAATATAAGTTTATACATCACATCACATCATAACTAATTCCTACATCCTAGATCTAGAGAATCTACTCTATTATAAGGGAGATACAACTACGAGATGATAAATATAGCATTTACAACTCAAAATATGGATTAAGAGAGAAGAGAATGCTTATCCTTGAAGCGTGACATTCTTAGAGATATTCCCTTGCTCTGAAGGTTTCCGGATTGGTGAAGATCGGTGAGGATAAAACCTATGGCTCCCCCAAGGGGGAGAGCCCTTCCCTAAGATCCAAGAAGGATCCAAGATCCCCAAGATAAGTGAAAACGGGAGAAAAATACCATGATATGCTGATGGGAACGGGTATGACATTAGGGGTGATCGTGGATGGGGTTGGTTCGATTATTGGGGTAAAAAACTATCCGACCATATTAGATCAGATAATGTAATGTCAGGACCTACATTCGGTCCTATATCCGGCGGTTTTTATGTATTAGATATCTAACAGTTTGTTAGTTACTTGGATATCCAACCCTATATCCAATGAAATATAAAATATAAATATAAATATAATAAACAAATAAAATATTTTAAAATGATAATAGATATTACTTATTACATGTTGTACTAGCTAATCGGTAGTAGCTGCTACAACGTATAACAGCTTATCGGCAGTAGCTGCTACAACGTATAACATCTTATCGACAGTAGTTGCTACAAGTAGGAGTGATCGTAGATCGGGTTAGTTTGGTTATTGGGATAAAAAACTATCCAACCCTACTAGATCATATAATGCAATATCAGGACCTTACATCCAACCGTATATCTGGCGGATTTTTTTTCAGTTCGGTTTGGATCGGTATGAGCGGGTTGGTCGGTTTGACTGCTCACCCCTACCTGGCATAGCCCATGCCACAATCATGTGAAACCACACGACCACATTCTGGTCTGATGGCACGACTGTGTGAAACCATATGGCCATAGTTTAGACCAGTGGCACGATCGTGTGTATTCACATGGCCAAGGTCAACTCCGGTTCTAGAAAATCCACAAGGCTGTGTGAATCCACACGGTAGAGTTCGCTTTACCTCTGAAAACCCACACGACCGTGTGAATCCACAAGCCAGAGCTATCTTCTTCTCTACTTCATTGCATGGACGTATTGAATCCACACAGCCGGAGTCATCTCCTCCTCTAGTAAGTGGCATGGCCATATGGATTCCACACGGCCAAGCCCTTTTGTCTTCATTTGTTCTCCAAATTGTCTATCAACACCGTTTTCACTCCAAATAGCGTTCTGTCAATAAGAAAAATACACAAAGAGTATATCTCCAACAAAGAAATGGAAATATGATATTACAATGAAATATAGTGTAATAAACATAGATTATACTCATAAAATACAAGTAGATGTGTATCAAAACATGCATAAAAGTGTATATAATCTATGCACATCGCACCCCCAGACTTAAACATTTGCTTGTTCTCATGCAAAAACTATATCTAAACTCATATGGTTAAATAGTGTATCAAAATCTTTGCCAAGTTAATCTAATCCTATCAAATAATTTCATTGATAAGCAAGATACAAAAGTTGTTTGAGTACGACCTAAGTAATAGTTCTCTGTGTTTAGTGCAATAGTGACCTAAATTTATCAAGTATCAATTTCTAAGCCTAGTTAAGTCATCATAAAACTGTGTTTCTTGTGCTTCTAGTGATAGACACTTACCTACCACACATTTGGTTCATCCTCCTCAATCTACCCATGGTCTCAAAGATATGCTCGATATCAAGAGAAACATAGCAATTATTTCCCTAGTAACCTAACTCAGTCTCAAAGGGGTAACTTTCTAGTCTTCACTCACGATAACTATTTTTTATATCCCTTATTCATTCATTTTTTTATCATCATTTTTTTCTAAGTGATTGCAAGATGCAACACTTGAACACAAATGCACATAAATGTAAATGTTGGGATATTTTGATTTTACCAAATGAGCTGACATGATTCAAGCTTCATCTAGTAACCAAACTATAGTTTAAGAAATCACCATAGAAATACTAGTACTAATCAAGTTCTATGAATCATGACTATTTTTAGAGTTGTCTACCATCAAGACAAGGCAAAGTGTATAGAGATTATAAAATAAGGTCAATACTCAAACTTCTATAGTAAAGTCATTGCTCACTTCATAGTAACATAGATAGGAAAAGATAGATCACTAAATATACTAGCATCATGGGTAACCAATAAACCACATGAAATCTAGAACAAGCGTGCTAGTATTTTGCATTAAGAAACAAATAATCATAATGTGATGAATGATGTAACTAACAAAATTTTATTATGGAATAAAAAAGATGAATATAACAACAACTAAACTAAATCCAATACATTCCCCAAACTTAAAATTTTTCATTGTCCTAATGAAAACTAGAAATGTAATATGGAGGACGTATGAAATAAGAGAAGTTACCAAATGATGTGTGCAAATGCTCAAGTCATTAACTTCTCCATCGAGTAGTTGCACTCCTCCTAATATTTGAGTTCTATAAAAGAAGATAAACAAGAAAAATTAAGTAGAGGATATGAGTTTATTATGAAGAATGAAATGAAACTAGAAAAGACAAAAACATAAAAGAAGACAAGAAAGAACTTGGGTTGTCTCCCAAGAAGTGCTTGTTTAAGGTCATTAACTCGACCCCTTATTTGGATCACTTAAATCGTGATCTTACCGAAGTGAGAAACTTCCATATTTTTCTTCCAATGACCCATATTATTATAAAGAGGGTTGTCATTATGAGATCAATGTAGTGTACCACCCTCTCTCCATCTTCCCCTCCTTGTGAGTTCTTTCCGGAGGAAAAAAATAGTTCAGTGTGAGCTTCCAATTTTCTGCCTAAGTAAATTCTGCACATCCTAAAGAAAAATATATCTCCCACAAGTATATTATATAAGATAGAACCATAACCATATTGAGATATGTTGAATAAGTAATAAAAATTAAATCATATCCAACAAAGTTAATTATAGGTACCTCTATAAAGTTTTTTAAAAGATCACTTGAAATACTAACCTTGCATTGCTGAGAGGTATCTGAAATTTCTAAACATATGGATGGGATTTCATCTGAATCAACTGATGGTTCTAGCTTTGGCTTAGGAGGTAATGTAACAAAAGATAGTGATTCTTGGGACTCTGCTATCTCTGCATGAGCCCCTACACATTGGTCCACAATATGATCAACTCTTGCAACTCTCATAATCTCAAAAGGTTGTGTGAAAAAAGGAGGTGATTCTTGATATGCTACTTCCACAACACAGCTTCCTACACTTCCTTCCATAACATCATCATCAACACAAATATCAAAAAATAAACCAACATCAATATCCTCAGCTAGAGAATCAACTATAGAAGGACTACTAACTTCATATGTAGACTTAAGTTGATCTACCACATCACAATCATCATCTAAAAATTCTATGTTATTAAAATTCTTTGTAAGCCTAGGAGGTAGATATGAAAACTTGTTGACCATTGCATTATCATTACACTTCTCATCTGAAGAGTCCTCATCTTTATACACATTAAGAAATCTACACTCAACCCTATTAGTATCACAAAATTTGCCAAAGTCTTTATTTTCATTGGCCTCCACTAGCTCGGGGAGGAATGATCATTTTTTTTTTAAATTCCTTTTGAGCTCGTGGTAGAGGTTTAACTTGGTTGTCTAGTGATGGTGTGATCAACCGTTGAGGGAAAGGTACTTATGGCCTTTGGACAATTTCTAGAGTAATGGAGCTGAGCTTTTGTGATATTCTATTGTTCTTCTCCTCAATTCTATACAAGTCCTTTTTTCAGAAGTTCTTTATGATTCATGCCACTTCTCAACTTAATATCATTACACTATTCACTAGACCTTGTCTGTGTAGGAGGGAGGTCACGTTTGAACCATTTTGAAGTTATGCTATCAATCTTTTCCTCCAACTGTTTGAACCCCTTATTCTGTGACTTGTGATTTTTCAAAATCATGGAAGGTTGAACTACATTTTGTTTAACATGCTCTTTTACCTTTATGGCTTGCACTTCAAAAGTTCTCAAGAAAAATTTCATCCAACTTTTATCTGACCATTCTTAGAGATTCAATATCACTTGATCAATTAATGTATATGCTTCATCCACACTTTTATTCATAAAAGAACCTTCAGCTGAGAAAACCATTTTTCCAAACCTCTAATAAATACTTATCTGAGAAAGAAATTCTTTTATAGAATATGTATAGAGTCAGCTATTTTTCAAAACTATGATGAGGGCACGACTCTTGAGTCTATCTCATGCTTCAAATAGTGATTCTTCATTTGCCTGAGCAAAATTTATAATGCAATTCCTCATGTAAACAGTTATGCTTGGAGGGAAAAAGTGATTAAGAAATCTATGCTCCAATTGTTTCCAACTTGTAATGCTTTGAGGATGGAGAAAATATAACCAAGTCCTTGCTTTATCCTTGATATTGAAAGAAAAAGTCATCAATAGAATTGCATTTGCTGATACTCCTTCACAGTTTACCATGTTGCAAAGTTCTAGGAATGCCTCAAGGTGTAGATATGAGTTTTCTGATACTTCTCCTCCAAATTTGTGACCTTTTAACATGGTAATTAACTATAGGTCTAGTTAGAAACTTATTACTTCAATATGAGACTGTACAATCGGAGATAAAATTTTTATAGAAATGGGTACAAAGAATTCTCTTAAAGGTTTACTTGACATGTTAGTGTTCATAGATATCTAAAAGAAATTATGGTACAAAGAATTCTCTTAAAGGTTTACTTGACATGTTAGTGTTCATAGATATCTAAAAGAAATTATGAGGAAAAAATAAAAATGTAGAATTAAGAGTAAGAAAGTTTTGGTGCAATTGACCTCCAAGATTTTAATATCTGACAAATATGTTTAATAGAGCTTGATCAAGGGAAGTCCTAGTCGTGACTAGGTAAAAGTGAGAAGTTAGGCAAGAGAAGTCCTAGTTGCAGCTAGGCAAGTAAAATCTCAGTAGATCGTGAAAGCCAGGTAGAAGAATATATTCAATAGGTCTAAAGGACCCAATATCGAATTCCTAGTGGGTCGATCCAATGCTGAGTCTTGGTGAGTGAAGCCAAGTGAAGAAAACCCTAAGGGGAGGTAACCTTAGGTCCTGGTGATTGAAGCCAGGTGGAGAAAATCCTAGAGGGAGATAACTCTAGGTTCTATAGAGTAAAGAAAAATGGAGAAAATCCTAGGGTGAGGTAATCTTAAGTAACGGGAAGTCTTGGAGGAGTGAACTCCAAGCAAGGTTGATCACGATTGACCGAACCATTGGATCTCGGTAAATCTAAGTTTAGTTTTACCTTAATATTCTATATTACTATTATTTCTACTGGCTAATGTAGTATTACAGGAAAAGTCTTAGTGGATCAGACAATCAGACACTGAGCAGAGAAAGTCTAAACAGGTATGGAGGACCAAATATTTGACAGGTAAGTTGAGGTAAGCAACTGGAGAGGAGCGACAAGAAGGTCGTGTTCTGAAAAGAAATAAACCCTAGGCTGCTGATCCAACTGAAGAAACCGGAAAGGTTTTTAAATTGAGATCAAGATAGTACTACTGTCAAATAATATTCATGCATCTTACTACTCATACATTATACTGTGCTATCCTTTGTTTTACAAGAACATATTTTGTATTACTATGTTTTGCTGGAACTAGCCTAATTAGTTGATCGAACCCAAGGATCGGTCGACCGAACTAGGTTGACTCAGACTAGAGATTAGACCAAAGTAGAGTTAAGTCAAATACCTGATAAGTCGACCAAACTAGTAGATCGATCGATTGAACCAAGTCAACATGACTCAAATCAGATTAATCAAAAGTAAAGTTAGAAGTCAGCTTGATCGGTCGACCGAATACAGTGATCGGTCAGCCAAAAAGTAAATGTAATTAAAGGCTCATTAATGAAGAATCTCAGCGAACAGGGAAAGTTTTCTGTTTGATTGATCGAACAAAGTGATTGGTCAATCGAATAATTAATACTCTTAATGGCGCAAAGATCAGATCTCAGCAAAGAAGGAAGGACGCATGTTCAGTCGATTGATAGGTTAATCGGTCGATTGAAAGGATCAGTCGACTAAATGGATTTTCGGTCGATCGAACCATGCTTATAAAAGGGGTGCTCGAAGTCCAAGGCAAGGCATTAGTTTTTAGTTCATCTCTGTGCATAGTCTCTATTTGTCCTATTGCTTTGCTACTCATCATGAAGCAAGCTACTGCTCCAACCAAGTGCCATCGATCTTCATCGCTATTCTTTTCAGTATATTTACATTTATCTTGCAATGTACTTAATCTCATATAAGATAGTAAACTGTTACTATCTTATACTTCATTTGTATAAATTACTTCTTTCAGAAGATTTCGAAAGGAAGAGTTATAGTGAATTGATCAACGGTGCGATTAATGATCGCGGGTCTTGGAGTAGGAGTCGACATAGACTCCAAACTAAGTAACCACACGAGTCACTTATCTTTCTTTTGTTATTCTATTATCCACTGCTTACTCTGATTTGTTTTTATGAGAAAAGAAAAAGTTTTAAATGAGCGATATTCACCCCCTCTATCACTTATTCTCAATCCTTCATAAAGGAAATGCATAAATTAAGGAAAGGAAAAGCTGAACTATAAACTAATAATAAGAAAATTAAATGCAAAATTTAAATTGCAAGAAAGAAATGTGCAGAAATAAAAATAGACAAATAAATAAAAAACCTATTAACAAGTCTAGAATAACTCATATGCTAATTAACTAATGTTAATGCGAATAATCTCTAGCAATGACGCCAAAAATTTGATGTGAGTCCGCAAGTATATGGGTGTCATCAAGTAATAAAAATATTGATCCCACAAGAACTATTGATTAAGCACTAGTTGATTTTGCATAGTGAATTCCCTAAACTAAGAGAAAGATTAAAGAGAAGAAGAGAGAAGGAATAGGAGATGATCTTGGAAGGGGATGGATGATAGATGCTATAATTTTGATTTCGTTACGATGCTAGTTAATGTCCCTATGTATTGTTCATCTACCTGACTCTATGCTTACACTCGTGTAGGGATTCTAACTAAAGTTTAGCACAACCCCTGTGTAGGTTGCACCAAAGAGTCTACCTAAGTTCTAACACCATTAAGTAGAGAGGTAACTTAGGAAATTCAGTTAGAGGGAATCCCTGTCACTAGGACCCCCCAGTCAATTGTTCCTAGATTTCACAGTCACTTCCTAATGATAGCACTAGAGTATCCAATTCAATTAGAATGCCCTAACAAGAATTAGTCCCTATGTTATGATCTTTTGACTCTAGAAAGTGGGTAAGTATCAATGCCCTCTACCACTAAGGGCATAATATGTCTAGTTGAATGGGTATCCTCTGTCACTAAGGATCTCTTGATTATCTAGTCTAGTAGCAACCTTAACATATATAGAGACAAATCTCTCACATCTACATGTTTACACCATTCACACATTTCGTTAAACACATAAAAGACATAATATATAGATCAAGTAGTAAACACATCATTGCATTGGAATATATCCAAATGTAAGTTCATATATCACATCACATTATAACTACTTCCTACATCTTAGATCTAGAGAATCTACTTCATTACAAGGAAGATACAACTAAGAGATGATAAATATAGCATCTATAACTCAAAACATGTATTGAGAGAAAAGAGAATTCTTATCCTTAAAGCGTGGTGTCTTTGGAAGTATTCCCTTGCTCCAAAGATATCTTGATCAATGAAGATCAGCAAGGATGAAACCTAAGGCTCCCCCAAGGGGGAGAATCCTTCCCCAAGATCAGAGAAGGATCCAAGATCCCTAAGATAAGTGAAAAGGGAAGAAAACCCCTTTATATAGTGCTGGGTATGAGCCTGGCATGGCTCGTGCCATGGTCGTGTGAAACCACACGACCACTGTCTGATATGATGGCACAACGGTGTGAAATCACACAACCACAGTTTGAACAGGTGGCACAACTGTGTGGATTCACACAGCCAGAATCTCCTTTGCCTTTAGAAACCCACACGGTCATGTGAATACACACGGCCAGAGCTATCTTCTTCTCTACTTCATTGCATGGTCGTGTGAAATCCATACGGTTGGGGTCATCTCCTCCTTTGGTAAGTGGCATGGCCGTGCGGATTCCACACCTCCAAGCCTCTTTGTATCCGTTTGTTCTCCAAATTGTCTATCAATGTCGTTTTCACTCCAAAAAATGTCCTGCCAATAAGAAAACATACAAAGAGTATATCTTCGATAAAAAAGTAGAAATACAATATTACAATAAAATATAGTATAATAAACATAAATTATGCTCATGAAATATAAGTAGATGTACATCAAAACTTGCATAAAAGTTTACATAATCTATGCACATCATTTGTGATAAGGTTTAAACTTGGAAAAAAACTTATTCTTTTAAAAACGATACTTTGAAGCATGCTTTGTTTTTGAGATAGTAGAATTTTACTTTGAAAAGACTTTGAGAAGGAGAGTAAAAAAAATCAAGTAGGAAGTTTAACTATAGTTCTTAGCATTTTTATAAAAGCCTTAAAAAGAACTTGACTTTTAAAATACTTCATTTTTGAAAGATATCTTTTTAAAGTAGACTTTACCTTTTGAAAAGACTTAGTATCTTTGAAAAAAATACTTAAAAGTTTTGAAAAAGAATTTAGCTTTTAAATACTTAAAGAATTTGAAGTAGAACTTAGTTTTGTTTAGCCTTTAAAAAGTTTATTTTTTTAAAAAATATTTTTAAAAAACACTTGACTTTTAAAAAACCACTTTCTTTTTCTTCTTAAAAAATACTCAAAAAAATAGGTAAGACTAACAACATAAGTAATAAAAGTAATTAAAGTTAAAATAATTATTTATTTTCCTGATTTTTCATCTCACCTTTTCTAAGTTATCAAACATATTAAGCTTATTAGTTTGTGTGAGATAGAGTTAAGTTTAATTAACAATTAGTTTTAAGTTTTGACAATATTATGTCTAAATTTTAGAGAATATTCAAGTTTGAATTTAAAAAGCAGTTATGATTGAAATTTACAAGATATTTAAGTCTAAATTTTGAAAAATATTTAAGTTTAAAATTTTGAAAATAATTAAGATAGAAATTTGAAAGATATTTCTGTTTAAATTTTGAAAAATATTTAAGTTTAAAGTTTTGAATATAGTTAAGATTAAATTTTGAAAGATATTTAAGTTTGAATTTTGAAAAATATTTAAGTTTGAACTTTTGAAAATGGTTAATATTGAAATTTAAAAGATATTTAAGTCTAATTTAAGTTTGAGTCTTGAAAGCAAAATTTAAAAATTAATTATGATTTGAAACTTAATTAACATTTGAAAATAAGTAAGTTTTTAAAATTTTAAAATTACTTAACATTTGAAAATAAGTTATGAAGATTTAATTAAATTTAATTTGATTTAGTTTAAGTTTGGTTAAGTTTGATTAAATTTAAGTTTAGTTAGGTTTGATTAACTAATTTTTATTTTAAACTTAAGTTCATCTCATCCTTTTTAAGATTGTCAATCAAGGAACCTTATCTATTTTGTAAGATGGTTAATTTTATCTTCAATTTAGATTAAAATCTAAGTATTAATTTACATTTGAGTTAGTCTAAGATTTATCAGTTAGTCAATTAAACATCCATTTTAATAATTTACTTCCAGGCTGTGGTGAGGCACTAGGTCTTCTTGGTTATTGGAGAAACAACCACTTCTAGACAAAGTCTTTTAAAGAAATTGAATATTTAACTTTCTTTTTAAAAATCCTAGGACTAACTAGTTAAGTGTCGATCAAGACTAAGTATTTATCTACCCTAATCTAAGTATATATAAGGAAAATGGTAAAGCAAACATCAAACAAGTTATCAAATAATAAAGATGGTCTTTCTATTGGCTCCTCTTAGATCATAGTCTCGATAAGGTCTATCAAGGTAATGGATTTGATCCTTAGAGATCGAATATTAATCAAGTCCAACTTGATTAACCAAGTTAGACTTGGGGACCCATGCTTGAACTATTTTTTGATTTGTTCAATTAACTAGAGATAGGTAAAATTTAAATTTATTTTTAACCTTACATTTGAGTTTGAATCGATTATATACCGCCCTTTTTTTTCCAAGGATCAAATCAGAATTCTTGGAACCCAAAGCGAACCATTCCAACGCATCCCTAAGTTCCTTGACTTGATTTTTCAAGTTAGAATTTTCTTCCTCAAGTTGTTGGACTTGAGTTGAGGTTCCAGCTTGAACAAGTTCGGTCAAGGAGCTTGGGGGCCTTGACATCCTCTTGGAGTGACTTGACCCGGAGGTTGGATTTGGCCAATTATATGATCTAATTAAAGAAATACTTAACAGTGGTTTGGGAACCTTCTGAATTGGATATAGATATATGGTTTTGCTGGGACTCAACTTCTAATTTTGCCTCAGTTTTGGACTCATTGACTTGTTCTTGGGCCAGAAGCATAAGGAAGCTTGTCTATTCGAGATATTCATCAGAATCTTCTTATGAAGATTCATCACATGTTGCCTGCAGCGCTTTTTCTTCCATTACTTCTTCATTTCCTTCCGATTTCGACAATTCGCCTTGATATGCCCCTTCTTATTGTAGCCGTAGTAGGTGACTTCAGACTTGGCCTTTATGTTTGGACTTGGTTGTGTCATCTTTGACTAGATCTTCTTGATCTCACATCTTATGAAGCCCTTCTTGTTCTTGTATAGTTTCTGAACAAGGTTAACGAGTTCGGTAGTAATTTTATCATCTTCTTCCGAGTCAGATTCGACTTCAAACTTGTGTTTGATTTGGTACTTCTTCCTAGACTCCTTTATCTTGTTTATACCTACAACCAACGCAATACCTTTCTCAATCAAAAGTGCATTAGTTTGTTTGTGAAGTTCAAATTCAAAAAAATAATTCATCTAATCTAATTAAAGAAAGATCCTTAGAAACTTTGTAAGCATCCACCATGGATACCCACAAAGTGTTCCTTGGAAAAGCATTAAGGCATACCTTATAACGTCGCTATTAGTAGATATAGAAATATTAATACTCAGATTGTTAAAATATTCTTTAACAAGCATGGTTAGAAAATAGAAACATAACAAATTACACCAATTTAAGAAAAAGATCAGAGGAGCGATTTTTTAGTAACCTCCTGCGATCAAGAAAATTGACAAGGGGTTGGGATGTTAAGTAGCCTCTTTCCTTTAACTACTTTATGACCCCTTCAGCTCCATACGTAAAAGCTTTAGTGATGGATATTGCGATAGGATTATTAAATTTAGGAGATTTAAGGAGAAACTTCTTTCTTTCTTTCCTCAAATCGTTCATCTTCTCCTGCCTTGCAGACTTCCAATTCTGCCCTAGTGTTTGTCAGCTCAGTCTCTTTGGTAGATAGCATAGTCTGAGTTTTTGCCAAGCTAGAACATAAAGAATCTTATTCGGTGTCTTGAGTTGCTAGCTCAGAGATTTTGATGGATAACTGAGAAGCATGTGTAGCTTTTAGTGTCTACAATTGAGTGGATAACTGTTGACTCTTTGCAATCTGTTTATCTAACTTCATTTTCAAGTATAATTAGAGATGGGCCTCTGATTGAATTTGAGATTCTAGACTATCTATGGTTGTTTTCCATTGATTTTCTTTATCAAGCTCGACTTGTGCTAATTTCTAAGCTCTTGGAGTTGAGTAGACAATTCTTGTATTCGCTTAGAAGCATGGGTAGAAGATGCCTCCGAAATTTATTACTTTAATAACTCATTTTCCTGATCCAAATCATGCAAGTGTTGAGCTATGCTCATACTCATCAGCCAACGCTGAAAATAGATGTTGTTAGTAGTAACTAAAATAGAAGAGATATGGTGAATTAAAAGTTACGTTACCTTAGTTTGTTTATATAAAAATCTGTCTGATAATTCTGTGGGAGTAAGCTCACCAAGTTATTGTCTTGTCTCTTCCCAAGCATTCGTTAATTGAACTCTTAATAATATGGGGAGAGTATGGGAAGGAGTAGATGTTGAAAATAATGAAGCTTGAACAGAGGGTAAGGAGAAAATGTAGAAAGGTGAGGCATGTGTAGGCAAGAGACATTCTCCCTAGAAAGACATAAGGAAACTGGGGTTAGTTGTGTCACCTGGTACATAAATAGTCTCCTAAATTTGAGCAGGTTGTGGAGTGGAAAGGACCGAATAAAGGGAGGACAAAGTTGGTTCAGGAGATTGCTCTCCCAATTACCCCTAGGTAGGATCTTCTTGCGTGGAAGGTGTTTTCCTCTTAGGAAAGGAGGCCAAAGTAAGTTTTCACCTTTTTTGTTTCTTCTTAGTAGTGACCTCTTCCTCTAAAGGAGTATTCTCAGGTAGGGGAGGTAAATCAGAAGGTGGTTCCCAAGAAGTAGTGGCTATGCTAGAAGGGAATGCCTGACTACCAGAAGCTTCACCAAATGGAACACTATGTGGAAAGCCCTACTCAGCTAAAAGTTCTTGCTATTTAGAAAGAAGTTCTTCTTCCTCAAGAAAAATTTCCTTATTGACTAGAGCTTCAAAAACAACATTCACTGTACAAAATAAAAAAAATACTTTAGTTAGTAATAAGATAATGGCTAAAGTGTCATAACTTACTTAAAGAACTAGGCAACCTCTTTTGAATAGGGTTTAAGCCAAACAAATGTAGGAGATCTTCACTCAACCATTTGTGAATGAAAAAATGATGGACGATCAATTCATTAGAATAAGTAAGAAAAGTATGATCCTGTTTGAGCCTGTTTAGATCAAAAAGAGGGGGAAAAGAGGTTTGTCATTTGGTAGACCAAGGGGCAAGCTCGGGCAGTCGCATGAAGAATAAGTGAGATTTCCAACCTTTATTGGAAGAAGACATTTCTTTGAAGAAGACCATCTTTGGATGGGGTTAAAAAAGAAACACCCCAGGTTTTGATTTCTTAGAATAAGCAAATAGGAAAAGGTTACTGGGGGTTAAGAAAATGTCGAAAAGTCAAAATAGCATGTATAACCCACACATATAATGAAAAACATTAGGGGTGAACTATTGCAGGGGAATGTCGAAGTATTGAATGACCTCTGACATGAAAGGAGCAATAGGAAAAGGAAGACCAGCCATTAATTGGTCCTTAAAGAAGGTAATGTGATTAGTAGGAGGGTGATGAGGGTAAGCGTTGGGAACAGGAATGAAGATGTGATAATCCTTAGGGATTTTGTATTAGAGGTGGAGGGTGGCTCTATCAGAGTTGTTAAAATTCGAGCAAGTATGAATGTACCAGGAGGAAAACGATTCTTCTGCCATGAGAAAACACAAGAATCAAAAAGAGATAGATCACTTACTAGAATTCTGAAAAGAAGAGACAAAAAAGGGAAGTGTGAAAAAGCAAGGAAATGCTGAGTGTTGTAGAGAAAAGAAATCGCTGGAGGAGGGTATCAGGGAAGATGAAGGGAAAAGTGTTAAGAATGATGGTTGTTTAGGGTTTTTATCTAGTACAATTTAAGGGTAGTCATTCGATGAAAATGGTAAGAAGGAGAAGGAGCATTGGTTTACATGGAAGAAGATATTGTTGATTTGTGAAGCAGAGCACACATCACGGTTCACAAAGCTGGGATTATCAGAAAAGATTACAGAAAATAAGTAGTGATGCCACATGAGGTTTACCCATAAATGGGCATTTATGAGAGACGTGGCCAGAGATGCTTAAGCTTATATAGAGTTCTCAATACAAGTTTGGCCGAGTAAAGGCTGAATGAACATAAGGTTCTCTGTGAGCACCTGACCATGTGAAGCCCAGATGGACCCAAAGATATTTAACCATATATAGAGTTCTCGATACGGGTTCAGTTGGGTAAAGGCAAGACGGACATAAGGTTCTCTATGAACACCCGGCTGGGCGAAGCTCGGATAGACCCAGAGATGCTTTACCTTATATATATAACTCTTGATACATATTGGTCAGCTAAAGGTTGAACAGACATAAGGTTCTTTGTGAACACCTGACCAGGAGAAGCCCAGATGAACCCAGAGATGCTTAACCTTATATATACAACTCTTGATACACGTTCGGCTAGGTAAAGACTAAACAGACATAAGATTCTCCATGAACACCTGGCCGGGTAAAGCTTGAATGGACCCAGAGATACTTAATCCTATATATAGCCCTTGATACACGTTCAGATGGGTAAAGGATAAACACACATAGGGTTCTCTGTAAACACCTGGCTGAGTAAGGCCCATGCGGGTTTAATAATATTTCATCTTAAATCTCTTTATACATACACTATCATTCGGATGAGGATAAATTGAACATATGACTCTCTACATATGTCTGGCCTGGCATAGGTTGGACGGGTTTAAATTACCTGAAGATAAAATACCTCTAAAATATAGCTCTAACATACGTACTTTATTATATGACTCCTCAAGTAAACTTATGGCATAATATAGGTACTATATTAGTTTCTGAGCAAGTTTTTACAATATTTAATGTATGATTAAGCAGATTAATACACTATCAAATAATTCGTACGACATTGTGGAGCGGCTGAGATGCATTCAATAGGCAAACAACAAACATCACTTTGACAGCTTGTCATAATTGTCGAGGAATATCCCTTTGAAATCTCTTGTGAAAACTATTTGGTTTCCTATTGATGAGTTAGTTATAACAGTGTTCTTCTCTAATAACCTCAATAATGATGCGAAGCATACATGACAAAAGAGGTATATCTGTGGGTAGAAAAAGGATTCCTCGGACTATCATGAAACACCCAGATTTTACTTTCTTTCATCACCTAATAAACTCTAACAAACTTAGGACCACCTCACGATCGCGGAGGTTATGTGAGGTGGTATAAAAAGGGGAATCCCCTCCGTTGGCAACGTACGGAAACATTTACACCTGAAGTCCTGCTTTCTTGTACTTTCCCTATTATTCTTCTTCCACTTATAAGAGAGGGGACTAACTTGAGCGTCAGAGGGCCTAACCAGGGATTCTCACCCTGGTCTTAGGTCACTAACACTTTGTTGGCTCGTCTGATTATGTGTAGGATAATTGGGGAGTTCCTTTAGATCATGAAAGCTCATTACTATTTGACTAACCATCCATCGGAGGCAGTGCACCATCTCATAGCCTTCAGACATGATCAAGTTTGGCGTCGTCTGTGGGAATCTTCGCCTGAATCTGAAGCTTTACAATGGAGGAGGCTGGAAAACTCAATACCGTCACCTTAACGTAGGAAGATCAGGATATTTTTATCAATGCCAAAGCGCATAAATTACTTCAATAATAATAATAAGCCAACACTGGTGGTATGCTGCCGCCACTAAATCTAGAAGCATCAACAACCACTCATCAAAGGGAGAGAGGGGTTTAGGAGGAGAGCCCTGCTCACTTGCTCCCTGCACGTCTCTCACCAACCCAGGTGCTCCTGAGCACTTTTTCGTACGCTATTAGAATAGTTGGGCCAAGGAATAATACTCCAGGAGTCTTCTAGAAAGGTACTTGTATGAGATAGGTACAAAGGAAAAGTTGTAGCCAGTGATAGCTCTCCTGAGTAAATTGCTACTCCATTCTCTCAAAGGGTGCTGGATGATCCATTACCTAAACATTATCAGAACCTGAACATATAGGAGAATATTCAGGAACAATAGACCTAGAGGATCATCTTCTTAAATTTGAGCACGCCACCCTTCTTCAGAAATTTACGAATGATGTAAAGTGTCGGATGTTCCTCACCATATTTGGCAGAGCAACCCAATGATGGCTCAAACGGTTGCCAGATAATGTTATTCATCACTTCAAGGACTTTCGCAAGGTATTTCTCCACCACTTCTCTAGCAATCGGTGATATCATAAAACCCCTTGGAGCCTCTTCTCACTTAAACTGGGCCTAAGGAGACCATTCAAGCCTATATCAAGAGGTTCAATCAGGTGGCTATGGATGTTTCAATGGCCATCATGGAGATTTTAGTAAATACCTTTTCTAAGGGACTTAATGATAATGATTTCTTTAAAGATTTGAACTTTGACCTATTGATTGAATAGACAACGAAATTTATCGATGTTGAAGAAGCTCAAGCTGCCCGAAAGAAGGAGGGTGCCACACCCGCTTCCGCTCCAACCCCCGAATGCCCAGGGTTACCTGCTCCACCCAAAGGACCTCATACAAGTCATCAGTATCATCATCCAAAGGCGCAGCCCCAGGCCGTGCAACATTTGGGGGTTCCTCGGGAAGCTCCTCGAAGGTGGTGCACATATCATTAGACAACCACTCACAATATGAAAGATTGTTACACTCTACGGAATCAGGGAGAAGGCAATACCAGATATCATCATTGTTCCCTAGCTCCAAATTGTCAACTATATCCACGATGAAATAGCCCACTCAAGATTGAGTACCAGGCGACCAAGCCATAGCCAGGAACATTACAACTCCAGGGTGAGCAAGCCCAAATGCCCACCCGAGTACAACAAGAGCAGTCATCCGCTTGGCAGGAAGATAATTGCAGTAGGCAGTTGGGCCTAAAATCAGCTTCAGGTGCAGAGATCTAGAGGGAGTAGAAATACCCCATGATGATAAGGTAATAATTAAGGCTATCATAGCTAAGTACAATATCTCCTGTACTTTTATTGAAAAAGGTAGCTCTATTAACATTATCTTCAAACAAGTATTTGATTAACTATAAATTGACCCAAGTGAGCTTCAGCCCATGTCAACTCCTCTGCATGGGTTTACGAGCAACGAAGTCCAGCCGCTCGCCAGATAAAGTTGGCCATATCCTTAGGGGAGGAGCCCCTGATGAGGATGCACCGATTAGTTTTCATAGTGGTGGATGCACCCTCAGCCTATAATGTCATCTTGGGTCTATCAACCCTTAATAAATTTCGGGCGGTCATTTCAACCTTCTGTCAAAAGATCAAATTCCCTATGGATGACCAAGTGGGGGAAGTCAAGGGCGATCAACTAGTAGTACATAAATGTTATGTGGAGATAGTGAAGACTGAGGCTAATGCCACCCGAAAAGTATAAAGGATGGAGATTAATACTATTAAGGAAAGCTACCCATTCTGGTGTATGAAGAAAAGGAAGAAGTGCAAGTATAGGTTAGTCGACCAGAAGCCACTACTCATATAGCGGTCGACCTAACTCCTGAACTTATGGTTGAACTGGTTGAGTGTCTGACTCACAACAATGATGTATTTGCCTGGATGTCCAAAGAAATGAAGGGTGTATCTCCTATAGTCATGGAGCATATGCTTCATGTCTATCCTGATGCTCGTCCTATCAAACAAAGGAAGTGAGATTTTGAGGCTGATCAAAATAAAATTATTAAAGAAGAGGTGGATAAGTTATTAGAGGTAGGTTACATTTAAGAGGTTCAATTTCTTAGTTGACTAGCCAATGTCGTCCTGATATTTAAGCTAGGAAATAAATGACGGGTTTGTATTAATTTTAGAGATCTTAACAAGTCTTGTCTGATGGATTATTATCCTTTACCCCGTATCGATCTAGTTGTAGACTCCTGTCACGCCCCGGAGGAGTCCCTGTCTGAAGAAATTTCGGTAGCATCTCCCCTGTACGGCGGACAATCTGAAACTTTCTACATCACCATATACCTTAAGCACATGCGGCTGGAAAAAATATCAATAATAAACAAACAATAACACATACATCCACGCAGTTTATATCAATTTCAACCTCTGGCTGACACAACCATGCAGTTAAATAGTAAATAAACTGAACAGTGATAAACAGACTCAAAACCAACCCTACTCCAATATACTCATAAAACTCAAATCCGACGATAAAATCAGCTCACCTCTTCTGCCATCCAGGCAGACATGTAGTAAAACAAGTCTGAATGAAAATCATTGACAGTGCAATATCCATAACACAAAAACCATAATCCAAGTGCATCAAACAGAACTAGTCTGATAAAGAAAACCAAAAGATAAACCACACGTTCTCGCGGTCTGTAGGGGACTAGCGACTGGAACTCCTCCGGACATCATCAACATGAAAATAGCAACGGAGAAGGGTGTGGGTCCAACACTCAGCGGGTAACAACTAATATAAATAGTAAGGAAATAACATCTAGCACTAATCATGCATACAATCTCCTGACGTAATAAAGGTAAATGCAAACTGAAATAAACAGGAGAATATTGTACTAACCAGGACCTGGTACAAGGATAAATAGTCCGAGAGGTATAGAAATCTTGTATGCATGTCAAGCATGGACATCCAACCAATATGCAGCAAATAAATGCAGCAAACACAATCACAAGAAATAAATGCATCAATGCGTATGATGTCAATGCAGTCATGGTCACCCCTGACGCTAGTCAGCCATCTCACACACAATGGTGGGGCCGAGTGGGTAGGGTTGTGACAACCATGCACTCTGAATCACTACTCCTGATGAGTGACCGAGTGGACGGGATGCTGTCGGAGTACACACATACTCCTATCCCAAATCATAAATGGGGGAGCGCAATGCTCTCATCTCCCGGTACACGATGACGGGGAGGGATCTCGACGTGCTACCCCGCTGCAATCACACTACCCATGAGCGGACCAACGGAGCACCGAACGAGCAAACTGACGTGCTACCACGCAACGTCACGCTACCCATGAGCATCACAACGGAGCACCGAACATTGATGAAACTGGCGATGTGCTCGATAATAATGGAGCAATCTATCACACAACATGCAATCATGCGAATGGTGCATGACACTAAGCATGGTAATATACTGAACCAATCTATATACATATATGATGTGCACCATAGTCAATAAATCATATCAAGGGTACACAGATCAGATAAGGTATCACACCTAGGTCCTGAACATGGTGAAGCATGGTTATATCACTACCCCTATAAGCATGTATAATCAGGTAAGTAATAACATGAGATGCAAAACAAGCAATCAACCAAGCATGTAACAGGTATCGGGTAGTGAATAACCGAAACAAATAAGAAACATAACTATTGTTATTTGTTAAATTCACTACTATGCATATCAAAGACATAAAGTCAAAAGTACCCGCCTCCAATCGAAAAGTCCAATCGGTCCAATCCGACGTCGAGATAATCGTCTCGTGTCAAAGTCCTGTGTCACCAATATAGATATATTTTGTTTAGCTACAATTTACATAAATAGCTAAATAAAATTTCCTAAGAATTATTTAGGGCAAAACCCTAAACCATAATCCTCAACCTACCTAAATCAAATCCAACGGTTAATTAGGGTTAGTTTTCTAATCCCTAATCAACCCTTAGATTAAAAATCCAAAACTAACTAACTAAATTTGGATTTAAGCTACAGCAAGAAACAAACAACTCCTTACCCTCAATCCGGAACCTCTCCTGTTAATCCACACCACACAAAAGTTCATTGTAATCCGTCCTTCAATTAACAGCCCCCCCTGATGATTCTGGAACAAAGTGAGTTGGACCAAGAACACCACAGCAACAATCAAGTACCCAATTTACTAGTGAGGGTATAACACTTACCTCAAATCTGACTCAAGGTTTCCTCTCTGATGAAACCTAGTTGTTGCACTGGTGATAAACAAGGCAGAGGGAGCAGCAATGGGAGAAGACCGACTGGTGTCGCCCCATCCAGTGGTCGACAGAGTCACAGAGGGAAGAAGGGAGACCGGCAGTAATGAAGAGGAGACCGGCTGCCTGCTCTCGAGAGTTGATCGGTGTCGAGAAGAACAAGGAGGAAGAGGAAATCGGGGTGTCAGTGGTGCTACCAAATCACAGCAGAGGGAGCGGCCGTCTGCGGGTGTTAGGGCACAGGGGATGTCGGCGGCACCTCCGTGCGGCAGCGGCGCTATGTAGGGGTGCTCGGCGTCACTGGCGATGTAGGTCAGCGGTGGTAGATTGTCGCCGGCACTTGGGGGAAGAGGAGCGACAGTGGCGAGGAAGTGGCGTCGGGCTCGCTAGGGCACAAGCACAGAGGAGGGGCCGGTGATGTCTCGTCGGACCAGAGGAGGGGAGGGGAATCGGGAGGCGGCGTCGGCGGAGATGCTAGGGCATAGAGGTGGTGGCAGCCGGCGCTAGGGCAGAAGGGAGGCTGGCGGTGTCGCGAGCCTAGAGAGGAGGAGGAATCGGTCAAAGAACTAGGGCTGAGGAGAAACGGCTCGGCCGATTAGGGCATGGCTGCGGTCGACGAGGAAGACACGAGGGGTTTTGTCGCGAGAGGGGGAGGAAATCGCTCGGGGAAGGAGGTTAGGGCTCGCGGGCAAAGAGGAAACGGCGAATGAGAGACACCGGAGGAAAAGAAAAAAATAATAATAAAGAAATGAAATAAAAGAAAATAAAAGAAAAAACAAACTTTTCCTCGCTTAAATGGGTAGCCTAAACAGGCTTTCCCGGGGCCCCGTTTTCATCCCCGTTAACTCGTCCGTACGAGCTCCGAAAAATTCCCGAAAAATTTCTAAAATTTCCGAAAAATTCCTTTATTATTATTCGCCTACTTTCGGTATTTTACATTCTCCCCCACTAATTAAAATTTGGTCCCCAAATTTCGTTGTCTACCAACAGCATGTACTAACAACAGATATAGAATATAAATGCTGAACGATAAATTAAATCACATACCTCAAGTGAAAATATGGGGGTATCGAGCTCGGATAGTATCCTCGAGCTCCCAAGTAGCCTCCTCATCCGAATGATGCTGTCATCCGACTTTAACCAGTTGGATAGTCTTGTTCCGCAACTGACACTCTTTCCGGTCTAAAATCCGTACCGGAACCTCCTCATAAGTGACGTCAGGCTGAACCGGAATTGAGACATCTGTCAGCACATGTGTCGGGTCTGGTACGTATCTTCTCAGCATAGATACGTGGAATACATCGTGGGCTCCTGCCAGGGACGGTGGTAGTGCTAGCCGGTAAGCTACTGCTCCAATCCTCTCCAGGATCTGGAAACGGCCAATGTATCGCGGAGCCAGCTTACCTCTGAGGCCAAATCTCTTTACCCCTTTCGTGGGTGAAACTCATAGAAAAACATGATCACCAATAGAGAACTCCAAAGGTCTGCGTCTCCGATCAGCATAACTCTTTTGGAGGTCCTGCGCTTCTGACATCCTCCGTCTGATAATACGGACCAACTCTGCCTCCTGCTGAGCTCTATGAGGTCCCAACAACTGGGCCTCCCCAACCTTATCCCAGAGGGTGGGTGTCCGACACGGCCTACCATACAACACCTCAAACGGTGCCATCTGGATAGTCGAATGAAAGCTGTTGTTGTAGGCGAACTCTACCAATGGCAAGTGGTCCTCCTAACTGCCTCCGAAATCCATAACACACGACCTTAGCAGGTCCTCTAAAGTCTGAATGGTCCGCTCTGACTGTCCATCTGTCTGCGGATGGAAAGCTGTACTAAATCGGAGCTGCGTGCCCAAGGCCTGCTGCAGACTCTACCAGAAACGAGACGTGAACCGGGGGTCTCTATCCGAAATGATAGTCAAAGGAACACCATGCAATCTGATGATCTCCCGGCAATACAGATCTGCCAATCGATCCAGAGAATCAGTCCTTCGGATCGCTAAGAAGTGCGCGAATTTGGTTAATCGATCAACGATTACCCAAATCGCGTCATGGCCTCGTCGTGTTCTCGGCAAACCCACCACAAAGTCCATGGAAATATGTTCCCATTTCCACTCAGGAATAGGAATCCGCTGAAGTAATCCGGCAGGTCTCTGGTGCTTAGCCTTCACCTGCTGACAGACAAGACATCTTGCTACAAATTCTGCGATCTCTTTCTTCATACCGTTCCACCAGTAGGAACGCCTCAAATATCGATACATGCGGGTCCCGCCTGGTTGGATCGCAAATCGAGAGTGATGAGCCTCCTGAAGTAGCTCCTGTAAGACCGAATGAGACTGAGGTACGCATAATCTGCCTCGGAAGTATATAATACCTCCTCGTCTCGTGTAAACTTGGTCTGCTGCCCGGAAGCTATCTAGCTACCAATAAACTGCAAATGCTGATCACTGGCCTGGGCCTCTCGGATCCTCGTCCTGATCAACGACTGAGCAACCATGGTAACAAGAATACCCTGCTCTGTATGTCCCTGCTGCTCAAGGTATAACTCGGAGAAACCCTGAACCAAGTCTGTAACTGAAACTCAGTGGCAAGCCAAAGTCCCTCTGGACTTTCTGCTGAGTGCATCGGCAACCACATTAGCTTTCTCCGGGTGGTAGCTAATGGTACAATCGTAATCCTTCAGGAACTCCATCCATCTCCTCTGTCGGAGATTAAGCTCCTTCTGAGTGAATATATATTTGAGACTCTTATGATCAGTGAGAATCTCAAATGTAATACCGTATAAATGATGTCTCCAAAGCTTCAGAGCAAAGATGATGGCAGCTAACTCCAGATCATGAACTGGGTAGTTCTTCTCATACTCCTTCAACTGTCGAGAAGCATAAGAGACTACTCTACCGTGCTGCATCAGAACAGCGCCCAAACCCTGAAGAGACTCGTCGGTATAGAGCACAAATCCATCCTCTCCAAAAGGTAAAACCAAAACTGGAGTCGACACTAATCTCCGCTTCAGCTCCTGAAAGTTGGTCTCGCAATCCTCGGACCACGTGAACTTCACGCCTTTCCTGGTAAGGCGTGTCAGCGGCATAGCAATACGCGAGAAACCCTTGACAAAACGTCGGTAATATCCTGCTAGTCCCAGAAAACTACGGATCTCCTGCACTGACTTCGGCTGCTCCCAACTGGTGACAACCTCGATCTTCTAATGGTCTACTGAAATACCTCTGCTCGAGACCACATGTCCCAGAAAACCGACTGAGGATAACCAGAATGCACACTTGCTGAACTTCGCGTACAGCTGATGTCGTCTAAGAGTGTCCAAGACTATACGAAGATGCTGTGCATGCTCCTCCTCGGAATGCGAGTAGACCAATATGTCATCAATGAAAATGATAACAAACTGATCCAGATACTCCAGAAAGATGCGGTTCATCAAGTCCATAAACACCGCTGGAGCATTGGTAAGCCCAAATGGCATTACCAAAAACTCATAATGACCATATCTGGTACGAAAAACTATTTTCTGGATATCAGAATCTCGTACTCTCAGCTGATGATATCCAGACCGCAGATCAATCTTAGAATACACTGATGTACCTCTGAGCTGATCAAACAAATCCTCAATCCTTGGTAAAGGATATTTATTTCTGACGATCACTGCATTCAGCTGTCTGTAGTCAATACATAACCTCATAGTGCCGTCCTTTTTCTTGACAAATAACACCGAAGAACCCCATGGAGAAACACTAGGGTGAATAAATCCCTTGTCTAAAAGCTCCTGGAGTTGAACCTTCAGCTCATTCAACTCTTTTGATGTCATACGATAAGGAGCTTTCGATGCTGGTGCGGTCCCCGGAATCAGCTTAATAGCGAACTCCACTTGCCTTCTGGGAGGCAAACCTGGCATCTCCTCTGGGAATACATCTAGGTACTCTCGGACCACCGGAATGTCGGAGAGCTGTGAACTACTGCTGTCGTCAGTACTAATCAAAGATAGCAGAAAACCCTGACAACCATACGACAGCAGCTTCTGAGCCTGTATCGCCGAAATAATCGATATGTCATCGTCTCTGATGCCAGTGAAATCCCACGAGGGTTGGTTCGGAGGCAGGAATGTGACCACCCTCGTCTGGCAATCAACAGTGGCATGATATGCTGACAAACAGTCCATGCCAAGTATAATATCAAAATCAACCATTTCCAATACTAAAAGATCCACCATAAGTATTAGGTTGTCAAAATCTAACGGGCAACCTCTGACCTCTTGGGTGACGCCCAAAGTATCATCGGACGGTAGAGAGACAGTCAATCGCTGGGGTCTGCAAGTGGGTAATCTACCAATCTCCCGCATAAAAGTACGAGATATAAAAGAATGTGAGCTACCAGTATCTATCAGTATATCTGTAGATAAGGCATAAATAGAAATCATACCACGGAAAACTGATCTGTCGGCTCGCTACGCATCCTCTCTGGTCATCGCATGAATACGCCCAGTCTCTGGCGGAGCAAGAGGTGGTAACGCTGCCTGCGACGACTGCGTCTGAGCAGGAGCCCGCCACTGAAGTGGTACTGGATACTGCACCAGAGAAGTCTGAGAGGGTGGCGACTGATACTGTACCGATGGCTGAGACTGCGTCTGATACTGATCATGTGGCTGGGACTGCAGCTGATACTGCCCCTGCGTCAGATAATGAGATCTCGGAACGGAGATCTGGGGTACTATGGGAGTATTGGGGTACTCCTGTCCGAGCATGCCAAATGTAGCTGCTGAAGTGGAAGTTGTCCCCTACTGGTGATGTGAGGGTGAAAATCTCCGCCCTCCACGTCTAGCCCCTGACTGACTGTGCTGTCCTCCCTGAACA
The DNA here is from genome assembly GCF_018446385.1 of Zingiber officinale. NCBI lineage: Eukaryota > Viridiplantae > Streptophyta > Magnoliopsida > Zingiberales > Zingiberaceae > Zingiber > Zingiber officinale. The sequence goes on along the minus strand of NC_055986.1, from coordinate 50,503,438 downwards.
GTAACTCCGGGAGCAGTATGTTGAGCCTTCAACTGGCAATCTCGACTCTGGTGCCCAGGCAGTTTGCAATAAAAGCAAACTGACTGTCCCATAGTACAGGCTGTGGTGATGTGATCTCTGGACCCACATCTGAAACAGCGAATGTCGATGGCGGGTTGTTTCTGGTTCTGCTGAGGAGACCGGAAACGTCCTGAGGAAGACTGCCCTGACTTCTGAGGCCTACGTGATACCCCAGAAGTACCCTGAGCTGACCGACTGCACATGCTCTGCTGTGGTGTAGCCTGAGGCTGCTGGATCAACCCAGATGTCTGACCCGGTTGTTTCCTTTTTCTGTCTGGAAACGCTCTCTGCTGAGCTGACTCAATCATGAGGGCTCTGTCTAAAGTCTCCAAATAAGATGTGGTACCAAGACCGACAAGTCTTACTTGCAAATGTCCATCCAACCCCTGAATGACCTGCTGCATACGTGAACTGTCCTCAGCAACTAGCTCTGGACAAAATCTGGCTAATCTGTCAAACTCTGCATTATACTCAGTCACTGTCCGGTTGTTCTGTCGCAGACTCAGAAAATCCTACCGGCGATCCATCTGATAAGCTCGTGGGAAGAAACGGCTCTCAAAAGCCTCTATGAATCTGGCCCAAGTGATGTTCTGCTCGCCGATGATGGAACGCTGAGTAATCCACCAAGTGTCGACCGCGTCCCGTAAGTGAAAAGTAGCCAGCTCTGCTTTCTCCCACTCCGAGCAAGCCATATAGAAGAAGGTCCGCTCCATAGTCTCAATCTAAGACAGGGCCACACTCGGATCACGGTCTCCTCGGAAGAGTGTAAATCGACTCTTCATCGACTCTGCCAACGCTGGAATCCTAGCTCGTGCTGCGACAATGTCAGTGAGGTGTGTCGGAACAGCTGCAGGAACTGGCGGAACCACTGGAGCTGGTGCTACAGGTGGTACCGCTGAATAGACCGGAGGAGGTACTCCCGGTACTGCTGTATAAACTGAAGCATATGTCGTCGGTGGCACTATAGGGTGAATATAGGTGGCCGCGACTGGAGGTACAGTAGGTAATGGTACCGGATGTGGAGCAGCCGGTATCACTGATGTAGGTGCTGCTAGGTACACCGTAAGTACTGAGGGCACAAGTGCCACTGGTGTCGGGTACACTGTAGGTCCAGGTGACGGTGGTGCCGAGTACGCCGTAGCCTGCTCTAGAGCAGGTGTCGGGTATGCCAATGGTATTCCTGGTGGTACCGTAAATACGGTAGGGGTGGATACAGTCGGTGCAGCCGAGGAAGGTACCTCTAAGGGAGCCATCGGAGTTTGAGAGCCCGACGCACCCGCAGTATCTTGAGTCTGTCCCTGACTGACAGGCTCAACAACAATAGGTATCTCTGGCATGTCTAGATATCCCACGGTCCTCGTACGTGGTCGTCCAGCACCACGTCTCGCAGCAATACGTGTAGATTTCCTCATATCTGTTAAGTTATATCACATATATTACTACAAGTACAAAATAATTACAAAATAACATCATACCAAATTGCTGTCTGGAGATGTTCCGTCGCTGTCCAGTCCCCATTTTAACTCGAAATTTCGTACAAGAAAATCACCGGAAATCCATATAAATCCGAAATGAAAATCCAAACATATACATAATGGAAAATCTGTGCAATACAAAATAACTACCCAGTTTGACTCGCAATCTTGGGCTAACCAAAATATCCAGAACACCAAAAGCAGGAATCATAACCCGCTCTAATACCAAATAAATTGGTATCAGTTAAATCTCGAAAATCCGTAATATGAAAATCAAACAAGTATCGCCAACTTGGTGCTTTGATACCAATAAATTGGTATCAGGTTATTCCAAATATCCAAAATACAAAAGAAAAGATCGTAAAACCTAAGCTCTGATACCACTAAATTGTCACGCCCCGGAGGAGTCCCTGTCCGAAGAAATTTCGACAGCATCTCCCCTGTACGACGGACAATCTGAAACTTTCTACATCACCATATACCTCAGCCACATGCGGCTGGAAAAAATATCAATAATAAATAAACAATAACACAGACATCCACGCAGTTTATATCAATTTCAGCCTCTGGCTGACACAACCACGCAGTTAAATAGTAAACAAACGGAATAGTGATAAGCAGACTCAAAACCAACCCTACTTCACTACATTCATAAAACTCAAATCCGACGATAAAATCAACTCACCTCTACTGCCATCCAGGCAGGCATGTAGTAAAACAAGTCTGAATGAAAATCATCGACAGTGCAATATCCATAACACAAAAGCCATAATCCAAGTGCATCAAACAGAACTAGTCTGATAAAGAAAACCAAAAGATAAACCACACGTCCTCGCGGTCTGTAGGGGACTAGCGACTGGAACTCCTCCGGACAGCATCAACATGAAAATAGCAACGGAGGAGGGTGTGGGTCCAACACTCAGCGGATAACAACTGATATAAATAGTAAGGAAATAACATCTAGCACTAATCATGCGTACAATCTCCTGACATAATAAAGGTAAATGCAAACTGAAATAAACAGGAGAATACTGTACTAACCAGGACCTGGTACAAGGATAAATAGTCCGAGAGATATAGAAATCCTGTATGTATGTCAAGCATGGGCATCCAACCAATATGCAGTAAATAAATGCAGCAAACACAATCACAAGAAATAAATGCATCAATGCGTATGATGTCAATGCAGTCATGGTCACCCCTGACGCTAGTCAGCCATCTCACACACAATGGTGGGGCCGAGTGGGTAGGGTTGTGACAACCATGCACTCTGCATCACTACTCCTGATGAGTGACCGAGTGGATGGGATGCTGTCGGAGTACACACATACTCCTATCCCAAATCATAAATGGGGGAGTGCAATGCTCTCATCTCCCGGTACACGATGAAGGGGAGGGATCTCGACGTGCTACCACGCTGCAATCACACTACCCATGGGTGGACCAACGGAGCACCGAACGAGCAAACTGACGTGCTACCACGCTACGTCACGCTACCCATGAGCGTCACAATGGAGCACCGAACATTGATGAAACTGGCGATGTGCTCGATAATAATGGAGCAATCTATCACACAACATGCAATCATGCGAATGGTGCATGACACTAAGCATGGTAATATACTGAACCAATCTATATACATATATGATGTGCACCATAGTCAATAAATCATATCAAGGGTACACAGATCAAATAAGGTATCACACCTAGGTCCTGAACATGGTGAAGCATGGTTATATCACTACCCCTATAAGCATGTATAATCAGGTAAGTAATAACATGAGATGCAAAACAAGCAATCAACCAAGCATGTAACAGGTATCGGGTAGTGAATAACCGAAACAAATAAGAAACATAATTATTGTTATTTGTTAAATTCACTACTATGCATATCAAAGACATAAAGTCAAAAGTACCCGCCTCCAATCGAAAAGTCCAATCGGTCCAATCCGACGTCGAGATAATTGTCTCGCGTCAAAGTCCTGTGTCACCAATATAGATATATTTTGTTTAGCTACAATTTACATAAATAGCTAAATAAAATTTCCTAACAATTATTTAGGGCAAAACCCTAAACCATAATCCTCAACCTACCTAAATCAAATCCAACGGTTAATTAGGGTTAGTTTTCTAATCCCTAATCAACCCTTAGATTAAAAATCCAAAACTAACTAACTAAATTTGGATTTAAGCTACAGCAAGAAACAAACAACTCCTTACCCTCAATCCGGAACCTCTCCTATTAATCCACAGCAGACAAAAGTTCATTGTAATTCGTCCTTCAATTAACAGCCCCCCCCTGATGATGCTGGAACAAGGTGAGTTGGACCAAGAACACCACAGCAACAATCAAGTACCCAATTTACTAGTGAGGGTATAACACTTACCTCAAATCTAACTCAAGGTTTCCTCTCTGATGAAACCTAGTTATTGCACTGGTGATAAACAAGGCAGAGGGAGCAGCAATGGGAGAAGACCGACTAGTGTCACCCCATCCAGTGGTCGACAGAGTCACAGAGGGAAGAAGGGAGACCGGCAGTAATGAAGAGGAGACCGGCTGCCTGCTCTCGAGAGTTGATCGGTGTCGAGAAGAACAAGGAGGAAGAGGAAATCGGGGTGTCAGTGGTGCTGCCAAATCGCAGCAGAGGGAGCGGTCGTCTGCGGGTGTTAGGGCACAGGGGATGTCGGCGGCACCTCCGTGCGGCAGCGGCGCTATGTAGGGGTGCTCGGCGTCACTGGCGATGTAGGTCAGCGGTGGTAGATTATCGCCGGCACTAGGGGGAAGAGGAGCAGCAGTGGCGAGGAAGTGGCGTCGAGCTCGCAAGGGCACAAGCATAGAGGCGGGACCGGCGATGTCTCGCCGTACCAGAAGAGGGGAGGGGAATTGGGAGGCGGCGTCGGCGGAGATGCTAGGGCATAGAGGTGGTGGCAGCCGGCGCTAGTGCAGAAGGGAGGTCGGCGGTGTCGCGAGCCCAGAGAGGAGGAGGAATCGGCCAAAGAACTAGGGCTGAGGAGAAATGGCTCGGCCGATTAGGGCATGGCTGCGGTCGGCGAGGAAGACACGAGGGGTTTTGTCGTGATAGGGGGAGGAAACCGCTCGGGGAAGGAGGTTCGGGCTTGCGTGCAAAGAGGAAATGACGAATGAGAGAAACCGGAGGAAAAGAAAAAATAATAATAATAAAGAAATGAAATAAAAGAAAATAAAAGAAAAAGCAAACTTTTCCTCGCTTAAATGGGTTGCCTAAATAGGCTTTCCCGGGGCCCCGTTTTCATCCCCATTAACTGGTCCGTACGAGCTCCGAAAAATTCCCAGAAAATTTCTAAAAATTCTGAAAAAAATCCCTTATTATTATTCACCTACTTTCGATATTTTACAACTCCACCTATGGCTGTGAATTTATCTGTATGTTGGATGTCTATCAAGGGTATCATCAAGTACCGCTTGCCAAGGAGGATTAAGAAAATATTAGCTTTATAATTGCTGAAGGCACTTATTATTATAATATTATATCATCCAGACTAAAGAATGCAGGGACTACCTATCAAAGTCTCGTGAACAAGGTCTTCAAAAAATAAATTAGGTGAAATATGGAAGTTTATGTGGATGATATCCTGATCAAATCTCTTCGGGTTGTAGACTTGATTGATGACATAAAAGAAACCTACAAAACTTTGAGATAATATAATCTTTAACTCAACCCTTACAAGTGTCTGTTCAGGGCCAAAAGTGAAATTTTTTTGGGATATATAGTTACTAAATGTGGAATTGAAGGTAATCCTGGTAAGGTACAAGATCTGCAGGATATGGCTTCGCCTCGCAATTTGAAGGAAGCATAAAGATTGACCGGCCGAATCACCTCTCTATCTCGTTTTATCTCTCGGTCGGTTGATCGAAGTTTACCCTTCTTCAACATACTTTGCTGAGCAACTAAATTTTAATGGGATACTGATTGTGATAAGAAATTTGAAGAGTTAAAGAATTATTTGTCTTCTTTACCTGTATTAGCCAAACTAATAGTGGGTGAAGCCTTGTGGATTTATCTGTTGCCTAATGAGCAAGTTGTTGGTGCAGTATTAGTAAGGTAGGAGGAGAAAGAACAACAACCTGTGTATTTCTTTAGTAATCCATTAAAAAGAGTCAAGTGGCATTACACTGCACTAAAAAAATTAGCTTATGTATTGGTTCTAACCGCCCGAAGATGACACCCGCACTTATTTTCTCATTAGATAATTGTATTAACTAATAGTACTTTGGGTCAAGTACTTATTAGCCCTTAAGCTTATGGAAGATTGATCAAGTGGACCATGAAGCTCAGCGAATATGATATACAGTATCAATCTCGAACGACCATCAAGGCCTACACCTTGGCAGATTTTATAACAGAAATACAAGGCCTAGAAATAGAGGAAACTTGGAAGATATATGTTGATGGATCCTCTACCCAACAAGGTAGTGGGATGAGTATTTTTGGTATATCACCCAAAGAAGATCGGATGTAGTTATCTATTTAGTTAAATTATCAGGCAACTAATAATAAGGTAGAGTATAGGTCTTAAAAGTAAGATTGCAGGCCACACGACATGTAGGAGCTGCCTGGGTTATAATCTACTCAGATTCCTAGTTAGTTACCCAACAATTGTCCAGTAATTTTGAAATCAACAATGACCGGCTCAAGCTATATGCAGAAATATTTGATAAGTTAAGAGTTGAATTTCAAGAAGTGATTATACAAAAGTTTTTCCATTCAGATAACCAAACGGTGGATGAGCAAGCTAAATTAGCCTCGGCTATAGTTCCCTGGAATTTGGATAGGCCCATTGAACAGACATTATTAGTGGCTTGCATTGAATGACAAGATGATATAGAAATACAAAGCGATTTGAGGACACCGATCATCCTAATCTTGAAGCAAGGCATTTTATCCACTGATGGAGAGCAAGCACGTATACTCAAGAAAAGGGTTAACTATTTTACTATGATCAAAGATCATCTTTATAAGAGAGCCTTCTCTTGTCCGTTACTTAAATGTATTGGGTCGGATGATGTGCATTATATTCTTCAGGAAGTACACCAAGGTTCTTGTGGAAGTCATGCAGGAGGGCGGTCTCTCACACGGAAGGTGTTATTGGCTAGGTATATTTGTCCTACTCTACATTTTGATGTAGATGTTGGCGAGGACCTATTTATCTTGTCAGAAACATCAAAATATACCAATCACCCTATAGAATTGCTCAAAACCTCTATTATCTCTTGTCCATTTGATCAATGAGGTATGGATATAGTAGAACATTTTCCCTTAGCACTTACTCAAAGGATATTTCTATTGGTAGCAGTGGATTATTTTTTGAAATGGGTGGAGGCTGAACTGTTGGTGCGGGAAGCATCCGATGATCAAATCTAAGTTTTGATAATGCAAAGGGATTCAGAGTTAAGATTCCTTGTTATCTAATGTGCTTAAATAAGATTGCAGGAAAGTCCTAACTGTGGTTAGGCAGGTGAAAAGCCCTAGGGGGTGGTAACCCTAGGTCCTAGGGGGTGGTAACCCTAGGTGGTAGAAATCCTAAGGGACGGTAACCTTAGGTCCTAGGGGGTGGTAACCCTAGGTGAAGGAAAATCCTAGGGCGCGGTAACCCTAGGTCCTAGGGGATGGTAACCCTAGGCAGAAAGTCCAGTTTGTCTGGAGGATCGGACAGACACCAGGTAATCTCTCCTGAGGGGAGTAGGTGAGGACGTGTTCCCCGCAGAGGGAACAATAGGCGTCGGGTTGACCTAGGGTTTTCGGTCGGAAATCCGAAGTCAGACCCGGACAGTCCGATGACTATCATATATTTAATTTATAATGTTTATATCTGTTCTAACTTTGTCTTGTAGGGTACGATGTTGTTTTGGGACTAACATATCTTGTAGGTACAAAAGGAACAAGTTTAGCCTTGGATGAACAGTGTCCGAGGCGCCTCCACGGAGCTTGGAGGCGCCTCGGGTGCAAGCCAAAGCTAGCTGTCCAGAGGAGCTGGAGGCGCCTTCATGGGGACTGAAGGCGCCTTGGAGTGGCTTTAAGGCGCCTTCAAGTGGATGAGGTGTGACCAGTTCGAAGCTGATCCACGCGGCTGACTCAGGAGGATTGGAGGTGCCTTGGATGGTAATGGAGGTGCCTCTAACACTGTATAAAAGAGGAGTTTGAGCAGCTCCTTTAAGAATCAACAAAACAAGCGATCCTTCTTCCGTGTGCTGCTCAAGAGACGTTCCAGAACTGCTGCAGCAACATCCCGACGACCCGAAGCTTCATATTTAGCATTTCTTGTTGTCGGTATAATTATTACTGCTTTTAATTGTACTTAGATTGTAATAGTTTTGCAATATATAGTTGTTGCCCACATAAAGCAATCAACGATCGCGGGCCTTGGAGTAGGAGTCGCCCAAGGCTCCGAACCAAGTAAATCACTTGTGTTCGCGTGTTGATTGTTTTATTTCCACTGCGTTACTTGCCTTCTTTACGAAATCGAAATGAGTGAAAGCCATGAGCACTATTCACCCTCCCCCCTCTAGCGCTTCTCGATCCAACAATTAGTATCAAAGTGGGGTAGCGTTGATCTAGTGCAACCACCAATCACACAATTTTTTCGTGGTGTTTTCTATTTTTCGGAGTCACTGATTAAGTTCTTTTCATTATCGTACTCTTTTCTCGAAGTCGGTGCAACACCACTCGAGAACATAATTAATTATTATCTTTCATACATCACTATTAATCCAGGATCAAGTCCTGGGATATTTTTCTTTCTTCTCTCTGCGGCAGATCTAAATTGGCCCAACAAGAAGGCTACAACACTGCCCATCCCCCACTCTTTACCGGAGAGGACTTTGGTTACTGGAAGGGCAGAATGGAGAACTTCCTGAAGATCCAGTTCGAGACGTGGATATTCGTCAAGACTGGATTGGAACTACTAACTGATAAAGATGACAAACCTACACCCTGCGAGAACTGAGAACCAGCATTAATCAAGAAGGTGGAGGCAAATACCAGAGCAACTTGTACCCTCCAGTGCGGACTAACAAAGGAGAAGCTCAACCGCGTCGGTCCATTCTCGAGCGCCAAAGAGCTATGGGAGAAGCTGATCGAGCTTTACGAAGGGACCTCCGATACCAAAGTAAGTAAGCGAGATTTGTTATTCAATAAATTGTATAACTTAAAAATGCAGGAAGGTGAGACGGCTAGCCAGCTCTACACCCGAATTTAAGAACTACTCAATGGACTCCATGCGATCAGACAGAAGGTAGATAACTGGGACATCATAAGGTACCCCTTAAACGCCTTTCCGAGGAACACCTTGTGGGCATCCATGGTAGATGCCTACAAGGTTTCTAAGGACCTCTCTACTATTAAATTAGATGAGTTGTTTTCTGAGTTTGAGCTTCATGAATAGACTAACTCACGTCCGGCCAAGAAAGGGTTGGCTTTAATTGCAGGTACAGGAAGAGCACGCGAGTCAAAATCAAAACGTAGAACCAAACAAGAATCAGAAGAGGAAGAAGATTCGGAAGACGACAACGAGCTCACAACCGAAATAGTCAATCTGATGAAGAAACTCTACAAAAAGAAGGGCTTCAACAAAAAGGATGTCAAAAAGGATATCCGGACCAAAGAAGCCCAAACAAGCTCAAAGGTCAAATTCGAGGTGACTTGCTACGGGTGCAATCAAAAGGGGCACATCAAGGCGAACTGTCCGAACCAAAAGGATCCAAAGAAACCAAGAAGGAAGAAGGCTCTGAAGGCAACTTGGGACGAATCTTCATCCAAGGAATCCGACGACGAAGAAGTCGAGCAAGCAAGCTTCCTCGCATTGACAGCCCAAGACGGCACCAGAAGCGAGGACGAATCGGAAGCCGAGTCCGAGAGAAGCCATGGATCCGCATCCGTTTCCGAAGGGCCAAACCCCTCTATAAGTAAATGTCGTTTATATAGTTTAATCAATTACTTAATGCATAAAGTAGCTAAGTCCAAAGTTCGAATCAAGTCACTTCTAAAGGAGGTAACACTCCTTAAAGAAGTGACTAATACCGAATCCTTGATTAATCCAGTTCAGACTGGAACCTCAACTCAAGTTCAAAAACTTGAGGAAGAGAATTTTAACCTGAAAAGTTAAGTCAAGGATTTGAAGACTACTTTGGAACGATTCACACTGGGCTCTAAGAATCTTGACTTGATTCTTGGGACACAAAGAGCCTTTTATAATAGAACTGGACTAGGTTTTAAATCCAAAAGGAAATATCGATCCTATCTATCCTTAGTCAACAGACCAAATAGTAAACTAGTCCAAGCATGGGTACCCAAGTCCAACTTGGTCAATCAAGTTGGACTTGGTTAATATTGGGTCCCCAAGGATCAAGTTCATTACCTTGATAAACCTTATCGAGGCTATGATCCAGGGAGAGCAAAAAGAAAAACTGTCCTAATAAATTAATAAATAAATAAAAACCATCTTAATAAATAAATTTTTTAAAAAATTAAACTTTAAATTAAATAAAATTTTTAAAGGAATATGAAAGGAGGCTCCAGAATAGCTGGCACCTCCAAAAGGAATCTACCCAATAGGGTAACTAAACGCAACCTACCCAGTAGGGTAATTAGGATTAGAATAAAAAGGGCTAAGTTTAACTTGACCCACGGTACTGGTGAAGTATTGGATGATAGTACGTTAGGGAAGCTTAGTCTATGCGTGTCTAGGAAGATATGACTTCGACCTGGTGCATTTGGCTAAGTGGAACTGACCGAAGCTACCCTTTATGGATCCTAACTAGTTAGACCAAGGTTTTGTACTAGGTTCAGTGAATAGGACTATTTGGAAAACCTTGAAGGCATAGTTATTTTAATGATGTCCAAGTGACTCATCATAGCCCAGAAGTTTATCCAAAGAATGCCTATTTGTTGAGCCCAAAGTTAAACCTGAATCTAACATAAAGTTAAAACAAACCCTACAATTGAACCTAATTCATCTCACAAAATTATAAGATCCCTTGATTGAAAAACTAACATCGGGTGAGATGATTAAAATTGAAATTAGAATATAAATTCGATTAAATTAAATAAACTGAAATTAAATTAATTCAATTCAATTAAATTGAAAATCGGTTAATTTGCTTAATATTAAATCTTAATATTCTTTCAAAAATTTAATTAACTTAATATTTTTCAAAATTTAATTAACTTAGTATTTCTTCAAATTTAATTAACTTAACATTTTTCAAATTTAATCAACTTAATATTTTTTTCAAAATTTAATCAACTTAATCAAATTAAATCTTAATTTTTTTAAAAAATTTAATTAACTTAATTTTTTCAAATTAAATTAAATCTTAATATTTTTTTCAAAATTTAATTAACTTAATCCCTACTCCCATATTACACTAGATACCATCTATATGTATTTTTTGGGGGAGGAGAGACCATTTGGCTTGACTGAGTTCAAGTCCATTTCTCTTAGGGTTCAGGACTATGTCATGTAAAGAGTCCTGACAGCCTGCATCTTGCTGATCTCATCTCGGGACGTCCCAAAGATGTGACCCTGGCATTCATTCCTTTTGTATGCTTTGTGTCACCGTTTAGACATAGACATAGCATTACATATGTTCCAGAACATTCACTATGTGAAAAATGACTTTTTACTTCGCCACAATTTACTTCGTCAATTTAAATATACGAAGTAAAAGTGTATAAGCAACTTCGCTGCAAAAATCGATGAAGTATATACAAATATAGACTTCACAGATTTAAAAACACGGGCTTCGCTTTAAACTGAAATAAGCTATTACTTCGGAAATTTGTTAAATACCGAAGTAGTAACGTCGTGAATACATTTTTTAGTGTTTACTCTGAAGTAATAGTACAAAGAGTTAACTTTTATTTTTACAAAGAGACTCTGACCACTTTTATTTCCCCCCACTTCCTTTTGTTTTCTTGGGTTAGGGCTTCCGATGCTCCTCTTCCGAAATTGAGTTGTTGGACCTCCTCTTCCTTCCCCTTCATTTCAGTCCTCTCCGTTCCCCCTCGTTAGGGCTTCCAATTTGGAGTCTTAGGCAACAGAGACGAAGGTTTGCAGCAGTTAGCCAAAAATAAGGTTTGGCAACTTGAACTTTCTTACGCAGGGTTTTGGTTGCAAGTGTTTGAGATATACCGTATGTTTTCAATTTGACAGAGCTGGCGGAAGGCTGAGGTCCAGGTTTCATTCCTTTGATTTCTTTTTCTTATTCTTCTTCTTTTTCTCCTCCTTTATTTTGCAAAATCATGTTTTAGACGGTCTCCAATTTGTTGTAGGTTTGGTACTATTCTTCCAACAAAGACAAGTGTTTGGAATTTTTTTTTGCTTTTTTTTTCAGTCTCTATGTTTACGAGGTCATTACCTAAAGGGTTGATTCATGATGCTTTCTTGGAGTAGATACTTCTGTTTTCGGTTGTTCTTTATTTGGTTTGTTGTTGTGGATCGTGTATTGTGGGATTGATTTCTGTTGTGAAAGTTTATACCAATTAAAATTGTTGGTTTTTGATGTAGAAGAATGCATTTCAGCTGCACAAATATAGATTTTTATTGAGCACTGACTATACTTCATGAGATTTATGAGTCATCCCATGCTTTCGTTCTTTATATATCCACATATTGTACAAAATATGCATTATTTTTCTTCATGATGAGTAGAAAATATTGACAGCTGTTGGAATGAGTATAAAATATGGAACTGTGCTCGATATGAATTTGACTACCTTTTTGCAGTCTTACTCTAACTTTTGCTTAACATATATGTAGTATCTTCAGGTTTTGATCAAAGAACACATTGAGCTAGCGGTAAATAATTTTAGCACGATAATTCTGAAGAAGTTTCTTGGGATTCTGTTGTACTATAATGGATAAATCCTGGATTTACTTATATAGGAGGTCCAAAGAGTATGAGGAGGGTGTGGAACAATTCATTAGAAGTTGTTTGTAGAATCCACATATCGACTCCAATTTAATTCATTGTCCTTGTTGCAAATGTATGAATCTTAAAAAGGGAGCGGTTATGTGGATTCGGGAGCATCTTTACTTCAATGGTTTCAGTAAAAATTATTTGAATTGGATTTGGCATGGCGAGGCTGTGGAGAAGGATAGATTAAATTCGAGTGTCAACCAAGAGCTAACTGATAATTGTCATGATGATTTTGAAACTGTTAATTTGTGTGAGGCGGCGTATGATAACCATACAGAAAATCCAGAAGTATTTATGAAGTTTTTGGAGGAAGCAGAGAAGCCACTGTATAAGGGATGCAAAAGTTACACAAAGTTGAGTGCACTTGTAAAACTATACAATACCAAAGCAAGGAATGGGATGAGTGATGCTCTATTTTCAGATCTAGTAGCAGATTTTGGGGGCATGCTGCCAGACAACCATAATCTGCCATCGTCAATTTATGAAGCAAAGAAGACGTTAAGTTGTTTAGCTTTGAGTCATTAAAAGATTCATGCTTATTCCAATGATTGCATCCTTTATAGGAAACAATATAAAGACTGCGTAAGCTGCCCGAAATGTGGCTAATCAAGATGGAAGCTAACCAAGAAAAATGTTGAGAAGAAAGGTGTTCCTGCCAAAGTGGTTTGGTATTTCCCTCCCATACCAAGATTTAAGCGCATGTTTAAATCTTTAGAAACTTCCAGAAATTTAACATGGCATGCAGATAGCAGAAGAGTTGTTGGTCAGTTACGCCATCCAGTTGATTCACCGTCATGGAAATTGGTGGATCATATGTGGCCCGACTTTGGAAGTGAGGCAAGAAATATTCGCCTGGCACTTGCAGCCGATGGAATTAATCCTCACAGCAATCTTAGTAGTCGCTACAGCTGCTGGCCAATCATGCTGGCCACATATAATTTGCCTCCAGACATGGCATGAAAAGGAAATTCATCATGCTAACGATGCTCATTTCAGGGCCGAAACAGCCTAGAAACGATATCGACGTCTACCTTGAGGTTCTGGTTGATGATTTGTAGCTGTTGTTGGAAGGAGTTGATGGAGTTTATGATGCTTATCGAAGGGAGGTTTTCACTCTTAAAGCAGTTCTTTTATGGACCATCAATGACTTTCTTGCATATGGTAACCTTAGTGGATGTACTACACATGGTTATTACGCATGCCCAATATGTGGTGAGGATACTTATGCAAAGCACTTACAAAATGGGAAGAAAATGTCATTTGCTGGGCATAGACGATTCCTACCACGATTTCATCCATATCGGAGGAAAATAAAGGAGTTTAATGGCATGGAGGAACTTGGTGAAGCAGGTAGGCCATTATCTGGAATTAAGTTGTTTGACAAGATTTCAGACATAACATGTGAGTTTGGAAAGAAAACAAGTGTGAAGGGGAAAATAAGGAAAAAAGCAAAGGAGAATATTGTGGAAGACATTGAAGAAGAAAAGTATGTTGGAGCTATAAATTTCAGTAAATGTTGGAAGAAGAAGTCAATTTTTTTCAATCTTCCATACTGGAAATACCTACATGTTAGGCATTGTCTCGATGTTATGCACATTGAGAAAAATGTTTTCGAGTCTCTGATTAATACTTTGATGAACATCAAGGGAAAAACCAAGGACAATGTGGCAGCTAGGTTGGACATGGTTCAGATGGGAATTAGGCCTCAATTGGCTCCTAAAATTGGTGAGAAAAGAACATATCTACCTCCTGCAGCATGCTCATTCACAAAAAATGAGAGATTACAAGTATGTAGGTCATTAATGGATATAAAAGTTCCGGAAGGTTTCTCATCAAACATGAAGAATCTTGTCTGCATGGATGAGATGAAGCTGAGTAGCTTGAAATCACATGATTCTCATGTTATAATGCAGCACTTCCTGCCAATAGTCATACGTAATTCTCTGCCAAAATATGTTAGATATGCTGTCATAAGATTATGCTTCTTCTTCAAAGATATTTGTTACAAGATTATCGATGTAGCCAAGTTAGATAAGCTGCAATCTGACTTGATCATTACACTCTGCTTATTGGAGCAGTATTTCCCCCCTTCTTTCTTCGATATCATGCTCCACTTAACAGTTCATCTTATTCATGAAGTCCAATTATGTGGACCAGTCTACTTCAGATGGATGTACCCATTTGAAAGATACATGAAGGTGTTGAAAAGTTACGTAGGCAGTCGAAAATATCCGGAAGGTTGCATTGTTCGGAGATATGCAGCAGAAGAAGCAGTTGAATTTTGTTCAGAATATCTCAATGACCTTGATCCTGTTGGGGTCCCTAAATCACTATGTTGTTAGTTAGAGCCCAAGAGCCAATCATTTGATGATTGTATGGGCTCATGTATATCATATTCTTGTATATTAATAAAGGCATTTATTTGGTTATTATACTTATTTATATTAGTGCCAAATAGACTAAGTATAATAGCGTCCTTGAGTAGAAGGTTCTTACCTATATCAATCGATTGGTTGAATCGATAGTGAGATGATATAGGGAACACTACTCTAAATCATTCCTAGTCGAGTATTAACATTCAGGGACAATGTTAATACAATAAGACTAGCATGTAGGTTAGCTCGATGACTTGATCTCACAAGTCATGGATATAGAGATATCAAGCTGACACATGGGTATGCATTATAGAATGTATACTGAATGACCCGCCATAAGAAAGTATCATGGATCGTTATATGAGTGTCATATACTTTCTCATGTGGCTATTAGTATGACTATTAGTCCTTAGACCTGAAGTCACCATGGATCCCTACATAAGGAGTTATGTATTTGGTTTCGTCAAACGTCACCCGTAACTGGGTGGACTATAAAGGCGATTACTGGGTATATAACGAATTATGTAGAGGGATGTGAGTGATGTAGATGGGATCTATCCCTCCCATATGACGGGAGCGACATCGGTATTCTTGATAGAGTGAGACCACTAAGTGCATGGTCATGCCCAAATGAGTCAACATTAGATGTTGAGCTCATTTGATCGAGTGAGTCTACTTGGAGTTCAAGATTTAGATTGATTAGAGGATGACAAGGTCTATGCCTCATATTGATCAATCTAGATGTCTAAGATAGAAGGACACTTGTCATATATTGTGAGGAGTCACAATTAGTAGTCACAAGGTGATGTCGGATCTCGACATTCTTGTAACTTGGGTAGTAATGATGTGTTGCTAGATACCGCTCATTACTTATGCTCCTAAATAGGTTTAGGGCATTGCCAACTTTACAAGAACCTATAGGGTCACACACTAAGGACAATTAGATGGAGATTTGGTTCATATGATGAACCAAGAGGATTAGATTTATTTGATGAATCATATTGGATTAAGAGTAATCCAAATTGGGCTAAATGAGTTGGACTCAAGTTGATT
This sequence comes from Zingiber officinale, assembly GCF_018446385.1. Classification (NCBI taxonomy): domain Eukaryota; kingdom Viridiplantae; phylum Streptophyta; class Magnoliopsida; order Zingiberales; family Zingiberaceae; genus Zingiber; species Zingiber officinale. Next base: position 50,487,518 of record NC_055986.1, on the reverse strand, counting down.
CATGTATTCAATGAGTCTAATTTAGATTATAACTCATTAAATCAACTTAATTTAATGAATTAGATTCATTATATTAAGTTGGCTTGAATCATATGGTTGGATTAGATCAACCATGAGAGAGATTTGATCAAGTTTGACTTGATTTGAGAGGAAGAGAAAAAGTCATGTTTGACTTGACTTTTTGCCACATCACTATTGAGTTGGCAAGATGTGGACCAATAGGATTGCTCCACATCATCAATGTGTGCCACCTCATGGAGGTTACAAGCCTCCATAGCATTTAATGTGGCCGGCCCACATTAAATGAGGAGGTTACACTTGTTGCCATGTCATTTAGTGAGGTGGCAAGATATGGACCATTAGTGTTGATCCACATCATCCTAGAGTGCCACCTCATGGGGGTTACAACTCTTTAATGGCTCCACATTAATTGCATTTAATGTGGAAATGGGAGTTAGACATGAGAAGGTGGCCGGCCACTTGAATGAGGAGAATAATTTTCATTTTGAAATTTTTTCCATCATTCATTCCTTCTTCTTCCTCCTAGAGTTCTTCTTGCTCTCTCCCTCTCCTCCTTCCTTGGCCGAACCACATAGGTGCTAGCACACCTTGGTTTTTGGTCACCTCCTTCTAGTGTGTCCGTGTGGATACTTCTAGAGGACCGTACGCTTGACGGTCTTGAGATCCGGCACCATTTGGACGAGCGGGATTCGCGTGGGGCGCGCATCAAGGGTAATGATCTTAACTTTAGTGTAGATCTAAAGTTTTTACAAACTCGTACAAGAAAAAGGTTTTTCGAAAAATTTTGTTTACGAATCTTTGCACGAGATCCATGGCCTTGGGTGACTCGGGTTTCATGACGCGGAAAAGGGGTTTCGCGTCCGACGAACCCAACAAAGGGTATCGAGCCACGTGCAAAGACTTGTACGAGTTCGTTTGTATTTTTAGAAAAATAAATCTTCTGTAATTTTCTGTAAAAATTGAGTTTTAGAGTTTTATGAGTAATTTTTCCATAGAAGCGAAGCACAAGTGTCTCACTTGTAGGCTTCGCCACCGGAAAGTTTTCTTTTAAACGGCTTCGTTTTGCCCCAAATCCGTTTGGGACAGCGGGATCGGGTGCCATTAGATCGCAGGAGCAACTCACGATGGTTAGATCGTGGGTAGGGCATAGCCCCTAACCCCGCAAGGGAATTTGCTTCGCGATTGCATCCGAAATCGCTAAAAACAAGATCGTGGGAAGGGGCATTTTCCCTAACATTATACATCAGAGCCACGTGCAAAGACTTACCCTTGTAGCGAAGCCCACAATAGTTAGAATCACCAAGGATCATCTCTATGCTACAAGTCTTTGCACGCTAAACGGGACCGCCGGGAAATTTTATTCATAAAATTGTAAAAATTATTTTAAAATTATATAAAATTATGAAAATATATAATTTTGAATTATATATTAATTTGTGATAGTCATGGCCCAAAATACCCAATAAGATTGATTTTGTGTTGTAATTCATAATACGACCTGCGTGCCGTCATATGATTGTGTGTGCTGTATTTTTATTTTTTTTTTTAATTAGATTTAGACTCGAATGTAACTCGAGTTTCAAATTGTAATGTACAAATTGGAGCGGTGGAGGGTCCACACGAGACGGAGTTCCGAGGCGGGCACGAGCAACACAAGGTGGTCAAAGGGAGGAGCTTGGAGAAGCTGTTGACCCTAGGTTGACCATTCGATCTTCTCATTGGCTTGAGAAGATCGTAGTAGGGCCATGACTAAATCACAAATAGATTAATTAATTAATTGTTATGTATCTGATGCATGTTTAATAATTAATTAATTAATTAGTGCCTTAACGATTAGATTAGATCTAAGTCGTGCACATGATGCACCCTTGCGATTAGATTAGATCTAAGTCGTGCACAAGATGCATCCTTCTCGATTAGATTAGATCTAGATCGAACCAACTCTAAATGCCTAACCGTGCCGTGATACCTATCACTACCTCGATCACATGTATTGTTGAATCTGCCAAAGCAGAGCAATACATATTATCTTGGTAGGGTACGGAGGGGCAATCTTGGTCCCGCCTATCAACGCATGGGTGAATACAAACTCAATTAGATTGGGTATTCCTAGTTACTCGGTTGGATCGAGTCAACTATAGGCATTCTTCCAATAGTTGGAAAGGTAGGACAAAATCACGTTTATATTAACTCTCGGGCGTATTAGCCAAAGCTAACTCGAGTTTTAATATAAATGCGGATATTGATTCTATAAACAAGAGTTGCATAGAGATGTAATTGGTAATCGTTACCTACCGATCATACTAAGCCTTGGGCGTATTAGCCAAAGCTAACTCAAGGGTTAGTATGATGTGGATCTTGTCCCATAAGAATTATAGAATTCAGTGGGAGCATCATTTAATTAAAGGCCTAATTAAATGATTTTAAAATAATATGATATTTATTTCTGCATTTATTTATGTTGTAGAATATCCATGACGTCGAATACGAACACTTTCTCTCTGCGATCTGTCCTTAAGAAGGACAAGCTCAACGGAGCAAATTTCCTGGACTGGTACAGGAACCTGAGAATAGTTCTCACTCAGGAACGTAAACTGTACGTTCTGGAGCAGCCCATTCCGAAGGCTCCTCCTGCCACCGCCACGCGAGCTGACCGATGCTTACAAGAAGCATCAAGATGACGCATTAGATGTGTCCTGTCTAATGCTCGCAACCATGAACTCTGAGCTTCAGAAGCAACATGAGTTGATGGGTGCTTACGATATGGTTGCACATCTTCGTCAACTATATCAAGGACAAGCAGGGCACTGGAAGAGGAACTTCACAGGACACCTGGAAGATCTTAACAAGAAGAGAAATAAGATTTCTACTTCAGGTATAAATGTTATAGAAGTCAACCTCTCTATTTCTTCGACGTGGGTATTAGATACCGGATGTGCTTCGCACATTTGTACTAATGTACAAGCACTGAGAAATAGCAGAGCATTGACAAAGGGCGAGATAGACCTACGAGTAGGCAATGGAGCACGGGTTGCTGCTGTTGCTGTAGGGACTTATTTTCTATCTCTGCCCTCTGGGCTTATACTAGAGTTAGACGATTGTTGTTATATGCCTGCATTGACTAAGAACATTATATCAATTTCTTGTTTGGACAAGAAAGGATTCTCGTTTATAATAAAGAACAAATGTTGTTCTGTCTATTTAAACGATATGTTCTATTGTAGTGCACCTCTGATGAACGGACTCTATATTCTAGACCTTGAGAGCTCTATCTATAACGTTAGTACTAAGAGGTTCAAATCGAACGATATGAACCACACCTATCTCTGGCACTGTCGCTTAGGTCATATAAATGACAAGCGCTTATCCCAGCTCCATAAGGATGGTTTGCTGGGCTCATTTGATTTTGAATCATATGAGATATGTGAGTCATGCCTACGAGGCAAGATGACCAAGACTCCCTTTAGTGGGCACAGCGAGAGAGCAATTGATTTGTTAGGACTCATACATAGTGATGTATGTGGCCCTTTCAATGTTGCTGCTAGAGGCGGTTATAGATACTTCATCACATTTACTGATGACTTCAGTAGATATGGTTATGTGTACTTGATGACACATAAGTCTGAATCCTTTGAAAAGTTCAAAGAATTCAAGAATGAAGTACAGAACCAGCTTGGCAAGAGTATTAAGATACTTCGATCAGATCGAGGTGGAGAATACCTTAGCCATGAGTTTCGTGACTACCTAGATGAGTGTGGGATTCTATCCCAACTCACTCCTCCTGGAACACCACAGTGGAATGGTGTATCCGAAAGGAGGAATCGTACCCTATTAGATATGGTACGATCTATGATGAGTCACACAGATCTTCCGACATATCTATGGGGATATGCTCTAGACACGGCAGCTTTCATACTCAACCGAGTTCCATCAAAGGCCGTGATAAAGACACCATATAGGATATGGACTGGGAGAGATGCCCAGGTGTCTTTCATGAGGATTTGGGGCTGTGAGGCTTACGTACGACGTCAAGTCTCAGACAAATTAGGACCCAAATCCGACAAGTGCTATTTCATCGGATATCCCAAGGAAACTAAGGGATATTACTTCTACATTCCCAGTCAGCACAAGGTAGTTGTGGCAAAGACTGGGGTCTTTCTAAAAAGGGACTTTGTTTCTAGAAAGACTAGTGGGAGCGCGTTTGATCTTGAAGAAGTTCAAGATGCGAACAATAGCACTAATGCCAAGATGGAAATTGAACTGGAACCACAAAGTGTTGTGGATGATGTTGTTCCACAAGGAGTTGAGGAACAACAACCGGTTCATGTAGACATACCTCTTCGCAGGTCTGATAGGGTACATCGTCAGCCTGAGAGATACTCATTTCTCTTGTATGACCATGATGACATTGTGCTCATAGAGGATGAGCCTACCACCTATCAAGAAGCTGTGATGAGACCAGATTCCGAGAAATGGCTAGAAGCCATGAGATCCGAGATGGAATCCATGTACACCAACCAAGTATGGACTTTGGTTGATCCACCTGAAGTGGTAAAACCCATTGGGTGCAAGTGGGTCTTTAAGAGAAAGACTGACATGGATGGGCCTATCTATAAGGGTCGCTTGGTAGCTAAAGGTTTCAAGCAGATTCATGGTATTGACTATGATGAAACCTTTTCTCCAGTAGCGATGTTTAAGTCCATTCGGATCATGCTTGCTATTGCAGCCTACCATGACTATGAGATATGGCAGATGGATGTCAAAACAGCGTTTCTGAATGGAAACCTACTCGAGGATGTGTACATGACACAACCTGAGGGTTTTGTAGATCCACAGCAGACTAGTAGAGTATGCAAGCTGCATAGGTCCATTTATGGACTAAAGCAAGCTTCTCGGAGCTGGAATCTTCGATTCGATGATGCGATCAAACAGTTTGGTTTCATCAAGAACGAAGATGAGCCTTGTGTCTACAAGAAGGTTGTAGGGGACATAGTTATCTTCCTCATATTGTATGTGGATGACATACTACTCATTGGGAAGGACATCCCTATGCTTCAGTCTGTCAAGACCTGGCTAGGGAGTTGCTTCTCAATGAAGGACTTAGGTGAGGCATCCCGCATTCTAGGGATACAGATCTATAGAGATAGATCTAAGAGATTGCTTGGCCTAAGTCAGAGTACATACATTGACAAGGTACTCCTTCGGTTTGCCATGCAGATTTCTGCCGATGTCACATGGCGTGAGTCTTTCGAAGACTCAAGGTCCCTCTTCTAGAGAGGAGAGAGACCGCATGGATCAGATCCCTTATGCCTCAGCCATAGGATCGATCATGTACGCCATGCTATGTACTCGACCTGATGTCTCGTATGCTTTGAGCATGACGAGCAGATACCAGTCAGATCCAGGTGAAAGTCACTGGATAGCGGTCAAGAATATTCTTAAGTACTTACGAAGGACTAGAGAATATTTCTTGATATATGGAGGCAATGATGAGCTAACTGTAAAGGGTTACAGTGATGCCAGCTTTCAGACCGATCAGGATGATTACCGATCGCAGTCAGGGTTCGTATTTTGCATTAATGGTGGTGCTGTCAGCTGGAAGAGTTCGAAGCAGGATACAGTAGCTGATTCTACAACAGAAGCCGAGTATATTGCTGCATCAGAGGCAGCAAAGGAGGCAGTTTGGATCCGCAAGTTCATCACTGAACTTGGGGTGGTTCCTAGCATCGCTGACCCAGTTGAGCTCTATTGTGACAACAATGGAGCTATAGCACAGGCGAAGGAACCTCGCTCACACCAGCGGACCAAGCACATACTACGGCGCTTCCATCTCATTCGAGAGATTATTGATAGAGGAGATGTGAAGATTTGCAGAGTACCTACAGAGGCTAACATCGCAGATCCCTTGACCAAGGCTTTGGCACAGAGGAAGCATGATGGTCACACTAGGTCTTTAGGCCTTAGAGCCTATACTGATTGGCACTAGTGCTAGTGGGAGATTGTTAGTTAGAGCCCTAGAGCCAATCATTTGATGATTGTGTGGACTCATGTATATCATATTCTTATATATTAATAAAGGCATTTGTTTGGTTATTATACTTATTTATATTAGTGCCAAATAGACTAAGTATAATAGCGTCCTTGAGTAGAAGGTTCTTACCTATATCAATCGATTGGTTGAATCGATAGTGAGATGATATAGGGAACACTACTCTAAATCATTCCTAGTCGAGTATTATCATTCAGGGACAATGTTAATACAATAAGACTAGCATGTAGGTTAGCTCGATGACTTGATCTCACAAGTCATGGATATAGAGATATCAAGCTGACACATGGGTATGCATTAGAGAATGTATACTGAATGACCCGCCATGAGAAAGTATCATGGATCGTTATATGAGTGTCATATACTTTCTCATGTGGCTATTAGTATGACTATTAGTCCTTAGACCTGAAGTCACCATGGATCCCTACATAAGGAGTTATGTACTTTGGTTTCGTCAAACGTCACCCGTAACTGGGTGGACTATAAAGGCGATTACTGGGTATATAACGAATTATGTAGAGGGATGTGAGTGATGTAGATGGGATCTATCCCTCCCATATGACGGGAGTGACATCGGTATTCTTGATAGAGTGAGACCACTAAGTGCATGGCCATGCCCAAATGAGTCAACATTAGATGTTGAGCTCATTTGATCGAGTGAGTCTACTTGGAGTTCAAGATTTAGATTGATTAGAGGATGACACGGTCTATGCCTCATATTGATCAATCTAGATGTCTATGATAGAAGGACACTTGTCATATATTGTGAGGAGTCACAATTAGTAGTCACAAGGTGATGTCGGATCTCGACATTCTTGTAACTTGGGTAGTAATGATGTGTTGCTAGATACCGCTCATTACTTATGCTCCTAAATAGGTTTAGGGCATTGCCAACGTTACAAGAACCTATAGGGTCACACACTAAGGACAATTAGATGGAGATTTGGTTCATATGATGAACCAAGAGGATTAGATTTATTTGATGAATCATATTGGATTAAGAGTAATCCAAATTGGGCTAATTGAGTTGGACTCAAGTTGATTCATGTATTCAATGAGTCTAATTTAGATTATGACTCATTAAATCAACTTAATTTAATGAATTAGATTCATTATATTAAGTTGGCTTGAATCATATGGTTGGATTAGATCAACCATGAGAGAGATTTGATCAAGTTTGACTTGATTTGAGAGGAAGAGAAAAAGTCATGTTTGACTTGACTTTTTGCCACATCACTAGTGAGTTGGCAAGATGTGGACCAATATGATTGCTCCACATCATCAATGTGTGCCACCTCATGGAGGTTACAAGCCTCCATAGCATTTAATGTGGCCGGCCCACATTAAATGAGGAGGTTACACTTGTTGCCATGTCATTTAGTGAGGTGGCAAGATATGGACCAATAGTGTTGATCCACATCATCCTAGAGTGCCACCTCATGGGGGTTACAACTCTTTAATGGCTCCACATTAATTGCATTTAATGTGGAAATGGGAGTTAGACATGAGAAGGTGGCCGGCCACTTGAATGAGGAGAATATTTTTCATTTTGAAATTTATTCCATCATTCATTCCTTCTTCTTCCTCCTAGAGTTCTTCTTGCTCTCTCCCTCTCCTCCTTCCTTGGCCGAACCACATAGGTGCTAGCACACCTTGGTTTTTGGTCACCTCCATCTAGTGTGTCCGTGTGGATACTTCTAGAGGACCGTACGCTTGACGATCTTGAGATCCGGCACCATTTGGACGAGCGGGATTCGCGTGGGGCGCGCATCAAGGGTAATGATCTTAACTTTAGTGTAGATCTAAAGTTTTTACAAACTCGTACAAGAAAAAGGTTTTTCGAAAAATTTTGTTTACGAATCTTTGCACGAGATCCATGGCTTTGGGTGACTCGGGGTTTCCGCGACGCGGAAAAGGGGTTTTCGCGGCCCGACGAACCCAACATACGTGACCCAAACGCAAGCATTCCTGGATTCTCAGCAAGCAATTCATCAATCATCGTCCAACAAATTGATCTCCAACAAGAACAGTTGACTGTTCTAGAAAATACAGAAGAAATATCTCTTTACATTATGTAAGTGTACTGCATAACTAATAATTATATGTACTTGGCAGTCCATATGTATTCATGAAAATAAAACTTTAGAACTTTACTTCTTCAGTGAACACAAATCCTTCTTGAAGACAATGTTTCCCAAGAAACAGAAAGATGCAAGGTGGATACAAGATGCTCATAATAAGAGGTTCATTGACTAGTTTCGTGCAAAGGTGATGTAGAAGATGCTAACATACAATATTTGTTAATCATTGTTTTGATCACACTAATTAATAGGAATGCATGTCAGGTGGCTGCTGAAATTGATAGTTGCAATGGTGGAATGACATCGTCATTGAGATGGCTGGCCCATGGACCACGTGTGCGAGTCTTAAAGTGTGATAGCTATGTCATAAATGGTAATTTATACCAAACAAAAGAGCGGGATGATGAGAAAGTTTGTCAAAACAGTGGTGTTTCTCTACTTGCCAACACGATGCTTGTTTGTAGTGCCAAAGATAAGAATCCCGTGTTAGAGAATGTGACTTTTTATGGAGTTATTGAAGAGATATGGGAACTAGACTATCATCAATTTCAAGTTCCTCTTTTCAAGTGCGCATGGGTATCAAATGACAAAGGAATACAATATAATGATGAATGTGGCTTCACCTTAGTTAATCTGAACAAACGAAGCCACCAGAAGGATGAATTTGTGCTTGCAAGTCAAGTTAGAAAAGTATTTTATGTTGCTGACCCACTGAACAAAGGGTGATCAATAGTGCTTCCAGTTCCAAATAGATGTTACGAGGGAGAAGAGGATCTTTGGACCAAAATTCCCGAAGCTCGACCAATTGATAATGTTGATATTCATTATATTCCTACACGTGAAGGATACTTTAGATCTTCTAAAGAGGGTTTCTTTGTAACAAACAAGAAAAAATGATGTTTTCCACTTTTATGTCATCTGCATTAATATTTATTATTTTTACTAGTATTATTTTTACTTGTTCGTATGTGTTAATGTTATTATTTGTATCACGTCTTCTTTTATTATATTGTCACTGCAGACTTTATATACCGTTATCTCATCATTTATTTTCCTATATGCAGGGAAAAGAAAAATGCGTCCTAAAAAATAGCGAAAAATAGCAAAATATGATGAGCCACGTGTAGTTGAGGACACCGAACTACACCAAGATGCTGATGGGTTAGCCGCTGCAGAGCTACGAGGAGAGACTGAAATAGAAGAACCTTCTATTACTGGTCAGAAGAAGACTCGGGGGCCTACATCAATGTGCAGACTTATTGCTGCTGCAAGATGGGGAAAAAAGTCGACGATTGAATATGATGACATGGGATGACCTGTGTACAATGAAAATGGGAAGGCACTACAATCTTTCATAGGCTCTATTGTTAGATCCATGGTGCCAATTAACATAAAGTCATGGCCCACTATTCCAGAGAACATGAAACAGAAAGTGTGGGAAGAAATATCGGTGAGTATAATCCAATAATACACTTCCTTATGAGATTGCTTATGTTTTTTTTTCATTGTGATTTTTTCAATATACAAACTGATAGCAATTACTACTGTGTGTTACAGAATGTCTTCGACTTAGCACCTCAAAGCGAGGCGGCAGTGATGAGTTCAGCAAGCCAGAAATGGAGAGACTTCAAAAACAAACTCAACAGTAGGTTTGTCTGGCCATATAGAGATAATCCTGAAAAACTGAGGTCACCACCGGAGCAGTATCAGATCCCATCTGCAATTTGGAAAGCTTTTGTCGATGAGAGGCTACATCCATCTTGGGAGGTACTTGATGATATTATCATGTTATATTTAAATTATTATATGCACCAAGATTTAAAACATTTAGGGCATTTAATTAACAAAATGAAGTTCTGTACAGCAGGAATATATATAATAAGTTCATCATACTCCATCCTATTGTTTTTAAATTCTAGCAATTCTTCTATAAATTTACTTTTTTTTTACGTGATATAGGTCACTCATGAAAAACAAAAGGAACGGACGAGCCATTGCAAGTATCATCACAAAATGTCTTGCAAGGGTTACATTGGCTTGGAGACTGAATTGGTAATCCATGAAACATTATATTATCCTTTTCATGTAGTACGTCATGTTTTAAATGATCATTTTTTGGAATTGTAGAGGCAGAGAAAAATATTCAGGGAGGATGAGGAAGTTGATAGGTCATTACTTTGGCGTAAGGCCCGCGAGGACAAATCCGGAAACATCACAAATACAGAGACTACTGAAGTTGCTGAAAAAATTGTATTATTTTAATTTTATTTCAAGTTCATTCATAATAAGTGAAAAAAGTGTCTTCATTGGATATTTAATGTTACCTCCATATTTTTAGGACGATTTGTTGGACAAGAAAAAGAGAGGAGAGTTCATATCTTCTCGAAGTAATGACGTATTAACTACTGCATTAGGGAGCCAAGAACATTACGGAAGGGTTAGAGGTGTAGGGGGATTTGTGAAGCCCCAAGTCTACTTCAAAACTCCAAGGAAGAAGAGGGAGTTGGTGTCAAAGGCTTTGGCTGAAAACTTCAAAGAGCAAGCGGAGGAAACATAGAGTTTGAAAGCTGAAGTTGAAAAACTCAAGGCTCTTCTTGCTCGATTTATGCCAGAAACAAGTGATCGAGTTTCTGAACGTGTAGCATCTAACAAGTCATCGCACATGGCAGTTCAAAGATTGGAAGATTATGTGGAAGTTTTTGAATGCGGCAGTTCATTCAATGAGGTTTTATATTATATTTGGTACATTAAATTTGTTTCCTAGCTTTAGATATTAAAACATAATATCTTATTGTTCAGGGGAAAAAATGTCATTTGGCTCTGAAGAATAAGGGGAATGTGGTGGCATATGGCACGATAGTATCTGACGGAGGCCCAAATGTTATGCTGCACAATGCTCCACTTGGGGAAGGCAACTTAAAGGTGTCTGTTGATGTTGTTTTACAGGAGGAAGCGGAGCTTCCAATTCCACTTAAGTCGGGACCAACAGTAATGGTAGATGCTGTTGGAACTGTGGTTGGCTGGCCAAAAGAGTTGGTGACATTTCCGATGAGAAAGGTATTTTCAGTTCACTTTTCTATTGCTATAGTTATATATTTTTCTATAATTATTTAAAATTGCAGAAAAAGGAGAAACATGCACCACCATTTGCTAATTTGGAGGTTCCTGATGAGAAAAATAAATTCAAGGAAGTTGAAAGTGCTCTACCAATGCCATGCAAGTTTTTGTATTCTTATGGTGTTAGACTGATGACTGAGGAGGAGACCATTCCTATCGAATTTAATGAAGCCATGTTTGGACGTAATGTGAGTACATCGTTGTTGAGAGAGGATGTCATGCACTGTATGGAAATGAGAGAGATAGGGTCAAGGCAAATTTTGGTTTGCATGGGGTAAGTTATGTCTTATATACAATTCTTCTCTTTGCATGAGTTCATGTCTTAAGTAACCATGTTTTTTATTACTTGAATGCAGTTACTTGTACAAGTACTTGAAGGAAACAAACAGGATTGAGTATGTGTCGTTTGTGGATCCCAACAAAATACCAGCCGCTCAAGATGGCAGTATCTCTTCACAACACATTGCTAATCAGTTGAAAGCATCAAACGGAGACAGCATATGCCTTATCCCATACAACACTAGGTATATTTTTAATCCCTGCTCAATTCCTAATTCATAGTAGCTTAGCTATATATTGACAATCGTGGATCTTGACCGTTATAAACGAGGACAAAGATGTAACACCCACAAAATTATAAGATAAGTATATGGGTGTTATTTGCTTTAGAACATAAAAGAAGAAGAATCAAAGAAAAAGAAATAAGAGAAATAAAAGAAGAGGTGAAGGTTTGAACCTTGAACCTCCCACCAAGGATAGAAATAAAATTATGTATGTTAACCACTAGGATAGTGAATAATATGTGAAAGGGAAATGATAGAAATTATAGTTAAAAGTAAAGATATAATTTAGTAAGGGAACAAGAGAAAAACCAATGAGCTTTCTTCCTCTTGTTTACCTATTGGTTAAGAAAAAGAGTAGCAAAAGACAAGTTGTCTTCCTCCCTTTTCCTCTCTATTTTCGTGGAGTTTAAAGAGGATAGTGAAGAGAAGAGTTAAGGGGAAAGGAATAAGGACATCTTTTCATTAAAAAAAAAATATATATACATGTATGCATTAAGGAGGAAGGGAAGCAAAGTTCATCTTTGTAACTTCCACTCACTTAGCATAAAAAGGAAAGGAACTAAAGGATTTCATTTTTTTTCCCCTTCTCCCTCACCCTTTGCCGAGACTAACATCCTCCTCCCTCATCTCCACAAGCCAAGTTTAGGTTTCTCCCTAAGAGAAAACTAAACTACAAGAAGGAGCCTTCAAGGTGTACCTTTCCAAGCAAGAGAAATCGAAAGGAGTGCTAGAAGAAGAAGCTCCCTACTTCCTCTTCACCAAGGGTACCATTTCTTAAGGATTAACAAGTGAACATTAGGTAAGCTTCCCCTCACCTGTGGTACAATAGTTTGTATGGTTTTTCATGGAGTTAGATCGCTTAAAAACCTAGGACTTGCCTTAAGAAAATTCGGCCAAAAGAAGAAGAAGAGTTTAAGAAAGTTGTAATTAGATACGCTTACTACCTTTCTTGTGATATGTATTTTATGTAAAAAGTTAATCTAAGGTTTCCATGCTAGAATAATTAATGAAAAATTAGTTTCATGATTTACATGTTTCGGCCAAGCATGAACAAGAAGACTAGGTAAGTTCAAGACTCAAACTAAGCATGTTTTCGTATTCTTTTTGTTATGTACCCTATGATAATGAGGTTGTTAACTTTCCTCTTACTTGTATGTTGTTTGAAACTCCATTTACATGATCATGAATATTCGGCCAAGTAAGGAGTAAAGGCCTAGGAGAGTTTTAAACCTAAGACCAAGCATGCTAAGATTTTTCCTAAGACAAGACATGAAGCTAAAATGTTATGCCATGATTGTATGTTAGTTATGAATTTTATTTCATGCTTATGAGGGTTCGGTTATGATGAGAGTTGAAGTCTAGGAAAGTTGAAACCAAGGCTAAGAGGCTCATGACCTTCTTGATAATATAATATGAAACTAGTTGATGTTTTATGGTTGCTTGTTATATAGAATTTTGAATATATGTAACTTTCGGCCACATTAGGTTTTAAAGCTAGTATGTGTAGGTTTTTTTAACTAAGTTTACTCATGTTGTTCCTTGTTATGAAGCCATGAAAATTGTGTAGGGTTTCCATGCTCTTGTGCCACTAGAAACTTAGTTTCATGCTTGTTAAGTTTCGGCCACTACAAGTTTAAAGGGTCTAGAGAAATTTGAATCCAACTTATACATGCTTATGATGTCCTTGAAATATATGCTATGAAATGTAGTTGTGGTTCCCATGCTCTCATGTCACTAAAAATCTAGTTCCATGATTTACATGTTTCGGCCCCTACAAGTTTAAAGGCTTAGAGAAATTAGAACCCAACTTATATATGCTTATGATGTTCTTGTGATGTATGCTATGGAATGTAGTTGTGGTTTCATACTCTTATGCCACTAAAAACCTAATTCCATGATTGTTAGGTTCGGCCACCTTGAATTAAGGGGTCTAGGAAGTTTGAAATTTTAAACAAACATGCTTATGTTGTTCCTCATGAAAATGTATAACATGTTGGCTTAAGGTTCAACACCTCTATGCTACTTGTAACCTAGGATGAGATAAGCTAGGGTTCGGCCATGATATGATTAGGAGCTTAGGGAACTTAGAACCCAAACTAGATGTGCTTAAGTAGTTCCCTATGAAATATAATATGATATGAGTTTAGGGTTTACATGTTTACATGTTGCTTAGAACTTGATTCCTCTTCATGAAAGGTTTCGGCCATGAAATAATTGGAAACCTAGGAGGGCTTAAAAATTTAGGTTAACATGCTTATGATCTTTCTTATGTTAGTATGTGAAGATATCATGAAAATTTTTATGTTGTCTAGAGATCATGTGGTCCTTTCATGACTTTCGGCCATATGGGTTTAGTGACTAGATATACCTCACATGCTATGAAGGGATGATATTTAATGATTCCATGAATGATTATGTCTTTATAGGATATGTGTTATGCTCTTCATGTATGCTTATGACCCATGTATGTATGTACTATGTGCTCAAACATGCTTACTTTATGACATGATAAAATGATACGTTCGTTATGCAAGCCTATGATTCATGCATGTGTTGTGTGCCCAAATATGCATGCTTTAAGATAAGTGATATGTTCATGATGTATGTTATGATTCATGCATGTGCTGTGTGCCCAAATATGCATGCTTTAAGATAAGTGATATGTTCATGATGTATGTTATGATTCATGCATGTGTTGTGTGCCCAAATATGCATGTTTTATGATATGTTAAGAAATATGATATGCATGAAATGATAAGAACTAGTATATGTAAGTTAAGTCATGCTACTTTACTTTATGTATGGTTTGTACCAAGGGTGGGCTCCATAAGCGCCCCGGGGTCGATGGACTAAGAAATGGGCCTCGTTAGGGATGGGCTCCTAAGTGCCCCTAGGTCGATGGACTAAGAAACGGGCCTAGTATGTATGCCTTGTAGGGTTCAAGTCTTGCTACCTTGGACCTACATAGGATGCGCGCATTTATGTATGTGGTACAAGCCGGGGCCCCAAATCATGTTGAGATTATGTTTAAGTATGTATTGTATAAGTTTTCAAAAGACTTGTTGCTTATGTTGCATGATATATGTTTAGGGATGTACCATGATTATACTTTATGATTACGCCATGCTAGTTATGATGATGTTATGTTATGACAGGATACGTTTGATGATCATGATATGTTATGCCATGATACTTTATGTTATGTTATAATATGCCATGATATGCTCTTAACAAGATACACTTGTCTTTATGTCTTATGACTTGTGAGTTTAATATGCTTGACAGTTTTTGTGAGTAGGAAAGGAACTTACTGAGCCATGAGTGCTCATAGCTTACTTTCTTGTACCACAGATAAAGGCAAGGAATGGATGTACTAAGGGAGTAGCAGGAGGGCTTGAAGGATGTGTGCAGTAGTGGACTGGCTAAAAGAAATGACCTGCTTTCATTTAATAAGAAATTTGCCATGTTGATGTTTTACTTTATGACTGCATGACTTTAAGTATGTGTTTGGTATTAAGACCCAAAATATATGATAAGTATGCTATGTGGACCTTTTATATCTATTGTGATTTTTTTTTTTAAGTAAGAAAAAGGTTTTTAAATTCTCTAAGTAAGGCTTCCGCTGTGTTAAGTATGCAAGTGTCGTCAAGTAACCCCCGTCGCCTTAGCAGGAGGGGCGGGGCGTTACATCTTGGTATCAGAGCCAGGTTAGCCATTCCACTACGCACATGTCAAGCCTCTATCCTGCCGCTCCAACTAAGATTTTATATGCTTAATGTAAAATTTAGTTTTGATGCTTTAATATTATGCATGTTTACTTATTCTTTGTTCTAGTTAATTTAATGTTTTGATGCTTTAATATTATGCATGTTTACTTATTCTTTGTTTTAGTTAATTTAATGTTTGATGCTTTAATATTTTGCATGTTACTTACTCTTGATTTAGTTAATTTATTTTTGATGCTTTAATATTCTGCATGTTTAATTATACTTTGAAATTAGGATAGGTATGCATGATGGTAGGATAGGGATAGTAATAACCTTATGACGGCGAATAGGGATAACGATAACTTATTGTTGTTTAATGAAGATAAGCATGGCTAGGAGACGTACTACCCGAGCAGAGGAGACGGTAACTCCACCAGATCTGACTCAGGTAGTCATCGACCTTCAACGCCAGATCACGGAACAACAACAGATGATCACGACTTTGATGGGTCAACAAGGAACCCCTACTACCCCACCAATAGTTCAGAATGCAGTGCCCATTGTGCCCCTAGTTGCACCAGTACCACCGGTAGCCCCTGCCCCAGTGGTTCGACAGGAGACCTATTTGATTCAGTGGTTGAGACTTAAACCGGAGAACTTCTCGGGTACTTGCGAGCCGTGGGATGCCCAGGCCTGGTTCAAGATCGTAGAAAGCACAGTGGAACTTTTGTACTGGCCTGAATCAGAGAAGATCAAATGTGTATCCTTCTGCTTCTCCGGAGATGCGAGAATGTGGTGGGAAAGAGTTAAAGCGAAGAGGCAAATTAATCTGATGAATTGGACGGACTTCGAGACAGAGTTCTTCGAAGAATTCTTTCATACGCAAGTGACGAACCGGCATTACGACGAGTTTATCGAGTTCCGGCAAGGTGATTTATCAGTGAACGAAGCAGTAAAGCGCTTCAACCGATTAGCACGCCTTTGTCCTGAATTAGTGCATACCGAGAGAGAAAGGGTCAGACTGATGTTGAAGATGCTTCGACCCGAGATAGCACTGAACGTGGCCGGCGGAGTTAATAGGCCGCAGACTACAGATGAATTAGTCAGCAGTGCACTGATTACGGAGCATTATCAGAAAGCGATGAAGGAGAATAAAGGTCAGACACGAGCCGAGGGACAGAAACCCCAGGATACCAAAACAGGCTGGAAAGGGACTTCTACCGGAAAAAGAAAGCAGTGGGACAATGCAAAAAGTGGGTCAGTAAATAAGCAACCGAAATACCCCCAGTGTTCTATTTGTGGGAAGCTGCATTCTGGATTGTGTCACAAAGGTACAAGAAAATGCTACAATTGTGGACAGGAAGGACATTTGGCCAGAGACTGCCCTACTCAGATGCAGGCGCCATTCCAGCAGAACAACCAGAACAGGGGTGCCCCTTCACAACTACACCAGATGCAAACTGCTATAGAAGGGACTTCAATCGGCCAGGGGAGATTGGAAGCCCCGCCAGCAATGACGAATGCCAGGGTTTTTGCGATCACTAGTGAAGATGCGGCAAACGCCTCTACCGTTGTTACAGGTCAGCCGTTTATCTCTAGCCGACATACTAAAGTTTTATTGAATACTGAAGGCAAACCGGTGGTCGAGTCTATCGGGAAACTGAGAAACATTTCATGTCATGGGGTTGAGACTATGTCTGAGCAACTCTCCACCCTGACCATCGCGCCCACCCTATTCGATAATATATTAGAGAAGCAGACCAATGACCAAAACCTCCAAAAGATTAAACAAGAAATATTAGAGGGGAAGAATGATGGATTTCGTACTGCGGACAGCGGAATATTATACCTCAGAGACCGATTATGTATTCCCGAGGATCCTGAATTGCGAAGGAAGATATTAGAAGAAGCTCATTCAACGCCTTATGCAATGCATCCGGGATCCACCAAAATGTACCAAGATTTGAAAAAGAAATTCTGGTGGTTCGACATGAAGAGGGATGTGGCTCAGTACATCAGTGTCTGCCTGACCTGTCAAAGGGTTAAAGCAGAACACCAGAGGCCTGGAGGATTACTGCAGCCTGTCCAAATTCCGGAATGGAAATGGGAGGATATCTCTATGGACTTTATTTCAGGATTACCCAAGACAACAAACGGCTATGACGCTATATGGGTAATCGTGGATAGACTAACTAAATCCGCCCACTTTCTGGCAATTAAGATGACTCATTCAATTGAGCAGTTGACTCAATTATATGTCAAGGAAATTATTAGACTACATGGGGTCCCTAAGACCATCATCTCTGACAGAGATGGTCGTTTTGTTTCGCATTTTTGGGAATGTGTTCAAAGGGCTCTTGGTACAAAGCTATTATTCAGTACTGCCTTCCACCCTCAAACCGACGGACAAACAGAGAGGGTGAACCAAGTGTTAGAAGACATGCTACAGGCTTGTGCCTTGGAATTCAAAGGAAGTTGGTGCCGATATTTATGCTTAGTAGAATTTGCTTATAACAATAGCTACCAGGCTACTATTGGGATGGCACCCTACGAGGCTCTGTATGGTAGAAAATGCAGATCACCCATATGTTGGTATGAAGGCGGGGAAAAGAAAGAGATGGGATTTCAAACGGAGCTTATCGATAACACTACCCGTGTTATACAGAATATCCGCCAAAGAATAGAAACTGCTCAGAGTCGACAGAAGAATTATGCAGATAAGCGACGAAGGCCATTGGAATTCAGTGTCGGAGACTCAGTATTCCTCAAGGTAGCTCCCATGAAGGGAGTAATGAGGTTCGGTAAGAAGGGAAAGCTAAGCCCGCGCTATGTGGGACCATACCAGGTTCTGAAAAGAATCGGCAAGGTAGCATATGAAATAGAGTTGCCTCAAGAGATGTCAGCTATTCATAACGTGTTCCACGTTTCGATGCTAAAGAAATGTATTCCGAACACGGGCAAAGTGATCGAACCACAGACAATACAAGTGCAAGAGGACCTAACCTACGAGAGCCGACCAATTCAGATATTGGATCGAGATGTCAAAAGACTAAGGAACAAAGAAGTACCCTTAGTAAAGGTCCTATGGCAAAATCAACAACACGAAGAAGCCACGTGGGAACGAGAAGATGATATGAAACAAAAGTATCCGGAGCTATTTTAAGTTCGAGGACGAACTTTCTATGAGGTATGGGGTACTGTAACACCCACAAAATTATAAGATAAGTATATGGGTGTTATTTTCTTTAGAACATAAAAGAAGAAGAATCAAAGAAAAAGAAATAAGAGAAATAAAAGAAGAGGTGAAGGTTTGAACCTTGAACCTCCCACAAAGGATAGAAACAAAATTATGTATGTTAACCACTAGGATAGTGAATAATATGTGAAAGGGAAATGATAGAAATTGTAGTTAAAAGTAAAGATATAATTTAGTAAGGGAACAAGAGAAAAACCAATGAGCTTTCTTCCTCTTGTATACCTCTTGGTTAAGAAAAAGAGTAGCAAAAGACAAGTTGTCTTCCTCCCTTTTCCTCTCTATTTTCGTGGAGTTTAAAGAGGATAGTGAAGAGAAGAGTTAAGGGGAAAGGAATGAGGACATCTTTTCATTAAAAAAAAAATATATATACATGTATGCATTAAGGAGGAAGGGAAGCAAAGTTCATCTTTGTAACTTCCACTCACTTAGCATAAAAAGGAAAGGAACTAAAGGATTTCATTTTTTTTCCCCTTCTCCCTCACCCTTTGCCGAGACTAACATCCTCCTCCCTCATCTCCACAAGCCAAGTTTAGGTTTCTCCCTAAGAGAAAACTAAACTACAAGAAGGAGCCTTCAAGGTGTACCTTTCCAAGCAAGAGAAATCAAAAGGAGAGCTAGAAGAAGAAGCTCCCTACTTCCTCTTCACCAAGGGTACCATTTCTTAAGGATTAACAAGTGAACATTAGGTAAGCTTCCCCTCACCTGTGGTACAATAGTTTGTATGGTTTTTCATGGAGTTAGATCGCTTAAAAACCTAGGACTTGCCTTAAGAAAATTCGGCCAAAAGAAGAAGAAGAGTTTAAGAAAGTTGTAATTAGATACGCTTACTACCTTTCTTGTGAATTGTATTTTATGTAAAAAGTTAATCTAAGGTTTCCATGCTAGAATAATTAATGAAAAATTAGTTTCATGATTTACATGTTTCGGCCAAGCATGAACAAGAAGACTAGGTAAGTTCAAGACTCAAACTAAGCATGTTTTCTTATTCTTTTTGTTATGTACCCTATGATAATGAGGTTGTTAACTTTCCTCTTACTTGTATGTTGTTTGAAACTCCATTTACATGATCATGAATATTCAGCCAAGTAAGGAGTAAAGGCCTAGGAGAGTTTTAAACCTAAGACCAAGCATGCTAAGATTTTTCCTAAGACAAGACATGAAGCTAAAATGTTATGCTATGATTGTATGTTAGTTATGAATTTTATTTCATGCTTATGAGGGTTCGGTTATGATGAGAGTTGAAGTCTAGGAAAGTTGAAACCAAGGCTAAGAGGCTCATGACCTTCTTGATAATATAATTTGAAACTAGTTGATGTTTTATGGTTGCTTGTTATATAGAATTTTGAATACATGTAACTTTCGGCCACATTAGGTTTTAAAGCTAGTATGTGTAGGTTTTTTATTAACTAAGTTTACTCATGTTGTTCCTTGTTATGAAGCCATTAAAATTGTGTAGGGTTTCCATGCTCTTGTGCCACTAGAAACTTAGTTTCATGCTTGTTAAGTTTCGGCCACTACAAGTTTAAAGGGTCTAGAGAAATTTGAATCCAACTTATACATGCTTATGATGTCCTTGAGATATATGCTATGAAATGTAGTTGTGGTTCTCATGCTCTCATGTCACTAAAAATCTAGTTCCATGATTTACATGTTTCGGCCCCTACAAGTTTAAAGGCTTAGAGAAATTAGAACACAACTTATATATGCTTATGATGTTCTTGTGATGTATGCTATGGAATGTAGTTGTGGTTTCATACTCTTATGCCACTAAAAACCTAATTCCATGATTGTTAGGTTCGGCCACCTTGAATTAAGGGGTCTAGGAAGTTTGAAATTTTAAACAAACATGCTTATGTTGTTCCTCATGAAAATGTATAACATGTTGGCTTAAGGTTCAACACCTCTATGCTACTTGTAACCTAGGATGAGATAAGCTAGGGTTCGGCCATGATATGATTAGGAGCTTAGGGAACTTAGAACCCAAACTAGATGTGCTTAAGTAGTTCCCTATGAAATATAATATGATATGAGTGTAGGGTTTACATGTTTACATGTTGCTTAGAACTTGATTCCTCTTCATGAAAGGTTTCGGCCATGAAATAATTGGAAACCTAGGAGGGCTTAAAAATTTAGGTTAACATGCTTATGATCTTTCTTATGTTAGTATGTGAAGATATCATGAAAATTTTTATGTTGTCTAGAGATCATGTGGTCCTTTCATGACTTTCGGCCATATGGGTTTAGTGACTAGATATACCTCACATGCTATGAAGGGATGATATTTAATGATTCCATGAATGATTATGTCTTTATAGGATATGTGTTATGCTCTTCATGTATGCTTATGACCCATGTATGTATGTACTATGTGCTCAAACATGCTTACTTTATGACATGATAAAATGATACGTTCGTTATGCAAACCTATGATTCATGCATGTGCTGTGTGCCCAAATATGCATGCTTTAAGATAAGTGATATGTTCATGATGTATGTTATGATTCATGCATGTGCTGTGTGCCCAAATATGCATGCTTTAAGATAAGTGATATGTTCATGATGTATGTTATGATTCATGCATGTGCTGTGTGCCCAAATATGCATGTTTTATGATATGTTAAGAAATATGATATGCATGAAATGATAAGAACTATGATATGTAAGTTAAGTCATGCTACTTTACTTTATGTATGGCTTGTACCAAGGGTGAGCTCCATAAGCGCCCCGGGGTCGATGGACTAAGAAACGGGCCTCGTTAGGGATGGGCTCCTAAGTGCCCCTAGGTCGATGGACTAAGAAACGGGCCTAGTATGCATGCCTTGTAGGGTTCAAGACTTGCTACCTTGGACCTACATAGGGCGCGCGCATTTATGTATGTGGTACAAGCCGGGGCCCCAAATCATGTTGAGATTATGTTTAAGTATGTATTGTATAAGTTTTCAAAAGAAATGTTGCATATGTTGCATGATATATGTTTAGGGATGTACCATGATTATACTTTATGATTACGCCATGCTAGTTATGATGATGTTATGTTATGACAGGATACGTTTGATGATCATGATATGTTATGCCATGATACTTTATGTTATGTTATAATATGCCATGATATGCTCTTAACAAGATACACTTGTCTTTATGTCTTATGACTTGTGATTTTAATATGCTTGACGGTTTTTGTGAGTAGGAAAGGAACTTACTGAGCCATGAGTGCTCATAGCTTACTTTCTTGTACCACAGATAAAGGCAAGGAATGGATGTACTAAGGGAGTAGCAGGAGGGCTTGAAGGATGTGTGCAGTAGTGGACTGGCTAAAAGAAATGACCTGCTTTCATTTAATAAGAAATATGCCATGTTGATGTTTTACTTTATGACTGCATGACTTTAAGTATGTGTTTGGTATTAAGACCCAAAATATATGATAAGTATGCTATGTGGACCTTTTATGTCTATTGTGATTTTTTTTTTAAGTAAGAAAAAGGTTTTTAAATTCTCTAAGTAAGACTTCCGCTGTGTTAAGTATGCAAGTGTCGTCAAGTAACCCCCGTCACCTTAGCAGGAGGGGCGGGGCGTTACAAAAGATACAATTTATTTATTGGACTCAATGGGTAATAAGAACCGAGATAACGCTTGGAAAATTACAGTGTGCAAGTATGTTTTAGATTATGTAGATTGTGAATAGATTGATTAGCAAATATGAAATGAAATAAGTTCTATTTTTACAATGTAGTGGAGTGAGGATGTACCTTTGTATGAGGGGTAATCCAAAACGACCAACTTTCAAACAGTTGACGGTATGTCTTATTGAAAACATGCATTTTTGGTTCTTATATATTTGGTTTTTCACTTTGCATTAACTTTGATTCATCAGGGCAATCTAAAACAACAAGGTTGTGTTGAATGTGGATATTGTGTCATGCGGTACATGAAAGAGATTGTTGAATGTGAGGATCTACAGTTGGAGAGGAAGGTGTGTGAATTTCTTCCATTTTGAACAGGAATGCACATACTGAATCAAATCGATATAGTGTTGCACACTGAATCAAATCATTCACGCCCTGCTACTACTTTCTTCTCATGCTTTGATATGACTTCTTTCCTTCTTTTTTTTCCTCGCCCTTAGATGACACCCTGTTTATGGTTTTATACAAAACTGTATTATGCATAGTTCTATTAGTAGCTAGGGGAAATTAGTAACTGATTTTGGGCTAACATGCGTACTTTCCTATGGGAAGAGGGGAAAGGTGAATAGGGGTACGTTTTTTGAGTTATTTGTCTATACAAAGTGTGTATGTGCTTAGTAATGGGGGGGTTGAGTATTCTGCAAAATCCATTCCAAATTGGGCTTCTGTAGCCACTGAGCTTACTTCAAGCATCCAAGTTGCTGGGTTATACTTCTCTTTGATTTTTAGGATTCCAGAAATTGCCTATAAAACATAACAGATTTTTTGCAAAAGTTAGCTACAGATATGTTAAGCAACCTGAGCTTCACACAACCTGAGCTTACTTTAGGCAGATTTTTTTAAGATTCCAAAAATTATCTTTTGTGATAGATAATGCTTACTTCAGTTAGCTTACTTCAAGTATTGCTGGTCTCCAGTTAGCTTACTTCAAGTGTTGCTGGACTTCACACAACCTGAGCTTACTTCAGGCAGATTTTTTTAAAAATATTCTTTTGTGATAGACAATGCCTCAACTTTTAGTCCAGTAAAATAATGAGCATGTAAGGCCCAAATTTATTTAGGCTTCTGTGACCCACATGTTATAATTCGAACAAAATTGTTACTATAAGAGTGCATATAAAAATATATATTTATTTGTCTTATCATGCTTTTGTTAATTTAATTCATGATTTTTTTTTTGTCAACTTACTGTGTTTTGATTTAAAGTTTTCAGTTACAAAACATAACATGATGGTTATTTCTAAATTACAGTTTGCAGGTTGTGTGAAGAACCAGTACTATACGCAGACATAATATGATGAAGTGAGAATTGAATAGAGTGAATTTGTGTACTCGTTCTTGGAGTGAATTGCAGGTTGTGTGAATGAACCAGTACATGTTTTTAGTTTTTTATGGCTTATTTTGACCATATTTAGGGAGATTTGTTTTGTATAAACATATGCTGAAATCAAGGCTTATGAAGTTACCTTTTGTGATGCTCAAAATTACTGAAGTCTAAAAATAATGAAGTAAAAAGAGAAAAAATACTTCACTTTATTCATAAAATCCGAAGTAAAATCTACTTATAACTTCGAAGCAATACAATTTGTTGCTGTAAAATAGTATCAACTACTTCGGTTATTACCAAAAATTCCGAAGTAGTATCTATCTATTACTTCGATCCAGAACGGAGCTAAATGTAATTTAATCGATAATTACTTCAGGAATTAACGATATATGTCGAAGTAAAAGTAATCCATTACTTCATTTTTAACCGAAGTTAAAGTAGGTATATTACTTCACAACAAATATTAAACGATGAAGTTGAAAAGGATTAATTACTTCGGTGTTTTTAAAAATCGACGAAGTTAAATGCACTTTTTACTTCGTAATATGTCCGTTTTTCTGATGCGACTTCGTTTTTCTGATGTACTTTTTAAAAACCCAATACGACTTTATTTTTCTGGGCCTATGACTTCGGAGTTTATCCGAAGTAAAATGAATCTTTTTACTTCACGCGTGTCTACTTCGGTAAAAATAGGTCTTTTACTTCAGGTAATCAACGAAGTAAAAAGTCATTTTTCACATAGTGATTATTTATGCATCTAGTACAGTCACATCTCATGTAGTCCATATGCCCTACTGCCATATTTTAACCTACATCTTCTTGACCCTTAGGATAGACACTACCAGAGGGATAGTCATCTCTCTTACCCTATATGACGAGTTTGGGCAGTGCAACCTTAAATTAGCCCGTGTTCATGTCACCGATGAGGGGATTCTAACCTGGAGGGGTCGACCACAGCTAATCGCTGCCTCGATTGATCCAGAGGCTGAGGATGCACCGCCCGACATTGTCCCGGGCGAGGGAGAGGAGTGGCCCAACTTCTTAATTGAGTTTTTCGGAGATCCATTACCTTCCACCTCCGCCGGGCCTTCCACTTCAGCTGGACCTTCGACTTCGGCACCACTTTTTGTCGAGGACAGACTCATTCGTCTCGAGGTTCGGTCCATTCAGATGCGACGGGCTGTTCTAGATAGTCATCGCTTCCTCCGATCCCTACAATCCGAGATAGCTGTCGGATTCGCTTCTCTCCGGGGTGAGATTCGTCGCCAGGGACAGCCTGCACCCGAGCAACCCCTTGCACCGCCTCCAGCTGACGACCCTCCAGCTGATGACCCTACTCTTTGACGCTCTCATCTCATGCATTGGATTTTGGACACAAACACTTTCATTTCCTCGTCTAGTTGTACTTATGCTTAGAAGAATTCAGTTACTCTGTTTATTTCTACTTACCAGTCTTTTTATGTTCTTCTATTTTGCTTAATATGTGTTGGGTAGAATAGATCTTGTTTTTCAAACAAATTTCCTACATCTAATTTTAAATCCTTTTATCTACAAAATTGCTTAATTTTAAATTATCTTTTAAAATTCTAGGAAAAATAATGTTTTCAGAATCTCAATCTTATTAGTCTTTCAAAATTTGGACTTAGCCTAGTATATTCCTCTTAGATATCATGCTCCCCTAGCTCCAGCCAGAGCATCTCACAAACACACTAGGCATAACTTGTTTATGTTTGAAAGAAACTTAGACTGGCGTGAGATGCATAGGGTACAGCCTGGACTCCAGAATGCTTATCTCTGTGCATCATAGTGAGTCTGGGTGTTAAAAACTAACGTTACATTAATCAATTTAAATGATCCATCCCTAGTCAAAACTAACTGGATTACGAACTTAACTTGACTAACCAAGTGAAAACTGTTGCCCTCAAGGTATTCAGCCAGTAGCTAAAGGTTAGACAGTTGGTGGAGGATATTAAAATTTCAAATTAACTCAGCTTGCACTTTAAGACTCTGATACTCTGCTAAAGGAAATTGATTAATTTACAATCTATTTAACTCAACTCATGCTTGGACATTAGGGTTTTAAGCTTACTGCTCCTCCCTTGCTTCTAAGGATTTTCAAATTATTAAAAATGTCTTTTTGACTTCTATAACCTTCCTCAAAATTAACTTTTTTAATTTATTTCAAAAATTAAGATCTCAAGTTAACCCAACATTCAAAATTAACTTCAAAATTAACTTTTTCAACAAAGCCTTTCAAAATCTCTCTTTTTCAAAACTTAGCCTACTATTTTCGAAACTTGCCTTTCGAAAATCGCTTGTTTCAATTTTTCAAAATTAAACCCAACTTTGCACAAATTCTGGA
This sequence comes from Zingiber officinale, assembly GCF_018446385.1. Classification (NCBI taxonomy): domain Eukaryota; kingdom Viridiplantae; phylum Streptophyta; class Magnoliopsida; order Zingiberales; family Zingiberaceae; genus Zingiber; species Zingiber officinale. Next base: position 50,461,352 of record NC_055986.1, on the reverse strand, counting down.
TAAGTAAAAAGAGCTCTTCAACACTAAAGTAATTTTCAAGTAAAACCTATATGAAATGTCATTTTAAAGTACAACTTTTTGGTTGAAAACGTAATTTATTAGTTTTAAAAACTTAGACCTTTCATCTTGTCTCTTTCCTCCAACAAAGTTTTTTTTGATAAATGGCAAAGGGGGAGAGTAAGATAAATTCAAAATTAAGTGATAAGAAAAATAGAGCTCTCATTAAGGGGGAGCCTTACACACTATGTTTTAGCTTAAATCATGCATGCACTGTCTATAGCATGCTTATCTTAATTTTGTGCATCTTGTTTTACTTAACTTTGAATTTTTGTTGCCATAATAAAAAAGGGGGAGATTGTTGGTGCGGGAAGCATCCGACAATCAAACCTAAGTTTTGATAATGACAAAGGGATTCAAAGTTAAGATTCCTTGTTATCTAATGTGTTTAAATGAGATTGCAGGAAAGTCCTAACTGTGGTTAGCCAGGTGAAAAACCCTAGGGGGTGGTAACCCTAGGTGGTAGAAAACCCTAAGGGGCGGTAGCCTTAGGTCCTAGGGGGTGGTAACCCTAGGTGAAGGAAAACCCTAGGGCGCGATAACCCTAGGTCCTAGGGGGTGATAACCCTAGGTGGAGAAAAACCCTAGGGGGTGGTAACCCTAGGCAGAAAGTCCAGTCTGTCTGGAGGACCGGACTGACACCAGGTAATCTCTCCTGAGGGGAGTAGGTGAGGACGCGTTCCCCGCAGAGGGAACAGTAGGCGTCGGGTTGACCTAGGGTTTTCGGTTGGAAATCTGAAATCATACCCAGATAGTCCGATGACTGTCATACATTTAATTTATCATGTTTACATCTGTTCTAACTTTGTCTTGCAGGGTACGATGTTATTTTGGGACTAACATATCTTGCAGGTACAAAAGGAACAAGTTTAGCCTCGGATGAACAGTGTCCGAGGCGTCTCCATGGAGCTTGGAGGCACCTCGGGTGGAAGTCGAAGCCAGCTATCAAGAGGAGCTGGAGGCACCTTCATGGGGACAGAAGGAGCCTTGGACCACGGCGTGGAGGTGCCTTGGAGTGGCTTGAAGCCGCCTTCAAGTGGATGAGGTGCGACCAGTTCGATGCTGATCCATGCGGCTGACTTGGGAGGATTGGAGGCGCCTTGGATGGTAATGGAGGCTCCTCCAGCACTGTATAAAAGAGGAGTTCGAGCAGCTCCATCAAAAATCAACAAAACAAGCGATCCTTCTTCCGTATGCTGCTCAAGAGTGTTAGTTAGAACCCTAGAGCCAATCATTTGATAATTGTTGTATGGACTCGTTGTATCATATTCTTGTATATAAATAAAGACATTTGTTTTTTTTTTTGTTATTATACTTACTTGTATTAGTGTCAAATAACTAAGTATAATAGCGTCCTTGAGTAGAAGGTTCTTACCTATATCAATCGATTGGTTGAATCGATAGTGAGATGATATAGGGAACATTACTCTTAATCATTCCTAGTCGAGTATTAACATTCAGGGACAATATTAATGCAACGAGACTAGCATGTAGGTCAACTCGATGACTTGATCTCACAAGTCATGGATATGGAGATATCAAGTTGACACATGGGTATGCATTGGAGAATGTATACTGAATGACCCACCCTGAGAAAGTATCATGGATCGTTATATGAGTGTCATATACTTTCTCATGTGGCTATTAGTATGACTATTAGTCCTTGGACTTGAAGTCACCATGGTTCCCTACATAAGGAGTTACGTACTTTGGCTTCGTCAAACGTCACCCGTAACTGGGTGGACTATAAAGGTGATTACTGGGTATGTAACAAATTATGCGGAGGGATGTGAGTGATGTAGATGGGATCTATCCCTCCTATATGACGGGAGTGACATCGATATTCTTGATAGAGTGAGACAACGAAGTGCATGGCCATGCCCAAATGAGTCAATATGAGATATTGAGTTCATTTAATTGAGTGAGTCTACTTAGAGTTCAAGATTTAGATTGATTAGAGGATGACACGGTCTATGCCTCACATTGATCAATCTAGATATCTAGGATAGAAGGACAATGTCATATATTGTGAGGAATCACAATTAGTAGTCACAAGGTGATGTTGGATCTCAACATTCTTATAACTTGGATAGTAATGATGTGTTGCTAGATACCGCTCATTACTTATACTTCTAAATTGGTTTAGGAGCATTGCCAACGTTATAAGAACCTATAGGGTCACACACAAAGGGCAATTAGATGGAGATTATGTTCATTTGATGAACCTAAAGGATTAGGTTCATGTGATGAACCTAATTGGATTAAGGGTAATCCAAATTGAGCTAATTGAGTTGGACTCAATTTGGTTCATGTGTTAAGTGAGTCTAATTTGGACTTAGACTCATTTAATTAATTTAATTCAATGAATAGAGATTTATTAAATTAAAATTGACTTGAACCAATGGTTAGATTAGATCAACGAAGGGAGAGAAGTAGTCAAGTTTGACTTGACTTGAGAGGAAGATGAAGGGTCAAGTTTGACTTGACCATTTGTCACCTCATTGGTGAGTTGGCATTAAGTGGACTAATGATGATATGCCACATCATCAAGACCACTTCATGGTGTGTCACCTCATGAGGGAGATCAAGAGTTTTTGACTCTTGAAATTCCATGGAGTATATAACTCCTCACTTGAAGGTGGCCGACCACTTTTGGTGGAGTTACAAGTGAGAATTGATTCTCATTCATTCATTCTTCTTCCTCAAGCTCTCAACCTCTCTCCCTCTCCTCATCTTTGCCGAGACCATCAAGGGTGCTAGCACATCCTAGTGGTTTCTCTCCATCTCTTGCTTGTGTGGATACACATAGAGGAGTATCTACCTTGATACTCTTGAGATCCGGCGAACTTTGGACGAGCGGGATTAAGTGAAGGGCTTCGCATCAAGGGTAAAGATCTTATCTTGTAGATCTAGGCTTAGAAACTCGTACGTGAATGTTTTTTGAAATTTTATTTTTCGCACGGATCCGGTGGCTGGGGTTTCAGGGTTTCTGCAACGCAAAAAGCGGTTTTTGCGGCCCAAAAAACCCAACAGTGGTATCAGAGCCACGTGCGAAGCGCGTACGAGTTTTAATTTGTATTTTTATGAAAATTACAGATCTGTAACTTTCTGTAAAATTATGATTTTTATAGTTTTTATGGGTATTTTTCTCGTAGAAGCGAAGCACAAGTGTTTAGACACTTGTAGGCTTCAACTACCGAGAAGATCTTTTCGAAACGGCAAGGTTTCGCCCCAAATCTTTTTGGGACAGTGGGCTAAGGTGCTGTAGGATCGCTAAGGAACACTCACGATGGTTATATCGCAGGTAGGGGTGCTTCGCCTAACCCCGCAAGGGGATTCGTTCCGCGATTGCGCCCGAAAAACGCTAAACGGGACCGCCGAGAATTTTTATTCATAAAAATTATAAAAATTGTAATAAAAATATATAAATTTATAGAAATTGCATAATTTATAATTATGTATTATTTTGTGATGGTCATGACCCAAAAGACCCAATTAAATTGGAAATTGTGTTGTAATTCATAATACGACCTGCGTGTCGTCGTGTGATTGTGTGTGTTGTATATTTGATACGCGACCTGCGCGTCGTGCCTTTCTATTTATTTATTCTTGTTGTAAATTAGTTTAGACTCGAATGTAACTCGAGTTTCACCATTGTAATGTACAAAAATGGAGCGGTGGAAGGTCCACTCGAGACGGAGTTACGAGGAGGGCGCGAGCAACACAAGGTGGTCAAAAGGAAGGAGCTTGAGAAGCTGTTGACCTTAGGTTGACCATCTGATCTTCTCATTGGCTTGAGAAGATTGTAGTAGGGTCATGACTAATCACAAAATATTTAATTAATTACTTGTGTGTGTATATGTGATGCAGGCTAGAATAAGTAATTAATTAGCGCCTTAACGATTCGATTCGATGAATCGAGTACATGATGCGCCCTAACGATTAGATTATATCTAAATCGAGTATATGATACACCTCGTCGATTAGATTAGATGTTAATCATGACAACTCGTAATGCCTACCATGTCATGATACCTATCATTACCTCGATCACATGTAGTTGTTGAATCTGCCAAAGCAGAGCAACACATATTATCTTGGTAGGGTACGGAGGGACAATCTTGGTCCCGCCTATCAACTCATGGGTGAGTAAAACTCAATTAGATTGAGTATAACTAGTTAAATCAAGTTTAACTGTAGGCATTTATCCAATAGTTGGAAGATAGGATAAAATCACGTTTATATTAACTCTTGGGTGTATTAGCCAAAGCTAACTCGAGTTTTAATATAAATGCAGATCTTGATCCTATAAACAAGAGTTGCATAGAGATGTAATTGGTAAATTAGTTACCTACCGATCATACTAAGTCTTGGGCGATTTAGCCAAAGCTAACTCAAGGCGTAGTATGATGTGGATCTTGTCTCACATGAATTATATTCAGTGAGAGCATCATTTAATTAAAGGCCTAATTAAGTGATTACTAGAATATGATGTTTATTTATTTTCTGCATTTTTCTATTGTAGATTACCATGACGTCAAACACGAACACCTTCTCTCTGCGTTCTGTCCTTGACAAGGACAAGCTCAACGGAGCAAATTTCCTGGACTGGTACAGAAATCTGAGAATAGTTCTCACCCAAGAACGTAAACTGTACGTTCTGGAGCAGCCCATTCTGGAGGCTCCTCCTGCCAATTCCCCACGAGTTGACAAAGATGCTTATAAGAAGCATCAAGATGACGCATTAGATGTGTCATGTCTTATGCTTGCAACCATGAACTCTGAGCTTCAGAAGCAACATGAGTTAATGGGTGCTTATGATATGGTTGAACATCTTCATCAACTATATCAAGGACAAGCACGGCATGAGAGATTTGAGATCTCAAGGGCACTATTTTAGTGCAAGATGTCAGATGGGGCTCCCGTAGGTCCATATGTACTCAAGATGATTGGGTACATAGAGAATCTACAGAGGTTGGGATTCCCACTTGGCCAAGAGCTTGCCACTGACCTGATCTTGCAGTCTTTGCCAGAGAGCTACAGTCAGTTTGTCATGAACTACAACATGAACGAAATTGACAAGCCACTGCCCGAACTGCTTAGTATGTTACGAACTGCTGAGCTCAACCTTAAGAAGGTTAAGCCCAACTCTATTCTGATGGTTCAGAAACACAAGGGCAAGGGCAAGGGCAAGGGCAAGCCTAAAGGCAAGGGAAAGTCCCAAGCCAAGGGCAAAGGCAAAGCACTGAAGCCTAAAGGAGGAGTCGCCATGGATGCTACCTGCTTCCACTGCGGTCAGACCGGGCACTGGAAGAGGAACTGCAAAGTCTACCTGGAAGATCTTAAGAAGAAGAGAAGTGAGACTTCCACTTCAGGTATATATGTTATAGAAGTCAATCTATCTATTTCTTCATCATGGGTATTAGATACCGGATGTGCTTCTCACATTTATACTAATGTGCAGACGCTGAGAAATAGCAGGGCATTGACGAAAGGCGAGGTGGACCTATGCGTAGGCAATGGAGCACGGGTTGCTGCTGTTGCTGTAGGGACTTATTTTCTATCTCTGTCCTCTGGGCTTTATTAGAGTTGGATGATTGTTGTTATGTGTCTTCTTTAACTAAGAACATTATATCAGTTTCTTGTTTGGACAAGAAAGGGTTTTCATTTATAATAAAGAACAAATATTGTTCAGTTTATTTAAATGATATGTTCTATTGTAGTGCACCTCTGATGAACGGACTCTATATTCTAGACCTTGAGAGCCCTATCTATAACATAAGTATCAAGAGGTTCAAGTCAAATGACATGAACCAAACCTATCTCTGGCATTGTCGCTTAGGTCATATAAATGACAAGCGCTTATCCCAGCTCCATAAAGATGGTTTGCTAGAGTCATTTGATTTTGAATCATATGAGACATGCAAGTCATGCCTACTAGGCAAGATGACCAAGACTCTCTTTAGTGGACACAGTGAGAGAGTGATTGACTTGTTAGGTCTTATACATAGTGATGTATGTGGCCCTTTCAATGTCACTGTTAGAGGTGGTTATAGGTATTTCATTACATTTACTGCTGACTTCAGTAGATATGGCTATGTGTATTTGATGACACATAAGTCCGAATCCTTTGAAAAGTTCAAAGAATTCAAGAATGAAGTACAAAACCAGCTTGGCAAGAGTATTAAGATACTTCGATCAGATCGAGGTGGTGAATACCTTAGCCATGAGTTTCGTGACTATCTAGCTGAGTGTGAGATTCTATCTCAACTCACTCCTCCTGAAACACCATAGTGGAATGGTGTATCCAAAAGGAGGAATCGTACCTTATTAGATATGGTACGATCTATAATGAGTCACACAGATCTTCCTATGTATTTTTGGGGCTATGCTCTAGGCACAGCAGCCTTCATATTCAACCGAGTTCCATCTAAGGTTGTAATAAGGACACCATATAGGATATGGACTGGGGGAGATGCCCAGGTGTCTTTTATGAGGATTTGGGGTTGTAAGTCTTACGTTAGACGTCAAGTCTCAGACAAATTGGGACCCAAATCCGACAAGTGCTATTTTATCGGATATCCCAAGGAAACTAAGGGATATTACTTCTACATTCCTAGTCAACACAAGGTAGTTGTGGCTAAGACTGGGGTATTTCTAGAAAGGGATTTTGTTTCTAGAAAGACTAGTGGGAGTACGTTTGATCTTGAAGAAATTCAAGATGCGAACAATAGCACTGAAGCCTCGATGGAAGTTGAACTGGAACCACAAAGTGTTGTGGATGATGTTTTTCCACAAGGAGTTGAGGAACAACAACCAGTTCAAGTAGACACACCTCTTCGCAGGTCTGATAGGGTACGTCGTCAGCCTGAGAGATATTCATTTCTCTTGTCTGACCATGATGACGTTGTGCTCATAGAGGATGAGCCCACCTCCTATCAAGAAGTTGTGATGAGACCAGATTCTGAGAAATGGCTACAGGCCATGAGATCCGAGATGGAATCCATGTACACTAACCAAGTATGGACTTTAGTTGATCCACCTGAAGGGATCAAACCCATCGGGTGTAAGTGGGTCTTTAAGAGAAAGACTGACATGGATGGACTTATCTATAAGAGTCGCTTGGTAGCTAAAGGTTTCAAGCAAATTCATGATATTGACTATGATGAAACCTTTTCTCCAGTAGCGATGTTTAAGTCCATTCGGATCATGTTTGCTATTGCAGCATACCATAACTATGAGATATGGCAGATGGATGTCAAAATCGCGTTTCTGAATGGAAACTTGCTCGAGGATGTGTACATGACACAACCTGAGGGTTTTGTAGATCCACAGCATACTAGCAGAGTATGCAAGCTGCATAGGTCCATTTATGGACTAAAGCAAGCTTCTCGGAGCTGGAATATTTGATTCGATGATGCAATCAAACAGTTTGGTTTCATCAAGAATGAAAATAAACCTTGTGTCTACAAGAAGGTTGAAGGGGGCATAGTTGTCTTTCTCATATTGTATGTGGATGATATACTGCTCATTGGGAAATACATCCCTTTGTTTCAGTCTGTCAAGACTTGGCTAGAGACTTGTCTCTCAATGAAGGACTTAGGTGAAGCATCCCGCATTCTAGGCATACAGATCTATAGAGATAGATCTAAGAGGTTGCTTGGCCTAAGTCAGAGTACATATATTGACAAGGTACTCCTACGGTTTGCCATGCAGAACTCCAAGAAGGGATTTCTGCCGATGTTACATGGCGTGAGTCTTTCGAAGACTCAAGGTCCATCTTTTAGAGAGGAGAGAGACCACATGGATCAGATCCCTTATGCCTCAGCTATAGGATCTATCATGTACGCCATGTTATGTACTCGTCCTGATGTCTCGTATGCTTTGAGCATGACGAGCAAATACCAGTCAGATCCAGGTGAAAGTCACTGGATAGCGGTCAAGAATATTCTTAAGTACTTGAGAAGGACTAAAGAATATTTCTTGATATATGGAGGCGATGATGAGCTAGCTGTAAAGGGTTACAGTGATGCCAGCTTCTAGACCGACCAGGATGATTATCGATCGCAGTCAGGGTTCATGTTTTGCATAAATGGTGGTGTTGTGAGCTGGAATAGTTCGAAGCAGGACACAGTAGCTGATTCTACGATAGAGGCAGAGTATATTGCTGCATCAGAAGCAGCAAAGGAGGCAGTTTGGATCTGCAAGTTCATCACTGAACTTGGGGTGGTTCCTAGCATCGCTGACCCTATTGAGCTCTATTATGACAACAATGGAGCAATTGCACAGGCTAAGGAACCTCGCTCACACCAGCGGACTAAACACATACTACGGCGCTTCCATCTCATTCGAGATATTATCGAGAGAGGAGATGTGAAGATTTGCAGAGTACCTACAGAGGCTAACATCGCAGATCCCTTGACCAAGGCTTTGGCACAGAGAAAGCATGATGGTTACACTAGGTCATTGAGGCTTAGTGCTTACACTGATTGGCACTAGTGCTAGTGGGAGATTGTTAGTTAGAGCCCTAGAGCCAATCATTTGATGATTGTTGTATGGACTCGTTGTATCATATTCTTGTATATAAATAAAGGAATTTGTTTTTTTTTGTTATTATACTTACTTGTATTGGTGCCAAATAACTAAGTATAATAGCGTCCTTGAGTAGAAGATTCTTACCTATATCAATCGATTGGTTGAATCAATAGTGAGATGATATAGGGAACATTACTCTTAATCATTCCTAGTAGAGTATTAACATTCAGGGACAATATTAATGCAACGAGACTAGCATGTAGGTCAACTCGATGACTTGATCTCACAAGTCATGGATATGGAGATATCAAGTTGACACATGGGTATGCATTGGAGAATGTATACTGAATGACCCGCCATGAGAAAGTATCATGGATCATTATATGAGTGTCATATACTTTCTCATGTGGCTATTAGTATGACTATTAGTCCTTGGACCTGAAGTCACCATGGTTCCCTACATAAGGAGTTACGTACTTTGGCTTCGTCAAACAAATGGGTGGACTATAAAGGTGATTACTGAGTATGTAACAAATTATGCGGAGGGATGTGAGTGATGTAGATGGGATCTATCCCTCCTATATGACGGGAGTGACATCGATATTCTTGATAGAGTGAGACAACGAAGTGCATGGCCATGCCCAAATGAGTCAATATGAGATATTGAGCTCATTTGATTGAGTGAGTCTACTTGGAGTTCAAGATTTAGATTGATTAGAGGATGACACGGTCTATGCCTCACATTGATCAATCTAGATGTCTAGGATAGAAGGACAATGTCATATATTGTGAGGAGTCACAATTAGTAGTCACAAGGTAATGTTGGATCTCAACATTCTTATAACTTGGGTAGTAATGATGTGTTTCTAGATACCGTTCAGTACTTATGCTTCTAAATTGGTTTAGGAGCATTGCCAACATTATAAGAACCTATAGGGTCACACACAAAGGGCAATTAGATGGAGATTAGGTTCATTTGATGAACCTAAAGGATTAGGTTCATGTGATGAACCTAATTGGATTAAGGGTAATCCAAATTGAGCTAATTGAGTTGGACTCAATTTGGTTCATGTGTTAAGTGAGTCTAATTTGGACTTAGACTCATTTAATTAATTTAATTCAATGAATAGAGATTCACTAAATTAAAATTGACTTGAACCAATGGTTAGATTAGATTAACCAAGGGAGAGAAGTGGTCAAGTTTGACTTAACTTGAGAGGAAGATGATGGGTCAAGTTTGACTTGACCATTTGCCACCTCATTGGTGAGTTGACATTAAGTTGACTAATGATGATATGCCACATCATCAAGACCACTTCATGGTGTGCCACCTCATGAGGGAGATCAAGAGTTTTTGACTCTTGAAATTCCATGGAGTATATAACTCCTCACTTGAAGGTGACCGGCCACTTTTGGTGGAGTTACAAGTGAGAATTGATTCTCATTCATTCCTTCTTCTTCCTCAAGCTCTCAACCTCTCTCTCTCTCTCTCCTCATCTTTACCGAGACCATCAAGGGTGCTAGCACATCCTAGTGGTTTCTCTCCATCTCTTGCTTGTGTGAATACACATAGAGGAGAATCTACCTTGATACTCTTGAGATCCGGCGAACTTTGGATGAGCGGGATTAAGCGAAGGGCTTCGCATCAAGGGTAAAGATCTTATCTTGTAGATCTAGGCTTAGAAACTCGTACGTGAATGTTTTTTGAAATTTTATTCTTCGCACGGATCCGGTGGCTGGGGTTTCGGGGTTTCCGCAACGCAAAAAGCGGTTTTTGCGTCCTGAAAAACCCAACAAAGAGACGTTCCAGAACTGCTGCAGCAACATCCCGATGACCTGAAGCTTCTTATTTAACATTTCTTGTTGTCGGTATAATTATTACTGCTTTTAATTGTACTTAGATTGTAATAGTTTTGCGAGATATAGTTGTTGTCCACAGAAAGCGATCAACGATCGTGGGCCTTAGAGTAGGAGTCGCCCAAGGCTCCGAACCAAGTAAATCACTTGTGTTCGCGTGTTGATTGTTTTATTTCCGCTGCGTTACTTGCCTTCTTTACGAAATCGAAATGAGTGAAAGCCACGAGCGCTATTCACCCCCCTCTGGCGCTTTTCGATCCAACATGAACCACTAGCTAAGATTACTGAGCAAGCAGTTATCAATTTTTTATGGCAGCATATTATTTGCAGATTCAACATTCCTCATAAGATGGTTTCTGATAATGGAAGGAAATTCTAGGGTAGAAGAATTTGAGAATGGTGCTTAGGATATGGTATTATACAGGATTTTACTTCTGTAACTTATCCATAAAGTAACAAACAAGCCAAAGTAACAAATAGAGGAATTATCAGAGGGCTTAAGACTAAATTAGATTATGTTGGGGGGAGCTGGGTAGATGAGTTACCCAGTATATTATGGGCATATCACACAACTCCTCGAGAATCAACAGGTATAACTCCTTTCCACTTAGTGTATGGTGGTGAAGCAGTGACACCGGTCAAAATAGGGATAGAATCAGATCACATGCATTTATATGATGAAGATAATGTCGACCGACATCTTATGGTACTCAACTTGATAGAAGAAATTCGAGATAAGGTAGCAGCTCAACTTATATCATACCGTCAAAGGATGAGGCAAAATTATAACAGAAGGGTTATTCCTAGATTTTTCCACGTAGGTGATCTTGTCTGGAAGCACATTAAGCTAGTTGGGGATGTTAATAAACTAGATCTATAATGGGGAGGACCATTCACGGTGGTATAAAAGCTTGTCTCTAGTTCTTACTATCTAGAAGATGCTAAAGGTCAAAGATTAGATAGACCTTAGAGTGCCAATCATCTACAACCTTATAGAGCTTGACAAGTACGCATGTAACTTACTCTTGTATTTTGCTCAATATATTTATAAAAAGTGCAGGCAGAATTATCCTAGTCAATTAGTCACATTAAAAAGATGACCAGGGACTTTAAATCATACAGTCGATCGGTCATGTTAAACAGACGATTGGAGATTTTAAACCATATAGTCGATCGATCACGTTAAATAGATGACCAGAGACTTTAAACCATACAGCCGATCGGTCATGCCAAACAATGATGGATCATTGGATTAAGTCTAATCTAAATTAGGCTCATTGATCATGCATTAGATGAAGAGCAGAAGGGAGTTAATTTTAAATTGATCATGCATTGGATTAAGACAAATATTAATATCAATTAAGACAATTGACATTAAGATAATTTTCTGAATGAGTACAAAAGAGTTTTTTATTCATTTTCATGAGGATACTTTTGTGTTCTTGCTCTTATTTTTCTTCTTCTTCCACCATGGCCAAAACCTCCCTTATGGTTGCTAGCACAACCCTGGTTGGTTTCTTCTCCACTTCATGAGTTCATGAGACAGACGAAAGACTTGCTCGTGTGGATACCAAAAGAGGCGCGAACACTTGATCATACTGAGATCCAATGAGGACAAAGTTGTAGTCGGGAGTTCGTGTTTACGCAACAAAGTATAACTCTCATCGCAACAAAGACGAACACTTGATTATAGTAGCTACCAGATAGTTGCTACAAAAGTGTAGAAGTTATCCAGTAGTTGCTACAACATGTTTAGGGTGAATTTAAGATTTAAGATTTATACTGTGTAGAATTTACGCAGTAGCTATTACAACGTGCAAAAACTACTAGGTAATTGTTACAATGTATATAAACTATCTAGTAGTTGCTACAACATGTTTAAGATGAGTTTAGGATTAAAGATTTATACTATATGAAGCTACCAGTAATTGTTATAATGTGCAGCAGCTAGCAATAGCTGCTATTATGTGTTTAGTGTAAGTTTAGGATTATTATTTAGGGTTTAAGATATCTGAACACTCTTATATCAAAATGCTATTTATCAATTTGGTCAAAATTATTTAAACTTCATCAAAATAACTCTAAAATAGTTGTAGAAAAAAATAATTAATCAAGTAACGTAGAACCTAGGATAACCAGCTCGACTCCATGGAATTTTTTCACCGATCACCCAGGTAAATCGAGGAAGTATACATGAAAACTCATCCTGATAGTCTGTATTCACATATCTGCTACCCATCAAGGAGATAAAATAGTTGTAGAAACTATTATTATATAACAATATTCAAAAATTTTAAACATAAATCTTAAATTTCAAAAATATAGATCCGTTATATTAATGATCCCCTAGTGCACGGATATGGAGAGAGGTACATGCAGATACATAGACGTCAGACGTATGGTGAAATAAACTCTAAGTCATCAATTTTTGAATAAGTCTTAAATTTCAAAACTTTTACATGTAGCAGTTATCGAGTACTTTTAACATATTATAGGAATTATCCAATAAGATTAATTTTGAAATAAAATTATAACAGGGGCATCTATTTTTTAAAAAAAAAAATGTACGCTCATTAGATTTGTAAATTGAAGATGCTCTTTTTATTTTTTTGCCCAAAATAATAATTAGAGGCGCATTTTAAGTGAAAATAAGATTATACATGCAGTGGAATAAATTATTCTTTCGTTTCATTCCCTTCTTAGAAATCCATCCTTGGATTTTCCTCAGATCCATATATCTGCACTGAAACAAAATTCGACAAAGACATATTTCGTCTTTAATTCTTCTTTAATGGCAGCTCTCTTGTGTCGCCAGGGATGCGGTGGTGAGGTGTGAAGGCAAAACAACTGCTCCCAAATTAATCAAGTGGCCCGCCATATTCATCGCCATCACATGTCTTAGCTAAATGTCATTTTGAAGCCTAAAGTAGATTCCAAAGGACACCGGAGAATCATATATACCTCACATTTTAACATCATATAAAATCTAGGAGTGGATGGATAAGAGTTTAAATTTGTCATGGAAGTATTGTTATTGTAATAAATTTACAAGTGTTAGTGCTAATAATTTGGATACTGAGTCAACAGAACAAGATATGATGAAATCTTTGAGAGGAATAATGCGTTGACGTTGCACCAAAAAAGAAAGCGAAAAAGCTAACCGAAGAAAAGAAAGCAAGAAATGGGCAGGAAATTGCACAAGAACTTTTCCTTTATTCTGCTCCAGGTGTCAGACTCACATGCTGAGAGAGACAAAAAGGCGAGCAGAGCAGCAGCCAGCCAGCCAGCCAGCGGCGGAAGAATACATACAAATCCCCGCGTGCACTGCGACACGGCTGTCCTTCGTCGGCTTCTCCCTCTTTGGCCCTTTGGCACCTTCTTCTCTTCATCATCTTCTTCTTCATTTCTTTCCCCTGTTTCTCCTAACACAGCTGCAAAAAAGGAATGAATATGCATTATTTGATGAAGAATGAGAGAAATTTTGTTTCTCAGGTCTGCGCGATGACTCTCCAGTCAAGAAGGTAAGCCTTTTTGTTATTTTCCCCCCTGCTTTACAGTGTTAATTATCACCAATTTGAAGTTCGGAAGGAAGGATTTTTATTTTCTGTTCTGACTGTTTATTTTTTTATTCTCTTTTCTCCTCCTTTTTAATTACTTATTTTTCTGATGACAATACAGTAGTTTCTTTCCTATACGTGCGCATGCTCAAAATTGCTTTGAGGAAAGGGAGCTTATCTAAGAAAGAAATAATTTGTAGTTGTATAAATAAGTGAATGGTATCTGAATATTTCATACTGAAAAGTAAGTTTACTAAGTTAAAAAAATGCTACAAAAATATGATACATATTTGCAATGGCGGAGCCGGCTCGAATGACCTATCCAGATTGTGAGCCATGAGCACCGTGTCGACACTGTCACCCACTACAAAAAATCCTGAGTGTAGTGATGGACTTATTCTGTCACTAATTATATATAGCGACAGATCCATGATAGATTAACAACGGAATATATTCCATCGTTGATATTTTTACAACAGAATATACAATGCAATCGTTGATTAGCAATAGATTTGTATATTCCGATGCTAAAAATAGCGATAGATTTATATATTCCGATGTTATATTCTATTAAGCTACTTAGCAACAGATTTAAATAAATCTATTGTTAATTAGCTTGAACGGAATTTAGATTCCATAAATAAATTAGCGATGGAGTTTATATAAATTCATCGGTAATTAGCAACGATAAGTTAATATCGGTCGCTAATTTGCAACGGAGATGTATTAGCGATAAACGGAATTTGTCGATATATTGGCGGCGAATATTAGCTAATTTTTGTTAAAAAAAATTTTAAAGCAACTGCCCATTTTCATCCATTTTTCTTGTTTACATCCAAATATAATCAAATATAATTATCATAAACAATGATTTTCATAACAAACTCACAATACAATACATATCAATAAGCTCACAATACAAAATCACATAAACAAATATACATATCAATTTAACCAATACAATTCATACACACACATACAATTCCTCGCTAATGTCAGCCCTACGAATATGGAGAGAGGTACATGCAGGTACATAGGCCATAGGCGCATGGTGGGGTAAATCCCAGATCGTCAATTCCTGATAATCAACCTCTGGCCATTACGCCAAAGATGTCATGCACCCACAGTCTGCGCTACGCCCTCGGGCAAAAAATAAAAAATAACATCAAAAACTTATAAGATCTATTGCATAGTATATCTAAAATTTGGGTACAAAGTTTATATCATCCATACAAGAAATCCTTGATGAAAATTTAATACAAAATAAAAAAATATACTTCACTTTATATTTTGGATATTTGGATATAGTAATAGAAATATGCAACATCAAAAATTATAATACAATTAGAGATACATATAATTTAAAAAAAAAAAGTAATAGCAATATTTTTGATTAAAACACAAAGAAAAATTAAAAACTAAGATAAACGATAACATACGTTAAAATGATTACTCAATGGGGGAATCACAAATCCTGATTTTCCATTGGCAATTCTTATACCTCACTATATGAGGAGGAGGAATTAGCACTTCCCCTGATGCCTAGGGCCCTCATTCGATCAAAGGCAACTTTGGCTTTGAGCCAAGTCTGTAGAGGGAGGTCTTCTTCCTTCCACCAACGACATCATAATAAATGTCATTAACCTTATCAGTGGAAAGAGGTTGTGATCCCTCTCCTTCTGCATTAGGCTAAGACGTCTATGTAACTCTAGTGGGCATTGCTTCTTGTGTCAAAATAATGATTTTATTAACCTCCATATAAAGTCTACAAATATATTCACAAAAGTTAATATTCTTATGTTAATTATTGAGGAACATTGATTGACAAATGACTCATCCTCCTTCTTATGGATCTTGTTAAATACCTCCCAACAATTAACAGGTCTTTGTAATTCAGCAGCCTTTGTATAGAGAATGCAAGTACATTAAAACTAATAAAATAACATATATAAAAAAAATTTATATTTAAATTTACCAAGTCAGAGACATGCTTCATAATAGAATGGGATCCAACAATATGCTTTGTGGATTTGATGCTCGGCCTAGTAGGCTATGAATTGTGATTGCCTCGAGCAATCGATGAATTAGAATCTTAATGTTGGGGAGACCAAATGACTCTCTAAGCCTCCCAAACTGCATCAGGGATCTCAGATGTCCTAGTGCCCCTTTGTCTGCACTTGTATAACATGTCTCTATACGTGCATCAGTTATTCCAAATTTTTTTAAATTCAACCTTATGACCCTCCTCCCAAACATACCTCTACTACAATAATAGATTTTGAGACTTAGTATCGATAGGACTGTTGGCATGTGAGAAAGAAGTAAATCACGTGTATTTTAAAATCTTTTCTTTTGAATTGAAATCAAGTGGGTAGCGGAAATAATAAAAATGAAAAACAAACACACACAATGCTGTAAGTTACTTGGTTTAGAGTCTTCGACGACTCTTACTCCAAGACTCAGGTCCCTTGGATCTATCAATAGGTAATCCATTAAATTCTCTTCCAGAACCACATGAAGAATAATCCAAATATAAATAATTGAAGGAATTGTAATAATCCTACACTTCCTCTATTCAATAATAAGTAATGGATAATTGCAACTTAAATTAAAATATACCAACTTGTAGTAAATGGAAGTTGAAGCTTGGAGTCGGTGTCATAGCATTGTAGTAGAGCAACAATGTAGGCAGGTGTAGTAGAGCAATAGTGAAGCTGCAACGTGAAGACAAAGTCACAAAATGATCGTTGGAGCTCGTGTTGAAGTTTTTTGTGGCTGCTGGTCGAATGTTCTTTTATAGTCATTTTCGGGCACCTAGACCACCCTCGGGTGCCTGGATCGAGGCCTATCCGATCCTGCTTCGTCGCTGACTTATCCATGTCCTGATGCTTGGACCCAGTATGGGCGCTTGGATCACTGATGTGTCCATGCCTAGTCAAAACTTTATCTCTAAAAAATCATCCATCTCTAGGCGCCTACACTGGTCCGAACGCTTGGACTCTGACGTGTGATAGACAATCAACATGCGCCAACTCATCTTCTTGGGTGCCTAGGTTCATGCCAATCCAAGCACCTGGACTCAGTCCGGGCGCCTAGAGACCCTTTTTCAGCTAACTTGCAATTTTGATTTCCTACAAAAACACGTTAGTCCAAGCAATAAAAATTATCCTACAACGGAGTTAGCACATCAAAAAAATATGATCAATTTATAACTTAGATCTTATCTTTTTAAGACCAGGATCTAGTCATGGTCTATCTCAGCTTAGACTTCTTAAATGACTCTAAGCTAAACCGTGCCTATAATCCCACCATGACTCATTCTGATCAGATTTTTCTCCTTCAGTAACTTACCTTCACTTACCATTTGCAGTCACTTGACTTCTTCTTGGCCCACCAGGTCTTCCTACTAGAATTGTAACAACCACCCTCCTTACTACTACTCTGAGGGTGACCGCTACTGATTCTACTAACTACTATACTACCTACTGCAAGACCAGAGATATTTTAAACTATTGGAAAACATATCATATATCAGAACATGCCTCTAAATAGCAGCATAAAATTCCTTGATACTTTTATTTTCTTTCTTGTTTATCTTTTCACAGGATCAAACATGCAATTAAATGAGACAACAAGCATAGCATACAGACACATGTAACTTAAACACTCTCACTGCTTGCTACAACTTTCCTAACTTGCATCTATTAAAGGAAAATAGTTTTCATTCTGCAATTTAAACTTACTGTTCGCATGTTTCAAACTACTGAACATTATACTCAATGCTTCCATAGGACAAAACTCATATAATAATACTAACATGCTAAGCAATTACCAAAATCTGCAAAACCTTTACCATGCTGTATTTATCACCAATGGAAGCTCACGCATGTTATAATAATACCAACATGCTAAGCAATTACCAAAATCTGCAAAACCTTTACCATGCTGTATTTATCACCAATGGAAGCTCACGCATGTTATAATAATACCAACATGCTAAGCAATTACCAAAATCTGCAAAACCTTTACCATGCTGTATTTATCACCAATGGAAGCTCACGCATGTTATAGTATTCATAATTCCATCACTTACTCATATTAAAAATTTAAAGCAACTTACACATGTTATATCTGTAAATACCTACTAATATTTAGCATATACTCCTACAAATCTTACATCTAACCACAATCAACGGAATAGCATACATGGCGATTTCCTACATAGAGCAAACTCATAAACATACCAAAGAATCACCGAGGCTACTTTACAATGAAAACCAAATTCTCATATGCATTTTCTTCCATAAAACATTTAACCATGCATTTAACCATCCGAATGATTCCGAAATCCAACGAAACAAAACAAAACATTTAAACACTTCATAACAGCAAAACAGAAAGAGTAACGAATTTGTATTTCTAAATTCTCCTAGTTATTTAAGAAGAAAACTAAATAAATTAACTTGCAGCAATTTATTAGCTAGATCCCAAGCTTCCATATCCGTCACCACACACACACCATCAATGTCTCCTTGTCGCCTTCTTCTAGGCCACTTTAGCCTTTCCTTTATTTTTATCCATATCTGCAGTAGGAGGAAAAAGTAGTATCTATAAGCTAAAAGCTTAGTAAGTGCTTTCTACTCACAAAATCCGATACGGAATGCATAAGCATAAAAGAAAACAGGGAAATACATGCTCAACATGAAAATAGCAAATAGAACTACATCATGCATCTCTAAAGGAAACAGCAATTTAATTTGCTAAAATTTGCAACTTAGATAAAAGAACTTGTTCTATTTGTTTCCAAATTAATACTCGTATACTTTCAAAATAATATTCAACTTAACTTGGGCCCGGCATTGTACCACTTTGCGCGCCTTTCTTAATGAGAATTGAGGTAGCTAATCCCAAAACCATTAAGACACTTCTAGACCTTATGTCTAGGGGCAACTTGGAGCCCATCCCTTGGACATTATTGTTAGGATCCTTCGTACGGCTAGAGAGGGGGGTGTGAATAGCCGACCCCAATTCGTTCGTTTCTTTCTACAATGTCGAGTTAGCGCAGCGGAAATACAAGAAAGAAACTAAGGAGAAGAAAGCAAACCTCAAACGCAAGGATGTAACGAGGTTCGGAGATGAACTCCTACTCCTCGGCGTGTCCGTGAGGTGGACGAGCCCTATCAATCCGTCGGTGGATGAGTCCCCGGAGAACCGGCTAATAATATACTCCTTGTGGGTGGAGAAACCTCACCACAAAGTATCTTGCAACAGCAAGATAAGTGTACAAGAAATACAGCAAGAAGCAAGAGCAATATGAATGTAAAAACAAACGCTAGCTTGCCTTCGACTGGTTTCCGTTGACGAAGCAGCAACTTCACGGAAGAGCGAGCAGCAGCAGCTGACCCAGTCGTAGAATGAAACTCACGCGAAGCTTCGGAGGAGCTCAACAAAGCTCAAGCACGACTTGGGGAGAGGAGGAGTTCTCGTAAGATGCCCTCAATCCTTTTATACCGACGAAGCGGCGGAGAAGAAATCTGGCCGTTGCGTTGCAGCTAGTGCCCTGACGATGCGTGGACCGATCGAGAACCCATCGATCGGTCCCGGACCGATCGGCTTCATTCAGTAAAGTTGCCCAACTTTCGGTTTCTGATCGGTGCGTGGACCGATCAAGCCACACCGGATCGGTCCGCACCGATCCCACCTCTCCGGCGTCTCGATCGGTCGGAGACCGATCAGTTATCGCCGATCGGTCCCGAACCGATCGAAGCTTCTTTGCCTTGTTATCGATCGGTCACCGCACGATCGGATACACTAACGTATCATCGATGCGGGCCGATCGATCCAGCTTGGTTTTGCCCAAACCAAGTCCCAAGTCTCCCAAACCAACATTCGGTCAACCTCGACTGTTGGTACTTAATTCTAGCATCCGGTCACTCCCTCGACTGCTAGAATTCCCAAGTGTCCGGTCAATCCTTTGACCTACTTGGACTTTCCTCAACACCGGATGTCCGATCATCCCCGATCCATCCGGATTTTCCCTGCCCGGCTTCACTCACCGTGACTTTCACCGACTTCACTCACCAGATTTCCACTGCCTAACATCCTTAGGACTTTCCCACCGCTTCACTCACGGGACTCTCCACACCGCCTCGGCTTCACTCACCGGGACTTTCCACACCGCCTAACATCCAGTTAGGACTTTCTCATTCACCTAGCTTCACTCACTAGGATTTTCACCGCTTCACTCACGATTTCCCAATACTGCCCGCTTCACTCACCGTGACTTTCACCTTCACCTAGCTTCACTCACTAGGATTTCTCCCGTGCCAAACTCCCTGTTTGGACTTTCCCCGCCAAGTCTCCATACTTGGACTTTTCGCCTGCCCTGCTTGGACTTCTCCGTGCCAAGTCTCCATACTTGGACTTTTCCAGTGCCAAGAGCCCTGCTTGTACGTTTCCGTTGCCAAGTCTCCATACTTGGACTTTTTCCCCGAATCAGGTCAACCTTGACCTACGGTTGCACCAAGAATCTCCCAGACATGGATTCTTGTCCCACATCAAGAATAGAACTCTCTCACGAGTGTCAAACATCAACATGCAACTCAACTAGGTCAACCTTGACCTAAGGTTGCATCAACAATCTTCCCAAGTCAAACATCAAAATACAACTCGAGTCAAGTCAACTCGAGTCGGGTCAACCTTGACCTAAGGTTACACCAACAATCTCCCCCTTTTTGATGTTTGACAAAACTCATAATCAAGTTAGGTTAACCCGATAACCTAACTTAGGTTTTCCAACCATCTTCCCATGTCCAATGTTCTTTCCTTGAACATTCTTTGGACATTCTCCCCTTAGGTTAACCTGATAACCTAACTTGGGTTCTCCAATAATTCTCCCCCTTTTTGACACACATCAAAAAGAATTCCAATGTTCTTCCTCGAACATTCCTTGACAATCTTCCCTAGCTTAGGTTAAACCGATAACCTAACTTGGGTTCTCTAATAATTCTCCAATGAACACTCTCCCCTTTTTGACACACATCAAAAAGAATAAGGAGGGTATCAAGGTCAAGAGTTTCTTCCTAATGAAAGTCCCATACCTTTCATTGAAACTCTTATTTTCCCCTTGATACTAAGCTCAACAATCCACTTAGTGATAATCCCATATCACTAATCCTCAAGGAGTAAAAACTCCCCTTGACTAATAGTTAAAACTCCCCTAAAGGCCAACTCCCCTGACCATTGCACCAACAATGTCTTGGAGAGTTTCAAACCTTTATAAATCTAAAAACCAACTTTCAGCCGAAATTTCAGACATGCAGTCGAATTTCAGCACATTGGCACGCTATCAGACCTCACCGGATCGGTCACCGGACCGATCCACAGGACTCTGGATCGGTCCAGTGACCGATCCAGCCCTTCCGGTGACCGATCCAGATCTGAAATCAGAGATTTCGATTTTCCTCCCAAATTCAGAAACCCCTAATAAATTCCAGAAAATTCGAAAAATTGTGAAATTTTGAGGATACATTCCTCATATCATACACTATCATGGAAAAATAATTTTCTATGAAAATAGTTTCCATTTTCAAATCTTGATACAAAGTTCAAAAACTTTGAAATAGTTCAAGTTTTAACTCAACTTTGTATCATCTTGCTCAATGAAGAATGCTATCACTAGGAAAGCTTCATCAAGGTTTTTCAAATCAATTTTAAAATGCTTTTAAAACCATTTGAATTTAGGACCATAATCTTAGGGCTAAATGTACATGACTTGTACACAAGCTTTCCCTATGATCCCTCCTTTCTTGAATTAGGGTCATCTAGGTACAAGGACTATGCACCTTGATCCTAACTCATGATCCTAATATCTCACACACATCTAAGGTGTATCAAACCACATTCAAGTCAATTTGATGTGAGATATGGGTTTAGGTTATCTTAGACTAAGTTCTCATGCATTTGCTAAACTACACTTTGATCTCAATATCAAAATGTGTTTTTATCCTTAAATCAAATTCATTGATTATTAATGCAAGAGATGATGACATGGCATAAATGATATCATAAATGGAAAACATGTGCCAAAGTCATGATGTCATGGCATAAAGTAAGAAACTTGACTAGAGCATGACATATAGATAACCTAAGCATTATCATGACATTTCAAGTGATCATAACTTAAATATGATGTCATGACATGGCATATGGCAAACAATCATGGTAAGTTAGCACAAATGAAATACCTAGATTACCTATCTAAGTATCCTTAGCCTTAGCTAACTTAAAATCTAACCCTAGATTGCCCAAAGTGCTCCAAGAAAATGTCAAAACCTAAATTGGCATCTCTTGATCTCTTGTTTGATTTATACCATTACAAGAGTAGCACTTCTAAATTAAGGCCCGGATTGCCTTGATTACCTAAGAGAATATCAAAATCCCAATTTGATATTTTTCTAGGTTTTTCCAAATTGTGTCAATCTAAAGTAAGATTAATATATTCTCACTTTGGCACACTTTACTCTTCCAAGGAGTGAATGATAAAGATTATTCCATTTCATTTTCAAAGGTTCTCAAAAACCTTGAAAATGCTCCTTGAGTGTCAATTTCCTCAAAGTTGGGTTAACTACCCTTCTTATTGGAGTTGACACTCTCTAACCCATCTATGGGATAGAGAAGATGCTCCTAGGAACCCAATATCTATGTGAGCTCATTGGGTTCACTAAATATTCACTAGGGATGACTTCCCTAGCAACCCTCCTAATGACCCTCTTAGGCTTTAAAGCCTTGGTCATTTGGGTCTCATCAAGGTCAACTATAGAGGTGACTCCCCTTGTGACCTTGGTAGTGGTCTTCCTAGCCCTAGGTTTTGTTCCATAATCGAATGGAACATTATGATAAGTGGGCTTGACCATTTGGGACTTAGGTTTGTGACCCAAACCTTTCTTGTCCTTGGACTTGGGTTTTTGACTCTTAAACCCTAGAGATGACTTCTCCATGTTTTTAAGAGCCTTTTCTAAATTATCAAGTCTTGACCTCAAGACTTGATTCTCCTTCTCTAATACCTCAATTTTTGATTTATCACTCTTCCTTGAGGTATTCCTAGGCATATGTCTAGTTGATTTAGGATTCCTACCTAGGTTATCCTTAGCCTTAGATGGGTTGATCCTAGGGTTAGCCTTCCTAGTGTTATCCTTATCTAGGCTCACATGTTTGGCACCTAAGCACATATATTGATTCCTAAGATTATCATGCTTATCATTATTTGCAATTGCAATAAAACTCCTAGCATGCATTTTATTAGAATTGCAAAAATGAACCTTAGAGGTTACCTTAGGGTTTGCCTTAGCTCCCCCTATCGATGTGCCCGGTCTCTTGCCCTTGTGAGGTTGCCTCCCCCTCGGACAATGACTCCGATAATGTCCCCTTCGCTTGCATTGGAAGCACACCACGTGCTCCTTGCCCTTGCGTGTCGGGACTCCGGCTACCTTGACCTTTGGTGCCGGTGGAGTCTTCCTAACTCTCTTTGGACATTTGCTCTTGTAATGTCCATACTCCCTACACTCAAAGCATAATATATGTAATTTATTTGAAACTAAAATGCTTGAGTTACCTAGGGTTTGGGATGGATGACTCTCTCCTTCATCCCTTCCGGAGGTGGACACTTCTTCTTCTTGCTCCGAACTTGAGCAAGAGGAACTCTCCTCCTCTTCTTCCTTGGATGTTGAGTAGCCCTCAACTCCCAATTCACTCCCTCCATGATGTGAGCTACTTGGCTCACTAGGCTCCTCTTCATGGCTTGAAGTGGAGCTCTCCTCATGATACTTGGCCAAATTATCCCACAATTCCTTGGCATTGTTGTATTTACCTATCTTACACAAAATATTAGTAGGTAATGAAAATTCAATTGTTTTAGTTACCTCATTGTTGATCGTGGATTGGTGGACTTGTTCCTTTGTCCACTTGTTCTTCTCTAGAGGCTCTCCTTCTTTATCCATTGGAGGAGAAAACCCTTCTTGTACACAAAACCAGTTCAACATATTAGTCCTAAGAAAATACATCATCCTTACCTTCCAATATGTGAAGTTGTCGTTGTAGAAGGGTGGAATCGTGATGTCTTCTCCGAATTGATCCATCTCTAGCTTTGCTCCCACGGGTGTTGATCCGATGAAGAGCGGCCTCGCTCTGATACCACTTGTTAGGATCCTTCGTACGGCTAGAGAGGGGGGTGTGAATAGCCGACCCCAATTCGTTCGTTTCTTTCTACAATGTCGAGTTAGCGCAGCGGAAATACAAGAAAGAAACTAAGGAGAAGAAAGCAAACCTCAAACGCAAGGATGTAACGAGGTTCGGAGATGAACTCCTACTCCTCGGCGTGTCCGTGAGGTGGACGAGCCCTATCAATCCGTCGGTGGATGAGTCCCCGGAGAACCGGCTAATAATATACTCCTTGTGGGTGGAGAAACCTCACCACAAAGTCTCTTGCAACAGCAAGATAAGTGTACAAGAAATACAGCAAGAAGCAAGAGCAATATGAATGTAAAACAAGCACGCTTGCCTTCTCGTCGACTGGAGAGCGAGCAGCAGCAGCTGACCCAGTCGTAGAATGAAACTCACGCGAAGCTTCTGAGGAGCTCAACAAAGCTCAAGCACAAAGAAGACTTAGAACGGGAGAGGAAGAGGTTCTCGCGAAGATGCCTCAATCCTTTTATACCGCGAAGCGAAGCCGGAGAAGAAATCTGGCGTTGCGTTGCAGCGGCTAGTGCCTGATCGATGCGTGGACCGATCGGGAACCCATCGACGGTCCCGGACCATCGATCGCTTCATCAAAGTTGCCCAACTTTTCGCGTTTCTGATCGGTCGTGGACCGATCGGTACACCGGATCGGTCCACGCCGATCCCACCTCTCCCGGCCGTCTCGATCGGTCGTGGAGACCGATCAGTTATCGCCAGATCTCCTGATCGGTCGTGGAGACGGATCAGGCATCATCCTGATCGGTCACTGGACCGATCAGTGTCGGTCTGCAGACCGATCCAGAGCTTGGTTTTTGCCCAAACCAAGTCCCAAGTCTCCCAAACCAACATTCGGTCAACCTCGACTGTTGGTACTTAATTCCTAGCATCCGGTCACTCCCTTGACTTCGACTCGCCATGTCCGGTCAATCCTTTGACCTACTTGGACTTTCCTCAACACCGGATGTCCGATCATCCCCGATCCATCGGATTTTCCTGCTCGGCTTCACTCACCAGGGACTTTCACCCGGCTTCACTCACCAGATTTCCACACCGCCTAACATCCCGCTTAGGACTTTCCCACCGCCCGGCTTCACTCACCGGGACTCTCCACACCGCCTGCTTCACTCACCGGGACTTTCCACACCGCCTAACATCCCGTTAGGACTTTCTCATTCACCTAGCTTCACTCACTAGGATTTTCACCGCTTCACTCACCAGGATTTCGATGCTGGCTTCACTCACCGGGACTTTCACCTTCACCTAGCTTCACTCACTAGGATTTCTCCCCGTGCAAACTCCTGTTTGGACTTTCCTGTGCCAAGTCTCCATACTTGGACTTTTCGCGTGCCAAGCTCCCTGCTTGGACTTTCCCGTGCCAAGTCTCCATACTTGGACTTTTCCAGTGCCAAGCTCCCTGCTTGGACTTTTCCGTGCCAAGTCTCCATACTTGGACTTTTCCCGAATCAGGTCAACCAGGTCAACCTTGACCTACGGTTGCACCAATAATCTCCCAAACATCTATTCTTGTCCCACATCAAGAATAGAACTCTCTCACGAGTGTCAAACATCAACATGCAACTCAACTAGGTCAACCTTGACCTAAGGTTGCATCAACAATCTTCCCAAGTCAAACATCAAAATACAACTCGAGTCAAGTCAACTCGAGTCGGGTCAACCAGGTCAACCTTGACCTAAGGTTGCACCAACAATTATGTCCGGTACTTGCCTTTTAAAAGTAAAATACTTTTCTTTATATCTTTCTTTAAATACTTCTTCTAATAAAAATGCCTTGGCATTTATTAGAGGCAATTTAAGCAACTCATTTAGCAGCTCAAACACATGCCACGTTCACATTAAGGGTTTAAGCAATTTAAGCATATCCCTGTTTCACATTAAGCTACAGAACTAACTCCAATACCAACTTTTCATACCTAACAGATGTAAAGGTAAGAACTCTAGAAATAACCCAAAAATATAGCCTCATGAGACATAGCTGAATCAACTCAATGTATATCACATCTCAAGTAATCAGTTTTCTACTGCGAAACTATCCATAACCAATTATGATCAATTTGCATGCTTTAACATGATTGAATTGCTAGGAGGACTAAAGTTCGAACCTACTGCATTCATCACTAAAACCAGTTTCTATTGAACTAAAATCTGCTTCCAATAGAAAACATCTGAGGATGATGGCATCCAAACAAAGCACTAATACATCAGCACTAGCATTTCTAATTCAGTACTAATACATGAGGTTAGCCAATTCTATCGACAATAATATTCCAGGTAATGCAAGATAGTATAATTCCAATGGTAACACAACAGGCTTAAACTAGAATATATCTACTTAAACATGCTTGATGTGTAAGGTAAACACACCTAATTAACATGCTGTGGTATCAAGGGAAACCCTCAAACCTTCTGTTCGTGCACTAAATAAAACATCAAGGACTGAAACCAAAACTTAAACCTATTTGCCAGATCAAGGAACAAGATCCGAAACTACATACACTGAGGAAAAACGCTACTGTTGTTCATTTCACAACAACAAAACGCAAACGAAAACCCCGAAAGCTACTCCTACCGCAGGTGAGAAGCACTTACAATGGGTTCTTGGACTTACAACCGGAGAAAGAGACCTAGGGTTCGGATGAGGTGAAGGTTTCGGCGATCCCTTCCTATCCGCGTGTTCTCCTTGACGAGGAGACCACGAATCCATGCCGGCCGCCGGAAACGAGCCCTAGCGCCGTCGCCCCTTTTTCGCCCGAGAGGAGAAGGCGGCGTCGCGTGGTGAGGAGGGGAAAGTGATTTGCGGTTTTTAGGGTTCGGGAAGAAATTAACCTCCTTTAATAACTTGAGTGATCCGAATCTATCTATAACTCAAATATATTCGTTCACATACTTAGTTAACAAAACGAGCTCAGCTCGGTTGGTTGGCCGTTTGCTGCTTGGGCCAGAGAAGCTGGGTTCGAATCCCAGCCCTTGCATTTGGTTATTTATTTTATTTTTCCTTTTTTTTTTTTTTTTTAACTTTCTCCACTCGGTAAAAATACCAAACGGACTCCAAAATTTGCATAAAAATACTCTAAAAATTTCTAAAAATCTCTAGAATATTTTAAAAGCATTTCCAAATATTTTTAAGGATATTCAGAACTCAAAATAAGGAAAATTGGGTCGTTACAACTCCCCATACCTTATAAAAAGTTCGTCCTCGAACTTAGAATAGTTCTGGATATTTCTGCCTCATACTGTCCTCTCGTTCCCAAGTGACTTCCTCGTGCTTCTGGTTCTGCCAGACGACCTTCACCAGTGGCACTTCTTTGTTCCTTAGCCTCTTGACTGCTCTATCCACTATCTGTGTAGGTCTACTCTCATAACTAAGATCCTCTTGGATCTGCACTGACTGAGGCTCAATCACTTGGCTAGGGTCATGGAGGCACTTCTTTAACATGGAGACATGAAACACATTGTGTATTGCTGACATGTCTTGTGGTAAGTCCAGTCTGTAAGCTACTTTCCCAATCCTCTCTATGATCAGGTAAGGTCCTACATAACGAGGACTTAATTTGCCCTTCTTGCCAAATCTCATCACTCCCTTCATAGGAGCGACCTTGAGGAAAACTGAATCTCCTACTTGAAATTCCAATGGCCTACGGCGTGTGTCAGCATAACTCTTCTGTCTGCTCTGGGCAATCTCAATTCTTTGTCTGATCTTCTGGATGGCCTGAGTGGTCTCATCTATCAGCTCTGTCTGAATACCCAGCTCTACTTCCATTTCTTTTCTTTCACCTGCTTCTTGCCAGCATATAGGTGATCTGCACTTTCTGCCATACAACGCCTCATATGGTGCCATCTTGATGGTAGCCTGATAGCTATTGTTGTAGGCAAACTCAGCTAAGCACAGATACTTGCACCAACTGCCTTTAAAATCTAATGCACAAGCCCTGAGCATATCTTCTAGGATCTGATTTACTCGCTCTGTCTGTCCATCAGTCTGAGGATGGAAGGCTGTGCTGAACTTGAGCTTGGTGCCTAGTGCAGTCTGTACACACTCCCAAAAGTGAGAGGTGAAGCGCCCATCTCTATCAGAAATAATAGATTTGGGAACTCCGTGAAGTCTGATCACCTCTTTAACATACAGCTGTGCTAACTGCTCTATAGAGTGAGACACTTTGATGGCTAGAAAATGAGCAGACTTGGTCAATCTGTCTACTATCACCCATATCGCATCATATCCATTTGTGGTTCTTGGGAGACCTGTTATGAAGTCCATGGATATGTCTTCCCACTTCCACTCTGGTATTGGAAGAGGTTGTAAAACTCCTCCTGGTCTCTGGTGTTCTGCTTTGACCCTCTGACATGTTAGGCAGGTACTGACATATTTAGCTACATCTCTTTTGAGTCCAGACCACCAGAACTTCTGTTTCACGTCTTGGTACATCTTGGTAGAACCAGGATGCATAGAGTATGGCGTACTATGGGCCTCTTCTAAAATTCTCCTTCTCAGCTCTTCATCATTGGGAACACAAAGACGATTTCCCTGATAAAGAATTCCACTGTCTGATACTCGAAATTCTGAATTTCCTTCTTCTTGTATTCCTTGCTTGATCTTTTGGATATCTGGATCCTCACTTTGCTTTTTCTGTATATCCTCAAGCAGGGTTGACTCTAGGGTCAATGCAAAGAGTTGCCCATAAATAATTTCAAGTCCGAAATCTGACAACTCTTTCTGTAGTGGCAGGGCTAATGATGATAAGGACATCAAGGATGCACTGGACTTTCTGCTTAATGCATCTGCCACTTTATTAGCTTTACCTGGGTGGTAGAGGATTTCACAGTCATAATCTTTGACCAACTCTAGCCACCTGCGATGTCTCATGTTTAAGTCCTTCTGAGTGAAGAAGTACTTAAGACTCTGATGGTCTGTGAAGATTCTGCACTGGACTCCATACAAGTAGTGTCGCCAGAGTTTCAGTGCAAAGACTACAGCTGCCAGCTCTAGATCATGAGTGGGGTAGTTCTTCTCGTAGTCTTTGAGTTGTCTCGAAGCATAAGCTATAACTTTTCCTTCCTGCATGAGTACAGCTCCTAAGCCCATCTTGGAAGCATCACTGTAGATGTCAAAACTCTTGTCACCCTCTGGAACAGTCAGTATAGGAGCACTGGTCAGTCTCCTCTTGAGTTCTTGAAAACTCTGCTCACATTTATCTGACCATTCAAACTTCTTGTTCTTCCTGGTGAGGGCTGTAAGTGGAGAGGCTATCCTGGAAAAGTCATCCACAAATTTCCTGTAGTACCCAGCTAAACCAAGGAAGCTTCTGATCTCCCTGACATTCTTGGGTCTCTTCCAGTTGCTGACCGCTTCTACTTTGGCTGGATCTACCTGAATACCTTCTTTTGAAACAATGTGACCTAGAAATGCCACCTGTTCCAACCAGAACTCGCACTTTGAGAATTTAGCATAGAGTTGCTTTTGTTGAAGGGTCTGCAGAACTATTCTCAAGTGCGTGTCATGCTCCTCTGAAGTTCTGGAATAGACTAGAATGTCGTCTATGAACACAATGACGAACTTGTCGAGGTATTCTCTGAACACTCTATTCATCAAGTCCATGAAGACTGCAGGTGCATTAGTCACACCGAAAGGCATGACCACGAATTCATAGTGCCCATATCTGGTCCTGAAAGCAGTTCTGGGTATATCACTCTCCTTCACTTTCAACTGATGGTACCCAGAGCGCAGATCTATCTTGGAGAACACTGTTGCCCCTTTCAATTGATCAAATAAATCATCGATCCTGGGTAGTG
Organism: Zingiber officinale; assembly: GCF_018446385.1. Taxonomy (NCBI): domain Eukaryota; kingdom Viridiplantae; phylum Streptophyta; class Magnoliopsida; order Zingiberales; family Zingiberaceae; genus Zingiber; species Zingiber officinale. The sequence continues at coordinate 50,431,302 of NC_055986.1, read as the reverse complement.
GATACCTGTTCTTGATGGTCACTTGATTTAGAGCTCTATAATCTATGCACATCCGCATAGATCCATCCTTCTTCTTGACAAACAACACAGGAGCTCCCCATGGTGAGTGACTAGGGCGTATGAAACCCTTATCAAGTAGCTCCTGAAGTTGCTCTTGTAACTCTTTTAGCTCTGCTGGAGACATGCGATATGGAGCTTTTGAAATTGGACCGGTACCAAGAATCTCAAACTCCACTTCTCTGTTGGGAGGTAGTCCAGGTAGCTCTTCTGGGAATACCTCTGGATACTCACAGACTACCCGAACTTCCTCCTGCTTAGGTCTTTCTTCTTCCTTTGTACTCACAATGAATGCAAGAAAACCAGCACACCCTTTAGCTAACATCTGGTGAGCTGTGAGAGAAGAGAGGAATTTCTGGGTCTTCCTCTTTGGTACTCCTGTAAATTCAAAGGATGGTTCACCTTCTGGACTAAAGATCACTTTTCTTCTGCGGCAGTCCACTGAAGCACTGTACTTGCTGAGGAAATCCATACCCAAAATGATATCGAAATCCTGCATAGCGAGGACTACCAGATCAACACATAGCTCTCGGTCTGAAATTCTGACTGGTACAGACTAGATTCCATGACTTCCCCAGAAGGTAGGGTTGTGAACTTGGAATTCATGCTTCAGAGGTACCTGTAATTCTTTGGCAAAAGGTATGGATACGAAAAGAATGGGTCGCCCAAGATCAAATAGTCAGAGCTATATCCGAAAAATAACTACTTGACTATTACGAGGCACTAGCGACTTCCTCTTTAGTAAGGAGAATACTCGGCATTGGTGGAACCGGTGGAGCTTCCAACCTTCCTCGATCGATCCGAGGTCCTTCCAGAGTTGCAGGCATATAATGTAGTTGAGGCTTAGCTCCATATTGTATTGGCTGTGGCTGGGGTGCTTTGAACTTGCTTGGCCATGTGTCCTTCTTGACCACAAGAATAACATCCAGTCTTGCCAGAGGCTCCTGGATGTGTTCTCCCACATTTAGGGGGAAGGAGCTTAGTCTGTTTGATTTCCGGTCCTCCCTTCTCGAATTCCACCGCTTTCTTTTAGTGCCCTTGCCTTTCCAGTTCTGATTATTTGACTGGGGTTTCTGATTTCCCCCAGTCTTGGTCTCCATCTTGATTGGCTTGTGTTGCTCTCTTTGTGCCTTCATGCTGCTCAGGTAGTGCTCAGCTACTAAGGCTCTACTCACCAACTCTTCTCCAGTCAGGGGTTGATGAGTCCCACTGCTCACATTAAGTGATATCACAGGCTTCAGCATTCTGAGCATTAGTCTGACTCGCTCCTTCTCTGTACTTACTAGTTCTGGGCAGAGACGAGCTAGAACTGCTTCCTCCACTGTCAGATCCCCCTGTCTGAACTCCATAAACTCCTCGTAGTGCTTGTTGGTGATCTTTTGGCGAAAGAACTCGTCGTAGAACTCTGTCTCAAAATCAATCCATCTCATCTGATTGACTGCCCTCTTGCTTTTGACTCTCTCCCACCACATGCGTGCGTCTCCAGTCAGGCAGAAGGAGGCACACTTGACCTTCTCGACTTTTGGCCAGTCAAGAAGCTCCATGGTGCTCTCCAGTGTCTTGAACCAAGCCTGGGCATCCCAGGGCTCAGCCTTCCGGTTTTAGTTTCAGCCACTGTATAAGGTAAGCTTCTTGTCTCTGGGTGTTGTGGCGACTCCTTGGCAGCTGGTGGAACCTCAGTTACCACTGGAGTCTCCACAGTTACTGTTTGAGGAGTAGGAGGGACTGGTTGTTGATTTGCCATCAGATTGGCAATTACTTGCTGCTGCTCAGCTACTTGTTTCTGAAGTTGGGCAACAACTTCAGAAAGATTGGGCTCAGTTGAGCCTGGCCTCTCTTCCTCCTGAACTTGGTCCTCAGTACGAGCGGTACGGGGACGTCCTCTTCTCGACATCTAGTTAAACAAATAAGAAATTTTGATGATTTCTCTACTCTTTCTAAACATACCAATTTATATATTAAGAAAGGAAATAGCTAAAAGAATAAAACTCTTATCTTACTCATTCACTTATAACTATCAATCCATACTGCAAATAATAATGTAAATAAAGGAAAGCAATAAAGAAAGAACTTAAATACTTTCTTACTTGAAGACGGCAAGGATGATGCTGATGTGTGTGTGTTGCGGGAATATGGACCTGCTTTGATACCAACTGTAACAACCACCCTCCTTACTACTACTCTGAGGGTGACCGCTACTGATTCTACTAACTACTATACTACCTACTGCAAGACCAGAGATATTTTAAACTATTGGAAAACATATCATATATCAGAACATGCCTCTAAATAGCAGCATAAAATTCCTTGATACTTTTATTTTCTTTCTTGTTTATCTTTTCACAGGATCAAACATGCAATTAAATGAGACAACAAGCATAGCATACAGACACATGTAACTTAAACACTCTCACTGCTTGCTACAACTTTCCTAACTTGCATCTATTAAAGGAAAATAGTTTTCATTCTGCAATTTAAACTTACTGTTCGCATGTTTCAAACTACTGAACATTATACTCAATGCTTCCATAGGACAAAACTCATATAATAATACTAACATGCTAAGCAATTACCAAAATCTGCAAAACCTTTACCATGCTGTATTTATCACCAATGGAAACTCACGCATGTTATAATAATACCAACATGCTAAGCAATTACCAAAACCTGCAAAACCTTTACCATGCTGTATTTATCACCAATGGAAACTCACGCATGTTATAATAATACCAACATGCTAAGCAATTACTAAAACCTGCCAAAACCTTTACCATGCTGTATTTATCACCAATGGAAGCTCACGCATGTTATAGTATTCATAATTCCATCACTTACTCATATTAAAAATTTAAAGCAACTTACACATGTTATATCTGTAAATACCTACTAATATTTAGCATATACTCCTACAAATCTTACATCTAACCACAATCAACGGAATAGCATACATGGCGATTTCCTACATAGAGCAAACTCATAAACATACCAGCAATCACCTGAGGCTACTTTACAATGAAAACCGAATTCTCATATGCATTTTCTTCCATAAAACATTTAACCATGCATTTAACCATCCGAATGATTCCAGAAATCCAACAGAAACAAAAACAAAACATTTAAACACTTCATAACAGCAAAACAGAAAGAGTAACAGAATTTGTATTTCTCTAAATTCTCCTAGTTATTTAAGAAGAAAACTAAATAAATTAACTTGCAGCAATTTATTAGCTAGATCCCAAGCTTCCATATCCGTCACCACACACACACCATCAATGTCTCCTTGTCGCCTTCTTCTAGGCCACTTTAGCCTTTCCTTTATTTTTATCCATATCTGCAGTAGGAGGAAAAAGTAGTATCTATAAGCTAAAAGCTTAGTAAGTGCTTTCTACTCACAAAATCCGATACGGAATGCATAAGCATAAAAGAAAATAGGGAAATACATGCTCAACATGAAAATAGCAAATAGAACTACATCATGCATCTCTAAAGGAAACAGCAATTTAATTTGCTAAAATTTGCAACTTAGATAAAAGAACTTGTTCTATTTGTTTCCAAATTAATACTCGTATACTTTCAAAATAATATTCAACTTAACTTGGGCCCGGCACTTTGCGCGCCTTTCTTAATGAGAATTGAGGTAGCTAATCCCAAAACCATTAAGACACTTCTAGACCTTATGTCTAGGGGCAACTTGGAGCCCATCCCTTGGACATTATGTCCGGTACTTGCCTTTTAAAAGTAAAATACTTTTCTTTGTATCTTTCTTTAAATACTTCTTCTAATAAAAATGCCTTGGCATTTATTAGAGGCAATTTAAGCAACTCATTTAGCAGCTCAAACACATGCCACGTTCACATTAAGGGTTTAAGCAATTTAAGCATATCCCTGTTTCACATTAAGCTACAGAACTAACTCCAATACCAACTTTTCATACCTAACAGATGTAAAGGTAAGAACTCTAGAAATAACCCAAAAATATAGCCTCATGAGACATAGCTGAATCAACTCAATGTATATCACATCTCAAGTAATCAGTTTTCTACTGCGAAACTATCCATAACCAATTATGATCAATTTGCATGCTTTAACATGATTGAATTGCTAGGAAGACTAAAGTTCGAACCTACTGCATTCATCACTAAAACCAGTTTCTATTGAACTAAAATATGCTTCCAATAGAAAACATCTGAGGATGATGGCATCCAAACAAAGCACTAATACATCAGCACTAGCATTTCTAATTCAGTACTAATACATGAGGTTAGCCAATTCTATCGACAATAATATTCCAGGTAATGCAAGATAGTATAATTCCAGTGGTAACACAACAGGCTTAAACTAGAATATATCTACTTAAACATGCTTGATGTGTAAGGTAAACACACCTAATTAACATGCTGTGGTATCAAGGGAAACCCTCAAACCTTCTGTTCGTGCACTAAATAAAACATCAAGGACTGAAACCAAAACTTAAACCTATTTGCCAGATCAAGGAACAAGATCCGAAACTACATACACTGAGGAAAAACGCTACTGTTGTTCATTTCACAACAACAAAACGCAAACGAAAACCCCGAAAGCTACTCCTACCGCAGGTGAGAAGCACTTACAATGGGTTCTTGGACTTACAACCGGAGAAAGAGACCTAGGGTTCGGATGAGGTGAAGGTTTCGGCGATCCCTTCCTATCCGCGTGTTCTCCTTGACGAGGAGACCACGAATCCGCGAACAACTCCCGGAAAGAAGTCCTCGCCGGCCGCCGGAAACGAGCCCTAGCGCCGTCGCCCCTTTTTCGCCCGAGAGGAGAAGGCGGCGTCGCGTGGTGAGGAGGGGAAAGTGATTTGCGGTTTTTAGGGTTCGGGAAGAAATTAACCTCCTTTAATAACTTGAGTGATCCGAATCTATCTATAACTCAAATATATTCGTTCACATACTTAGTTAACAAAACGAGCTCAGCTCGGTTGGTTGGCCGTTTGCTGCTTGGGCCAGAGAAGCTGGGTTCGAATCCCAGCCCTTGCATTTGGTTATTTATTTTATTTTTCCTTTTTTTTTTTTTTTTAAACTTTCTCCACTCGGTAAAAATACCAAACGGACTCCAAAATTTGCATAAAAATACTCTAAAAATTTCTAAAAATCTCTAGAATATTTTAAAAGCATTTCCAAATATTTTTAAGGATATTCAGAACTCAAAATAAGGAAAATTGGGTCGTTACAAGAATTGCACATCTAGACTTCAGCTAATCATTTAGAATCGAACATCCTAACTGGACTTCCTGTCATAATCATACATTAGGACTTCGTGCTAATTGTCAGATCCTCACACTGAACTAAGCTTCAACTTGTGTCAAGTCCTCTAGATCCATCAATTTTTACACATTTAGTAAAGAGGTTAGACAAACATAACACCTAACTTTAATCCATTTATCATTTATCAAAACCTAAATTTGAACATTGGCGCTAATTAAGTACACCAATAATCTCTCCTTTTTTTAATGTATTGACAACCTAGGTTAAAGTTAGAAAAATTTACAAAAACAAAAACAACACTAGAATGTATGAAAAATTATGTTGTTCTCTTAACATTATTTTTAGGTTATGATTTTTCTTATCTTAAACTTTTGCTCTCCCCCTTTGACATTCATCAAAAAATATATGCAAATAAGTTAAACCAAAAGTAAATGACGTAAGTTAGTAGATGCAATAATGATTTTTTATGCCTATTTCATGGAGAGTTTTAAAAGTTTTCAAAGGAATGTTTCAAGCAATTTTTCAAAAGTTTTCAAAGTAAATTTTCAAAACATTTGCACATTATTTTTCAAGATATTTAAAGTAATATTTTTTTTAAAAAAAATCAAAGTATTTTTAAATTAGTTTTTAAGTAATTTTAAAAATATTTTTAAAGCTATTTTCAAAGTAATTTTCAATAAGGAAATTTAGAAAATTATTGACAAGTTTAAATTTTGAAAATTCTTTTGTAAGTAAATTCTTTTTCTAAATATTATCTCCCCTTTAGTTGACACTCCCCCTTAATTTGACACTAGGGATTGAGTTTATTTAAGACGTGTTAATTAACTTGCTCAACATATTTTCAAAGCACTTCCTCCCCCTTAACCTAGTGTCTTACTTTTCAGATAGAAAAACATATTTGTAATTATTAAATTTGTAAATATGATAGGTTTATGAGTTTAGAGGGATTAATTATTTCCTTAATGATTAAAGTTGAATTAAGTTAATTAGGTTGCAAGTTTGATAAAGTTAAAATTGTATTAAGGTATTTAATTAAAGATAGGTTAAATTGAGATAAACGATTAATTCATTTAAATTAAGATTAAATTAAGTTTAAGTTAAGTTAAGACTAAGATAAATTTAGAGAGAGTTAGAGTAAAGTTAAAGTTTTAATTAAGGTTGTAGTTAACCTTTTTAAATATTATGTTAATTGACAAAGCAATTTGGTTGAGTTAAATTGACTTAGTTAAATTAAATTAATTTAATTTAAATTAAGGTATTAATTAAGGTTAAATTAAATATTCAATTAATGTTAACCTTAATTGTTAATAAGGTTAGATTATTAATTAAAGTTAAATTTATGTTAAATTTTAATTGAAAGAATTTAGTTTAACGTTTTACTTAAATTGGGTAAATGTTATATTTTTAATTAAATTGATTTTTTTGTTAACGTTAATTTGTAATTAAATTGAATCTTTAATTAAGCTAAATTTTTAATTAAATTGAATTTTTAATTAGAGTAAATTAGCTTAAATTTTTAATTAAAGTAAATTTTTAATTAGCATTGAGTTAATTAATTTTTTTGACAATTTATAAAAGATTTTTCAAAATATTTAAAAATATTTTTTACATAATTTTTAAAAGATTTTTGAAAGATTTTTTTTAAATGATTTTTATAAATAATTTAAAAGATTTTATAAAATAATTTTAAATTGGTTTTAAAAATAATTTTTAAACATTTTTATAAACTTTTAAAAATCATTTTTAAACATTTTTATAAACTTTTAAAAATATTTTTAAAAACATTTTTAAAAAAAAAATTTTAAAACCTTTTAAAGTGATTTTTAAAATATTTTTAAAAGTATTTTTTAAATGATTTATAAAAGGATTTTTAAAATTATTTTTTAAAGATTTTTAAAATTATTTTTTAGGAGAATTTTAAATTGATTTTTAAAATGATTTTTAAAAAATCAAATAAAAGAATTTTTAAAATATCTTTTAAATGAATTTTGAAATATTTTTAAAATAATTTTAAAAAATATTTTTAATGTGATTATAAGAGGATTTTAAAATAATTTTAATTTGGCTTTTAAATAATTTTATATTTTAATTTAATTTTAAAAATTGTTTTAAAAAAATTTTTAATCTAAATTTTACTTATTCTTAGTTAGTTTTACTTAAGTTTAATTAAATATTAATTTAAGTCTGAGTTTAATTAAATTTTAATTTTAAGTTTTTATCTTTTTTTCATCTCACTCGATCTGAGTTTTCAATCAAAGTAATTTTATAGTTTTGTGAGATGAATTATATTAAAATTTTAATTTGAATATCATTTGATTTTTTGATCTTTTGATTTATATTCAGGTTTAACTATTAGTCAATTAAATGTACATTTCAAAAATAAGTTCTAAGCTGTGGCGAGGCATAGGGGTCTTTTTGGATATCAGAATAATGACTATTTCTAGACACAATATTTTGAAGAAATTGGACATTTAATTTTTCTATTAATAAATCTTGGTATGACTAGTCTACGATGTGACAAGTAGTTTCAGTTAGTATCACTTAGTTATGTAGACCAAATAGGGTACGACTTACCCAGCTTAACTTCCTAGTCCAAGTTTTCCTAAAATACTTCTTGCCCCACCCTGGTACTTGGTTGAACAAGCGTCAAATTATTTTTTTAGTCTAATCCTAACTATCCATACGAGTAGAATATATTTTAGAGATGTAAATTAATTTGGTGTCTCCCCTGAATCATATAAATTTTGTTTTATTAAGTTTAATTAAGATAATTAAGTCCTAATTAAGGTTTAATTAATGTTTGAATAATTTAAATTTAAGTTTAGTTTAAGTTTTTAATTTTTAATTAATTAAGTTTGTTAAATTGTCTTTATTGGAAAGATTTTTTTTAATATTTAAGTTTTTATTAATTTATATTTTTGAATTTGTATGATTTTGTTTTGATTTTACCTTAGTGTTTAAATTCATCCTTATATTTATATTTTCTTTGCTTTTTAAGTTTATATTATTGATTAATTTAGTTGAAGTTATTAGAATATTTTTATTTATAGAATTATCCTTAAAATTTAAATTTTTAATTTTTAATTTACTAGATTATCTTTGTTTGAGATATTATCTTTAGTATCTAAAATTTTCTTTTGGGTAGAAATTTTTAGATCTAAATTATAAAATATTTTATTAAGAAATATATTAATTTTATCTAGATTTATATTGATTTCATCATTTTTATCATTTAAAATTGAATTTATCTTAATATTTAAATTAATTAAATTATTATTATTTCTAAATTTTTAAGATTTTATTAATTAATTTATTTAAGTTGATTCAGTCAATGTTGTATTTGATCAAGTCAAAGTTACTGTTGATCTGATCAAAGTCTTGATTGACTTCATAAATTTAGATTTTTATTTAATTCTAACTTCTTAATTTAAATTGAATTTTTGAACTTTACTAAATCATTCAAATCTAAATTGTCATAAGAAGGAACCATACTAGGGGTATTTTCGTGATTATCTAGATTATCATACAAGTCATTTAAATCGCTACTGACAGGAGTAGTACGGTAAATATTACTAACCTTAAGCGTATTGGTACAATCGACCTCCAAGGTTTTAATATCCGACCAATATATTTAATTATGTTTCATGGACCTTGATCATGGGAAGTCCTAGTTGTAGACTAGGTAAGGGAAATCTCGGTAGATCGTGGAAGCTAGGTGGATTCGATATGTCTGGAGGACCTGATCCCTGGGTAGCCGAATACTGAGTAGTCAAGGGAAATCTCAATAGATCATGGAAGCCAAGTGGATTCAATAGGTCTGGAGGACATGATCCCTGGGTAACCGAATACTGAGTCTTGGTGAGTGAAGCCAGATGGAGAAAACCCTAGGGGGTGGACATGATCGTGTGGCCAATCCAGAGAGGGATCTGAGCACGGTCGTGCAACCCCGCACGATCGTGCCTCACAGTCAACAGTCAAGCAAGGAACGACCGTGCAACCTTGCACGACCGTGCCCCCCATGACCGAGACCAGGCAGTACACGGCCATGTAACACTGCACGGCCGTGTCCCTAGAGCCGAGCCCCAGCATCACAAGGCCGTGCCAATTGGCACGGTCGTGCAGCGCACCCAGAGCCAAGAAAGGGCATGGTTGTGATATCCTTGCACGGTCGTGCTGCCACGCCGCGCCCTAGCCTATAAAAGGGGTTTTAACCCTTTTTCGGGGGGAGAGAGCCGAGAGGCGAGCCGTCAATAGGAGAATCACTCTGGTGTCGTTCCACGCCGTCCAGGACATCAATCCAACGATCTTTCATCACCACATCAACTCCAGAAGAAAAGGATTGGATCCGAAGATCACTCGTCGTCATTGGATAAGCATACTTCTTCTTTCTCTCTTTGTGTTTAAGAATTTGTATGTTTAAATACATCATGTCTTCGGGTTTTTCTCCGGCGTCTATGGAGTAGAGTCCTTGTTCTAGGATGAGGGAGTAATTGTGGATTGGTTTTGATGTAAGACTCATATTATGCTTATATTCATTGGATGATTTCGCTTGCTTTGTTTCGACTACTCGATCGCTTTGTCGTGTTGATTGATTGTGTAGGACTTGCCAACCTCGTAGAAGGAATACCTTATATCATACACCCGAGGGCCCTAGTGACATGGGTAACCCGTTCACGGACATCTAGGGTACTTCCTTGAAAGGAGAGGCGACTCCTTCACAAGGAAGTAAGAGACCAAACTAAGCTCCTTAATTCTATCTTTGATAACATCAATTAGAGTTGTATCCTTGTGATCTACCGAGTCACCCTAGTGACAGAGGTTAACCGTAATAGGATTTCATAGGGATCGTCTTTGTTTGGTGCTTAAGGATAGTTACTTTAGCTTTCGGCGAATGCATGCTGATGTACAATGAGTATAGGATAGTATGTGATACATCAATATCACCACAATGAAATCGAACTCCTAGAACTCTTTATTAACTAGGTTGATTTCTTCTCGTTGCTAGTTCTCATTTCCACTTTCTAATCTCTTTTCTTAGATTACTTTCAACCATCGCTAGTGTAGTTAATCCTAAGTGTGTCATCACTAGTGTTTATAACTAGTCCTCGTGGTATCGAGATTCTTTATTATTGACGACGAATCCGTGCACTTGTGGAAGCGTAACAGTATGATATTGTCCACTTTGGCTTAAGTCCTTATGGTTTTATTTTTAGACTCAAAAGATCTCATACCAATAGAGATATCTTTCATCTTTTAAACTCATGATCTTTTCCATGTATTTCTAATATGGGACTTTAATTGTATTCTGATGTGTGATAACAAGTGCACGGCTACGTCATTAGATACTAAAAATATCGATCCCTTATAGACTATTGATTAAGTATTATTTAGTTTTGTATAGCAAATTATCTAGACAATCAGAAGGTTGGATGGCCATGGATGCTTATAAGCAAGAAAGAGAAGGAAGAGAAAGAGAGAGAAGCGAGATGGATTAGGAAAAAGAAATTGGTTTAGAGGAAGTGATTCTAGGAGTTCGGTTTCATTATGATGCTAGTTAATGCCCTTATATACTAACTAAAGTTTGGCACAACCCTACGAAGATCACACCAGGGACTTTACCCAAGTTCTAATACCATTAAGTAAAAAAATAACTCTAGAAAATTTGATTAAAGGATTACCCTGAGGATCTCCGAATATACAATTCTAGAGAAATCTGATTTACTTTCTAATGATAGATTAATGCAACTAAGTAGAAGAGGTAACTTAAAAAGTTTGGTTAAAGGGTTACCTTCTGTTTGACACAACCCCACGAAGATCGCACCAGGGACTTTACCCAAGTTCTAATACCATTAAGTAAAAAAACAACTCTAGAAAATTTGATTAAAGGATTACCCTGAGGATCCCCGAATATACAATTCTAGAGAAATCTGATTTACTTTCTAATGATAGATTAATGTAACTAAGTAGAAGAAGTAACCTAAAAAGTTTGGTTAAAGGGTTACCCTTTGTCACAGGGCACCCTGGCTATACATTTCTAGATTTCACAAGTCACTTCTTAACATTAATTTAGGAAAAACTCTCTAAACTCTAAGTACATATTCGTTTGTAGAGAATTGGTCTCCTAATAAGAGGATCACTTTAGAAAGTCCGCTTAAAGGGTTACCTCCTATCATAGGACTCCATGGTCATTCAATCTAGCACTTCTCTACAAGGTGACCAATCCACCACAATACATATGCATACACTATACACACATTTCGTCAAACATGTACAAGACAAAACATACATAGAACATAGCATAAAGACTTCATTGGACAAAGAAATAGCATATACATTGTTCATACATCAACATCACATCATAAATACTCCCTATATCCTAAGAATTAGATAATCTACTCGATTGTGAAGGAAGACACAACCAAGACACAAAGAAATAGTATCCTACAACTTAATATATGAAATAAAGAGAAGATAAATACTTATCCATGAAGTTCAGCATTGTTGGAGGTGCTCCTTGCTCTGGAGGAGGACGAATGGTGGGAATTGGCGAAGATGGAGGCTCTAGGATTTCCTCTATAGGAGAAAACCCTTCCTAAATGAAGAGAACGAAGCCTCAAACCAAGGATATGATCTAAAAGGAGAAAATCCTCTTAGATAGGGGAGGGGTTGCCCCCTCGTGTTCTCCTTGACACAGCCATGCCATTTGGCATGCCCGAGGCATGTAGCCAACGAAAGAAGGTGGCTTGGCTGTGCCTCAAGGCACGATCGAGTTGTGTGGGTCACTGGAGAAAAGACACATGACCATGCCTTTTTGGCACAATTGACCATGTGGTTCTCTATTCGTAGAGACACAATCGTGCCTCTAGGCAAAACATGGCCATGTGGGTCGTTGGGAGAAAGAGGCATGGTCATGCCTTTTAGCATGACAAGCCGTGTGGTTCTTTACTAGTAGAGACATGACCGTGCTTCTAGGTATGACACGGACATGTTGAACTCAGTGGAGAGTGACACGGTCGTGCCTCTGAGCATGACCATGCCTCTAGGTACGACCGCGCCTCTGGGCATGACTACGCCTGCCCATGCGCATTGTTGTGAGAGGCACACGACTCTGCCATATGGCATGTCCTGGGTTGCTAATTTTCTCTATGTGCTTTAATGTGTGCCTTTACTCCAGTTTTACTCTAAATTGTGTCCTAACAATAAAAATAAGCAAAGAGCATATATTTGAATGAATAAAATAAAAGTATGACATAAATAATAAAATAGGGTGCAATAAATATAGATTATATTCATGAAATACAAGAAGATGTGCATGAAATAATATTTAGAAACATACATAACCTATGCACATCACACCTCAAACTTAAATCTTTACTTGTTCTTAAGTAAAAACTGTAATCTAGACTCATGTGGCTAATAGTGCATCATATTCTCTAGCGAATCAGTCTAATCCTCTCAAATGATTTTATTAGTAAGCAAGATACAAGAATAGTTTGAATATGACCTATGTAATAGTTCTCCATGCTCAGTACCATAGTACCCTAAATTTTTCAAGTTTTCAATATCTAAGCCTAGTCAAGTTATTATATGACCGTGTTCTTTATACTCCCAGTGATAGACACTTACTTGCCACACGCATGGTTCATATATCTCAAATTACACAAGGTCTCAAAGGAGTGCTCGGAATCAAGAGAAATATAATATTTATTTCCCTAGTAACCAAACTCAGTCTCGGTAAATTGTTAGTTTCCACTCACAATAACTATTATTTACCCCTTATTGAAATGATTTTTATTTTTAGTGCTTTAAAGATGAAGCACTAACACAAATACAAATATATAAATATAAATATAGGGATTTTGATTTTTTGAAGTAAGTTGTCATGATCTGAGATCATCTAGTAACTAAAATATAATTAAGAGGTCACCACAAAAATACTAGTATTAATCAAGTTCTATGAATTATAAATATTTTCAAAGTTATCTACCATCAAAGGTAGGTAAAGTGTAGGAAGATCCTAAAACAAGGCTAATACTTAAATTCTTACAGTAAAAATATTGCTCACTTCATGCTTAACATTGATAGAAAAAGATAGATCACTAGATATACTTTCACCATAAGTAACAATAAGCCACATGAAATCTAGAATAAACATGCTAGTATTTTGATTAAAGGCAAATAATCATAATATGATGTATGAGGCAACTAGAAATATTTTATTATACAAAAAGAAATATGACAAAAACTAATCTAAACCCTACACATCCCCCTAGACTTAAATTTTTTATTGTTCCAATGAAAACTAGAAATAATGCAGAGGAGATTTAAAGTAAGAGAAGTTACCAAATGATCCCAAGAAGTTACCAAATGATGCATGCAAATGCCCAAGTCATTAACTTCTCCATCGAGTAGTCGCACTCCTCCTAATCTTTGAATCCTATATAAAGAATATTAGACAAAAAAACTAAGTAGAGAGTTAGGGTAAGGATAAAGAAAAATTTAAATAAAAATAAGAAATAACTTGGGTTGCCTCCCAATAAATACTTGTTTTAAGTCTTTAGCTCGACCTCTTATTGGGCTTATCTAAATATCGTTGTGGCTAGAGTAAGATACTTCTGGACTTTTCTTCCAATGACCCATATAATGGAGAGAGCCTTCATCTTTAGATCAAAATGGTCTAGTATCGCTCCCTCCATCTTTGTTTCCTTGAAAGTATTTCCAGGTGGTTGCAGACGATTTGGTTGCAACATCCACTATTGTAGTGGGATCCTACAAGTTGAGGTAGGTACCTTGCCTACTACCATTATTTCTTTAAAAGTGATTTTTTGAGGTTCTGGTAATGAGAATTTGGGCTCCTTCTTGTTAGCTACCTCTTCAAGACGTTCCGCCACTAAAGTATGTGATTCTTGGGACCAAGTCCCTACACTTCCAATGTTATCAAATTCAATTCCTGCAATATCTATAGTATTGAGTGGTTGTACAGATAAATGGAGTGATTTTTGGGGCATTGCTTCTTCAATACAAGTCCCTACATTTCCATCCACCATACTATCAAAAGTAGGATAAAATACTCCATCATCAGGATCAATATTATATAAAGCCTCATAATGATCATCTTCGCCACAATTATGATGGTTGCTACTCGGAAAACCTATAGGTTCCACTGTACAAAAATTTTGTACAAAGGTCTGAACCTTTTCCTAGCTACCATGTGTTCTTTTAAATTAAATTTTGGATCGCCTGCGGAACTTAACACGTTTGATCCAAAACTTAATCTATTTGTTCTTTTAAGTTTTGACTTGGATCTCCTGCGGAACTTAACACGTTCGACCCAAGTCTCCTTAAGTTATTAATTCCATTAAATATTAATTTCCATAATTGGTTCCCAGTACTGACGTGGCGAGGCACATGGCCTTCTTGGATATGGGAGCAACCACCACCGACTAGACAAAATCTTTTATAGAAAGATAATATTTAATTTCCTAAAATAACTTTAGGTTAACCAAAAAGAACAATCAAATCACAAGGAAAAGAAAAAATAAAAGAACACAACTTCGAAAAACATATTCAAAATTCTAGAACGTAAGCCTCTTGTATTTGGTATTATTTCCATAAATAACTAGCATGATGCGGAAAGAAAAATTACTAGTTATACCTTGTAGAAAAACCTCTTGATCTTCTACCGTATTTCTCTTCTAACCTCGGACGTTGTGTGGGCAATGATCTACCGAGATGAGAAACCACCAACCACCTTCTTCTCCTCCAAGCAAGGTTCGGCAACAAAGGAAAACTTCACCAAGGAGAAAAACCAAAATACTAACCAAGCTCCAAGAGATGCTAGCTCTCTCTCCTTCTTCTTCTTCTTCTCCGAGTAGTATCCGGCCACCACAAGAGCTCCAATGGAAGAGAAGGGTTCGGCCACCACAAGAGGAAGAGATGGAGAGGATGGCCGGCCACACCAAGGAACCAAAAGAGGGAGAGGAATAATAGATGTTGTGTCTCTTGAATGCACCCTCACCCCTTCTTTTATATTCCTTGGCCTAGGCAAATTAGGAAATTTAATTACAATAAAATTTCCTTAATTTTCCTTGACATGAATTAATTGAGAAAAATAAAATAAAATTTCCCAATCAACTTGTGATGGCCGGCCACAATCAAAAGAGCAAATTAGGAGAGTTTCAATCAACAAATTAAAACTTCCTAATTTGTTTCCGGAAATTTTAAAAAATAAAATTTCTCTTTAGAAATCTCTTCATGGTTAATAAAAGGAAATTTCTATAATTTTAATTTTATTAACATGTGAATAATTTTAAAGAGAAAATAAAATATCTCATCAATCTACAAATAAGGAAAGAGATCTAATCTCTTTCTTTAATCTTTTGTAGATTTTTTATAAGAGAGATATTTTAATTTAAATTTCTTTAATAAATTATTTCTTCCACATAATAAAAATTAAAATTAAAATTCCTTTTTAATTTAATTTGGCCGGCCCCCACTAGCTTGGGTTCAAGCTAGGGCCAGCCACCCAAATTCATACCTAGGCCGGCCCTAGCTAGCTTGGTCGGCCCCTATTGGGTGGGTATAGAAGGTGGGTATAGGTGGGTATAGAACTCTACAAATAAGAGGCTACGATAGGGACCAAGAGGAGGAATTGGTTTTGGTCTCCCGATAAAATTAAGCATCCCGTGTTCGCCCCGAACACACAACTTAATTTTATCAATGATAATTCATTTCACTAGAGAACTATCATTGAACTACCGCACCAATCGCAAATTACATTTTTGGGCTCCTTCTTATTATGAGTGTGTTAGTCTCCCTGTGTTTAAGATATCGTATGTCCACTAATTAAGTGAGTTACTGACAACTCATTTAATTAATATCTAAGTCCAAGAGTAGTACCACTCAACCTTATTATCATGTCGGACTAAGTCCACCTGCAGGGTTTAACATGACAATCTTTATGAGCTCCTCTTGAGGACATTATCAACCTAGTATCTCTAGGACACAGTTTCCTTCTATAATCAACAACACACACTATAAGTGATATCATTTCCCAACTTATCGGGTTTATTGATTCATCGAACTAAATCTCACCCATTGATAAATTAAAGAAATAAATATCAAACATATGTGCTTGTTATTATATTAGGATTAAGAGCACACACTTCCATAATAACTGAGGTCTTTGTTCCTTTATAAAGTCAGTATAAAAGAAACGACCTCTAATGGTCCTACTCAATACACTCTGAGTGTACTAGTGTAATTATATAGTCAAGATAAACTAATACCTAATTACACTACGACCTTCTAATGGTTTGTTCCTTTCCATTTTAGTCGTGAGCTACTGTTTATAATTTATAAGGTACTGATAACATCATCTTCTGCACGTGACACCACATACTATATTATCTACAATATAAATTATATGAACAACTACAAACAAATGTAGACAATTTGACCAAATGTGATTCTTTATTCATAATGAATGTTTACAAAGCTTAGGCTTTCAGTATACACTCCAACAATCTCCCACTTATACTAATGACTAAGCTGCCATATCTTCTACCATACATCTGATTCTCATTCCCTCCACATGCCGATCGAAAGCTTTTGGAAGGGCCTTAGTGAAAGGATCGGCCTCATGCAATCTTGGCGATGACAACTTCTCCTCGCTCCACTATCTCGTATCGGTGGTACTGCGCTCTATATGTTTACTTACCTTATGAGCTCGTGGTTCCTTCGAGTTTGTAATCTCATCGCTATTATCACAATAAATTGTGATGATTTTGGGCAAACCAGAATCACATCTAAGTCCATTAGAAAGTTCTGAGCCATACTGCTTCTTTAGCCTCGAGGTTGCTACATACTAACTTCCATGGTTGAGTCCAAAACGCAACACTCCTCCATGAAATGGCTCCACCTCCTAAAGTAAACACATAGCCCGATGTAGACTTATGTTATCCCTATCCGATTGGAAATCAAAATCCGTCCACAGGGAGTAGATCATCTTCTTGGTAAACTAGCATATAATCTCTAGTCCTTCTCGTACTTTAATATATGCTTTCCAATGTCCTTGTCGAGGTTACTCTAATATCTCACGACCATGCCCACTAAAAGCGGATATCGTGTCTCGTACAAAGCATTGCATACATTAGGCTTCCTACACCAAGCATAAGGAACTGCTTTCATGTCCTCTATCTCTTTCGATGTCTTTGGAGACATCTCTTTAGATAGAGCTACTCCATGTCTAAAAGGTAAGAAACCTTTCTTGGAATCCTGCATGCTAAAACGAGTAAGGATTGTATCTATATATAAAGCTTGGGATAGACACAACATTCTTTTCTTACGATCCCTTATAACTTTGATCCCAAGAATGTGTGCACAATCTCCTAAGTCCTTCATATCAAATTGTTTGGACAACCATACCCTTACGTCTGATAATACCTTGACATTGTTGCCAATTAACAAAATATCATCTACGTATAGTACAAGAAATACCACCACGTTTCCGTTACACTTCTTATATACACAAGACTCATCCGAACTTTGAATAAATCCATATGACTGGATTACTTCATTAAACCGGATGTTCCAAGATCTTGAAGCTTGCTTTAATCCATAAATGGACCGATTGAGCTTGCACACTAGATGCTCTTTGCCTTTTTCAATAAATCCTTCGGTTGCTTTATATGGATGTTTCTTCAAGACTTCCATTAAGGAAAGCTGTCTTGACATCCATTTGCCAAATCTCATAATCCATATGAGCAAGGAATGGATAAGAGTATCCGGATAGACTTAAGCATGGTCACCGGTGAAAAGGTTTCATAATCGATTCCCTCTTCTGAGTACCCTTCGCTACAAGCCTAGCTTTGAAGGTTTCTACCTTCCCGTCTCCTCTTTTCCTTTTGTAGATCCACTTGCATCCAACGGCTTTTACACCATCGGGTGGTTCTAAGCTCCCAGACTTTATTAGAGTACATAGACTCTATTTCAGAATTCATTGCCTTTTGTCAAGATGCTGCATCTATATCTTGGAGTGCTTCGTCATATGTTCGTGGATCAGGTTCATGTTTACCCGGGATCAAGTCCGAAGACTCTCCCAAAAACATGAATCTTTCAGGCTGCCTTACAACCCTCCCACTACGACGAGGCACTGTCTGTGGTTGTGTATCTTGTGTGACAAGTGTTGTAGTCTCTTGTGGTACTTCATTTTATACTGTTGGTACTGAAGTAGACATGTCCTTTCTAAGTTATTCTAAAACAACTTTACTACTGGGCTTGTGATCCATTATATAGTCTTCTTCTAAAAACTGGGCATTGGTGCTAACAATGACCTTCTGGTCTTTAGGACTATAAAATAAACCACCTTTCGTTCCTTTGGGATATCCTACAAACACGCGAACTTCTGTACGAGATTCTAACTTATCAAGATCCGGTTTTAGCACATGTGTTGGACTACCCCAAATCGAATATGTCTTAGGCTGGGTTTTCGCCCATTCCACAATTCTATGGGAGTAGAAGAAACTGATTTAGAAGGTAATAAGTTCAGAATGTGCGCTGTCATTTCCAGAGCATATCCCCAAAATGAATTTGGTAATTCTGAATAACTCATCATCGATCTAACCATCTCCATAAGAGTTCTATTCCTTCGTTCTGCTACACCATTCTGTTGGGGTGTTCCAGGTGCAGACAATTGGGATTGAATCCCAGCTTCTGATAAGTAATTCCTAAACTCTCCTAAGAGGTATTCGCCACCACGATCAGATCGTAGTGTTTTGATACTTTTACCTAATCGTTTTTCCACATCAGCCTTGTATTCTTTGAACTTATCAAAGCACTCGGACTTGCGGCGCATTAGGTAAATATATCCGTATCTTGAATAATCATCTATGAAAGAGACAAAATATTCAAAACCTCCTCTTGCCTGGACAGACATAGGACCACACAAATCAGAGTGAACCAATTCTAACACTTCTTTGGCTCTATACCCCTTGGCCTTGAATGGCCTTTTGGTCATTTTACCTTCTAAGCAGGATTCACAAGTTGGAAAATTTTCCAACTCTAATGAACTCAAAAGTCCATCGGCTATAAGCCTCTGAATCCTACTTAAGTTAATATGACCAAGCCTTAGATGTCAAAGATATGCTTGGTTCATTTTCGAAGGTTCTTTTCTCTTTTTAGAATTAGAAGATGAGTTATAAATTTCCATGTTTTGCTTTGTGGAAGAAATTGGATTTAATGTATACAAATTGCCAACTAATGCACCAGAACAGATAATCACTTTATTTCTTTTAATAACTACATCGTTACTGAAAGAAACTGAATATCCATCTAAAAACAGTTTAGAAACTGAAATTAAATTCTTTCTAAAACTGGGTACATAAAGACAATTTCTTAAAATCAAATTTTTATTTCTACTAAAAGATAAGTAGACGTCTCCCACTGCAACAGCTGCCACCTTAGTAGCATTCTCTATCAAATAGTCGCCGGGTTTCTGGAACCCCTGCAAGGAATTGCAGACATGATCAATGGCTCCGTATCTACACACCAGGTCTGGTAGATAACATCGCTAAACATGTTTCAACAACTAGAGCATGAGATATACCTTTGTTTTGGTTCCTACGAGGACAGCCCGCCTTCTGCCTGCTTATAGATGAAGCACTTGCCCTTCTGCTTCTTCACTCCAGCTTTAAATCCGTACTCGAGATTTATTCACTTTGTTTCTGAGCAACTTGTTTCTTCTTCTTCTTCCTTTCGGTTTAGAAGTAGAACCATTTTCAAAAAGTGAATTTGAGAATTGTGACGAAATAATCCTTCTGCCGCAGTTCCGTCAGTAGTTCCCCTAATGAATAAATCCTTTTATTCATATTATAGTTCAAGGGAACTGCTCAAAACTTCTAGGTAGCGTTGGAGGATCATATCGATCCGGGTTTCCATCAATTTCTCCTCCAAGGATCGGTATCGTTCGGATAAGCCATCATCTTTAGGATATGATCCCTTGTACCCTCTTGCATGGTGGTGTCATTATCTTTCTCATAGCTTCTTGCCTATCCCGATGACCAAAGAGCTCCTTGAGATTGTTCATAATATCATAGTCTGTAGGTAAATCTTGATGTTGATGTTGCAATACATTTGACATTGAAGCCAAATATAACACCGCGCCATCTCATCTGCCTTTACCCATCTCTTATGATATTCAATCTCCTCTTGGGTAGATTCACCAGTGGGTGCATCAGGACAAGGTTCAGTCAGTACAAATTTATAGCTTTCAGCAGTCAGAACAATGTCCAGGTTCCTTTTCCAATCTATGTAATTAGGTCCAGTAAGTCTATTTTGTTGAAGTATGATGGACAGTGGGTTGAAAGTCATCCTAAGAATCACAAATAACTTTTGGTCAGAACTCTAAATTAGAATAATATTGATTCCTCAAACAATACTATTTTAAATTAACCAACACCTCATAACACCGTGAATTTTGTATGCCACGTTAGTGTGGACGTATACAAATTCAACATTTGTAAAAGGAGGGTTTTAACCCATTAATTTTATTATCTTGTCAACCTAACTTTTGACAAATAAAATTAATAGTTGGTATTATTTGGTCACACGAATAATAGCGGTGACTCCGTTGGGGAGGATACTATTGGATGTGTCTAAGTGTATACCATTACTTGACACTAAGTCCATTAATAAGATTATGCCCCTTCCGTTGGGGAAGATCACACGCTCTTAATTAACTTCCTATAGTCATCCATAAATGGAAGTATATTCTAGTGATCCGCAAACAAGCTCATCCGTTATGGAGGAAGGCACTCAGAGCCAACGCAAGCTTGTTTGCATCACTTACAAACCAATAATGGAGACCATGGGATTTATTTAAAATTCCTCTCCCACTTAGTTATTTATAAATGAGGAATTTTAACTATGCTAGCCTACTTTACTTGTAAACTAACATGCACTAACACAATATAAAAGCAATAAATAGAAAATCTAATTTCAACTATTATGGCTTTTATCTCTAGTTGTCCTCAGTGTGTTGTCATCCTAACTGCTGCCATATTTGGCCACCGCCATCGGGTCTAGTCATCGCATCCATCTTGCTCTTCCGCTGCGCCTTTGGTCCTTAGAAGGTTCCACGCTTGCAAGATTCGATCCATGACATAAATAGAATTTTTACATTTTGATCCTATATTCCATAAAAGGAATGTACATGTATCTAGATCAAAAATAAAATCCTAATAAAACTAAATACAGCTCCTGCTGTATTTTAATACAATCATGCACACACATATAAATGTCCTTGACATGTCCAAGGGTCCAATCACACACATAATAACTAAAAGCCATAATAGTTAGATCCTGCAACCACAAAGTTAGCACATCCTACTATTAACCTGCCTAAATTATGTATGACATGTGCATAATTAAACTAAATACCAAATAAACAGAGGCAAAATCCTAGCTCTGATACCAATTGATGGTTGCTACTCGGAAAACCTATAGGTTCCACTGTACAAAAATTTTGTACAAAGGTCTGAACCTTTTCGTAGCTACCATGTGTTCTTTTAAATTAAATTTTGATCGCGGAACTTAACACGTTTGATCCAAAACTTAATCTATTTGTTCTTTAAGTTTTGACTTCCTGCGGAACTTAACACGTTCGACCAAGTCTCCTTAAGTTATTAATTCCATTAAATATTAATTTCCATAATTGGTTCCCAGTCCTGACGTGGCACATGGCCTTCTTGGATATGGGAGCAACCACCACCGACTAGACAAAACCTTTTATAGAAAGATAATATTTAATTTCCTAAAATAACTTTAGGTTAACCAAAAAGAACAATCAAATCACAAGGAAAAGAAAAAACAAAAGAACACAACTTCGAAAAACATATTCAAAATTCTAGAACGTAAGCCTCTTGTATTTGGTATTATTTCCATAAATAACTAGCATGATGCGGAAAGAAAAATTACTAGTTATACCTTGTAGAAAAACCTCTTGATCTTCTACCGTATTCCTCTTCTAATCTCGGACGTTGTGTGGGCAATGATCTACCGAGATGAGAAACCACCAACCACCTTCTTCTCCTCCAAGCAAGGTTCGGTCACAAAGGAAAACTTCACCAAGGAGAAAAACCAAAATACTAACCAAGCTCCAAGAGATGCTAGCTCTCTCTCCTTCTTCTTCTTCTTCTCCGAGTAGTATCCGACCACCACAAGAGCTCCAATGGAAGAGAAGGGTTCGGCCACCACAAGAGGAAGAGATGGAGAGGATGGCCGGCCACACCAAGGAACCAAAAGAGGGAGAGGAATAATAGATGTTGTGTCTCTTGAATGCACCCTCACCCCTTCTTTTATATTCCTTGGCCTAGGCAAATTAGGAAATTTAATTACAATAAAATTTCCTTAATTTTCCTTGACATGAATTAATTGAGAAAAATAAAATAAAATTTCCCAATCAACTTGTGATGGCCGGCCACAATCAAAAAAGCAAATTAGGAGGGTTTCAATCAACAAAATAAAACTTCCTAATTTGTTTCCGGAAATTTTAAAAAATAAAATTTCTCTTTAGAAATCTCTTCATGGTTAATAAAAGGAAATTTCTATAATTTTAATTTTATTAACATGTGAATAATTTTAAAGAGAAAATAAAATATCTCACCAATCTACAAATAAGGAAAGAGATCTAATCTCTTTCTTTAATCTTTTGTAGATTTTTTATAAGAGAGATATTTTAATTTAAATTCTATTTAATAAATTATTTCTTCCACATAATAAAAATTAAAATTAAAATTCCTTTTTAATTTAATTTGGCCGGCCCCCACTAGCTTGGGTTCAAGCTAGGGCCACCCAAATTATACTTAGCTGCTCCCAAGCTAGCTTGGCCCCTGAGTGGGTATGAAGGTGGGTATAGGTGGGTATAGAACTCTACAAATAAGAGGCTACGATAGGGACCAAGAGGAGGAATTGGTTTTGGTCTCCGATAAAATTAAGCATCCGTGTTCGCCCGAACACACAACTTAATTTTATCAATGATAATTCATTTCACTAGAGAACTATCATTGAACTACCGCACTAATCCCAAATTATATTTTGGGCCCTTCTTATTATAAGTGTGTTAGTCTCCTGTTTAAGATATCGATGTCCACTAATTAAGTGAGTTACGACAACTCATTTAATTAATATCTAAGTCCAAGAGTAGTACCACTCAACCTTATTATCATGTCGGACTAACTGCAGGGTTTAACATGACAATCTTTATGAGCTCCTCTTGAGGACATTATCAACCTAGTATCTCTAGGACACAGTTTCCTTCTATAATCAACAACACACACTATAAGTGATATCATTTCCCAACTTATCGGGTTTATTGATTCATCGAACTAAATCTCACCCATTGATAAATTAAAGAAATAAATATCAAACATATGTGCTTGTTATTATATTAGGATTAAGAGCACACACTTCCATAATAACTGAGGTCTTTGTTCCTTTATAAAGTCAGTATAATAGAAACGACCTCTAATGGTCCTACTCAATACACTCTGAGTGTACTAGTGTAATTATATAGTCAAGATAAACTAATACCTAATTACACTACGACCTTCTAATGGTTTGTTCCTTTCCATTTTAGTCGTGAGCTACTGTTTATAATTTATAAGGTACTGATAACATCATCTTCTGCATGTGACACCACATACTATGTTATCTACAATATAAATTATATGAACAACTACAAACAAATGTAGACAATTTGACCAAATGTGATTCTTTATTCATAATGAATGTTTACAAAGATTAGACTTTCAGTATACACTCCAACAAATTATTATCAACAAACGCCACCTCAACCAAACTTTCAATTTCTTCTAGTTATGGATCCACGACTTCATTCCCCATGTTTATATTAAAGTTCCCTAAGGCATAGCAATATTCAATATATTTCTCCTTGGGTTGCATTTGTAGAATGTATGGAGCTCTAGAAGAATAAGCAACTTGTGCATATTTGGTTTCCAACATCTCAGGGTGCTTAAATGATTTATCAAAATTCCTCCTGATCAGTTCGAATGTGCCGATCATGGTTTGTTATTGAAGCGTCTCTTTGAATAATCTTTGAGGAAATGGTATCGGTTGCTTGTAGACCCTAGTTGGAATGGTGAGGTTTAGATTATCTGATTCTTTTGTTGATAATGGAGAAGGCTTGTCAAATTGTGACTCAGATTTGCTATAGTAAAAAGAATTCTCCTGAAGTTGTGAGAGTTGTAGTTGAGGTCTAATGGATTGGGAAGACAATCTCTCCATCTTAGCCTCTAATTGAATGAACCTCTCATTTTGTAGCTTGATGACATCTTCTATTTATTTTTCAACATTCCTGAGTGGTTGCAAAGATTCTTGTTTAGCGTTCACATTGATATTCATGATTTACACTTCTAGAATTCCTTTAGAATATGACATCCAGATGTTATCTAACATATCATGAAGGTTTTGTGCAAATCATCGATAAAGTCATATGCTTCTTCTAGGTTTTTTTTTTTTTTATCAAAGAACCACTAGAAACTAAATCTAATAGAGTCTTATTTGAGAAAGATATCCCTACATAGAATATGTGGATTGTCAGCAATTCTTCCAAGCCATAATAAGGGAACTTATGCAATAGTCCTTGAAATCTCTCCCAAGCAGTGTACAATGATTCTCATCCATCTGTGCAAAACTCATGATTTGCTTCCTTAGTTCAGCTATTTTGCTTGGTAGAAAATACTCATTCAAGAAACTTGTCTCTAGCTCTTCCCATGTTGTTATGCTTTTTGATGGAAGAGAATACCACAAAGCCTTAGCTTTATCCTTTAGAGAGAAAGGGAATCCCCATAGCCTTATTGCATCTCTGGAAACACCATTTAAGATTATGGTACTACAATAATAGATGGAATCAAATAGATGTGGATATGTGTCCTCCTCGGGTGCTCCTCCAAATTGATTCTTTTGTATCAGAGCAATCAATTCTAGGTCAAATTCAAATTTTTTTACATCAATCGAAGGTTGTACAATGGGAGATCTCACTCTTCCAACAATGGGCGCGACAAAAGCCCTTAAAGGTGTATTTGTATTTGACAATTGGCTAGACCAAAACCCATTATATCATGTAGAAACAATTAGTAGGTTTATGGAAACTACCACAATCGCCTACAAAACAAGACTATTAGAAAACAAAGTGCATAATTTAAATTGCAAGAAAGAAAAATGTAGAAGTAAAATAAGAAAGACAATGTAGAGTTTATAAACAAAAAGAAAAATGTCTAGAGTAACTCAAATTCTAATCAACTAATATTAATTGAAAAAGTCCTCGACAACAACACCAAAAACTTGATGTGTGACCGCAAGTGAGAGGGATCCCATAGGGTTGTTGATTAAGCACTAGTTGGGTTCACACGGTAAATTATCTAGGCAATCATAAGGTTGGTTAGTCACGAACGCTTGTAAGCAAGAAAGAGAAGGAAGAGAAATAAAGAGAAAGGAAAGAGAGAGAAGTGAGAGGGATTAGGAAAGAGAAATTGGTTTGGTGGGAAGTGATTCTAGGAGTTCGGTTTCTTATGATGCTAGTTAATATCCTTATGTATTGTTCATCTTGTTACCTTCATGCCTACACTTTATAAGATTTCTAACTAAAGTTCAGCACAATCCTGTGAAGATCGCATCGGGATTTTACCTAAGTTTTAACACCATTAAGTAAAGAAGCAATTTTAGAAAGTCTGGTTACAAGATTATCTTTAGGCTCAAGGGGTATACAATTCTAGAGTTATTTGATTTACTTCCTAACGATAGATTAATGCAACTAAGTAGAAGACGTAACCTAGAAACTCCAGTTCAAGGTAACCCTCTGTCATAGGGCTCCCCGATTATACATTTCTAGATTACACAAGTCACTTCTTAACATTAATTTGGGAGAACCCCTCTAAACTCCAAGTAGATATTCCTTTGTAGAGGATTGATGTCCTAGCAAGAGGATCATTCTAGAAAATCCACTTAAAGGCTCTTGTCACAAGGATCCATTGTCATACAATCTATCATTTCTCCATTACAAAGTGACCAATCCACCACAATATATATGCATATACCATACACACATTTCATCAAATACGTACAAGGCAAAATACATATAGAACATAGCATAAACATTTCATTGAACAAAGAAATGACATATACATAGTTTATACATCAACATCACATTAGAATACATCATAAGAATCAGAGAATCTAGTCCATTACGAAGGGAGACATAACCAATACAAAATAAAGAGAAGAGAAATGCTTATCCATGAAGTCTGATGTTGTTGGAGGTTCTCCTTTGCTCTGAAGGAAGACAGATGATACGGATCAACCAAGATGGATGCTCTAGAAATTCCCTTAGAGGGGAAAACCCTTTCCAAAGGAAATGGGCGGGGCCCCAAACCAAGGATATAACCTAAGGGGATAAAATCTCCTTATATAGGGGAGGGGATATGTCCCCTCATGTTCTCTACCACATGGTTGTGCCATTTGGCATGGCCGGGGAGTGCAGTCAAGTCGTGTAGTTCTCTGCTTGTAAAGACACGGTAGTGACTCTAGGCATGACACAGCCATGTGAACTCTGTGGAGAGGGGCACGACCTGCCCATGTGCACTGCTGTGGGAGGCACATGGTCGTGCCATATGGCATGACCTAGGTTGCTGATTTTCTCTAAGTACTTCAATGTGAGCCTTTGCTCCATTTTCGCTTCAAATTGCGTTCAGTCAATTAAAAAAAAGTAAAGAGTAGATCTCTAAATGAATAGAATGGAGTGACATAAATAATGAAATATGGTGCAACAAACATAGATTATATTCAAATACAATTAGATGTGCATCAAATAATGTTTAGAACCATACATAACCTACTCATATCATATTCCCAAAAGCAACTTTGCAAGGGATTCATGCCTAAATTATAAATACTTGTAAATCCCTTCAAGAGGTTATGATAATCTAGAAGCTATCACTAATATAGGACTTCAAGGATTATCTCAAGAACAATGACAGAGATGAAACTAGAAGACCTCATAGTTTAGCTTGTGAAGAGCGACATGAAGTTGGTATTCTGAGTTGACAAGTTGATACTTACAAAGAATGGTAACTTTATAGTGAAACGATACCTTGAAAAAGGATTGTTTCAAACAAATGTAACCCCTTAATGAAGATTTCCCCATGAATAATAAAATTCCAACTTTTACTTGATTGAGTCTTATGATTTACGACATGACCATTTAGGATATATCAGTTATAATTTGTGCAAATTATCGAAATTAGATTTATTGCCGAAATTAAGTTTGACACAAGATACAAGTGTGAGACTTCTATGGAAGCTAAAATAGCAAAGTTTCCTTTTTCTTCAATAGAAAGGAGCACTACATCTCTTGAACGGATTCATACTTCCACATGTGACATGAAGTTTGTTCAAATGAGAGGTGGAAAGAAGTATTGCATCACCTTTATATCGTTAAGTGACACTTGAAGTGTTTAAGCACTAAAAGAATAAGGTTGAAAATTATCTTAGCAAAATGATTAAAATAATTCGTAGTGATAGAAGAGATTATATGGGGCATCATTCAATGAATTTTTCTTTGAGTCAGACATCATTCACCAACAATAGCCCCTACTCACTACAATCTAATGGCATTTTGGAATGCAAGAACGGTATGCTAGAAGAAAGGGTAAATGCTATATTGATAAGTTCAGGAATAATCCAAAAATTTATATGGAGAAGTTATTCTCTCGACAAACAATGTTTTGCAACTCGCGTATCTTCTTGTCTAGGTACAAGTACAAATACCTATTAGCTACCTAATAAGGAATGTAATTGTTTTCTTTAACGCAGTTATCTTAACTCTTGGAGAAATCACCTGGGATTGAAGCAGTATCCAATTTTGAACATCCATTTGGTTGGAATTTTCAACTTCTTTGGTTCTCGAGATACTGAAAATGCCTAATGTGACTACAATCTCATATGCCAAAGTTTGTTCTGACCGCTAGTGATGATATTGTTTCTAATGCAAGTAAAGAAATGACAACCTAGTTGATGATGCTAAAACTTGTAGGGAGACGTATTGAAAGCTTCTCTAACATCGTGTTGTCCTCGATGGAGGACACTAATGCAAATAAAGAATCTACTATGCTAAGTTTTGATTTGTAATGATTAATTTTGGTAAAAGATCTCTTTATGAAATTGGCTTTTAAGGAAAAGGTAATGTTGGTAATTATTTTTTGGTATGTTTTTAATTTTGAAGGCGCGATAGTTTGGGTAACAGACTAATTAGATTGCCAATAAAGAATTTAGTTATATCCTAAGTTTTGACATGTAATGATTAATTTTGATAAGATCTCCTTAGGAGAATAAGCTTTTAAGGACACAGCAAAGTTGAAAAGTTATTCTTTATTTTGGAGGGTTAAGAAATTTTGGTATGTTTTTAGTTTAGAAGGCACAACTGTTTGGGTAGCAGTCCAATTACATTGTCTTATTGCCTCATTTTCATTTGATTGTTCTTTTTAAATTGATGTAGTGTAAATATAAATCATCTTCCAATTTAATAAAAATCTTCTTTGTGTGTTTTTAGTCTACGTGGGAGTTCCATCCCATCGGAATCCTTGTATGAGTCTGGATACAATTTTGGTATTGTATATATTTGGCATCAATGAAGAGAAGCCTTGGCGTAACGGTAAAATTATTACTATGTGACGTAGAGGTTACATGTTTGAATTTTGAAAATAATGTCTTGCAAAGTAGGATAATACTGCATATAATAGATCCTTTTCTGAGATCTGGTATTGAGAGGAGTTTCCTGACCTGACTACCCTTTATATATTTGATATTAATGTTCTCATGCTGCATTGATGTTCCAGCATTCTTCATTATGAGCATGAAATTCTTTCACTTGCAAGAAAATAGGAGTTTTTTTTTTTCAAGCTTCCCCTCCCTTTGCTTATAACTGATGCAGATACTTTGGCTGTGATAATGGAGGTCACAGATCTCTCTTTAGAGCTCACTAAACTTTCAAGCGACTCCTTTTACCTTCCGTCAATTTGACACTCATGAAGTATTTATTCGAAGCCTTAGAACCTCGCAGAAGAGCAAAACATATGAATAATCTTAGAGAACCCATCGAAGTGTACGACTCGTTGTCTAGGCCACTGAATGTAGTCCTCAGGCCTGAGGTTCAACGGTCGTTTAATTCGATTGTGACAATCATAGGAGCAAGGACCTTCATGAGTTCCTCATTGTCTATGCCTATCGTGATCAATACTCTACTGGTAGATTCTTCATTTGGTTCTGTAGTTGGAACACTTGGAAGAAGAGGAACCATGGACACTCATTCTGACAATGATAAAAGTCAGATTAGAACTGCCTCAGCGTTAGCTGCAGCTAGTCCAGCTCTTATTTGCAGGTCAGTGCTGACACAATTCAGGAGAAAAACAATCCTTGAAAAATCTAATTCTGTGATGAAAATTTCTGAGAAAACTCCCGTCTCCGATGTCGATTCAAGCCAGAGATATGATCCATGCGAGTCTATGCTAACCACCGCAAACGATTCTATGATGAAAGGACAGATTCGATATCAATGGAAGAGTGGCACACCTTATTTTGTATTTACAGTAGGTGATGACTTCTCAGAAGTATACCTTTCCAGGCCCTGGAAAATTGAATCTTCTAAGGCTAAAGGAAAGGACTACATCTACTCGTTTCATTCAAGATCAGTTAACAACTTCAAATCAGAAAAATGTGTTTCTGATGCATCGGAAATCCTTGGAAAAATGAAAGTATCCAACCTTTTAACCTTTGGCACAGATGGATCAAGAACAAGGGAGACTGAGTTTGTTCTATACAATGCTAATGCAAAAAGTTTACTCGGAACGAGAAGTTCAGGTTCCTTCATCCTGAAAGCCAAGGAGTTGGGTAAGAGGGTGACGAACATACTTAATCCAAGCCAAGCATTGAAGAATAATTCCATCTGCAGTCTCAATGAATTGAGTTCCTTTTTCAGAAGCTATGATGAAAACAAACTGCCTGATCAAGTTCAAAATGATTGCACACCTGAACATGAGTTGGCTGCTGTTGTTCTAAGTGATCATCGACGAGGTTGCGATCGGGAGGCAGCAGTTGGTGGTTGGGGTCTTAAATTTCTCGGCACATCAAATGCAAATGAAGTTGATGCTTCCTCGGCTCCCTTAGTTTCTCAGGAAACCAGCAATGGAAGTCGGTCGATAAGTAGAGATAAATCTTCTAAAAATTTAACTGTCTTAGTTCCAGCCGACCTCCACGGTGGCCAAAATATCCAAAGCAGAGGTCCATCAGGTATCATAACGAGATGGCGAACTGGGGGGCAATGTGACTGTGGTGGTTGGGATGTTGGATGCTCTATACAAGTACTTTCTTGCAGCAGCATCACCAAGAACTCTTCATCTTCATTAAAAGAGGAGCTGCAGGATCATAACAAGTCGGTCGATCTATTTACGGAGGTAGCTCTTACATCTCTATTCTTACTGGTAGCTAGAGCTAGATGGCCAACATATAGTATACAACATTTCACGCTCTCACTGAATGCTTAGCAAGCAATTGTTTTGCAATTTTCAGGGATCAAAGAGAACTGAATCGACTATCAAGATAATAGACATGAATTATGGTCTATATGTCATCAACTTCCACCCTTCTCTTTCATACCTACAGGCTTTCTCCATTGGTGTGGCAATGATACATGCTCAGTCGCCATCTCTTACTCCAGATTTCTAAGGATGTAATGAAGAAATCAACATGACAAGTTTTCAAAAAATTGAAAAAAAAGACTGTCGAAAAAAGGTGTTCTTACAGTGTGGGTGATATTTGTTGCGAGATAAATGTACAAGTTTGTAGCATAATGTAAATAACTAAACTTCTTTATCATCCTCTTCGAGTTTGTCTTTTTAGTGTTATTTATCATTCTATGAATACAATGTAGACATTTAAATTTGTTTGGTTCAACATCATCAAGTTGTTGATAGAAACCCTGAAGAGTCAGTTGAGCTAGGCAAAGAATGGGTCTTGTCTTGCACAGTCCAACTCTAGTCAGGCTAGGCACGACACCGATTTGGGACGAATAGTAGAGCAATGAGTCATATGTCAAGTTCAAGCTTATCTTGTTGGGTATTTCAAGACTTATGCTTTTAGTCGTTGGAATTATACTTGTTAAGAAAAAACTCTACTGACAATGGGTACAAGACTTCTCCTATTTATACTAGTCTATGCTTCAACTAGTTCTATCTACTTGCAACATACATGTATCTAAAATTAAATGAAATACATGCTTTGATTACTAGTTCATGAATCTTAGTCATGAATCCTATTTATTCTAGATATTCATGCATATGTCTTGTACATTCATTTATGGAAAAACATTAATCTTCAATATATCTAAGTTCCCATTGATCTCATGGAGCAATTTAATTCAAAATACCCTTCTAGGTTAAGAAAAATTAAAATGAAGATGCTGTAGAAATAAATGGATTCATTATTGTAATTTCCACACACAATACAAAAATGAAGAAATGGTTAACTATACAATCAACCAATCAATACCACATATCGACCATTAAGTAAGGACTGCAGGTGGGGTTTTGCTACACCTTCGGGTGTGCTTAGTTGGATTATTTTTAATAATCTTAGTTAATCATTTAGGGTGCATTTAGTTGGAGTCATCATGTATAATTTTAGTTATAGGAAATAAAATATAATTTGATAATTTATTTATTTGAAGATTTTAATATATAACTTAATTTAATATTTTATTGTATTATTCTTTGTTACAAAATCAATTATAATTTTTTTTTCTGAATTTATATATATATTTTAACATTAGGTTGTTTTTATTTACTTTGCTTTTTTTCTTTACACATTACGTTTTGCTTTACTTATATATATATATATATATATATATATATCGAGGATTGATATCCTGCGCGTCCGCATAGTGCACGACTGCACGCGCAGAGGATATCAATGGGTTTATTTTTTATTTTTTTGAATATTTTAAATTAAAAAAATAAATATTCCCTTATATAAATTTCTAATACATTAATATATCCCCTCAACATGTTACAATACTCAATAAATACTTAAATTTATTTTATTTTAAAATTTTTTAAACCAAACACTATAACCTAATTGGGAAGACTGAACCCTACAGATAAAATCTAAAAAAAAAACTTAAAAACTATAACCCAAAGCCTTAACCCTAGAAATAAAATTTTTTAAAAATATTTTATTTATTAAAAAAATAAACATTTCTTTATATAAATTTCTAATACATTAATATATCCCCTCAATATATTACAATACTCAATAAATACTTAAATTTATTTTATTTTAATTTTTTTTAAACCAAACATTATAACATAATTGGAAAGCCTGAACCCTATAGATAAAATCTAAAAAAAAATAGCTTAAAAACTATAACTCAAAGCCTAAACCCTAAAAATAAAATTTACAAAAAATATTTTATTTATTTTTTTAATTCAAAAATAAAAAAAAAACGAGTGATATCCTGCGCGCGCGCATAGTCGCGCACTGTGCGGACGCGCAGGATATCAAAACTTTATATATATATATATAGATATTCATTATAAAAATTTTAAGGATATTTTTATCCTAACGTATAAATATCGAAGGATATTTTTGGCTAGATTTTTTTACTAATTTTGGAATTAAAAAATTTTTACATTTTTGAGATTTTCTAATTCAAAGTTGCATACCTAACGTACTAGACATGGATCATTATTCAGGACCCTGTTATATAATAATCTTCTTTATGTTTTACCATCGCACCCTATCCTCTAGACTTATGTTTTTCTTACACGTTATTTTTATCTTTAAAATCGTTATTCATTCTGATTGATAATAGTTTAAAAGAATAAATTTTCCCTCTCTATCGTTTTTTATTACATATTTTCACCCTGGTACTATGCAAGTGGCAAGACACTAGTGACACGGTCATTTTTCAATAAAGACATTTGTCAAGCGTGATTAAATCTAGAAAATATAACTGTGATTGTTGGGCTACTACGCTTCTTAAATTTATCTTGATGACATATGAGAAATATTCATGGGATAAATCTAATCAGTCCAGAGTTAGATATCTGGATTTTAAAAAAAGCCATATTCTCTTAATTTAAAGTACCTCTCTGGCTCTCTCGAAATATTTTATGCACATATAATAATATTATGCATACTAGTTTATCAAAAAATTGAAATGACAATTAAAATATGGGCAAACTAATAAGGAGATAGATAAAAAAATTAGATGAATGAAAATAGGAGCAAACTAATGATAAAACAAATAGAAAATTAGATAAATAAGATGACTTAAAATAGCTACAAAATAAATAGATGTAATTATAAAGATATATGAAAAATAATATGTGAGTTAAATAGATAATGTACAAAAGTTAATTAACCTGTTAAATTTAAACAATCAATAATTTTCAAGTGTAAGCGATATTACTGAGTTGATGCAAATATTTTGTTGAAAAATGTACATGACGAAGTCCATGAACTTTGGAAAGGAGAAGTTGTTGATGCTGCTAAAAGAATAGAAGAATTTGGATTATCAAAGCAAATCGTAAATGTGCAGGTCGATGTGCAGTGGACGCGGTGAAGAGCTATGGAGGCATTTTTAACTTGGGAATTGGATAGCATGACCGCTAAGAAAGGACTCACAAAACTTAGAGGTTAGTTGAAAAAAAGGAGGTATAAAGCCTAATCAAAACTTCTGCTCAGATTCTAATTGATATAATACAACAGACAAACAAAATATATCAGGAGTAACCTCTTGTAGACATGTGAAAATTTAATTAATTCAAGATGATTTAATCAGCATTGATACGATGCATAATGGTAGGGTCTGATAAGATCAGACATTCAGAAATCAAAGGGATGTGACAGTCAAAAGTCAAGGGGACGTGACAGTCAAAAGTCAAGGGGACGTGATAGTCAAAAGTCAAGGGGGTGTGATAGTCAACAGTTAGAGAAAGAAAAAGTGAGACCGCCAGACGCCATCAACCGCATGATTCCCGGTCAGGTGCTTACAGATCAGGATCCAAGATCTGAGACATGGGGTATGACTGGGGGTAATGTCTGACCTAACCTGACTGGTCGAGGTTTCTCAACTTGGGTTATATATCTAGACTTAGTACTCTCAGTAGGCCAACTCCTGACCAGCTCTTGGGCAATCCAAAAGGGAAGATGAGGCTCTCGCCACTGCCCGTCTCTTTCATCAAGACTCAAGCCAGGTGTTATACTTGATGGATCATCCCGAACTGTCACTAGTCAAACCCGGACGAGATAGAAGGCGCTAAATGATAACAATGTCAGGGAATCGTAATTAGCTGTTAGAGAATAACAGCAGTATGTCAGGGAATATTCCAATGGTCTGCGATCATCTGCAAATTGAACCTTCTTTCGGTCCATGGAAGGGTGCCACGCATTCTCCATCACCCGACAGATCCTGACACCTGATATTCTCTGACATCGGTCAGTCTTCAAAGGTATGCACGGTCATATAAAATGGGAGGTCCTCTCCCTTAAGCAAGTACGATCTCTTGCACATTCTCACTTATCTTTTACAGTTCTTTTTCCTTCGTATATTGTTCTTCCGGTGAAAAAGTACCTGACTTGAGCGTCAGAGGGTCTGTGTCGGAGACTTTTTCCCTGGTGTCTAGTCTCTAACGTTCCATATGCTTATCTGGGTGTGCGCAGAACTTCAAGTACCAATTTACCGCCGGCTCAGTGATCGCCGTTCGTCAACACCATGTGAGGGTCTGTTCTCTTGGGCATGTATGATAAGGGTGTCCTAATCGTCTCTTTGTCGACACCAGTAACAGCTCATACGACCTTTGTTTGACTCAGATTCTGAACAGGATTAATTTGGCGCTGTTTGTGGGAATCTTCTTCACCTATTCTGGAACGTGAAGATGGAGGATACCGGAAGAATCAATGTCACCATGACATTAGGAGAATATGAAATGTTCAAGGAGGCCAAGAGGCAAGCAGCATCCAAAAAAAAAACCACTGCTTCACGGTCGTAAAGATGCCTGCAATGATGTGTTGCTAGATACCACTCATTACTTATGTTTCTAAATGAGTTTAGGAGCATTGCCAACGTTACAAGAACCTATAGGGTCACATACAAAGGGCAATTAGATGGAGATTAGGTTCATATGATGGACCAAAAGGATTAGGTTCATGTGATGAACCAAATTAGATTAAGAGTAATTCAAATTAGACTAATTGAGTTAGACTCAATTTGATTCATGTGTAGAATGAGTCTAATTTAGATTATTATTCATTGAGTCAATTTAAACCAATGAATAGAGATTCATTAAATTAAATTGACTTTAATCAATGGTTAGATTTGATCAACTATGAGAGATAAAAAGGTCAAGTTTGACTTGACTTTAGAGGGAAGATGAAGAGTCAAGTTTGACTTGACCAAATGCCACCTCATTGTGACTTGGCATGGGGCCGGCCAATGATGGTGTTCCACATCATCAAGGCTACATCATAGTGTGCCACCTCATGAGGAAGACCAAGAGCCATGACTCTTGGTATTACATGGAGGTTAAAAACCCTCCTTTATGTGGCCGGCCACATTAGTGCAATTTTTGTGCTTGTTGTAACTTCTTCTTCTTCCTCTTCTCTTCTCTTGTTCTCTCCCTCTCCTCCATTGCCGAAACCATTCAAGGGTGCTAGCACACTCTAAGTGGTTTTTCTCCACCTTTTGTCCGTGTGGATACATGTAGGGGAGTGTACACTTGACACTCTACGAGATCCGGCAACCGTTTGGACGAGCGGGATAAGCGAAGGGCATCGCGACAAGGGTAACACTCTTATCATGTAGATCTAAGGTAGATCTAGGATGAACAAACATGTACATGAATTTTATTTATCTTCGCACGGATCTGTGGCAAGACTTCGAGGTTTCCGTAACGCAAAAAGCGATTTTTGCAGCTCGAAAGTCCCAACAGTGGTATCAGAGTCACGTGCGAAGCGTGCACATGTTTTGTATTTGTTTTTTTGAAAATGTTTCAGATATGTAAGTTTCTGTAAGTTTACTATTTTTATGGATTTTGTGAGTAATTTTCTCGTAGAGGCGAAGCAACAAGTACTTGGACACTTGTAGGCTTCAACTACCAAGAAAAAATCTTCCGAAATTGCAAGATCTCGGCCAAATTGTTTTGGGACAGCGGCTTAAGGCGCTGTTAGATCAAGATGGGACACTCGTGATATTCATTTCGCGAGTAGGGGTGCTGCCCCTAACCCCGCAAGGGGCATTGTCTCGCGATCGCGCCCGAAAATTGTTAATCGGGACCGCCGGGAAGTTGTGACTCATAAAATTGATAAAATAGTAGTAAAATTATAGAAATTTATGTAAAATACATCATTTAGAATTATGTATGATATTGTGATGGTCATGGCCCAAAAATTCCAAATTTGATTGGATAAAATTGTGCTGTAATTCATAATATGACCTGCACGCTATTTTTTGTGTTGTGCGTACTGTATATGATATGCGACTTACGCGTCGTGCCTCATTTCTTATGTTCCTGTTGTAAATAGATTTTAGACTCGAATGTAACTC
Organism: Zingiber officinale; assembly: GCF_018446385.1. Classification (NCBI taxonomy): domain Eukaryota; kingdom Viridiplantae; phylum Streptophyta; class Magnoliopsida; order Zingiberales; family Zingiberaceae; genus Zingiber; species Zingiber officinale. The sequence goes on along the minus strand of NC_055986.1, from coordinate 50,394,327 downwards.
GAGTTTCATATTTGTAATGTACAAAATAAAGCGGTGGAAGGTCTACTCAAGAAGGAGTTATGAGGAGGGTGATTTCAACACATAGCGGTCAAAGGGAGGCGCTTGAAGAAGCCGTTGACCCTAGATTGACCGTCCAATCTTTTCATTGGCTTGAGAAGATCGTAGTAGGGCCATGACCTCATCACAATTTAATTAATCAGTATATATGATTGCTTGTGTGTATGTGATGCATGCTAATGTAGGGTAATTAGTGCCTTAATGCGTATATGATACACATTCATGATTAGATTAGATCTTAATCAAGACAACTCAAAATGCCTACCAAGTTTTGATATCCATCACTACCTTGATCATTTGTTGTTGTTGAATCTGCCAAAGTAGAGTAATGCATATTATCTTGGTAGGGTACGGAGGGACAATCTTGGTCCCGCCTATCAAAGGTTGGGTGAGTACAAACTCAATTAGATTGAGTATAACTAGTTAACTCAATTTGATCGAGTATAACTATAGGTATTTTTTCAACGGTTGGAAGATAGGATAAAAACCACATTTATACTAAATCTTGGGTGATTTAGCCAAAGCTAACTAAAGTTTTAATATAAATGAGGATCTTGATCCTATAAACAAGAGTTGCATAGAGATGTAATTGATAGTAGTTATCTACTGATCATACTAAGTCTTGGGCGATTTAGTCAAAGCTAACTCAAGGCGTAGTATGATGTGGATCTTGTCCCGCGTGAATTATAGCCCATTAGTATGAATCTAGTAGTGTGGTTTGACCACATCCATGACTTGATTTTACAAAAGTTCTATAATTCAGTGGGAGCATCATTTAGTTAAATGCCTAATTAAATGATAAATGGAATATGATATTTACTCTCTGCTTTATTTATATTGTAGATTGCCATGTCGACAAACATGAACACTTTCTCCTTGCGTTCTGTCCTTGACAAGGACAAGATCAATGGAGATACTTTCCTGGATTGATACAAGAATCTGAGAATCGTTCTCACAGAAGAAAGAAAACTGTACGTCCTGGAACAACTCATTCCCGAGGCACTTCCTTCCACTGCCATGCGAGCTGACCGAGATGCTTATAAGAAGCATCAAGATGATGCATTAGATGTGTCATGCCTCATGCTCGCAACCATGAACTTTGAGCTTCAGAAGCAACACGAGTTGATGACTGCTTATGATATGGTTGAACATTTTCGTCAACTATATCAAGGACAAGCAAGGCATGAGAGATTCGAGATCTCTAAGGCACTGTTTCAGTGCAAGATGCAAGATGGGACTCCCGTAGGTCCATATGTACTCAAGATGATTGGGTACATAGAGAACCTACAGAGGTTGGGATTCCCACTTGGCCAAGAATTGGCCACTGAGTTGATCTTGCAATCCTTGCCAGAAAGTTACAGTCAATTTGTCATGAATTACAACATGAACGAAATTGATAAGCTACTGCCTGAGCTGCTGAGCTCAACCTTAAGAAGGTAAAGCCCAACTCCATTTTGATGGTGCAAAAGCATAAAGGCAAGGGCAAGCCTAAAAGTAAGGGAAAGTCCCAGGCCAAGGGTAAAGGCAAGGTAATGAAACCTAAAGGAGGTGTTGCCAAGGATGCTACCTGCTTCCACTGCGGTCAGACCGGGCATTGGAAGAGGAACTGCAAAAGATTCTTGGAAGATCTTAAGAAGAAGAGAAATGAGATTTCTACTTCAGGTATATATGTTATAGAAGTCAATCTTTCTATTTCTTCATCGTGGGTATTAGATACCGGGTGTGCTTCTCACACTTGTACTAATGTGAAGGCACTGAGAAATAGCAGGGCATTGACGAAGGGCGAGGTGGGCCTACGAGTAGGCAATGGAGCCCGGATTGCTGCTGTTGCTGTAAGAACTTACTTTCTATCTCTGCCCTCTGGGCTTGTACTAGAATTAGATGAATGTTGTTATGTGCCTGCTCTCACAAAGAACATCATTTCAGTTTCTTGTTTAGACAAGAAAGGCTTTTCGTTTATAATAAAGAACAAATGTTGTTTCGTTTATTTAAACGATATGTTCTATTGTAGTGCACCTCTGATGAACGGACTCTATATTTTAGACTTAGAGAACCCCATCTATAACATAAGTACCAAAATGTTCAAGTCAAATGAAATGAACCGAACCTATCTCTAGCATTGTTGCTTAGGTCATATAAATGATAATCGTTTATCCCAGCTCCATAAAGATTGTTTGCTGGACTCATTTGATTTTGAATCATATGAGACATGCGAGTCATGCCTACTGGGCAAGATGACCAAGACTCCCTTTAGTGGACACAGCGAAAGAGCAACTGACTTTTTAGGACTTATACATAGTGATGTATGTGACCCTTTCAATGTCACTGCCAGAGGTGGTTATAGGTACTTCATTACATTTACTGATGACTTCAATAGATATGATTATGTGTATCTGATGACGCATAAGTCACAATCCTTTGAAAAGTTCAAAGAATTCAAGAATGAAGTACAAAACCAGCTAGGCAAGAGTATTAAGATACTTCGATCAGATCGAGGTGGTGAATATCTTAGTCATGACTTTTATGACTATCTATCTGAGTGTGGGATTCTATCCCAACTCACTCCTCCTGGAACACCACAGTGGAATGGTGTATCCGAAATGAGGAATCGTACCCTATTAGATATAGTACGATCTATGATGAGTTACACAGATCTTCCTATATCTTTTTGGGGATATGCTCTAAAACAGTAGCCTTCACACTTAACCGTGTTGCATCCAAAGCTGTGATAAAGACACCATATAAGATATGGACTAGGAGAGATCCCCAGATGTCTTTTATGAGGATTTGGGGTTGTGAGGTTTACGTTAGACGTCAAGTCTCGGACAAACTAGGACCCAAATCTGATAAGTGCTATTTTATAGGATATCCCAAGGAAACGAAGGGATATTACTTCTACATTCCTAGTCACCACAAAGTGTTTGTAGCTAAGACTGGGGTATTTCTAGAAAAGGACTTTGTTTCTAGAAAAACTAGTGGGAGTACGTTCGATCTTGAAGAAGTTCAAGATATGGACCATAGCACTGAAGCCTTGATGGAAGTTGAACTGGAACCACAAAGTGTTGTGGATGATGAGATTGTTCCATAAGGAGTTGAGGAACAACAACCAGTTCAAGTAGACCTACCTCTTCGCAGGTCTGATAGGGTACGTCGTCAGCCTGAGAGATACTCATTTCTCTTGCCTGACCATGACGACGTTATGCTCGTTGAGAATGAGCCTACCTCCTATCAGGAAGCTATGATGAGACCATATTATGAGAATTGGCTAGAGGCCATGAGATCCGAGATGAAATCCATGTACACTAACAGAGTATGGACTATGGTTGATCCACCTGAAGGCGTCAAACCTATTGGGTGTAAGTGGGTCTTTAAGAGAAAGACTTGCATGGATGGACATTTGCATACCTATAAGGGTCGTTTGGTAGCTAAAAGTTTCAAGCAAATTTATGGTATTGACTATAATGAAACCTTTTCTCCAGTAACGATGCTTAAGTCCATTCGGTTCATGCTTGCTATTGCAGCATACCACGATTATGAGATCTGGCAGATGGATGTCAAAACCGCATTTATGAATGGAAACTTGCTCGAGGATGTGTACATGACACAACCTGAGGGTTTTGTAGATCCACTGCATACTGGCAGAGTATGCAAGCTGCATAAGTCCATTTATGGACTAAAGCAAGCTTCTCGAAGCTGGAATATTCGATTCAATGATGCAATCAAACAGTTTGGTTTCATCAAAAATGAAGATGAACCCTGTGTCTACAAGAAGGTTGTTGGGAGCATAGTTGTCTTCCATGTATTGCATGTGGATGACATACTACTCATTGGAAATGACATCCCTTTGTTGCAGTCTGTAAAGACTTGGCTGGGGAATTGTTTCTCAACGAAGGACTTAGGTGAAGCAGCCTGTATTCTAGGCATAAAGATATATAGAGATAGATCTAAGAGATTACTTGGCCTATGTCAAAGTACATATATTGACACGGTATTACTACGGGTTGCCATGCAGAATTTCAAGAAAGGATTTTTGCCGATGTCACATGGTGTGAGTCTTTCGAAGACTCAAAGTCCCTCTTCTAGGGAGGAGAGAGACCGCATGGATAAGATCCCTTATGCTTTAGCCATAGGATCTATCATGTACGCCATGCTATGTACTCGTCCTGATGTTTCGTATGCTTTCAGCATGACGAGCAAATACCAGTCAGATCTAGGTGAGCGTCATTGTATAGCGGTTAAGAATATCCTTAAGTACTTGAGAAGGACTAAGGAATATTTTTTTGATATTTGGAGGCGATGGCGAGCTAGCTGTAAAGGGTTATAGTGATGCCAGCTTCCAAACTGACCAGGATGATTATCGATCACAGTCTGGGTTTCTTGTTTTGTTTGAATGGTGGTGTTGTGAGCTGGAAGATTTCGAAGCAGGACACAGTTGCTGATTATACAACAGAGGCCGAGTATATTGCTGCATCAGAAGCAGCAAAGGAGGCTGTTTGGATCCGCAAGTTCATTATTGAGCTTGGGGTGATTCCTAGCATAGCTGATCTTATAGAGCTCTATTATGACAACAATGGAGCAATTGCACAGGATAAGGAACCTCGCTCACACTAGCGGACCAAACACATACTATGACGCTTCCATCTCATTCGAGAGATCATCGATAGAGAAGATGTGAAAATTTGCAGAGTACCCACAGAGGCTAACATCGCTGAACCCTTGACCAAGGCTTTGGCACAGAGAAAACATGATGGTCACACTAGGTCATTGGGTATTAGACCCTACACTGATTGGCACTAGTGCTAATGGGAGATTGTTAGCGAGAGCCCTAGAGCCAATCATGTGATGATTGTTGTATGGATTCGATGTATCATATTCCTATATATTTATAAAGGCATTTCTTTATGGTTATTATACTTACTTGTATTAGTGTCAAATAACTAAGTATAATAACGTCCTTGAGTAGAAGGTTCTTATCTATATCAATCGATTGGTTGAACCGATAATGAGATGATAGAGAACACTACTCTTAATCATTCCTAGTCAAGTATTAACATTCAGGGATAATGTTAATAAGATGAGACTAGCATGTAGGTCAACTCAATGACTTGATCTCACAAGTCATGGATATAGAGATATCAAGTTGACACATGGGTATGCATTGGAGAATATATATTGAATGACCCGCCATGAGAAAGTATCATGGATCGTTATATGAGTGTCATTATCGATTCAACCAATCGATTGATATAGATAAGAACCTTCTACTGAAGGACGTTATTATACTTAGTTATTTGGCACCAATACAAGTAAATATAATAACCATAAAGAAATACCTTTATAAATATATAGGAATATGATACATCGAGTCCATACAACAATCATCACATGAATTTTATTTATCTTCGTACGGATCTGTGACAAGACTTCAAGGTTTTCGCAACCCAAAAAGCGATTTTTGCGGCTCGAAAGTCCCAACATGCAATTTCCAAGGACCCGACTCGTGTCTCGGATAGGTGATCTAAGAGAAAACAGCCTGAGGATTTCCCTCAAGCCTTCTATCGGGAGCCTGGCCCAGACTATTACCACAAGGGTCTGGACTGTTACAATAAGAAAGAGTAACCACAGGTCTCCATTGCGGAGAGCTCCCCACCTAGAGATTCAAAGAAAGGGAAAGTCATAATCCTTAGGGAGGAGCCCCGGGGGAGTCTGAGGAGCAAGTGCCCTTCTCTCTAAGGGTACTCGAGGAGAAGCTACCGAAAGGGTACAAGCCCCCAGCTATTAGAGAGTATGACGGTAGAAAGAATCCGGAGGATCTTCGAAAGTTTAAGAACGCTGCGCGGCTGCACCAATACAGCGACGCCATCAAGTGCTGAGTGTTCTTAAACATTCTATCTGGCTTGGCACAAAAATGGTTGGATGGACTGCTGAATGGGTCCATCACCTACTTCCATGACTTCAAGACTGTTTTCCTGCACCATTTTATGAGTAGCAGGTAGTACCAGATGACAAACCATTGTGTCTTTGTCCTCAAGTAAGGGTCTACCGATCCCTTGAGAGGCTATATCAAATGCTTCAACCAGATAGCCCAGAACATCCTGCCCGCTACCTCTAAAATACTTATGAGCGCCTTTTCCCATGGTCTGGTAGAAGGAAGTTCTTCCAAGTCCTCATCCGAGAGCTTGTGAAGAACTTAGATGAGATGCTAGGAAGGTCGCCAGTTACATCAACGTAGAAAAAACCCAGGTGGCTCGACGAAAAGCGGACAAGGCGTCTGCTCCTACCAATAAACTGGAGAAGAGGTCGCCCCAATCGCCGGCTAAAACTCTTCTACGCGCCAGAGATTCCCGACCGGGATTCCCACCCAGGCAGGACTCTCGGATGGCCAAAAGGGTAGAAGTTGTCCAAGCCCCAAGACCCGGTCAGTGGGGACCTCGCTATTGCACTTACCACCAATCCCATACTCATGCCACCAGGGATTGCATCTAGCTCGCCCGTGATTCCCGACGCGCGGTTGAACTGGGCCTACCTCCACCTGAGATCGCACCCCAACTTCAGAGATTGCTGGTGGGCCAGTAGGCCGCGGTAGGTCAGTCAGGTAAATCCCCACTCGACAATGCAGGTCAAGGAAGCCAGCAGCCAGGCTGGGGCAAGGAGCCAAGGGAATCCCTGGAGGAGGAGAACAGGGGAAATGTAGCCATCCGAGAGATTGACATGATATCTTGGGGGCCCACAGATGGAGATTCCGCCAGGGCTCGAAATTCTCATGAGTGTCACTTGGAGATATACATTGTAGGATGCAGTTGGGAGCAAGCTGCCGGGCCTATATCAGTTTTGGGCCACAAGACCTGGAGGGGTTGAAGCACCCTCATGATGATGTCATAATAATCAAAGTCGTTATAGCAAACAGTTGTGTGGACAAGGTTTTTGTTGATACCAGAAGCTCTGTCAATGTGTTGTTCAGGAATGCATTCGAGGACATGCAAATTGATGCCAATGAGCTCTAGCCCATGAACACTTCACTATACGGCTTCACCGACAATGAAGTAAGACCCATGGGTCAAATTAAGCTAGCAATTTCTCTAGGTAGCAAGCGCCTATTGAGGACGTGAAGAAGCACTTTCATTCTGGTGGATTCGCCATCCTCCTACAACATCATCCTGGGAAGACCAGCATTGCACGAGTTCCGGGTGACAACCTCCACCTTTCATCAGAAGATTAAATTTCTTGTGGGAGATCAGGTCGGGGAATTCAGAGGAGAGCAACTGATTTCTCGTAGGTGTTACATCGATATGGTGAAAGTGGAGGCTCGTAAGGCTCAAAGAACCCAGGATGGCAGGATCCATGTCATCCAAGAGGAACCTCTACCTATAGTAGAGGAACCCATCCCTTGGGAGGAGGTCCAACTCTATCCTAAGCGTCCAGAAAACCTCACAGGAATATTTAGCGACCTGTGATCAAGATCAAGATAGATCTGGTCAAATGCTTGACACGCAATAGGGACGTCTTCACTTGGTCCCCCGAGGAGCTACCCGGAGTTAAGCCCGAGGTAGATGCAACAAATTACATCTTCTACCTGATTCTCGGTCGGTCAAGCAAAAGAAGCGGAACTTCTTGGTTGATCAAAATAAGATCAACCAAGATGAGATGGATCAGCTCTTGAAAACAGTTCATTAGAGAAGTAAAAATTCCGCCTTAGTTCTCTAATGTGGTCCTGGTGTCCAAACCCAAAAACAAGTGGAGAGTCTGCATTGACTTCTGAGACCTCAACTGCGCTAGCCCTAAGGACTGTTTCCCGCTATCCAGTATTGATCAGATGGTAAACTCAACCTCGGGTTGCGAAAGAATCTGCATGCTCGACGCTTATCAGGGATACCATCAAATCTCTCTGGTGCTGGAAGATCAGGAGAAAGTTAGCTTAATCACATAGATGGTACTTTTTGTTACACCATCATACCTTTTGGATTACGAAATACAGGAGTTACCTACCAGAGAATGATGGATAAGATCTTTTTAGAGCAGATAGGACGGAACGTGGAGGTCTATGTGGATGACATCTTCATCAAATCCACCTTGGCCATAAATTTGATTTCAGACATAGAGGAGACTTGCGGCATGCTACGACAATATGGGCTAAAATTAAACCCATTGAAGTACCTGTTTGGAGCTGGGGGGGGGATTCCTGGGATACCTCGTTATTGAGCGGCGAATTGAGGCTAACCCCGAGAAGGTTCAAGCACTTCAAGACATGAAAGTGCCTTAGAATCTGAAAGAAGCACAGAAGTTGGTGGGCAGAATAACTGCGTTGTCCAGGTTTATATCTCAGTCTATAGATCGAGCACTACCTTTCTTCAAGGTAATCAGAAGAGCGACCAAGTTTCAATGGGATGAAGAATGCAACCAAGCCTTCAAAGAGTTGAAAAAGCACCTGGAGACCTTGCCATCAGTGTTTAAACCTATTACGGGGGAGGCGTTCTGGGTCTATCTATCAGCTACCCCTAGGGCCGTGGGGGCGGTGTTGGTGAAAGAACAGGATGATGTACAACAGCCAGTGTATTTCTTCAGTCATCTATTGAAAGGGGCTGAGTCTCAGTATACGGTCCTGGAGAAGTTAATTTACAGATTGGTTCTCATGGACCGTCGCTTGCGGCCTTATTTCTTAGCACACCCGATCATGGTCCTGACCGATAGTACCATGGGGAAGGCCCTTACTAACATAGAGATGTTGGACCCCATGGTTATTTTGATGTGATCAACCAAGTTAGGTTGAGTCCTATTTTGTTTTAATCCCTATGTCTAAGTGTGCAGGAGCTTAGGAGCACAGGAAGTCGAGCGGAAGACGCAGCTAGTGAGAAGGATGACACGGGAAGGGAGTCGATGGGCTTGGTGCATCCGAGGGACGAAAGAGCCATGGAAGAGTACACCGGTGGATGAGAAAAACGTATGTGATGTTCGAGGGATGAGAAGCTGGAGCAGAAGCTTGCTCGAGGAGAAGGTCAGAAATTGGGTTCGGGTGAGCCCTATTCTGATGGCCGAAATTATCTAGGAAATTGTAGCAGTAGAGGAGCAAAATGGAGCTGTAAGTGCTGCTAGAGGCGCCTTCAAAGGCTGTTGAAGGTGCCTCCACGCCTTCTGTGGAAGGCGCCTTCCAACCATGGAAGGTTCCTTCGATGAATAGTGCAAAGATGCCTTCCAAGGATTTGGAAGGCACCTTCGTCCAGTCAAACTAATCGTTGGTAGCGGATAAAGCCTTATCCACTGCTGCCTTGCTGGAGACGCCCTCCATCCACCTTGGAGGCACCCTCAAGCTTAGGATAGGATTTTCAGGAGCTATAAAAAGGCCTCTGGAGTTAGGAAATAGATCAATAACTTGAGAACAACTACTGTAATCATTTCTTAGTCTTTTCTAAGCTTTTCAAAGAGTGTAAGAGGCTTCTCCGCCTACAGAGAAGGAGATTTTTCTAGTAGAGCTTTACAACTGCCTTGGATTAACAACCACCTAGGTTGTAACCAAGTTAAATCTATTTGCCTCTTCTTTTTATTAGTTTTTCATTTTTGATATTATAATTATTGTGATAGTGCTACTAATCTTAGTTGGAAAAACAGAGAAAGGTTTTTGTTTTCTTTACAGATGCTATGCCCTCTTACCGGCCCCTCTGCGCCAACAAGTGATATCAAAGCCCAACCACCTCAGAAGGACTAACCGCCGACTGAAGCATCAAGATCAAGACAATGGCAGGTGCAAGCATTCACCCACCAAAATTCGAGGGAGACTTCGTACAATGGAAATGCCGGATGGAGGTATTTTTGAAAACAGATTTCAAAATTTTGTTAATTATGAAATACGATTTTGTAGCACCTTCAGATTAGCACAGAGCCAAGAAAGAAGAATATTAGTGGACGAAGAAGGAGCAAGTGGACTTTATGGTGAATGATAAAGCAGAATTCCATCTACTCAGAGTCCTTCTGCCCTAGGAGGTCAATCAAATTGATAGCTATGACTCTGCCAAAGATCTCTGGGAGAAGTTTCTAGAATTCCTCAAAGGCATCTCAGAAGTGAATTTAGTAAGGCGAGACATTCTCTGAACCCAATTAACAAACCTGAGGATGAATAATGGAGAAAAGGTAGCGCAACTCTAAGCACGAATCAAGGAACTAATTACTCAGTTGAACAATCTCAAAAAATCGGTAAAAAATCGAAACTCAATCCGGTATACGCTCAACGCTTTCTCAAGAACTTCAAAATGAGCATCCTTAGTAGATGCATACTGAATCTCTAAGGATCTTGAGGAAAGTACGCTAGAGAACTTGTTTTCCACTTTTTAACTTCACGAATCTCGAATTGCAGATCCTAAAGAAATAGAAAAGACAAATTTCAATGTTGCCCTAAAAGCAAAGACGGAAGATCAAGACTCTGAAGCATTCATTGATGAAGTCGAAGCGACTCTTATGGTAAGAAAGTTCAATAAATTTATTAAGTCTAATAAATTTAAATCACAGACGAGAAAGTGTCTTCGAAATAAAAGGACTGTCCGATGCTATAATTGCAATGAAAAAGGGCACATCAAAGATGACTGCCTAAAACTGAAGAACAAAGACAAGGAAAAGAATAAGAAGCCAGCTCGGCCCAAACATAACCTCAAAGCCACGTGGGACGAGTCATCATCCTCCGAATCTGAAATTGAAGCATACGCCGGACTAGCCCTAATGGCAATCCATCAAGAAGAAGATGAGACCAGCTCAGAAATGAGCATAGATGAAGGGGGAGGATCATTAGAAGAAAGCAACAATGAAGGGGGAGAATTAGAAATTGAGGTAAGTGAGGTACGTGCTCTATCTCCCAAGCAATCCTTTAATTTGATTAAAAGTCTTACTAAAGATCTAGTGAAACTAGAAAAGGAAAATCCTGAGTTAAAATTGAACATAGCAAAGACATGCCATCTAGAATTGTATGATAATCTAAAATTAGAAAATTAAAAATAGAAATCGAAAAATTAAAAAATGGCCATGCATGTTTGAAACCAAATAACTTTCAAAAATCAAAACTTAGAATTTATAGTAGAATAAATTGGTATATTAGACATCACCAAGGACAACTTAGAAAAATTTCCAGAGAATATGTACCCCCCAAATTCTTAGTTAACCCAATAATAAGGAACCTATATTGGGTTCCAAAGTCTTACTTAGATTAAACATTTTTTTCTAAGACTTCCAGAAAGATTAAATATTTAAATTCTTTAAAAAGGCTTTATCTAGAATTGGTTGATGATCCAATAACCAAGAAGGCCTAGTACCTCACCATAGCCTGGAAGCCGATTATTGAATTAAATATTTAATTGACAAACTGATAAGCTTATGAAACTATTAAGATAATTGCTTTCAATGTTTGTCAATTTTCAGAAAACTCCATAAATTAGAAATTATTTTAAAATTTTGTTACTTTTTTTTTATCAAATCAAGTTTTTAAAAAAAAAACTTAAATTTTCATATTTTTTGATGTGATCAAAGGGGGAGGAATAAGTACAAGTTTAGGGGACTAGGGGGAGTTAGAATTTTATCAAAATTTTAAAATTTTTTTGCTAACTCTATTATAAGTCAGTTTACAATTTCTTTATTGCAAACTTTTTATTTAAAATATTTTATTTGTAAATTCTTTTATTACTATTTGTTATTACCCTAACTTGAATTTGAGTTGATGCACATCAAAAGGGGGAGATTGTTGGACCCCGTGGTTATTTTGATATGATCAACTAAGTTAGGTTGGATTTTGTTTTGTTTTAATCCCTGTGTCTAAGTGTGTAGGAACTTAGGAGCATAGGAAGTCGAGCAGAAGACACAGCTAGCGAGAAAGATGGTACGGGAAGGGAGTCGACGGGCTCGGTGTATCCGAGGGATGAAAGGGTTGTAGAAGAGTATACCTGTGGACAAGAAGAACATATGCGACGTTCGAGGGACGAGAAGCCGGAGCGAAAGCCTGCTCGAGGAGAAGGCCGGAAATTGGATTCGGGTGAGCCCTATTCCGGTGGCCAAAATCACATAGGAAATTGCAGCAGCAAAGGAGCAAAATGGAGCTGTAAGTGCTGCTGGAGGCGCCTTCAAAGGCTGTTAAAGGCGCCTGCGCGCCTTCTGTGGAAGATGCCTTCGATGAATAGTGCAAAGGCGCCTTCCAAGGTTATGGAAGGAGCCTTAGGCTAGTCAAACTAACCGTTGGCAGCGGATAAAGCCTTATCCGCTGCTGCCTTGCTGGAGGCGCCCTCCATCCACCTTGGATGTACCCTCAAGCTTAGGATAGGATTTTCAGGAGCTATAAAAAGGTTCCTGGAGCTAGAAAATAGAATAAAAATTTGAGAACAACTACTGTAATCATTTTCTAGTCTTTTCTAAGCTTTTCAAAGAGTGTAAGAGGCTTCTCCACCTACAGAGAAGGAGATTTTTCTAGTAGAACTTTGCAACCACCTTGGATTAACAACTACCTAGGTTGTAACCAAGTCAAATTTGTTTGTCTCTTCTTTTTATTAGTTGTTTATTTTTGAGATTATAATTATTGTGATGGTGCTACTAATCTTAGTTGGAAAAATAGAGAAAGACTTTTGTTTTCTTTACAAACGCTGCGTCCTCTTACCGGGCCCGCTGCGCCAACAAGAGATGGTCGGCTGTCTCATCAAATGCACAACTGAGTGTTGGTTGATCCTAGGAGAATCGTACCGGTTCCATTGTACAAAAATTTTATACAAGTGTCGAACCTTTTCCTAAACAACCTATTGTGTTCTTTAGAAGTTAAATTAGGAATCACAAACGGAACTTAACATTATTGATTCCAAATTTAACTTATTTGTTCTTAATGGTTTAGACTTGGATCGCAAGCAGAACTTAACACTATTGATCCAAATCAACCTATGTTATAAATTTAATTAAATATTAATTTTTAAAATTGGCTTCCAGGACTGTATGGCGAGGCACATGGCCTTCTTAGGTATGGGAGCATCTACCACCGCCTAGACAAAGCCTTTTAAGGAAAGCTAAAATTTAATTTCCTTATATAACTCTAGGTTTAACCAAAAAGAACAATCGAATCACAAATTTGAAAAATAAAACAAAAGAAACACAAATTCGAAACAAATCTGAAAACTCTAGAATCATATGTCTCTTGTGTTTGGTATTTCCAAAAATAACTATACAAAGAAAACTAGTATGATGCGGAAAATAATTACTAGTTATACCTTTCTTTGTAAGTAAAAATAATCTCTTGATCTTCTACCGTATTCCTCTTCTAATCTCAGACATTGTGTGGGCAACGATCTTCTGAGATGAGAACTACCCAAGCCCTTCTTCTCCAAGCAAGTTTCAGCCACCACAAAAACTCCAAGAGATGTGAGGTTCGGCCACCACCACCAAGCTTCAAGGGATGCTAGAAACAAAGTCTCCTTTCTCTCCTTCTTCTCTTAGCTAGAACCGGCCACCATGGATTTCTCTTGTGTTGATGCCACTGGCCACAAAGGAGGAAGAGAAGAGAAGGAGAAGAGGCTCTAGGGCCGGCCACACCAAGGAAGAAAAAGAGAGGAAGAAATAAAATCGAGTCGTTCTCCTTGAAGACACCTCTACCTTCTCTTTTATAATCCTTGGCCTTGGCAAATAAGAAAATTTAAATAAAAACTTCCTTAATTCCTTTTCCATGAAAAAGAAAAATTTAATTAATTAAAATTAAAATCCTTTTCTTAAACCATATGGTCGGCCACTCCAAAAGCTTCCAAAACAAGAAGAGTTTTAATTAACACAAGAATTAAAACTTCCTAATTTGTTTCTAGAAATTTATAAAAAATTTATCCAATAATTTTTCCCTTCATGGTGGCTTGTAAAAAGGAAATTTTATAAATTAAAATCTTTCTTTTAAACATGTGGATGATTTCCAAAAGGAAAGTTATCTCTAAAAATTAAAATCTCCTTTCAATCTACAAATAAGGAAAGATATCAAATCTTTTCTTAATCTTTTGTAGAAACTTATAAAAGAAATATTTAATTTTTAAACTCTCTTTTAAATCATGAACATGGTTACAAAAAAGGAAAGTTTTTTTAAAATTAAAATCCACCTTTCAATCTACAAATAAGGAAAGATTTCAAATCTTTTCTTAATCTTTTGTAGAAAGCTATAAAAGGAAATATTTAAATTTTAAACTCTCTTTTAAAACCATGTTATCCACATAAAAAAAAATTTAAATAAAATCACTTTTTATATTATATGAGGCCGCCCATACCTAGCTTGGACTCTAAGCTAGGGCCGACCACTAATCTTGACTCAATCCTTGGGTCTTGGCCGGCCCTAGCTTGGGTTCCAAGCTAGATTGGCCGGCCACCAAAGAGTGGGTAAGAAGGTGGGTATAGGTGGGTATAATTCTCTACATACAAGAGGCTACGATAGGGACTGAGAGGAGGAATTGGTTTTGGTCTCCCGACGAAAATAAGCTTCCCGTGTTTGCCCCGAACACACAACTTAATTTCATCAATAATAATTCATACCACTAAAGAATTATTATTGAACTACCGCACCAATCCCAAATTATATTTTGGGCTCCTTCTTATTATGAGTGTGTTAGTCTCCCTGTGTTTAAGATGTCGAATGCCCACTAATTAAATGAGTTACTGACAACTCACTTAATTAATATCTTAGTCCAAGAGTAGTACAACTCAACCTCATCGTCATGTCGGACTAAGTCCACCTGCAGGGTTTAACATGGCAATCCTTATGAGCTCCTCTTGGGGTCATTCTCAACCTAGATTACTAGGACACAGTTTCCTTCTATAATCAACAACACACACTATAAGTAATATCATTTCCCAACTTATCGGGCTTATTGATTTATCGAGCTAAATCTCACCCATTGATAAGTCAAAGAAATAAATACTAAATATATATGTTTGTTATTATATTAGGATTAAGAACACACACTTCCATAATAACTAAGGTCTAGTTCTTTTATCAAGTCAGTATAAAAAGAACTTACCTAAAATGGTCCTACTCAATACACTTAGAGTGTACTAGTGTAATTTATCAGTCAAGATAAACTAATCCCTAATCACACTAAGATTTTACCGACGATTTGTTCCTTTCCATCTTAGTCGTGAGCAACTGTTTATAATTTATAAAGAACTGATAATATGATCTTCTGTGCGTGACACCACATACTATGTTATCTACGATATAAATTAATTGAACAACTACATTTAACATAAATGTAGATATTTTTGACCAATGTGATTCTTTATTTCAAAATAAATGTTTACAAAAGCTAGGCTTTTAGTATACATTCCAACACTGAGCTGGAAGAATATGACATACAGTATCAACCCCGAACGACGATTAAAGCACAAGCCTTGGCAGATTTCTTGATGGAGGTCCATCAACCTGATTCTGAAGAAACTTGGAAGGTCTATGTAGATGGGTCATCCACCCAGCATGGAAGTGGAGTAAGGATATTTCTAATATTCCCTCAGGAAGATATCATGCAACTGGCCGTTAGGCTAAATTTCAGAGCCACTAATAATGAGGCGGAGTATGAGGTGCTATTGGCAGGGCTACAAGCAGCTCGGCATGTTGGAGCCGCCCGGGTAGTCATTTATTCCGATTCCCAATTGGTAGCTCAGTAAGTAGCGGGCAACTTTGAGGTTAACAGTGACAAGCTACAACTATTTAGGGAAGCATATGAGAAAATGAAGGAGAGTTTCAAGGAAGTCACAGTAACTAAGATTCCCTGGGCAAATAACCAAAGGGCGGATGAACTAGCAAAAATGGCCAGCTCTTTAGTCACTTGGGTGTTGGATAAGTTGATAGCCCAAAGCTTCCTAATAGCTCAGATAGACCTACAGAACAATATAGAAGAGCTGATCGATTGGAGAGCCTCAATTATCATTTATCTTCAACAAGGTGTCCTACCTCCCGATCTTGAAGAAGCTAGATTGATCAGGAGAAGAGCTCACATATACACTCTGATCTGGGATCAACTGTACAAGTGGGCATTTTCTAGACCATTGCTCAAATGCTTAAGTACGGATAAGGTGGAGTATGCCTTGCAAGAAATACATCAGGGGTGCTGCGGTAGCCATGTTAGAGGAAGGATGCTAGTTCAAAAAGTATTGCTGGCCAGGTACTTTTGGCCCACTCTGCAGAGAGACGCCCAACGATTGGTGAATACCTACTTATCTTGCAAAAAGAATCTGAACCTGACCCATTGGCTGACCGATATGGTGAAGACCTCAATAGCCTCATGACCCTTTGATCAATGGGGCATGGACATTATAGGACCATTCCCATTAACACCAGGTCAGAGACAATTCTTGCTTGTAATAGTGGAATACTTATCCAAAAGGGTGGAAGCAGAAGCCCTAGCTAGGATTACTGAGGGAGTCATTATTCAATTTATATGGAAGAACATCCTACAAGCTGGTCTCAGAAAATAGAAGATAGCTCTAAGGACGCAAGATCCAGGAATGGTGTCAAGGATTTGGAATAACTCAGGCCTTCACGTCCATGGCTTATCCTCAAAGTAATGGGCAGACGGAGGTCACCAACAGAGAGATAGTTCGGGGTCTAAAGGTCAAGCTAGACTATGTAGGTGACGATTGGGTGGAAGAGCTACCTAGCTGTTAGGATGTATACTAAAAGCCTAGCTTTTTGTATGAATATTTATTTTGAAATGAGAATCACATGGGTCAAATATCTGCATTTAGGAAAATGCAGTTGCCCATTTAATTTATATTGTAGATAACATGGTGTGTGGTGTCACACAGAAGATCATGTTATCAGTTCCTTATAAATTATAAATAGTAGCTCACAACCAAAATGGATTGGGACAAACCATTGGAATGGTTGTAGTGTAATTTGATACTAGTTTATCTTGACTATAAAATGACACTAGTACACTATGTATGTATTGAGCAGGACCATTTGAGGTTGTTCTTTTTATGCTAACTGCATAAAAGAACATAACCTCTGTTATTATGGATGTGCGTACTCTTAATCCCGATATAATAACAAATACATATACTTAGTATTTATTTCTTTAATTTATCAATGGGTGAGATTTATTTTGTTAAATCAATAGGCCTGATAAGTTGGGAAATAATATTATTTATATGATGTGTTGTTGATTATAGAAGGAAACTGTGTCCTAGTTATCTAGGTTGATGATGCCCCCTTGAGGAGCTCATAAGGATTGTTATGTAAATCCTGCAGGTGGACTTAGTTTGACATGACAATAAAGTTGGGTGGTACTACTCTTAGAGCTAGATATTAATTAAGTGAGTTATCAGTAACTCATTTAATTAATGAGCATTCGATATTTTAAACACAGGGAGATTAACACACTAATGATAAGAAGGCGCCCATAATGTAATATGAGATTGATGCGGTAGTTCAATAATAACTCTTTAGTGGTATGAGTTATTATTGATGAACTTGAGTTGGGTGTTCGGGTCAAACACAGGAAGCTCAAGCTCATCGGGAGGCCAAAACCAATTCCTCCTCTCGGTCCCTATTATAGCCTCTATAAAGCGATTTTACTTCTTACCCAAATGAGAGGCCGACCACATCCTTGTTGGTGAAATCGACCTATGCTTGATCGATATGATCATGGTTTTGATGTGTGTGTCAAAGAGTTTAAGTTAGACTTTCATATGTGTTTGATATGTGTGTTTGGGTCTTGCAGGACTTGGTGAAACACACATGAGAAGCTTGGTGCAGCTAAGCTTGGGAAGCTGATCCTAGGGCTCAGATCCTTGAGTGGGTGAAGAATGGTATGGAAGACATCCGAGGGACCGCCGGACGAGGAGCAACAGAGTGGAGTCGAGGGAAGCGGACTTCAAGGCAACGTGAAGGATGTCATAGAGAAGAGCCGTGAGATCGGGTGCATCAGAGGGACAAAGGCCAAGGAAGAGGACTTCAAGGGTGACTCCGGAGAGGATGAGTGTGAGTGTGTAACAAGGTGCAGTCTAGTCGGTTGCAACTTTTAGCAGTCAACTACATCAATCGACTGCATGTTTTAGCAGTTGACTGGTAGTGAATAGAAGCATTTTGTTCGCTCAGTCAGCAGCGACCAGTCGACTGCTAAAACTAGCAGTCGACTGGTAAATGACCGTTGGCCAACCGTTAGTGCTACGAAGTAGCCATTGGCTACCTCCAACGGTAGCACCAGTCGACTGATGGTTTTGCCAGTCGACTGGTGCCGAGATGAGTCGATATGATGATCAACTCTCTCCTCTTATTTATGGGAAGCTTTGGGGCTTGAAGGAGGTTACTCATGCTTGTTGAATAACTCCTTAGAAATTGTCCAAAGCTTCTAAGTCTACTCTCTTCCTCCCAAAACCTAAACTTCATCATTGTAAAGAGGAAGAGATCCTTTGTGAGAGGTTTGCTCCACCGAGAAGGAGAAAGCTCTAGCCAGAGATTGCTAGGGATTGATCCACCGAAGGATCAAGGGTTCGTCCACCTCAAGGATACGTCGTGGAGTAGGAGCAAGCAATCTCCGGACCATGTTACATCGAGCTTTTTAGCGATTTGGTATTCTTTCTTTATTGTTTTCATTAGTTAGTTGTATTTCCGCTTGCGCACTAACTTGTAGGAGAAGAAACGTGATTTGGGGGTGACCTAACTATCCAACCCCCCTTCTAGCCGGCCACCGATCCTTTACAATCCTTGCTTGGTGCCCAAGCAAGGGGCCGGCCAAGCCCTCTTGGTGCCCAAGATGTGGGCCGGCTAAGCCATGCTTGGTGCCCAAGCTTGGGGCCGACCATACAATAAGAGAAAAGGAAGTTTTGTTGAAAATAAAATTTTGTTAAAATCTTTCCTTTTATAGCTTTCTACAATGGATTAAAAGATAGATTTTAATTTTGTTAAAATCTTTCCTTTTTTGTAGTTATCTACAATGGTTAAAAGAGAGATTTTAATTTTGTTAAAATCTTTCCTTTTTTTGTAGTTATCTACAATGGTTAAAAGAGAGATTTTAATTTTGTTAAAATATTTTATTTTTTGTAGTTATCTACAATGGTTAAAAGAGATATTTTAATTTTGTTAAAATCTTTCCTTTTTTTATAGTTATCTACAATGGTTAAAAGAGAGATTTTAATTTTGTTAAAATCTTTCCTTTTTTTGAAACCAACCATTATAGGAATAAAAGGAAGATTTTGTTTAAAATAAAATATTGTTATAATATTTCTTTTTATAGCTATTTACAATGGTTTAAAAGAGAGATTTTAATTTTGTTAAAATCTTTCCTTTTTTGTAACCATCTACAATAGCAAATAAAAGGAAATTTTATTAAAAACTTTCCTTATTAGCCGCTAGCAATGATTATAAAACAGGAGGAGGGGATACTCTCTAGTAACACAACCTAAAGTTCCCTCTTCTATTTTCCTTGGTGGCCGACCCTCTTTCTCCTCTTCTCCCTTTGCTTTCTTCCCTTAAGGCCAATGGCACATCAAGGCTTCACCTCCTTGTGGCCGATTTCTTGGAGAAGAAGAAGAAGAGAAGGAGGCTCCCTATTCTAGCATCCCTTGGTGATCGAAAGTCTTGGAGGCATAGAAGTGGTTCAGGTGGTGTTGTCTTGGTAGATCGTCACCCACACGACGTCCAAGAGGAGGAGAGGAATACAACAGAAGATCAAGAGGTCTTTAAGATACAAAGAAAGGTATAACTAATTAATTGTTTCCGCGGTGAACTAGTTTAGTTTTTCTTTGTATAGATCTTGAAATACCAACACAAGAGGCTATCGATTTTGTGTTTCTATTGTGGTCTCTATAGTTAAACCTAAGGTTACTGTAAGAAGTTTAAATATTCAATTTCTTTGAAAGGCTTTATCTAGGAAGTGGTGGATGATCCCATACCCAAGAAGGTCGAGTGCCTTGCCATGTTTAACCTGGAAGCCAATCTTTGAAATAGATATTTAATCAACTTCTGTAATATGATTTAACTTCTGAAGAACACATGGGTTGAACTTGGAGTAAAAATGTTAAGTTCCATTTCCAATCCAGGTTTAACTTCTAAAGAACATCTTGGATTAATAATGTTGAGTTTCATTTGCAATCCAAGTTTAACTTCTGTAAAGCACATGAGCTGCTAGGAAAAATTCTGTTCTTGTACAAATTTTTGAACAAGGGAAACAGAATGGAATTCCAAATAGCACCCAACACTAGGATCCTTTAGGCATACCGCACGACTCCACGAGAAAGCATCAAACTCACCCTATTTCACTTGGTCTACGATAGTGAAGCAGTTGTGCCCATAGAAGTTGGGGTGCCATCTATCAGAAGATTACTGTATGACACGAAAAATGCTGAGCGACGACTTTCAGAACTGGACTTTATCAGTGAAACTTGAGAATGAGCAGCTGCCTGATTAATTGTATATCGGTAGCAGATGTGTCAAAATTACGATAGGAGGGTGATTCCCCAGTTCTTCGGAGAGGAGGACTTAGTGTGGAAAAGGATGAACCCTGTAGGAGAGGTAACCAAGTTAGCACCTCTGTGGGGCGAGCCTTATAAAGTCATTAAAAGGTTAGCGTCAGGT
Organism: Zingiber officinale; assembly: GCF_018446385.1. Classification (NCBI taxonomy): domain Eukaryota; kingdom Viridiplantae; phylum Streptophyta; class Magnoliopsida; order Zingiberales; family Zingiberaceae; genus Zingiber; species Zingiber officinale. Next base: position 50,373,719 of record NC_055986.1, on the reverse strand, counting down.
GCCTACTACCTACAAGACGCTCGAGGTAGGAGGTTGGACCGTCCATGGAGTGCTTACTACCTCCAGCCTTATCATACCTAAGCAGATCACTCCTTTGTAAGATTTGAGATCGAGACAACATGACTTGTTCGGACATAAAATGCCTGGTCGGGATAACTCGGCCTAGAATATGGTTGAATCTTCTTTAAGACCTACTCAGGTCCCCGTGTTAGTGTTAAATAGCTCAAGCTCCATTGAGTAAGGACTAAGGAAAAGACATAAAATCCAAAAGGGAGTAGTAGCAAGGATAGCGAAAATTAACTTTTATAAGTACGTCGGGCATATGTGCCATATACAATAGAAAGGGTTATTTAAATTCAGAAAACACATCGTCGAGCATTTCTTTGAGGATCCGATGATGATCTAGAAAGTCCTTAGGAGGATCGGGGGCAGATACCCTCCCTCCTTGAGTTGTTAGATCGCTCCTACTTCACCATAGGCAAGAGACCGGACGAAGCGATCCCCCACTTGAGAGCCAAACTCTGAAGAACATAAGTATTCTTCCTGACTCACTTATAGACGATCACTCTCCTTGGACTTATAAGTCTCTAAGGCAATAACGGAGCTAGATAGGGTAGACTAGGCTTGAGACAGCTCTGCCTGCAAGGAGCCCAGCTCTGTTGCTCGAGACTCTAGATCCCTTCTATGGTCTATAAGGAGCATGTCATTAGAGTTCAGCTCCTGGGTCAGGTGATCCATCTCGTGCTTATGTATAAGCTTGAAGTCCTCCAGGGCTACAATTTAGTGGGTCAACTCTGATTGGGCCTTCTCCTTAAGGGTCAGCTCCTCTTGGCATTTAGCCTCAGCTGACTGGTGCAGAGTCTCCAGTCTCTTCTTATCATCCCACAGCCGGTTAGCCTCCATCAAGGCTTCACTTAGTAGCTATTCTTGGGATGCATTTGCTTTTATTAAAGTCTCTACTTCTGCTTTTAACTGGAATACAATCGAGGAAGGGTCAGATAATTGAGATTCCAGGTCGGCAGCACGATCCTTTAAGATCTTATTCTACTGATGTATGTGGGAGAGCATATGATTCAGTAGTAGAGACTTGGCAAATGCTTGTGCAGATAAGCATGTAGTTAGAATAAAAGAAAGAGGACCAATAGGAGAGAGTGAAGGCTTACCGATGGAACTCTTTCAGAGAATCGGTCCAACTGAGCCGTGTTGGTTGCTACTCGGAAAACCTATCGGTTCCACTGTACAAAAATTTTGTACAAAGGTCTGAACCTTTTCCGAGCTACCATGTGTTCTTTTAAATTAAACTTGGATCGCCTGCGGTACTTAACACGTTTGATCCTAAGTTTAATTTATTTGTTCTTTTAGGTTTAGACTTGGATCTCCTGCGGAACTTAACACGTTCGATCCAAATCACCTAGGTCACAAAGTTGATTAAATATTAATTTCCAAATTTGGCTTCCAGGACTGCATGGCGAGGCACATGACCTTCTTGGATATGGGAACCACCACCGCCTAGACAAAGCCTCTTAAGAAAAGTTAATATTTAATTTCCTTAAATAACTCTAGGTTAACCAAAAAGAACAATCGAAGCACAAGTTTGAAAAGAAAACAAAAGAACACAACATCGAAAACTAATTCGAAACCTAGAATCACATGCCTCTTGTATTTGGTATTTTTACAAAGAAATAAAACTAGTATGATGCGGAAAATAATTACTAGTTATACCTTTCTTTGTGAACTTTTAATGACCTCTTGATCTTCTACCGTATTCCTCTTCTAACCTCGGACATTGTGTGGGCAATGATCTTCCGAGATGAGAACCACCAAGGCACCTTCTTCTTCCTTCCTTCAAGTTTCGGCCAAGCAAAAACTTCCAAAGGATGAAGAACTTTTTCCACCAACCAAGCTCCAAGGGATGCAAGAAACAAGCCTCCTTTCTCTCCTTTTCTCCAAGCTAGATCCGACCACTTCTATGTCTCCAAGAGGTGATGAAGTCTCAGCCACAAGAAGGAGAAGAGAGAAGGGGAAGGGGAACCTCTAGGGGCCGGCCACACCTAGGAAGAAAAGAGAGGAAGAAAAAGAATAGAGTCGTTCACCATGAAGGCACCTCTACCCCCTCTTTTATAATCCTTGGTCTTGGAAAATAAGGAAATTTTAATAAAAACTTCCTTAATTCCTTTTCCATGAAAAAGGAAAAATTATTTAATTAAAAATAATTTTCTTTTCATAATATCAATGGCCGGCCACCTCTTTCCCCAAAACAAGGAGAGTTTTAATTAAAACAAGAATTAAAACTTCCTAATTTGTTTTCGGAAATTTAAAAATTTCTCCAATAATTTTTATCCCTTCATGATTGGTTAATAAAAAGGAAATTTTATAAATTAAAATCTTTCTCTTAAACATGTGGATAATTTCCAAAAAGGAAAGTTATCTCTAAAAATTAAAATCTCCTTTCAATTTACAAATAAGGAAAGATATTAAATCTTTTCTTAATCTTTTATAGAAACTACTAAAAGAGAATTTTTTAATTTTTAAACTTTCTTTTAAATCATGAACATGATTAAAAGGAAAGTTTTTACCAAAATTAAAATCAACCTTTTAATCTACAAATAAGGAAAGAAATTTAGCTCTTCTCTTAATCTTTTGTAGAATCTTATAAAAGGAAATATTTAAATTTTTAAACTCTCTTTTAAATTATGTTATCCACATAAGAAAAAATTTTAAAATTAAAATTCTTTTTTATTTTAATAGGGCCGGCCACCTAAGCTTGAGTTCAAGCTAGGGCTGGCCACATGAATTCACCCATGAACCAAGCCATGGCCGGCCCTAGCTTGGCCTCCTAGCTAGCTTGACCGACCCCTATAGAATGGGTAAGAAGGTGGGTATAGGTGGGTATAGTACTCTATAATTAAGAGGCTACGATAGGGACCAAGATGAGGAATTGGTTTTGGTCTCCCGATAAAATTAAGCATCCCGCGTTCGCCCCGAACACACAACTTAATTTTATCAATAATAATTCATTCCACTAGAGAACTATTATTGAACTACCGCACCAATCCCAAATTATATTTTTGGGCTCCTTCTTATTATGAGTGTGTTAGTCTCCCTGTGTTTAAGATGTCGAATGTCCACTAATTAAGTGAGTTACTGACAACTCATTTAATTAATATCTTAGTCCAAGAGCAGTACCACTCAACCTTATCGTCATGTCGGACTAAGTCCACCTGTAGGGTTTAACATGACAATCCTTATGAGCTCCTCTTGGGGACATTCTCAATCTAGATTACTAGGACACAGTTTCCTTCTATAATCAACAACACACACTATAAGTGATATCATTTCCCAACTTATCGGGCTTATTGATTTATCGAACTAAATCTCACCCATTGATAAATTAAAGAAATAAATATCAAATATATGTGCTTGTTATTATATTAGGATTAAGAGCACACACTTCCATAATAATTGAGGTTTTTGTTCCTTTATAAAGTCAGTATAAAAGAAATGACCTCTAATGGTCCTACTCAATACACTCTAAGTGTACTAGTGTAATTATATAGTTAAGATAAACTAATACCTAATTATACTACGACCTTCCAATAGTTTGTTCCTTTCTATCTTGGTCGTGAGCTACTGTTTATAATTTATAAGGTACTGATAACATGATCCTCTGTGTGTGACACCACACACCATTTTATCTACAATATAAATTAATTGAACAACTACATTTATCATAAATGTAGAAATTTGACCAATGTGATTCTTATTTCTAGATAAATGTTTATACCAAAAGCTAGGCTTTTAGTATACATCCTAACAATCTCCCACTTATACTAAAAGACTAAGCTGCCATATCTGCTGCCATACATCTGAATCACAACCCTTCAACATGCCCATCAAAAGCTCTTGCCTTAAGGGCCTTAGTGAAAAGATCTATAGGTCATCATCTGATGCAATCTAGGCAGCAACAACTTCTCCTCGTTTATACGATTTCTCGTATTGGGTGGTACTTGCGCTCTATTGTGTTTACTTGCCTTATAGACTCATGGTTTCTTCGAGTTTGCTACTGCACCACTATTATTACAATAAATTGTAATAATCTTTGAACAAACCAGAAATCATATCTAAGTCTATCTTGAGGTTATTGAGTAATTCAGCTTTTATGACTACCTCAGAGGCTTGCCATATACTCAGCTTCTATGGTGGAGTCCAGAAAAACACCTATGCTTATCACTCTTCCATAGTTATGACTTTACCTCCTAAAGTAAACACAAAACCCCGAGGTTGACTTACTATTGTCCCTATCCGATTGGAAGTCAAAATCCGTGCAACCCACAGGGACCAAATTAACTGCCTTGTAAGCTAGCATATAATCTCAAGTGCCTCTAAGGTACTTCAATATATGCTTTACTGCAGTCCAATGTCCTTGTCCAGGGTTACTTTGATATCTGCTAACTATGCCCTTGGCAAAACAGATTTCTGATCTCGTGCATAGCATATATTAGGCTTCCGACAGCCGAAGCATAAAGAACTGCCTTCATTTCCTCTATCTCCTTTGATGTCTTCAGAGACATCTCTTTAGATAAAGCTACTCCAAGCCCAAAAGGTAAGAAACCTTTCTTGGAGTTCTACATGCTTAAAATGAGCAAGGATTTTTTTTTCCGATATATGAAGCTTGGGATAAGTAAAATATTCTTTTCTTGTGATTCCTTATTACTTTGATCCCAAGAACATATACATTCTCCCAAGTCCTTCATATCGAATTGTTTGGACAACCATACCCTTACTCCTGATAACACTTTGATATTGTTTCCAACTACCAAAAATGTTATCTACGTATAGTACAAGAAATACCACCACGTTTCCATCACACTTTTTGTATACACAAAACTTATCCAGTTACTAAATAAATCCATAGGTCTGAATTACTTTGATAAACCGGATGTTCCAAGACCTTGAAGCTTTGCCTCAGTCCATAGACTGATTGAGCTTGCACACAAGATGCTCTTTGCCCTTTGCAATGAACCCTTCTGGTTGCTTTATATGGATGCTTTCTTCAAGACTTCCATTAAGGAATGTTGTCTTGACATCCACTTGCCAAATAGATAAAAGAATCTGGATAGACTTAAGCATGGCTACCAGTGAAAAAGTTTCCTTTTTCATCAAGCCTTGCTTTGAAGTTTTCCACCTTCCTGTCTATCCATCTTTTCCTATTGTAGACCTATTTTCACCCAATGACTTTTACACCATCTGGTGGTTCTACAAGCTTCTAGATTTGATTAGAATACATATATTCTGTATTCATTGCTCTTTGCCAAGATGCTGCATCTTTATCTTGGAGTGCTTCATCATATGTCCGGGATCAGGCTCATGTTCATTTGGGATCAAGTCCAAAGATTTTTCCAAAACATGAATCTTTTAGGTTGTTTGACAATCCTCTCACTACGATGATGCACTGTCTATAATTGTGTATCAATTGTGATACGTGTTGCAGTTTCTTGTGATATTTCATCTTGTACAGTTGGTACTAGATTAGACGTGTCTTTTATTAAGAACAAATTTACTTATGGGTGTGTAGTTCATTATATAGTCCTCTTCTAAAAATCAGTCATTGATGCTAACAATGACCTTCTGATTTTTAAGACTATAAATCTACTTTCGTTTCTCTAGGATAACCCATAAACAAGTGAATTCCTATCCAACTTATCATTGTCTCTCTTCAACATATGTGCTGGACTACCTGAATCCGAATATGCTTCAAAATAGGCTTACACCTATTCAGCAATTCTATATAAGTAGAGAGTTCTGACTTTGGAAGATACTATGTTCACTTTCTTTTTCAGAGTATATCTTTAAAACGAACTTGGTAATTTTCTGAATAACTCATCATCAATCTAATTATTTTCATAAGAGTCCTATACCTTCTTTCTACTACACCATTCTGTTGGGGTGTACCAGGTGCAGTTAATTGGGATTGAATCCCTACTTTTGATAAGTGACTCCTAAATTGTCCCAAGAGGTACTTGCCACTACGATCTTACCATAGTGACTTGATACTTTTACTTTAACGTTTCTCCGCATTAGCCTTGTACTCTTTGAACTAATCAAAGCACTTAGTCTTGCGACACATTAAGTAAATGTATTTGTATCTTGAATAGTTGTCTATAAAATAGACGAAATATTCGATACTACCTCTTGTCTGGATAGTCATAGGATCGCACAAATCAGAATGAACCAATTCTAATGTATCTTTGGCTCCATACCCCTTATACTTAAAAGCTTCTCGGTTATTTTTCCTTCCAAGTAAGACTCGCAGGTTGGAAATATTTCCACTACCAATGAACCCAAAAGTTCATCAGCTACCAATGAATCCTACTCAAGTTAATATAACCTAGCCTTAGATGCCAAAGATATAATTGGTTCATTTCCGAAGGTTGCTTTCTCTTAAAGTTAGAAGATGTGTTACAAATTTCCATTTGTTGCATCGTGAGAGTTATTGGATTTATAAATTGTCAACCAACGTACCAGAACAGATAACTTCCCTCTTTTTCTTGATAACAACTTTATTAAAAGAGGCAGAATATCAAGTTCTTTGAATAGTTTAGAAACTGAAAACTAGTTCTTTCTAAACTTGGTACGTAAAGACAATTACTCAAAAATCCATGTTTTATTCTTATCAAAGGATAAACATCTCCCACTGCAACAGCTGCCACTTTTACAGCAGTGCCCATGTGGATTTAGTTGTCGGGTTTCCTGGAACCCTGCAATGAATTGCGGACATGATTAATGGCATCTGTATCCACACTCCAGGTTCTGGTAGATAACACCACTAAACATGTTTCAACTAATGAATTAAATACACCTATATTGTTCTTAGTTCTAAGAAGACAGTCAACCTTAATGTCCAAGTCCTATTTCTAATCATTACAATTAGGACTACTAAGTCTTTTCTATAGTATAACAACTAGGGGATTGACAAATATTTTAAATCCTAAGAATCACAAAAATATTTGGTCAAGATCAATTCTTTAAAATCCCCATGAATTTTGTATGCCACGATAGTGTGGACGTATACAAAATCAAAGAGGAGATTTTATCCATTAATTTTATTATCTCGTCAACTTTACTTTATGACGAATAAAATTAATAGTTGATCTGTCTTTGATCAAATATTTGGTCAAAACTTTTTGAATTTAAAATAATATTGATTCCTCAAACAATATTATTTAAATTCACCAACACCTCAAACATCGTGAATTTTGCATGCCACGATAGTGTGGACGTATACAAAATTTAAACATTTGTAAGAGGAGGGTTTTACCCATTAATTATCTTGTCAATAAATCTTTATGACAAAATAAAATTACCTCAAACACCGTTGAATTTTGTATGCCACGATAGTGTGGACGTATACAAAATCAAACATTTGTAAGAGGAGTTTTTAATTTTATTATCTTGTCAACCTATTTATTTGACAAATTAATAGTTGGTTTTCTTCGGTCACACAAATAATAGCAGTAACTCCGATGGGGAGGATACTATTAGACGTGCCTAAGTGTATACCATTACTTGACACTAAGTCCATTAATAAGATTGTGCCCCTTCCGATGGGAAGATCACACGCTCTTAATTAACTTCCTATAGTCATCCAAAATGGAAGTTTAAGCTAGTGATCCGCAAACAAGCTCATCCGATATGGAGGAAGGCACTCAGAGCCAACGCGCAAGCATGTTGCATCACTTATAAACCAGTAATGGAGACCATGGAATTTATTTAAAAAATAAATCCCTCTCCCACTTAGTTATTTAAAGTGAGGAATTTTGACTATGCTAGCCTACTTAGCATGCATACTAACAAGCACACACAACACAGCATAAAAAGCAATAAATAGAAAAACTAATTTTTAACTATTATGGCTTTTATCTATTGTTGTCCTCCGTGTGTCGCCAACCCTAGCTACTGCCATGTTTGGCCACCACCACCGGGTCTAGTTGTCGCATCCATCTTACTCCTTGTTCCGCTGCGCCTCTGGTCCTCAAAAGGTTCCACGCCTTGCAAGATTCGATCCACGACATAAATAGAATTTTACATTTTTCGATCCTATATTCCTCGAAGGAATGTACATGTAAACTAGATCGAACATAAAATAAAATTTACATCCATCGATCCTATATTCCATAAAAGGAATGTACATGTAACTAGATCAAAAAAAATAAATCCAAATAAAACTAAATACAGCTCCTGTTGTATTTTATAATACAATCATGCACACACAATAAAATGCCCTTAACATGTTCAAGGGTCCAATCACACACACAATATCTATAAGTCATAATAGTTGGATCCTGCATCCACAAAGTTAGCACATCCTACTATTATCCTGCCTAAATTATGTATGACATGTGCATAATTAAACTAATACCAAATACACAGAGGCAAAACCCAAGCTCTGATACCAATTGTTGGTTGCTACTCGGAAAACCTATCGGTTCCACTGTACAAAAATTTTGTACAAAGGTCTGAACCTTTTCCTAGCTACCATGTGTTCTTTTAAATTAAACTTGGATCACCTGCGGAACATAACACGTTTGATCCTAAGTTTAATTTATTTGTTCTTTTAGGTTTAGACTTGGATCTCCTACGGAACTTAACACGTTCGATCCAAATCACCTAGGTCACAAAGTTGATTAAATATTAATTTCCAAATTTGGCTTCCAGGACTGCATGATGAGGCACATGACCTTCTTGGATATGGGAGCAACCACCACCGCCTAAACAAAGCCTCTTAAGGAAAGTTAATATTTAATTTCCTTAAATAACTCTAGGTTAACAAAAAAGAACAATCGAAGCACAAGTTCTAAAAGAAAACAAATGAACACAACATCAAAAACTAATTCGAAACCTAGAATCACATGCCTCTTGTATTTGGTATTTTTACAAAGAAATAAAACTAGTATGATGCGGAAAACAATTACTAGTTATACCTTTCTTTGTGAACTTTTAATGACCTCTTGATCTTCTATCGTATTCCTCTTCTAACCTCGGACATTGTGTGGGTAATGATCTTTCGAGATGAGAACCACCAAGGCACCTTCTTCTTCCTTCCTTCAAGTTTCGGCCAAGCAAAAACTTCCAAAGGATGAAGAACTTTTTCCACCAACCAAGCTCCAAGGGATGCAAGAAACAAGCCTCCTTTCTCTCCTTTTCTCCAAGCTAGATCCGGCCACTTCTATGTCTCCAAGAGGTGATGAAGTCTCGGCCACAAGAAGGAGAAGAGAGAAGGGGAAGGGGAACCTCTAGGGGCTGGCCACACCTAGGAAGAAAAGAGAGGAAAAAAAAGAATAGAGTCGTTCACCATGAAGGCACCTCTACCCCCTCTTTTATAATCCTTGGTCTTGGCAAATAAGGAAATTTTAATAAAAACTTCCTTAATTCCTTTGCCATGAAAAAGGAAAAATTATTTAATTAAAAATAATTTTCTTTTCATAATATCAATGGCCGGCCACCTCTTTCCCCAAAACAAGGAGAGTTTTAATTAAAACAAGAATTAAAACTTCCTAATTTGTTTCCGGAAATTTAAAAATTTCTCCAATAATTTTTATCCCTTCATGATTGGTTAATAAAAAGGAAATTTTATAAATTAAAATCTTTCTCTTAAACATATGGATAATTTCCAAAAAGGAAAGTTATCTCTAAAAATTAAAATCTCCTTTCAATCTACAAATAAGGAAAGATATTAAATCTTTTCTTAATCTTTTGTAGAAACTAATAAAAGAGAATTTTTTAATTTTTAAACTTTCTTTTAAATCATGAACATGATTAAAAGAAAAGTTTTTACCAAAATTAAAATCAACCTTTTAATCTACAAATAAGGAAAGAGATTTAGCTCTTCTCTTAATCTTTTGTAGAATCTTATAAAAGGAAAGATTTAAAATTTTAAACTCTCTTTTAAATCATGTTATCCACATAAGAAAAATTTTTAAAATTAAAATTCTTTTTTATTTTAATAGGGTCGGCCACCAAAGCTTGAGTTCAAGCTAAGGCCGGCCACATGAATTCACCCATGAACCAAGCCATGGCCGGCCCTAGCTTAGTCTCCAAGCTAGCTTGGCTGGCCCCTATAGGATGGGTAAGAAGGTGGGTATATGTGGGTATAGTACTCTATAATTAAGAGACTACGATATGGACCGAGAGGAGGAATTAGTTTTGGTCTCACGATAAAATTAAGCATCCCGCGTTCGCCCCGAACACACAACTTAATTTTATCAATAATAATTCATTCCACTAGAGAACTATTATTGAACTACCACACCAATCCCAAATTACATTTTTGGGCTCCTTCTTATTATGAGTGTGTTAGTCTCCCTGTGTTTAAGATGTCGAATGTCCACTAATTAAGTGAGTTACTGACAACTCATTTAATTAATATCTTAGTCCAAGAGTAGTACCACTCAACCTTATTGTCATGTCGGACTAAGTCCACCTGTAGGGTTTAACATGACAGTCCTTATGAGCTCCTCTTGGGGACATTCTCAACCTAGATTATTAGGACACAGTTTCCTTCTATAATCAGCAACACACACTATAATTGATATCATTTCCCAACTTATCAGGCTTATTGATTTATCGAACTAAATCTCACCCATTGATAAATTAAAGAAATAAATATCAAATATATGTGCTTGTTATTATATTAGGATTAAGATCACACACTTCCATAATAACTGAGGTCTTTGTTCCTTTATAAAGTCAATATAAAAGAAACGACCTCTAATGGTCCTACTCAATACACTCTAAGTGTACTAGTGTAATTATATAGTTAAGATAAACTAATACCTAATTACACTACGACCTTCCAATGGTTTGTTCCTTTCCATCTTGGTCGTGAGCTACTGTTTATAATTTATAAGGTACTGATAACATGATCTTCTGTGTGTGACACCACACACCATGTTATCAACAATATAAATTAATTGAACAACTACATTTATCATAAATGTAGACATTTGACCAATATAATTCTTATTTCTAGATAAATGTTTATACCAAAAGCTAGGCTTTTAGTATACATCCTAACAAGCCGATGGGTGAAAAGTATACATTTGATGCAAACTCTCCTCCTAATGAGTCGCTAGTTGTCCCCGCAGTAGGATAGTGCTATCCTTTGTAGTTGGGTGACGACACAATCCCCATTCTGAGGGCTTAGTGGATCGAAAATGGCGATGGCAAGAAGGCTGAGATTGCGATGGCCCAGTAGTGGTCTTGCTGGGGTCAGGTTGAGTAGAGGTAGATGGTCGGGAGAAAGAAGCCTCGGCCTGGGCAGCTAGGGTAGCATGGGAGGCTAGCATAGAAGGCCTGGCCTGGGCAGTTAGGGTAGACTGGGATGCTGGCTCAGAAGGTCGCTCTGTGGAGGAGAAAGGCCTGGCTTGAGAAGCTGGGGCAGCTTGGGATGCTGGTGCAGAGGGTCTCTCTGTAGTAATCTCTTCTTTAACAATCGGGTTTTTACCTCAAGGGTTCCCGAGTTGGCCTTCTGAAGGAGCGGTAGAGCTGACCGGGACTCGGTAAGCCAGAGCAGGAGAGGAGCCAACCTGGGCATTTGAGTCAAACTGGGGCCCTCGGCTACCAGACGCGACTCTGCAGATCTACGTTTAGGCCGCCGAGAAAGCGGCTGTTCATCCAAGTCTGACTCCTCTGATGGAGTCAGGGGCCAACGAGCAGGAGGAATTGGAGGAGTGTGCCTTATAGGTTTAGGAATAGAACAGACATGCGGGGTTGCCTGAGCGGCAGGATAAGAAACAGTTGGGACAGTTGCACTTAGAGCGGGTGGAGTAGAATGCGAAAGACCCCGCCTATCCAAAATTATGCATCCTCAGCGGTTTATTTCCAAGTCGCTTAGTGGGAGAGGTCTAGTCAAGGATGATCGAGTCAGAGTATTCGCTGCAAGAGAGCGCCATAATTAGAATAAGATGGCAAAGGTAGGACAGGGCAGGGTAATCCTTACCTAGAGAATGCGGTAGCTTTGAAGACATGTGACTCAACCTAAACAGAAATAGCACATCTTCCGTCAGAAGCATGAGCAACTTGAAGCGCCAACCTTCCAGTTGCGCGGATGCCTCCAAAAAGTTAGGGTCTGTCCGATAGTCCCCCATATAGGGCGCCAAAAGAAGGGTGATTGCCACTGGGTAGACCACTCCACGACGATGGGGAAACACAGGAAAAAATATTTATCCTTTTGTTATGATTTTGAGGACGAGAGGGGAGTAAAGAAGGTAGTATGAGAACAGGCTTGGAGACGGAAAAGACCCTCGTTATGGCGACGATGGGTGAAGAAGTAGTGGAATAGACAGGGAGTCCAAGGGACGTCACACACTTCACAAAGGAGAACGAACCCACACAAAATCTGCATGGAATTGGGAGTAAGTTGACAAAGGGAAATGCAAAAGTAATGACTCATGTCAGAGAAGAAAGGGTGAATAGGAAAACAGAGGTCGACGACAAACTGCTCTTTGCAAGCTCATCGTGAGAGATAGGTTTGATGCCGATGGAAAATGTTTAATGGGAGAACCTAACTATACTGATTAAGTGTGAGAACTATTCAATGAAAGGATGGAGGTTAAGTATACAACTTTTAATGATCTAGTAGAGTAATATGGAATACTTCTAGGGGATTACCTATGTAGGAAAGAAGTAGGGCCGTTTCAAAAAAAATTAGAGGCACAATTCTTAGCACCTCTCACAGAACTATGTGTGTTCATGACCAGGAATGAACACATTATCAGGGAGAGTCCTAGGTGAGGTATGTCAATGCTTACATAGATGACAAAATAGTTTAAGGATATTGTATCTACTATCATGCAGTAAGCAAATAAATCTTTTTAAGAGAAGGTTCTAAGGATAAAACCAACATATCCTATACTAGATACAACTATTGAATATTATCACATACCTTGTTTCTATTCATGTAGAGGATTGTTGGATATAAATGAACAAAATAAAGGTGGAGAGAAAAAAATAGCTCCATTGTGATTAAGACTTTAGTCTCATATTAGGAGTTTCAAAGCTTATTGGCTATATATATTAATTCACAAGCATTGATATTCAGAGCAAATATATGGAGAGAAACTCTCTCTTATGTGTGGTCCCATAGGGGGTGTAAATCAAGGACTTGGATTGTATTGAATTAAGTTGATTCATGTACGAGCATGACCTACACGCATCGAATGTCAAACTGATTGGGGCAAATTTTACCTAAGTGAATCAACCGATATTTTACTATTTAAATCTTTTTATTTACTAACTGATGCATTATCAATGATTAATGGAGAATTTATAATCATCGATTTGGAACTATCATTATTGATGATCGAATGGCTAGAGACAATGAATGATCATTACTCAAGTCATTCAATGCAACAAAGGCATAGAAGCCCTATAAGAGGAGGTCATAACCTTGAGGGCAAGGTTCCCCATCTTTCTTCTATTTCATGCACTTGCTTGGCAACTACCCATGATAGTGTTTGGATACTCTCTCAGTTCATCACAAACAACCAGTGTTCGGTTGTTGACATGGTCTTCTCATTGTATCGTGGGAAACAACGTCCATTGTAACCTTAAAGCATTGTCGGGGGAACAAATATATTTTAAAGAAATTGCGTCAAAAGCAGGCCTTGGAATCGTCCTTTCATGTCGCAATGAACATCTCGACCTCATGTCTTGGTAGACATCTCGACCTTGTGTCTCGGTAGGCATCTTCGCCTAGTGTCTCGATAGACATCTCTGCCTCGTGTCTCGGCATACATCTTGGCCTTGGGTCTCGGCCAAGTCTTCCAGGCAACCTAGTCATCCAAGCAACTCATCCTTCCCTGCTTGATAGCATGATATTATTAACTTTGATTATTTCAACAGGTCTAAAGTTAAATTTTGAGTTTATTTTAATTCAGCAACTTTTTCTGTAATCTCCAACGAGCAATCTTTATTGTGAAAGATTGACTAACAAGATACACATCTTTCGTCTCCTCAATATGAAATTTTTAGCTTTGTCACTGTTTATTCTTAAAGTTCATTTTATTTTAGAGCCATTTCACATGAAAATAATAATAAAAAAAAATCAACTTCAAAACTATCAAATAATTATTTATAATATTTAAGAATTATACATACAAATTTTTATGCCCCTTTCATACATACGAAATATATAAATAAGTTAAATTGAGTAAAAATTTATTGGTTAAATTATTTTAAAATTAACGAGAGAAATTAATTTTTTTCTGTCTGATATATATATATATATATATATATCAAAAACAAATATTTTAAGATGTTTAAATATGTTACTTTTAAATAATATCATACTCTTTTGAATAATATTTTAGCCATGTTATTTTTATAGCTGCCATTGTAAATATATAACTTGTTATTAGGCAATTTTTCTTAAATATTTAGACATATTACACATTTTATGTTAGTTTAATTAGATAAAAGTAATGCAACTATAAGTCTTAAAAAAAAATCATAATAGAGAATAATATTTTTTAAAGTAATTCAATTTTAATTTATCACATTAATATAAAATTATAAATTAACAAGATGATTTTTCATTTATAACTTACTTAAAAATGAAAAATAATTTTTTATAAAATTTAAGTTAAAATTATCCTATTAAATTTCTCTTATGTTCAAATTAAAATTTGCATAAAAGTAAAAAAATTAAATACATATCATAACTATATGCTGAAAATTAAGTGATATTTTAATCTTTTATTTCCATGTACAAATTATATTTGGAAACAAAATTAATTAATACCTTTAGATCAATTGACCTACAAATTAATCGAGTCTATAAATCCATAGACTAGATCAAAGCATCTGAGCTAAGGGTGTTCACCAAAATGTCTCGAGCCAATTCCTCCAAGCTAATCATTGCATCTCTCCTCCTCGCGCTTCTCTTTGTTTTGATACCTGCAGGTGATTATATACGTAAACTTATTTCATAAAAATGGATTTTCAAGTCAAGGATCTTATTGTAAGAATAAGTTTTAGAGTATTTATCGACTTGACAAGAGTTAAACATGGTTACTAACATTTATGTACTTGTGTTTTTTTTTTCCATGGTGAAGAGATGGCAGGGGCTGTGCAAGGGAAGATAGTCGCATGTAGCCCATTTCCATTGTGTACCGACGAGAGATGCTCCAATTATTGTAGAGGTTCAGGGTTTTGCCAAGCTGGCTCACCACCATACCTCAATTGTTGTTGTCAATTGTCTCAACTCAACTGAGTAGGCATCCATGGTCAATATCAATTGTTACCAAGAAATATCATTTGCATTCATAATCATCAAGTTGAATTGACCGCTATGAAACATAATATGTTGTCGTTGTGATATTTCAAGTGCTTAGGGAAGAACAATTTGATATTCCAATCCTTTTCATGCAGTATACGTTTTATCACCTCTTGGAAAAAATTTTCTGGCCATTTAATACTAATCCTTCATCCTTTAAAGGATGTTCGAGAATATAAATGAGAAAAGATTCATGTCAACACTTGGAGCTCCACGCCTCCACCAATTCAAGCCATCAATTTATCGACCTGCTGACTCATCGAACATTGACTGTTAGATTAATTAACATTGACATTAATATCCAACAACACATGCAATTATCGACTGTAACTAGACATGCTTTAAGACCTATATACGATCCCGCCATGATCCCTGATTTCTTGGAGTATATGATAACAATTTTTGTTGACTGCCACGTGATCATTTTTTAGATAAATGATTGATAGTTTAGAATAATGGTCATAATCGATGAGATTAATGACTGGATGGTTGAATACTCCCTATTTTTTTATTTTTTTTATTTTTTTGGAGACTATGGTCACAATCTTCGTAGGTTTCTATTAGTTTATCAAGGTATGTTTGTCAAGTAAAAGGATAAAATTCTCTAACTTTATACTCTTTTGTTTACATTATCCATTACTATACTCTTAGGGCAACTCAGTTTTTGGCGAAGTTCAGAAAACCAAAAAGTATGAATAAAAAAGTTCGAAGCATTATGAGTATTAGGTTTGAGATTTTTATTTTAAAAATAATAGTGAAATTTAAAAGTTATTTTTTCTCTCAAAATGGGGTCATAGAGATATTATATGAAAAAAAAATAGTAAATAAAGAGGTGTGATTTGGTAGTGTAGGATTAGAGGGTCAGACGGACCAATTCGTGGCGGGGTGGGTCGGTTCATGGCGGGTCGATCATTTGGTAGGATGGGGTGGATCGATCTGTCAACTTGGCGGGTTAGGAAATTTCCAACCCAACCCAATCTAAAGCGGACTGCGGGTTTGACGGGCCAACCCGCAGACCCATCAAATTTTTTTAAAAAAATAAAAAAATTATTTCATATCTTCAATATTTTACTTCGGAAAGGTTTCATCAATCAAATGTATACATAAACATGTATTTTGAATATAAATGAACATAAACTAGTACTTATGTTGGATGAAAGGTAGTATTTTTATTTCATAATTATAATAAAAAAAAGATAATAAATTGGTATAAAACTTAGGTTATATATGTTTCTTAACCCGTAGGCTAACCCAAGCTCGTCGTGGACCGACCCGCGTGGGCCACGGGCCTAAGCGGGTCAACCCATGGTGAACTTGGGTTGATAAAATTTCAATCCAACCTGCTTAAATTATTTGGCGAAACGGGCCAACCTGATGGGTACTGTTGGTGCAAGTTGCACCAGAATCAAACCTAAGTTTTGATGTTGTCAAAGGTCCAAGTTAAGTCTTGTTGTGATCTAACAAGTTGACTGAGTGTGCAGGATGTTTACTCAACCGGGAAAGACCTAGTTGGAGGCTAGGCAGGAAAAATCTTAGCAGATCGTGGAACCCAAGCGAAAGTCCAAGTGGGTCAAGGGGACCAAACGCTTGGCAATGTGATCAAGAGGTCTGGAGGACCTAAGATCAAGGGAAAAGTCCTGGCGAGCCGATCAAGGCTGAGTGAAAAGTCCAAACTAAATCTAGAGGATCAAAGTTGTTAGGTAGGTTGAGGTAAAAAAACTGGAGGAGCGACAGTGAGGTCGGGTTCCCGAAGGGAACAACCTTAGGTCGTTGATTCAACTGAAGAAACCGGGAAGGTTTCAAAATTGAGATCAAGACAGTTCTACTATCTTTTAATATTACTCTTGCATTATACTGTTACTGTGCTTATCTCTGTTTTGCAGGATGTTTTGCCTAACACTGTCCTGCAGGTATTGCATGATCGGTCGACCGAACCAGAGTATCAGTCGACCAAACCAGCCAAGTTCAGTTCAGTATTCAGATCGAACCAAAACAGAGTCTGAGCCCGATCAAAGCTTGATCGGTCGACCGAGCAGTAAGATCGGTCGATCAAACCATAGTGACTCAGCACAGAATAGATCATCAGCATCAATCAACAGAAAAAGGAAAAAGGTTGATCGGTCGACCGATCCAATCAACATTAATGGTGCAATAAATAAAGATCTCGACAGATTGCAACGAACAAGGAAAAAGCTTGTTCGGTCGACCGGAAGGCATGATCGGTCGACCGAACCATTAAAGGTCAGTTAATGTCAGAGATCGAGCTAACGTCAGACTCTAGCCAGGAAGGAAGGAAGGAGCGGGTTCGGTCGACCGAACGCCCAAGGCCTATAAAATGGAGCTCTAAGTCTATGGCCGGGAGACAATTTTTCTGATCAAAAATTTTGTTCTGCAAACGGCTCGTCTTCATCAGCCCAGCAAGCTACATCATCTGAAAGTGCCGACCTAAGCCTCATCTGCAATTTACTTGTCGATATAATTTAAATTAAGCTTGCATTGTAATTTCATTTAAGCAAGATAATAGGGTGTTACTATCTTGCTCAATTGTACGATCTACTTCTTTCCGAAGGATTTCGGAAAGAAGAGTTATAGTGCTTTATCCATCAGTGCGGTCAAGGACCACGGGCATTCGAGTAGGAGTCGAGCTAGACTCCGAATGAAGTAAACAAACGTGTCTCTTTCTAATTTCCGCTGCTTAACTTTGTATTTTAAAAGAAAAGTAAAGTTTTAAAAGAAGCGATATTCACCCCCCCCCTCTATCGCTCGCATCCGATTTATCAATTGGTATCAAAGCTTCGTTACCTCTGAAATAACTTAACCATTTTTTAAAGCATTTTTAAAAACTTCTTCTTTTCTTTAATATTATTTTCTTTTAATATTTTTTTTCTATTATTCTTTCAAGCACTGCTAACCCTAAGACGAAAGTCTTGGAAATATTTTTCTTTTAAATTTTTGTCTTGCAAGGATGTCGAATTCGTATCAAGAAGGATACAGTACTGTCCGACCTCCACTATTCAAAGGAGAGAATTTCAGTTATTAGAAGAATAGAATGGAGTGTTATTTGAAATCCGATATCGAGCTCTGGTTCACAATCTTGAAAGGCTACACTCCCCTGACAAAAGATGGAACGCCTCTTGAACCTAAAGATTGGACTCACCCAATGATCAAGAAGGCGCAACTGAACTACAAGGCGATCAACACCATTCAGTGCGGGCTTACAATGGAGGAATTGAATCGAGTCGGTCCCTACGACAACGCTAAAGAATTGTGGGACTCTCTAGTCAAACTACACGAAGGAACCGATAACTCGAAGGTAAATAAACGGGACCTACTTTTAAATAATTTATTTAATATAAAAATGTTTCCTGGAGAAACGGCCTCGCAATTACATGCTCGACTGAAGGACATACTTAACGGCCTCCACCTGATCGGAAACAACCTGGAAAACCGCGACACGATAAGGTATGCTCTGAATGCTTTTCCGAGGAACGCTTTGTGGGCATCAATTGTAGATGCGTACAAAGTTTCCAAAGATCTTTCAATTCTTAAGTTAGATGAGTTATTTTGCGAATTGGAATTACACGAACAGTCTAACATAAGCCATGTCGAGAAAGGTGTAGCGTTGTTTGCAGGTCAAAGCAAGGAGACAAAATCAAAAACCAAGATCGAGTCTAAAGGCGAGACAGACTCTGACTCAACAAATGAAGAGTTGGTGAACATGGTGCGGAGACTTCTGACAAAGAAGAAGTTCAAAAGAAATATCAAGAAGACTCCACTCAACCAGACCCAAAACAAATCTGAAGTGATTTGTTACGGGTGCAACAAAAAAGGACATTTCAAAATCGATTGCCTGAACCGGAAGGAAGAAAAACCCAAATCAACAAGACGAAAGAAGGCTCTTCAAGCGACATGGGACGAGACTTCTTCCGACGAATCCGACACGGAGCAAATGAAGCACTCGAGCCATCTTGCATTTATGGCAAGAAACGAAGATTCCGACTCCGAGTCCGACGAAGAGTACGAGTCCGAGATCGACCTCGATTCCGAAAAAAGTCACGGATCAGAGGATCCAAATATGGTAACGATTTATTCTAAGTCTAATTTGCTTAAAGTAGTTAAGTGTTTATTTAAAAAATTAGCAAAATCATAAAAACAAAATAACTTGTTACTTAAGGAAATAGACCACCTTAAGCAACAAGTTAACTTGAGTGACTCGACTAACCAAGTTCAAATTGGAATTTCAACTCAAGTTGAAAAACTTGAGAAAGAAAATTCTGATTTGAAAGGTCAAGTCGAGCGACTCAAGAAAATGTTGGAAAGGTTTAAATTGGGATCCAAGTGTCTAAATATGGTACTTGGATCGCAACGAGCCGTGTACAACAAATCAGGACTCGGTTATAAACCCAAACAAACAAACAAATCATACTTATCCTTAATCAGTCAAAATACTAGAAGTCAAGTCCAAGCATGGGTTCAAACAAAACTTTTAACCAAACAAATTGAACCAAACCTATACTTAATCCCCAAGAGTCATATTCATTACTTAGATAGACCTTATCTAAGCTATGACTCAGGGGGAGCAAGTAGAAAAATAATACAACCAACTTGATTAACCAAACTCAACACTTAGGATTAAGTTTATTTTCTGCTTAGAATGGTTAGTTGAAAAAGGTTTCCCAAACCCTACAACATAACATCGGAATGGATTGGGATGATAGTACGTCAAGAAAAATTTGTCGAAGGCATGTCTAGGCTGAATATGGAATTCTACCTGGTGCACTAGACTTAGTGGATCTGATCGAAGCTACCCCAGTCAAACATGGGCTAGTTAGACCAAAATTTAGTATTAAGTTTTTTGGGCGGGAACAGTTTGGAAAGTCTTCAGCAAGTGGTCCACCGTTGATACACAAGAAGGTCATACGTCTTGCCACTGAACTGAAAACTTATCCTTATGAAGCCTGCTTGATTAACCCAAAGCTAAGTTTGAATCTAACACGGGTTCAATAACCTTTTTCAAACCTAATTAACCTAATTAAATTTAAAACCTAATTAAATTCCAAACCTAATTATTTTAAAAAAACTTATTAAAAATTTATTTTAAAAAAAACTTATTAAAAATTTATTTTAAAAAAAACTTATTAAAAAAATTTATTTTTTTTTAAAAAAAACTTATTAAAAATTATTTTTAAAACTTATTAAAAATTATTTTTAAAAAAACTTATTAAAAATTATTTTTAAAACATATTAAAAATTATTTTAGAAAAATTATTTTAAAACTTAATTAAAAACTTTTTTAAACTTTATTAAAACTTATTTTAAAACTTAATTTAAAACTTTTTTAAAACTTTATTAAAACTTATTTTAAAAATTAATTTAAAACTTTTTTAAATAAATTTATTAAAACTTATTTTAAAACTTAATTAAAATTTTTTTTAAACATTTTAAAAACTTATTTTAAAAAAAACTTTTTTAAACTTTATTAAAACTTAATTAATTTTTTTTTAAAAGGAAACTTTATCAAAACTTATTTTAAAACTTAATTAAAAACTTTTTTAAACTTTATTAAAACTTATTAAAAAATATTTTTAAACTTATTAAAAATTATCTTTGAACTTATTAAAAATTATTTTCTAAAAACTTAATGACTTAATTAAAAACGACTAAAACTTAATTCCTTTTAAACATAATTAAAATATAAAAAAAAATTGTGTTCCGTCGACCGAACAAAATTATCGGTCGACCGAACCAATGTTGAACAGGTCAACGATACCTAAATTGTTATAAATTAATCGGTCGACCGAACAAATAAATTCTCATCCGTTCAACTACTCTCCACCTACCTTGTATATGTGCCAAAGTTAATTTATCGGTCGACCGACCCGATTTATCAGTCGACCGAACATTTGCTCACTGATCAAAAGGACGTGGAATTTAAGGGATCGGTCGACCGAACCCCTTATCGGTCGACCGAACCCCTTATCGGTCAACCGATCAACCTCTATAAATACAGGTTTCGGCAAGCCGAAAGCCTCATTCCCCAAATTCCTTTGCTTTCCTCCTTGCATTAGACGCATGTTTCAGTTTGTCCAACAGCCCGACAATGCCTTGGTAACCATTTCTTTATTTTAATTCTGTTAAAATACTTATGCACAATTATTTATTGCTATTTTTTTATATATAGTGAAAAAAGTAGAGCTATTGCGCAACGAGAGGCTAGCTCTCTTAATCCCAGTCAGGACCCTAGATTTTCTACTGAAGAGTTAAGGCAATCTTTTCCATATAAAAAATTTAAGGTGATAGGTACTCGTTGTCTAGATCTCCAATTCTATCAAACCTTTTGTCCTGAAGCCATAGAGATCAATCAACACTATCAACTTAATAACATTATTTTTTGTAGACATGCATACAATCCTATTCTCTGTTCAGAATTTTACCACAACTTGTGCGAGCTTGATCCTCATCACTATAGGACTAGGGTCATCACTAGAGAGATGCTCTTTGATCTGGATATGTTTCTTAGGTTTTTACGGATACGACCCTCAATTAATCGTATCTTTTTCAGTGCTTCTATTCCATATCAATTACCTGCTCCATTTGCACATCTTACTCTTGATATTATGTATGCTGACTTCTTTGAGGGACCACGTCCTAAAAAGATGTCTACTGTACCACTTAGTCTGAAAGACAATGCTTTTTATAAGATGGTTGTCTCCTGCATTCATCCCCTGTCATCTAGAGATCAGGGTGTTTTACGATCAGTCCATCTTTTTCTGATGTATGCATTACAACATAGACTAGAGTTTGACATAGGCTACTGGGTGTTTCGGTCCATTATCTATTATTCGGGGTATAGCACCTCGAATAAAGTTCATATGATCCAGTGTCATGTTCTTACTGCCTATATTGCTTCTCTGGGTGTGGGGGTTCATCGGGGTGAGTTGATTGAGTTATCAGATTTTGATCTTGCCGGGGTTAGACAGTTGTCCTTGGCTGGGATTAAGATTAGCAACGAGGGTCTTGTGTATAAACGGACTCATCCACACTACATTCCACCGGCTGTCGAAGATCCTATTGCTGAAGATGATCCGATCCCAGTTACTGTACCTCCTCCAGTATATATTGATCCAGGATTTGCCATGACACCCTACTTTGATTTTTCTCAGAGCAGTTCATATGCTCCTCCTCCTCCAACTAGTAACTTCTTTACCCGTCTGCGAGATGATATTTTTAGTTGATTTAACTCCTTGGAAACAAAAATGGATGATCAGTACAGCTCTCTTCAGGGGTAAATTGCAAATTTTTGTCAAGAGATGATGGATCATACTGATGCTTTAGAGAAGGAGCAGTGGAGGATGTTTGACTATTATCGAGATGATGGGGATGAGGATGAGTGATTTTAGGATCTGTTGCTTATGACATTGTATCTATTGACTTGGATTATGACTAAGTTTATCTTAAGTAATGTTTAGTTAGTAATGTCTTTTGGTAAATTTTATAGAATAGTTTTTCTTTCATTTTGAAAATTATTACTTAGTTTATTTTTTCAAAATTATTTTTGTAAAAATCCCTCCTTCAAAGTATGGTTTCAAAACTATTTCAAAGATATTTTCTTTTTCTGGAGTAGCTTAGGTACTACCGTAGAATTGCATGATCTTATAGATCTAGGAGCCAATATCTCACAAGCACAATAGGATCCCTTGTTTGATAACTTAGAATGGGTGAGATGCTTAGGTCTTAGCCCTAGATTTCATATGCTTATGTCAGTGTATCGCTATAAATCTGAGCTTTAAACAACATACATGAATCAATTTGGGTTAAATAGTTAGTAAAAACCTAGTTAGTACTAAATACTCAAATTGACCAACCTGAGTCTATTGCTACTATCTTGTGGTAGTTAGCTGTGTACAAAAGTTGGGCATTTCATCATAAGGACATTTTTAGTCTTTTTGCCCATGCTTGGACTTTTAGGTTGTTATCAATTCTAGGGGGAGCCTTGAACTATCCATTTTTCAAAATTTTTTAAAATCCTAATTTTTATTTTTCAAAATATTTATATTTTTACACTTAGTAAAATTCTTTCATATTTTTCGACTTTTAAAAGTGTTAAAAATTATTTTTGAAAATCTTTTTCAAATTCTTTTTATAAACATTTTACATTGAAAGTTGGTTTTTGAAATTTTAACTTAGTCAAATTATTTTACTGGTAAAATTTACTCTCTTTAAAATATTTTACTTAGGAATATTTTTCAAAATTTGGTTTCTTTAATATTATTTTAGTAAAAAAATTTCTTTTTCAAAGTATTTGTTTAACTTAGGAAAATTATTCTTTTCAAAATTATTTATAGCTTTTTTAACTTAGTAAAATTTTTAAAATATTTTCGAATATCAAAATTACCTTTTCATTTTCATGTAATTTTTTAGCACTTAGTTGAAATGGTTATACATTTCAACTCTTTTGGATTGTTGGTCTTCCCCTATTTTTGATGTGTGTCAAAGGGGGAGAGATAGTGAATTCAGGGGGAGCTATTCAACTCAAGGGGAGAATTAAAAGTTAAATTGCATGTTTATTTAATTGTTGCATATTTTTTTACTTAACTCTGAACCTTAGTTGTCAAACATCAAAAAGGGGGAGATTGCTGGAGCAAGTTGCACCAGAATCAAACCTAAGTTTTGATGTTGTCAAATGTCCAAGTTAAGTCTTGTTATGATCTAACAAGTTGACTGAGTGTGCAGGATGTTTACTCAACCGGGAAAGACCTAGTTGGAGGCTAGGCAGGAAAAATCTTAGCAGATCGTGGAACCCAGGTGAAAGTCCAAGTGGGTCAAGGGGACCAGACGCTTGGCAGTGTGATCAAGAGGTCTGGAGGACCTAAGATCAAGGGAAAAGTTCTGGCAAGCCGATCAAGGCTGAGTGAAAAGTCCAAACTAGATTTGGAGGATCAAAGTTTAGCAGGTAAGTTGAGGTAAACAAACTGGAGGAGCGACAGTGAGGTCGGGTTCCCGAAGGGAACAACCTTAGGTCGCTGATCCAACTGAAGAAACCGGGAAGGTTTCCAAGTTGAGATCAAGACAGTTCTACTGTTTTTTAATATTACTCTTGCATTATATTGTTACTGTGCTAATCTCTGTTTTGCAGGATGTTTTGCCTAACACTGTCCTGCAGGTACTACACGATCGGTCGATCGAACCAGAGTATCAGTCGACCGAACCAGCCAAGTTCAGTTCAGTATTCAGATCGAACCAAAATAGAGTTCGAGCCCGATCAAAGCTTGATCGGTTGACCGAGCAGTAAGATCGGTCGACCGAACCATGGTGACTCAGCACAGAACAGATCATCAGCATCGATCAGTAGAAAAAGGAAAAAGGCTGATCGGTCGACCGAACCAGAGGATCGGTCGACCAATCCAATCAACATTAATGGTGCAATAAATAAAGATCTTGGCAACGAACAAGGAAAAAGCTTGTTCGGTCGACCGGAAGGCATGATCGATCGACCGAACCATTAAAGATCAGTTAATGTCAAAGATCGAGCCAGCGTTAGACTCTAGCCAGGAAGGAAGGAAGGAGCGGGTTCGGTCGACCGAACGCCCAAGGCCTATAAAATGCAGCTCGAAGTCTGTGGTCGGGAGACAATTTTTCTGATAAAAAATTCTATTCTGCAAACGACTCGTCTTCATCAGCCCAGCAAGCTACATCATCCAGAAGTGCCGACCTAAGCCTCATATGCAATTTACTTGTCGGTATAATTTAAATTAAGCTTGCATTGTAATTTTATTTAAGCAAGATAGTAGGGTGTTACGATCTTGTTTCATTGTATGATCTACTTCTTTTCGAAGGATTTCGAAAAGAAGAGTTATAGTGCTTTGTCCATCGGTGCGGTCAAGGACCGCGGACCTTCAAGTAGGAGTCGAGTTAGGCTCTGAACGAAGTAAACAAACGTGTCTCTTTCTAATTTCCGCTGCTTAACTTTGTATTTTAAAAAGAAAAGTAAAGTTTTAAAAGAAGCAATATTTACCCCCCTCTATCGCTCGCATCTGATCTATCAAGTACAACCTAAATTGACAGCTATATGTAGGATCCATACAAAAATAGTTGTTGGAAAGTTTTTTTTTTTTTTAGTGAAGAGAAAAGTAATTTATTTACTTTTGATGAGCATAATGGGAATAAAAAAAATTATTTAAAGTTCTAACGATTGAAGGTGATATTAGCGAAAATAATTTAATGCGGCTTGACATTTAAAACTTCAAAAATTCAGTCCATATCTTATGGACCGTAACCCTTGATTTATTCATGGATCAGGGGTCGTTTATAGGTAGAATTTTATGGATCTCATCTG
Organism: Zingiber officinale; assembly: GCF_018446385.1. Taxonomy (NCBI): domain Eukaryota; kingdom Viridiplantae; phylum Streptophyta; class Magnoliopsida; order Zingiberales; family Zingiberaceae; genus Zingiber; species Zingiber officinale. The sequence continues at coordinate 50,348,049 of NC_055986.1, read as the reverse complement.
TATAATAGGTGGGATCTATAGAATCCCACCTAGGAATAAATTGATCCATCCTTTAGACTATAAATTATAGTCATGAAAATTCGTGCTCCCAAAGGTTTGAGTGATATCAACATTAGAGAGGCCTCGTTGAAAATAATTTGAATGTTTTTTATTTAATTATAAAATTATAAAATTATAAAATTATGAAAAATATTTCTCTTCTTTTCTATTAAATATTTGGTAAAAATATTATTTTAGTGTCAACCGAAATGATTTGAATAGATTAAAATAAAAAAGAAGCAGTCGTATCCATAGTTTGAAGTTTAGTTTATTGGTATAAATAGGGGTTCACTGGAAACAATATATATATTGCATGCTTGGCACATTTATGGGAGACAAAATGCTATGAGGATACCTCTAATGGAATAATATATTATGTAAATTCGAATAAGAATTTTATGGATCTATTGACTACAGATTTGTTGGAAAAAGGAAATGGGAAATTAGCTCCAATATGATAGTCCCACATTGAAAGAGAATAATGAATGAAATTAACTCCATGATTGGGAGAATAATCCCATATTGAAAGGAAAATTGATAAATTTGGTTTCAATATTAATGAGAGAATAGTTTCACATTGGGAGTCTTATGACAACATGACGAATTTATATTGAATCACAAATTGTAAAGGGGTTACAAATCTAAGGTTTGGATTGTATGAAACTTAATTGACTCGTGTGTGAATACAATTTATTCTTATTAGATGTTAGACCAATTGAGGCAAAAAAATCTATCATTTTATCACTCAGGATTATTTTCTTGTTGCTTGTAACAATTTTCTATTGGGAATTTCGGGCCACAAAAATCGTCTTTTTGCGTTGCGGAAACCCTGAATCCCATGCCACCGGATCCGTGCGAAGTTTAAAATTCGTGTACGAGTTTCTCTACTCCTAGATCTACATTAGATCTACAAGATCAGAAGGTATACCTTTGAAGCAATGCCCTTCGCTTAATCCCGCTCGTCCAAATGATGCCGGATCTCGAGAATATCAAAGTAGACACTCCTCTATGTGTATCCACACGAATAAGGAGATGGATAAAAGACACTAGAGTGTGCTAGCACCCTTTGTGGCTCTCGGCAATGGAGGAAGAGAGGGAGAGGAGAGAGCTTGAGGAAGAAGATGAGAGTTACACACAAAATGAAAAACTCCTCTCTTGAATGAATTGTGACCGGTCACATTAAGAGGTTAATAACCTCCATGGAATACCAAGAGTCACAACTCTTGGTAACTCCCATGAGGTGACATCCCACTTAAGCAATCATGATGATGTGGAGCATCATCATTGGTCGACTCTTTGCCAACTCACCAATGAGGTGGCAAATGGTCAAGTCAAACTTGACTCTTCATCTTCCTCTCAAGTCAAGTCAAACTTGACCACTTCTCTCCCATGGTTGATCAAATCTAACCATTGGTTCAAGTCAATTTTAATTTAATGAATCTCTATTCATTGAATTAAATTGACTCAATGAGTTTAAGTCCAAATTAGACTCATCTAACACACGAACCAAATTGAGTCCAACTCAATTAGCCTAATTTGGATTACTGTTAATCCAATTTGGTTCGTCACATGGACCTAATCATTTAAGTTCATCAAATAAACCTAATCTCCATCTAATTACCCTTTGTGTGTGACCCTATAGGTTCTTATAACATTGGCAATGCTCCTAAACCTATTTAGAAGCATAAGTAATGAGCGGTATCTAGCAACACATCATTACTACCCAAGTTATAAGAATGTTGAGATCCAACATCACCTTATGACTACTAATTGTGACTCTTCACAATATATGACAAGTGTCCTTCTATCCTTGACATCTAGATTGATCAATGTGAGGCATAGACCGTGTCATCCTCTAATCAATCTAAATCTTGAATCTCAAGTAGTCTAACTTAATCAAATGAGCTCAACATCTCATATTGACTCATTTGGGCATGGTCATGCACTTAGTGGTCTCACTCTATCAAGAATATCGATGTCTCTCCCGTCATATAGGAGAGATAGATCCCATCTGCATTACTCACATCCCTCCGCATAATTTGTTACATACCCAGTAATCGCCTTTATAGTCCACCCAGTTACGGGTGACGTTTGACGAAGCCAAAGTATATAACTCCTTATGTAGGGAACCATGGTGACTTCAGGTCCAAGGACTAATAGTCATACTAATAGCCACATGAGAAAGTATATGACACTCATATAACGATCCATGATACTTTCTCATGGCGGGTCATTCAGTATACATTCTCCAATGCATACTCATGTGTCAACTTGATATCTCTATATCCATGACTTGTGAGATCAAGTCATCGAGTTGACCTACATGCTAGTCTCGTCGCATTAACATTGTCCCTGAATGCTAATACTTGACTAGGAATGATTAAGAGTAGTGTTCCCTATATCATCTCACTATCGATTCAACTAACTAATTGATATAGGTAAGAACCTTTTACTCAAGGACACTATTATACTTAGTTATTTGGCACCAATACAAGTAAGCATAATAACCATAAATAAATGTCTTTATATATATAAGAATATGATACAACGATTCCATACAACAATCATCAAATGATTGGCTCTAGGGCTCTAACTAACAATTTCTTGCTGCTTGTCACAAACGCATAAGTGATTTGATGATTGAATGGACAACCATTAATCTAGCAAGCTGAGATTAATGCTAAATAATGATCATTAAGAGGTAAGATTAATGGCTTCCTTGACTTTGAGTCCATAAATAGAGGCTCTTCCCGAGCAAACAATAATCCATAAGTAGGCAACTTCTCGTCCATGATCTTTCTCTGTCCATCTCTGTTCTTTCTATGCTTTCTGATGATAATATTTGAATATAATGTTTGATTCAACATAAAGAACTAGTGCTTGGTTGCTCACGTAATCAAACGTCCACTTAACCTCTAAGCACTATCGGAAATAGGATGTTTTAAAGAAACTATGTGTATCACAAGCCTCAATTGTCCTTAGTAGAGCGCATGTTTAACTTTCTAACTTAGCATCTCTAGTTGTTCAATGGTCTAGCCTGTTGGGCTTCTGACTTAACCTCCTGAGTCACTCAATAGCTCAACTTCTAGACCATCCGACTCAGTTTCCCATTTCATTCTTCTTATTGTCTCCCAAGATCTCTAACTCAACTACCTTCCTAATACTCTAGCTCAGCTCTATCTCTAAATCTAAACTACTCAGTTCTATCTCCTAAGAACTATTGGTGCAATCGACCTTTGATCAAGATTGACCAGATTAACTCGATTTGAGTTTTGATGTTTGATCAATATATTTGTTAATGAAGCGAGTGTTGGAGCCCAATGTGGATATGTGCTAAAACATGTTTCATAAACATCCATAGTGGAAAATAAAAAATTAATAATAAATTATTCTATTATATCACACACACCATATACATATGAGAATACATCCATGAGACATGATCATAAAATAAAATCTTATGAAAAATAAATTTACTCTAGTTATACCTAATGGATAACATGGAGTGGAAAAGGCATCAACCAAGCGACCCTCACGAACCTTGCCTCTATCCATATTCATGCCAAGCGGTTGTCAAGATGGCTTCACAAAGCCATGAGTCATGTCTCCGTCTTCGGTATTAGTCGAACGATCGGAAATAAAGCGATCTGAGAGAGGGATCAAAGTTCCATTCGTGTCCAATAGCCAAAGCAACCTGACAATAAGAATTAAGTTAGAGGAAGAGCTGAAAGGGCCAACTATTTGATGTGCATAGATTATATATATTTTTATGCATTGTTTGACGCATATTTACTTGTACTTTAAGAGCATGATTTATATTATTGCACCCTATTTTTCTATTATATCAGCATAGCTACTCATTTGATTTGAAGAACTTCTCTTTATGTATTGTCATCGATAGGATGTATTTTAGAGTGAAAATGGAGTAAAAATGAATATTAGAGCAGCTTTAGAGGAAAAATAGCAAAACATGGTTGTGACCCTTGGCATGACCATGTTTTATTAGCTAACATGGGCATGTCTCATGAGACATGATTGTCTCTCCCAAGATCCAACCAGAGTTGTGCAAGAAAGATACATGGCACGACCATACCTAAAGGCACAGCTGTGTCTCACTCAAACATGACCAACACCAAGGCTGTGTCTCAAGGACATGACTGTGCTTCAATCTAGACTCTCCCATGGTTTGACCATGCTTGAGAGGCATGGCCAAGACTCCTTTTTAGAACTTCCCAAAGTCACAGCTATGCCTCCATTTCTAGAGATTTCCATAAGCCAGTAGTTCAACCTTCCTATGGTATACACGCCATGGTCATACCTCTTAGGCACGACCGTGTGGCATGGAGTCGGGTGCGTGTCCTCCAACTATAAAAGGGGATTTTATCCCTTTTTTGAGATATCTTGGGTTTAGGGCTCCGCCCCGCTCCTTGGGGGAAGGGTTCTCCCATTAGGGGAAACTCTAGAATCTCATCCAAGAGCCACCGAATCTATCCGTCTACCTCTAGAGCAAGGAAATTGTTGGTGCAGGAAGTACCAGATGATCAAACTCAAGTTTTGATAATAACAAAGGGTTAAAATTTAAGGGTTATTGTGGTTCTAATATATATGATTGAATGTGCAGGAAAGTCCTAAGTGAGCTTAGGCAAGGTAAAAGTCCTAGTGATACTAGGCAGGTGAAAAACTCTAGTTGTAGCTAGGCAAGGAAGCCCTGGTCTGAGGGACTGAGTAGAAGTATTAGCAGGTTAAGGACATCAAGAAAAAAATCCTATGGGTTGAGGATGTTGGTCCCCGGTTGGCCGGCTAGAAGGGGGTTGAATATCCCAACACAAAATAAAACAGAAAATACCCTTCTCGAACTTAAATGAATAATTGCATAAATAAAATTAGAATAAACAAAAAACAGAGGCTCAAGAGATTTACTTGGTTACAACCGGGGAGGTTGTTAATCCAAGGAAGTGAAGTGCTTTAAATACTCCTTCAAGCAGAGAAGCCTCTTACAATAGTGAAAGCATAGATAGATGAAGCTAAACTAACAAAGGGACGTGCATAAGTGTTGTAAATGAAATTGCTTGTTGCACTTGTCTTCTTGGACGAAGGCTATGCTTACAGCCTTGGTTGGGACACCTGGAAGGGTTCCAGGCGCCTGGAGGGGGATAAAACATTATCCCCTCTACAACGGATCGCGGTCAAATGTGATTTGGATAGAATCGGGTTTCGGGCATCCGGAATCGCTCCGGGCGCCCAGAATCGTTCCGGGCACCCGGACTGGTCCGAGCCCCCGGATTGGGTCCGGGCGCTCGAAGCCTTAAAGTCAACATGGTTGACTTTTTCCAATTCGGGCCCTCTACTCCAGTTTTGCTCGCCTTGGTCCAGATATTCCACTCCGTCTCCGCTCGCTTGGGTGATCTCGGCCATCCGGAATAGGGCTCACCCGAATCCAATTTCTAGCCTTCTCGAGCAACCTTCCGCTCCGACATCTCGTCCCTCGGAAATGTCACGCTCTTCCTTCTCGTCCGCCCGCGTACTCTTCTGCAGCACCTCGTACCTCAGGCGCACCGAGCCCGTTGGCTCTCTCCCGTGTCATCCTTCTTGCTAGCTGCATCTTTTGCTCGACTTCTTGTGCTCCTAAGCTCCTACACACTTAGACACAAGGTTAAAACACCACAGGACCTAACTTAATTTGTTTAATCACATCAAAATAACCTTGGGGTTCCAACAATCTCCTCCTTTTTGATGTGAGCAACCTAAGTTAAGTTAAGGTAAACAGACATAAAGTTAAAACAATAATTATGTAATAAATTACAAAAATTAAAAGAATTATTTAATTTGAAATCTACCTCCCCCTAGACTTAATATTTTCCTTCTCCCCCTTTGATCACATAAAAATGGGGTACAAAGAAAAATCTAAGGGTAATAATTTTGGAGAACTTTAGAAAAATTTTTGAAAATTATTTTGATATATATATAAAGTTTTGGCACTAATTTTTAGACATTTTTAAGTGTTGCAGAAAAAATTTCTAAGTAAGAAAATTTCAAGCAAAAAGAATTTTTAAAAAAATGTGCATCGTAAAAATAAAGTTTGGTAAAGCAAAGTTTATAGAATAAGTAAAAAAAATCCTAAGTTTTACCCGTTAAAAAAAATCCTAAGTTAAACAAATTTACAAAAGATTTTTTTAAGTTAAATAAATCTGCAAAAAAAGTTTGAGGATTTTCCAAGAAGGGAAAAAAATTTGAGTAACTATTTGTTAAGAAATTTCCAAAAAAAATATTTGAAAAAACTTTTTAAAGCATTATCTAATTTCAATTTAACGTTTTATCAGTTAGTCAATTAAACATTTTATTTCAATATTTGGATTCCAGGTTGTGGCGAAGCACTAGACCTTCTTGGTTATTGGAACATCAACCACTTCTAGACAAAGCCTCATAAGGAAATTAAACATTCAATGTACTCTCTAAAAGCCCTAACTTTAATTTAGACAAGACTTTGGAACCCAATATAGGTTCCATCCAACTAGATTAATTAAGAGTTTCTTAGGGACATATTTCTTTGAAATATTTCTAATTTGTCCTTTGTGATATTTAAAATACCAATTTAGGTTATTGAATTTTCTAAAACTTGTGTTATATGAGCATGCATTATTTTTCAAGTTACTTATTTCTTTTTACAAAATATCATTTTCCAGTTTAATCTTGTCAAATTCTTCTAATGGGCATGATTTTGCTAGAATTAATTTTTAATTTTTTATTTCTTTTTCAAGTTTGCAAAAATCTTTGGTTAATAATTTCACAAACTTGAATAACTTGTCAGGTGGGAGAGATCATACCTGATTTACCTTGTCGACTTCGTTATCCGTATCTTCCCCTGAACTGCTGCTTTCTTCTGATGTAGCTCCCCTCTTCATCGATGCTCTCGATGCTCATTTTAGATGAGCTTGCTTCATGTTCAACTTCTTGATGACTTGCCATTAATGCAAGTCTGGAGAAAGCCTCGACTTTCAATTCGAACGATGTATCATCCCACGTCGCCTTTAGTGTCTTGTACTTCACTACAACAAAAACATTAAAAGACAACGGTTAAAAATCGTTGTCACAGGCCCTTTAAAACCGTTGTAATTGGCAATGTTGTTAAAAGTGGGGGGGCTACGACAACGGTTTTAAACCGTTGTCTTTGAATGAAAAGACAACAGTTTTGCAACGGTTTTAAACCGTTGTCTTTGAATGAAAAGACAACGGTTTAAAACCGTTGTTATTTAGAGCATTTTTCTGCCAGTTTACAATCATTTTTTGGGCTACGACAACAATTTTTAACCGTTGTCTTTTAGGGTGATAGACAACAATAATGGTTTTAAACCATTGCCTTTTAAATTATTATCTTTTAATATCAATATATCATATTTCAATTTAAATATATAATAAAGAATCATAATCAAGAAAGAATATTCTCCACATCAATATCATTCAAAATGTTAGTTATACAAGAATTACAATCACAAAAGGAGAAACATATCTCATGTTCAAATAAAATTTATCCTAATACAAATAAACAAATAAATTCCTCATTGGTATCGTGACTTTGCCATTATGATCCTTGGTAGACTTCTTCATGCTTTCTGATTGTGGTGTTGCATTTGGCGGCAAGCAAATGTCGATCTGAATACTACTACCTTTCTTTCCGTTCATTGTAGTTCTACATGTAAGAAAACAACATCAATAGCACAGGTATACAAGAAAATTTTAAAAACAAAAGTCTATCTATATATCTTACCTGAAGAATAGGGTGATTGTTGATGTATATAAATTTATGTCTATTTATGTTTTTTTTGGGGTAACTTACTGGCTGCATCTTCACGTGACCGAGTATACAAATTTCCCTTGACAATCAAATTTATAGAATTAAGTTGTAGGAGCTGATAAAAATAAACAAATTATAAAGACATTAAAGATAAAATATACATGTAAGCGAATAAGTATTATCTTAACCTGCTGAAACACATACGGATTGATGATACAATTCAGCTTTGCACTATTGTTGTCTTATTTGTGTAGCATGTTATTGGAAATTAATAACTGGTATAGAAGGAAATGAAATTGCATAACATCCACAACTATTTGGCAATTTGCAACGATCTCAATCATATAAATCATATGGTTCTTCATTGAGTTCAATTTAGCCCAGTGGCATATTCAAATCAAAGCATGATACTTTAAGGTTGGCAATGTCATAAAACTTATCCAACAAACACTGAAAGGTCAAATGCAAAATCACATATTCGAGGCCTCTCTTCTATAGTTATGACCATGCTTTGGCCACCTACATTTGCATTATAGTTATCCGTGATACAAACTTAACAAGTTTTACCACCTCAATTTTCCAATAAAGGTATTACTTGATCTTGATATATTGGTAGAATCGGTAGATATTATGTATTCTGTACATGTTGCACGACGAACTCTCTTAGCTGATAAAAGGAATTTACCATTCTCAACCAGCATAGCTGCAGATTGCAAGGCAAATAGATGAATTTCAGAAAAACAAATTGTTAAAACAAATCAACCCAAATCAACCATCTCAATCAGTTTATCCAGGAAGAAACTATCAATGAAGTGTTTAGAAAGAAGGATTTCAAGCAGATATAAAAAAACAAAAAGGTCCTATGAACTTTTTTATAGCAATGCCCCTAGGAAAGCAACAGAAGCTCAAAAGCTTGATGTTTCTAAATTTCAAACTCAGTACATCAGGAGAACCTAATATTAAATATCTATATATGGCAACGTGACTATCAAGACAAATGGAGTAATCCAGGAAGTTGGAACGTAAAATGTCTAGATCTCCTAGGCGCATAATAAAGGAGAAGAATCACACACTGGCTATTGAAATAAAAGGCACACATGTAAGAACTGGTACAATATGGAATCAAAGATGTGATGCGTAAATCTTATTCAAGAGAGCCAATAAATGGAGGAATTGTGCCCCTGAGCAAATTGCTTGACAAGTCCCTACATTTTTTTACATCAAGCTCAAGAAAATTGATTAAAGAAACAACTATATAACAAAAGAAAACAAGGGAATGTAAAAAACTACAAGATGGTAAGGTGCACAAGTTCTCCAATCTCGGGTGGAATGTTCCCTTGAAGGTAATTAGCTCTCAGATACCTTGAAAAATAAGTAATGTGACAACTTCATGCAACAATATATAGTAAATTCTCATTGCCAATAACTATAATCGATAAAAAAATATATGAATAGAAGAAAACGCATACAATGCTCTTAGCTCAGTGCAGTTCTTTATGGAATAGGACGGTGCAAGCGGTTTTGGTGCAAAGCCCTGCCACAATGATAATTTCATCCTTGAAAGAATTCCATCACTATAGCTACTTAAGATTAGAAATTTCATCTTCAGTACTATCTCAAATCTAGATCAAACACTAGCAAGAGAAATGTAATTAAGAAAGAGTATATTGAATAGAATAATTTAAAAATTAATATGGTGATCTCTACCAAATGGTGGTTCACAGTCTCCTTGTTTGGGATTTCATATTTCATACATCGTTTCATGTTTGGTTTTTTTTTTGTCGGAATCACCATGCATTCGAAGGTGTTCTAGTAGGGAAAAAAGGAGCTAAAAGAAAAATGTGCTTACAATCTTTGAAGCCTCCAAATCCGGCCAATGCTCAGGGAGATGATGCCACCAAGCTGCATATAAGGAAAGTCACTGCAATGGAAATAGGAATTGGTAAGGCAAGCTTCCAAAACCTAAAATACTAATACAGATAAAAGAAAAACATCCATGAATAATACATCCATGTTAAAAAATACATCCATGAACAGGAATAAAAAAATTGGAACAAGAATAATATAATTCAGTCATGGTTGTTAATCACAATTTGTCTCACGAATTTCTGATGCTCCTGCCCACAATGGTCCAAACAAATTTGGAAACAAAGTAGGAACTAAATTGAGTAGAGATCTCATGATCACTATGATCCAACCCTATGCTCATTCACCAATCCTACTTAAGATCTAAGTCTTGAAAGCCTCCACTTAATAAAATATATAATTACAATATTGCTAACTTCAGAGTAGATCATTTCGTACCATGTCACCTAAGAAAAATTTTTATATATGATAACCAATTTTACTTCAGAGTATAAGAAGTGTTACTAACTTTTGTAATCATCATCCATCTTAGAGGAGTACCATATAAAAATGCAACTCCTACTAGTTATAATGCATTGTTCATATATCTCCTACATGAATAATATTAGTCATCCTTAGCCATAATAATGTCAAGTTTGAAATTCACCTAACAAAACTAGATATTGAAAGATAATCCATATGATAAAATCACAAATACCAAATATAATTTTCCAAGAAATATTTTGTTAAGCATTAGGATCTTAAGATCCTATAACTCCACAATATTTCTATATAGGATCTTAATCCAAAACAAACAAATATGCCAAGAGATGCAACTTACAGTGTCATATTAGATATAAATTTTTGCAATGATACTAGATTACCTATCAAGTGTGGCACTTATGATGAATGTCTGACCAGCTAAACAGCCAGGAGCACCTTCTGGAACTTCCTACTCAACCAGAGAAACAAGACTAAAGCATGGAAACTAGATAGATTTATTAAAGTGAATAATATCATTATTTACCAATTACCTTCTCTCCTTTGTGTGGAGGATCATTCCTCTCTCCAAAATTCATAAAACCACCTCTACCAGCTCCTCTCCCTCTCCCTGCAGCCATAGATCCAGAACCTCTTCCACCTTTTCCCCTTCCACCAGCTTTAACAGGAGTTTCGGGATCCGTATCATTTATCTCATCATCAAGGTTATCACCAACTTTATGAGAACTCTTAGTCATCTTAGTTACTGTGCTATTCTTCATTTTCTTGTCTGGTTTAGGTGATTTCTTAACATTACTAGATGGCATGAAGTCATCATTGTCATCATCAACTGTCTTAGACCTCTTTGGTAATGTAGGTTTAGAGTCCTCTGTAATATCCTCACTAGATTTTTGGGGCTTCCTTTTTGATGGTGTTTTGGCTGCTACTTTTTCTTCTTTTATAATTGTCTGAGGGTTCACTTCCTTAGAAGAAGGTGCAAAATATTTGCTAGTTTTTTTCTCTCTAAATTTTATTGAGTTGCCTAGATCGGATTCTTCAATAACAAAAATAAAACAATTTAACTGCTCATTCAGTTGTAAAAAAATTCTAAAATGATCTTCCAGTGTATAAGCATAATGGCAAAGGAAATCAAACATATAGATTAGTTACACTAGTTTGCTATGTGTTAAAAACAGTAAATTTGTATGGAATACTTCAATGACCCTATATCTACTCCTAAAACATTTCATTAATAAATTAAAATAAATCTCTAAATCCCAAATGGTGCAATGCCTTGCATCAAACTAGATAAAGAAAATTGATGCTTTGACCTGAACTTTTTTCCTTGTTAACCCTTCCAATGGCAGTCAAGCCGATTAATAAGAGTAAGGGAAAAAATAAAGGTGAAATACCGATTTCTCTGTATTTGGAGAATTAGGTGTTTTTGACTACCCACAGCAGGATTTGATGATGTTGTAGCCCCTTTGTCATGTTGCTTCATGAACCATTTCCTTATATCGGACAACTTCATGGATCAAAGAAGAAAATTTAAGGCAGAATGTCAAACACATGATAATTAATGTCACCATGTCACCAGGGCATTAGAAGAAGATAAAGGAATAGAAAAACTAAAAACTAAAAACTTGGCTGACCATTTCTTTATCAGGGATGCAATCACCAATTCCCAAAGGCCTGAAACCATCAAGTTAGGAGAAGTCATCTAACGTTGAAAACAAAAACCCCAAACGAAAAATAATAATAATAACAAAAATAAAACTAACAAGGGTGGACCTCTAAAGATCAAACTTTTAACATGAATATGACCCTGGCCTGAAACCATCATGGCATCGACAAGTGGATGTTGCTGCTTTGACAGTTTCTTCATGTCTTCAACTGGACACCTTCTCCCAATCCTTAACACTTCTCCGAGGATGTCAATCAGGAGCGAGTCTCATCTAGTGTTGATCCTAGGTCGTCGCCTTGGTCCCCGACGCCGACCTCTGCGGTTGGATCCGGCCGCCGGGGGGGGGGGGGGGGGCATGCGTCCTGGCCTCTGTCGTGCACGCTTCCATGATCCAAACCTTCGTTGTCGCCCTATGATCGCTCTTCCCGGCTGCTGCTGCTCCTGCCCGGCTCCGGTGAGCGAGAGATTGTGAGAAAAGAGGGACGGAAATGCTTAGGGATCAAGAATCTAAAGGGGGGAATGTGGCAGCAAACAAATTTCGGGGAGAGGGAAAGAAAAAACGCGGCGGTAAAAATTTCGTTGTCGTGCATAATCCTAAAAAAAGAGCACATAGACAACAATTTTCAAAAACCATTGTTGTAACTTTAAAAAACCGTTGTCGTAGTCCAAAAAAAGTATAAATAGACAACGGTTTTTAAAAACCGTTGTCGTAGGCAAAAAAAACTACTAAAAGACAACGGTTTTTGTTAAAATTGTTGTTAAAAGGCAAAACAACAACGATTTGGTATAAAACTGTTGCCGTTTGAGTGTTGTTAAATGAGGATTTTCTTGTAGTGCTTGTTCATTTGAACAGGCTTCTTTCCTTTATTCTTGTCCTTGTTCCTTAGCTTGAGGCAGTTGTCTTTGACGTGTCCTTCTTCATTGCAATGGTAGCATCTAATCATCATTTTCTTTCTACCCTACAGATGGTAAGTTTTTCTTGATTTACATAAATTTTTAAAACATCTTACCATCATTACCATTTCCTCGTCGTCGAGAGAAGATTCTGACTCCAGTTCGTCTCTTGTTACTTTGAGGCTGATGTTGTGCTTCGGCTCCTTCGTACCTACACATCTCGATTCATACACTTCAAAAGTTGAAAAGAATTCTTCTAAGGTAATAGATTCTAAGTCCTTAGAGATAGAGAAGGCATCTACTAATGATGCCCATTTGGTATTCCTAGGGAATGCATTAAGAGCGTACCTCAGCGAATCTATGTTACTTACCTTTTCTCCGAGATTTAAAAGTCTGGTGATGAGCTCTTTAGTCCTCGAGTGAAGATGTGCAATTGTTTCATCTTCCTCAAGCTATAGGTTCGGTAGCTAGTTGCGAAGTAAGTCTCATCTCGCGAGATTGGCCTCGGACGCCCCTTTATGTAGCTCAAGGAACTTCTCCCAAAGCTCCTTTGCTGAGTTGTAGGTGCCGATCCGGTTGACTTCTTGTGGCGGAAGGACGCTCAACAGATCGAATTCTGCTTTGTTGTTTGCCACGTAGTTGGCCTGCTCTTTCTTCGTCCATTGGTACTCTTCCTTACCTTCAGGTGCTACAAAACCGAACTTCATTATTAAAAGTAATTCAAAGTCGGTTTTAAAGAATAATTGCATTCGCTTTTTCCAGCTAGCGAACTCCTCCTAGAACTTCGGCAGGTATATGCTCGATCCGACCATCGTCTTTGCTTTGATCAGCGGTTAGTCCTCCTGAAGCATCTTGGCTCTGATACCACTTGTTGGTCCCTGCTTGGCCAGCTATAAGGGGAGTTGAATAGCCATACACAAAATAAAATAGAAAATACCCTTCTCAGGCTTAAATGAACACTTACATAAATAAAATTAGAATAAATAAAAAACAGAGGCTCAAGAGATTTACTTGGTTACAAATGGGGAGGTTATTAATCCAAGGAAGTGAAGCGCACTAAATACTCCTTTAAGCAAAGAAGTCTCTTACAGTAGTGAAAGCACAGAAAGATGAAGCTAAACTAACAAAGGGAAGCACACAAGTGTTGTAAATGAAATTGCTTATTGTACTTAGCTTCTTGGACCAAGACTATATTTATAGCCTTGGTCGGGACACCTAGAAGGGTTCCAGGTGCTTGGAGGGGGATAAAACTTTATCCCTTCCACAACAGATCACGACCAAACATGATTTGGATAGAATCAAGATCCCGACTCCCGGAGCTTTAAAGTCAACATGATTGACTTTTTTTCGGTCTGGGTCCTCTACTCTGATTTTGCTCACCTCGGTCCAGATCTTCCGCTCCAGCTCCGCTTGCTTGGGTGATCTCGGCCATCTAGAACAGGGCTTAGCCGAATCCAATTTCCGGCTTTCTTGAGCAACCTTTCACTCTGGCATCTCGTCCCTCGGAAATGTGCTTGCCTTCTTCTCATCCACCCGCGCACGTACTCTTTCGCGCGTGCAATTTCCGGACTTTATCATTAAACACATTTAAGCGGATGTAGTTCTATCGCATTGTTGCAAATCGGCTTGGCTTGGCATCCTTATAGATCTTCATCTCCGCTCGGGAGCCCTCCAACTCAGTCTTCGCCTTCTCTAGCTCATCTCGGGCCAGCTTCAGCGCTGTGTCCTTAGCGGAAAACTGGCCCTAGAGCTCGATTTTCCTCATAGTCTGGCTCGCTCGCTCAGTCACAAAAAAATCTTCAGCATCTTTGAGATTGCTAGCGAGATCTTGGACCTCCTTGTTCTTCAGTTCTAGGTCCTCAATGGCCCGGTTCTTCCTAGCGGTGGCTGACTTAATCTTCTTGTCAAACATGCTGACTTGCTTCTTGAGTCGGCCCAGCATCTCCTCGTGGCTAGAAGATTTAGCTCGTTCAGCCTCAAGAAGCTTGGTCGTCTTCTCCAGGTCGGCCTTCAGCTTGGCCATCTCCTTCGGATTGACGGTGGGTTGGTTGCTGGAGACTTGGAGCTTTCGGAACTCATCCTCCAGATGAGCTAGCTTGTGGAAAATGGTTAGGCTCTCCGCCTAATACTGCAACAATGAACGGGGTTATAACTGATTGGAAGAAAAATAACGACAACAAAGAGCTTACCCCAGTTGACATTTGGGTATGGCTGTTGGCAAGCGCGCCCAAAGGCATCACTGCGGCTCGGGCTTCTTCCCAAACTTGGGCGAGCAGACCCCGTATGATGACTTGATACTCAATAGTGCTCAACCAGGTGCTCAGCTCGCTGTACTCCTCCGTTGGCAGATGGAGGATCGCCGTAATTGATCGTCGGTCGCCCGGGCTCGAGTGGGCTGTGCTGGAGCGGCCGACCGGGACGTAGAGGCCAAGAGGATGGCTGATCGCCAAACTCTCAATGGCTGCAATGGCAGCATGGAAGCTAGGGGCTCTGCGGTAATAGGCCCCTCCGATAGCTCGACCATCGAAGGAGTCCGATCGAAGGATATCTCGAGTGTAGTCGCAGGAACCGTGGATTTGAGGTGCCGACCTCGACCCTTTCGGAAAATCCAATAGCCGAGGTAGCAGAGCACGAAGACTCAGTGCGGCACCTTAGCAACGGCTCGTCGAAGGAATCCAAGCTTTCTGAGTGGACGAGGGTCACTTGCTCGGATGGTTGCTTCGAGCTGCCGGCAATCTCGACACTAGGGGCTTGACTAGCTACCCCCCCCCCCCCCCCCCACTCGCCAGGACGGGAGTCGCTGCGCTCTCATCTTGAGAGTCGACCAGCTGTAGGCCACGGTTCGCCAATTCCTCAATGGCAACCGCCTCTATCTCGGCGTTCTCAAGCTTCGCAAGGTTGAGCATCCAAGCACGCAGCATGACTTCGGCTGCAAAAGAAGCAGAAGAATCAGTTAGAATCAAAAGAGAAATGTACATGGAATCTCTTACCTAAGCCGGTCAGGAGTCCAATGCAGATCGGACTCAGGCCAAACATGTACAACACATCCTCGAGCAGTAGCTTGTGGATGTCACACTTCTGGTCGGATAGCATGGCAGCAGCATGAAGGTAGTCCAAGCGGCTCTTGTATTTCTTCAGATCGAGTTGAGGCGGTAAGCTGACTTGCCATTGGGTCCAGAAGCTCGGCCGTTCGAGTAGGTGTACAAAAAAGAAATATTTCTTCCAATGTTTATTGGAGATCGACATTTTGTCAAAAAAACACCAGCCCGATCCAAGACTGAAATAGAAAGGTACCCAGTTCGGACTGTTTGGGGTAATAGAAGTAGTAGAAGGCTCGGGGAGTCAAAGAGATGTTGTGCAGCTAGAACAACACAATGATGCCGCACAGAAGGCAAAAGGAATTCGATACGAGTTGTGGAAGGGGAACACGAAAATAATTACAAACTTCAATAATGAAGGGATGGATGGGGAAGCGGAGACCAGCCACAAATTGGTCTCAGAATAGACAGATAGTGACGGTTGGCGGTTCATTTGGACAATTGGACGCGGAGGCTAAAACGATCTTGTGATCAGGGTGAGAAGAAGTCAGCGCTACAGATTTATAAACTCTAGGCTCGGCCTACTAGAATCGTCCGATCTAGGTCACGGAAACTAAAGCACAGATTCAGCCATTGAATTCAAATCGCCAAACATCACATCAGCGCCTGTCGCTTCAGACGTGTGGTGATAACGTGCGCGACACGTGGCTCACTCCCACGGGTCAGCATTTAATGGGCGCCATTATCAGGCGTGGGCGCGTGCTTGGCCTTAATGGTGGCGATTTGCACGAATTCCAAGAGATCCTGATGACATCATCGTAGACTGCACTCGTTCGAAGACACCAAAGGAAAGAAACTCCCAAGGGCAATCATTCGTAGCGCCGAGCGGCTCCAGGGATCGGTCTCATGGTCGATTGACGTCCTTCAGCAACCCGATCAGAGCTCAACAAGTGTCATGGCTGATCAGGCGATCTATCTTCAGAGACTGTTTTGTCCAGTCTGTCGAACCTACAGTCTCCTTCGACTAGACTTGAGAGGGAGGCATGTGATGCGGTGATAAAGAAGGGCCCACTCCGCGGAAGGTCGGTGCCACGGTGGGGGTCAAAGTCAAGGTCCACTCCCATATATCACCGGCCGATCGTACAACCCACTTGCTCGACCGGGATAAAAAATGTCCGATCCAATATCATTACAGCTTGGCCAGGCGCCAAGCTTCTGACGCTCATAAGAGCCAAATATCGAAAACGCATATGCTGAGCGGCCAGCTCGCTCGGACTTACATCAAACTCGGAACCGGCGAAGTGGAGTCACGACCGAGCAGATTATACTCTGACCAGGCTTCCCACTCAGTATGGCAGCATAGCTCGGACAGTGGAAGGTTGGCCAAGCAGCTCTCCCACTCGGCCCAGTAACAAACAAAGGGAGGATTCGGCGATATTATTTTGGGAACCAGAGCCACTGACAAGCGCCATGGTGGGCGACATGATCAGGCAGAGGATCGTACGACGGAAGTTTCCACTGTCACGTCAGATATGTGCTCAACTCATTGAGGTATTGTGTTAGGGACACTTTACTGATACATATTTTCAGGGAGAGCCTCGAGACACATGCATGCTTTGAAAAGCGTGCACATACACTACAGGAGCTCCATATAAAGAGGTCTAAGCTTTGTCAGAGGTACGCGCACATTACTGTTGCTACTATTCTTCTACTTTTTCGTTCTACTTCTTCCACATCGCCGGTGACTGACTTAAGCGTCGGAGGCCAACGCCGGGGAACCCTTCCCTGGCTCGACACTGATGTGGTTGTGGTTGCAGGTCCGTTTCGCTCGAAGTCTTCGCACAGTCAATAGGAGCATCACATCCCCAACATCCGTCGACTCGACTTTCGAACAGGATCACCCTCCAAATTATCCTTCAACTGAGACTCTGAATTTGGACTTAACACATCATCTTGCTGTAGGGATCGGAGAAACAAGATCCCCTCTTGCATCAAGAGTTCTTCTAATTCTTGAATTTGGTCATCTTTTGACTGGGAGCAGGAATATCTGAGTCTTGGGAGTCCTCCCAGGCAGTTGGCTCTTCTGATTGCAAAGTATGCTCAACACTTCGAATACAATTATTGCCCAAATTTTAATGGTTCACCAAATCTTGATTGTAGTGTTGAGGTAAATTTAGGATATGTTGCTATGGAATTAACTGCTCATTCTCCTTAAAAGTGTGCTGGGGTTGAAAGTTCTGAATTTGATGATCTCCCTGGTCATATCTAGAAATACTAGGAACAGAATCATATTAATGCACAGGTTGGAATAGATTTTGAAGTTCCGGAAGAGAGGAAACAGTCAAATGGAAGAAGTGACATATAACAGCTAAATGGGATAAGCTGCCATAAACTGTACAAATATCATCAATTGGTTCTATGGAAGGGCTAGCTTCATTTTGGAAGAGGTGGCATATGGCAGAAGGGTGGGATGAGCTACCACATACTCTACAGATGTTCGACATTTGCTCGTCAACAGAATTATACTTTGCACCTCCAGGCTATCAAGAATACCAATCCATGGCTAAAGAAAAATTTTAGGTCTCACCTAAAATAATAGTACTAAACTTATAAGACACGGTGAGAGATCATTACATAGCACATGGATATAAGAGATATAAAATAATCAAGGCACTCAACCAATATTTTTGTATTGGTTAAAAAAATAAATGTCGAATTTAAAGGCAGGAAGGAAAGTGCATAAGTGAAAGAAAGTGCAAAAAGTAAAAGAAAAAGAAAAAATGTCTAGAGTAACTCATATGTAATCAACTAATGTTAATAAAAAACAGTCCCTGGTAACGACACCAAAAACTTGTTACGCCACCACAAGTTCACGGTTACATCGTCAGTAATATAAAAGATTATCGATCTCACGAGGACTGTTGATTAAGCATTAGCTAACTTCACACAACAAATTATCTAGATAATCGAAAGTTAATTGGAAAAGAGAGAGTGAAGAAAAGAGAGAATGTAAAGAGTAGAAAAAGAGGGAGAGTTGGATTTGGGGATGGATAGATACAAGGGTTTCAGTTTCATTGTGATGCTAGTTAATGTCTCTATGCATTGTTCATCTCCGTAACTCCATGCTTACACTCGTGTAGGAGTTCTAACTAGAGTCTGGTACAATCCCGCGAAGATTACACTGAAGAGTTTACCCAAGTTCTACCGCCATTAAGTAGAAGAGGTAATTTACGAAGTCTGATTATAGGAAACATTCTTCTGTCACAAGGGCCCGCGGTCCACGTTCTTCGATTACTTAGATCACTTCCTAATGGTAGATTAATTCAATTAAGTAGAAGAAGTAATTTAGGAAGTCCGATTATAGGGAACATCCTTCTCACACAAGGGCCCACGGTCCACGTTCCTAGATTACACAAGTTACTTCCTAACATTAATTTGGGAGAACCCTCTAAACTCTAATTAATCTTCCTAACAAGAATTTATCCCCATTTCAAGGAACTGCCGTAGAAAGTAAAGGATACCTTCTGTCACAAGGTCCCATGATCTTATATTCCAAGGCTCTTCCTCTACATGGTGATCTAACCCTACATCTACATGGATTTACTTCACACACATTTTGTCAAACGCATACAAGGCACAACACACATAGATGATGATATAAACACTTCATTGCATAGGAAAATATCCAAATACATAGTTCATACATTCACAGTTACATCACAGCTACTTCCTATATCCTAGATCTAGAGATCTACTACATATCAAAGGAAATACAACCAAATACGAAGAAAGAAGCAAACTACAACCCAATACAAAGAAATAAAGAGAGGAGAGTGCTTATCCTTAAAGCGTAGCATCCTTGGAAGCGCTTCCTTGCTCCGGAGGTGGATGGATCGACAAAGATGTGAGTTCTAGGGTTCCTCCAAGGGAGGAGAACCATCCTCCAAGGAATGGGGGTGAACCCTAAGCCAAAGATTAGTGAAAAGAGAGAAAACCCCCTTTTTATAGAGCAGGGCATGGGAACCACACGACCTCATACATTTTGCTCTTGGCCAGAGTGACACGCCCGTGTGGCTCACACGGCCATGTTCTGATTTAGTTCTGGATGGATTCACATGACCGTGTGGCTCACATGGCCATGGTCTACTTTAGTTCTGGATGGATTCACATGACTGTGTGGCTCACACGGCCTGACATTGCTTGGCCTCTGGAAATGTTGCACGACCGTGTGGCTCACACGACCAACCACTGCTTACTCTCTGGAAATATTGCACAACTGTGTGGTTCACACAACCATGTGGCTTACACGGCCATGTGGCTCACACAGCCATGTGGCTCACACGGCCATGTGGCTCACACGACCATCTGGCTCACACGACCACGTGGCTCACACGCCTTAGCTCTTTTTGGCCGTGTGTCAAGGATGTGTAGGCTTGTAGGCCATTTTATCACCTCTTATCTTGGTATTATTGAGTTGTGGTCTTCAGAAAAGTTGTCAAGCATGAAGTTATATACGATTCGGTATAAAGAACAGATGGAAACTCTAAATGAGCACAAAGTTATGCCCGTTTTACTCTTTGTGTGCAGTGCAGGATTTGACACAGCCCTGTGTCAAGGCCATGTCTCATTGTAACGTCTTTTACACCATCAAGATGAAGTTTTCTCCGGTTGAAGTCTTCATCAAAGTTGTAGATCTTGAAGATATCTATATTTTGATATAATGAACAACCCATAACTCCAATCGAGCACAAAGTTATGGTCATTTTAGTTTCAGTCTACAATGCTAAAAAATTCACATGGGCTTCACATGGTCGTGTGGCTTCCACACGGCCTCCACACGTCCCCCCACATAGCCTTCACACGGCCGTGTGATGTCCACACAGCCAAAACATGGAAGCAACTTAGTTTTTGCATGCTCGTGTGAGTTCCACATGGCCCAGACACTCTGGAAGCTCTAGACCTCATTTAAGCTCCGTTTTTACTTCAAATCGTGTCATATCAATCAAAACAAGCAAAGAGTAGATCTCCGAACAAAATATAATGGAAGTATGATATTATAATGAAATAGGGTACAATAAACATAGATTGTGCTCATGAAATATAAGTAGATGTGCGTCAAAATATGCATAAAAGTGTATATAATCTATGCACATCATAAATCTCTTAATATAAGCCCTAATAGACTTTTTAGAGCCTTACTTGATAGAAAAGAGACTCCATGGAGTTTTGTGATACCTTTGATTGCTGAAAAAATGATGCAAGAATACCTTGCGAAAATCCTTGAAGTGACAAATAGAATTCTCCGGCAGTCGCTTAAACCATCTCTGAGCCGCTCATCCAAAAGTAGTAAGAAACATACGATATTTGACTCCATCAGTGAACTGTTGGAGAAGCACTACATGTTCAAACTTGAGAATATGTTCTTTGAGATCGGTTGTTCACAAATATTCTCCAACACTTAAATTCTGATAATGCTTTGACAACGGATCATCGAACACCCGTTGAGAGAATGCAGTAATAATTCTTTCCAGAGAGCTATCACTAGCTACTAGCTTCTCCTTTTGTTTTTCCCTCACAAGGGTTTCCCTAGAGGATTCCAGAAGGGTTGCTCTTCTCCCCCCTTGTTCCAAAGGTGTTCGAAAATAGGCTTTAGGACGTCAAGTTGGAGAGAGAGGAGCAGAGAACAGATGAATAAGATCTCCTCCTTTGATATCCTTCTCTCGGTGATGAGAGGTTACAAGCATCGCCAGAGGTGGCACTACTGGCAACATACCACAAGTATGACTTGTTGCTGTTGTTGTTGTAGTATCTTCTGTACTCTAGTGTTGATGAGCAACTCCAAATCATCTTGTGAGATAGTGATGGTATTAGGTTTTCCAGCTTCCTCCATCCTCGTAGTCTCAGATCCAGGTGAATAATTCCCATAGATGGCGTCAAATTTGATCCTGTCTAAAATCTGCGAAGATGAGCACTGATTATGATGAATGATGATGACCTCTAATGAAGACAAACTCTGCAAATCTGAAGAAACTCCTCAACGCTCCTGCGCACACTGAGACGAGCCAACAAACTGTTAGTGACCTAAGACTTGGGAGGGGATCCCTGACTATGCCCTCCAACGTTCAAATCAGTTCCTCTCACATATGGAAGAAGAAGAACAGTAACTGAAGTGAAAACATAGCTTAGATGCTAGAACTTGCCTACCTTGCCAACGGAGAAGATCCCACTTTTTATACCACCTCATGTGACCTCCGTAGTCGTGAGGTGGTTCCTGGTTCATTAGGGGTTGTTAGGAGATGAAGTCATCTCCTATGCTTCATGCAATAATCCCTTAAGGAGTCTTTTTTGTACCCTAGATGTACTGTTTTGTCGTTTATAACACGTCATCATAATTGAAGAAGCTTCTAGAAGATGATTCCCGTCAAATATTCTTTTAAGCATGTTTCGACCGGTCGTTTAAGCCGGTCATGTATATTGTTCAGAATACCCTTGTTAAATATGTATTAACCGATCGCTAAGGACGTTCACAAATACTATTTAGAATACCTCCTGTTAAATATATTTCGCCCAGTCGTTTAAGTCGGTCACATATACTATTAAGAGTGCTTCCTGCTAAATATTTCTCGGTCGGTCGTTCAAGCCGGTCATATATACTATTAAGAGTGTTTTCTGCTGAATATATCTTAGCCGGTTGTTCAAGCCGGTCATATATACTGTTAAGAGTGTTTCCTACTGAATATATCTCGGTCGGTCGTTTAAGACGGACATATATACTGTTAAGACTACCTTCTGTTAAATATATTTTTATGCTCGGGCAGACTCTGCCTGGTCGAGCATATATGAGCATGTGGGTACTCGCTCAGCCTACGGTCGACCGATTATGTGCTGAGAATCTTATATAAGGCTAAATGTCTTTATGCTTGGGCAGACTTTGCCCAACCGAGCATATATGAGCACATGAGCGCTCTCTCGGCCTACGGTCGGCCGGTGATATGTTGAGAATTTTATATAAGGCTAAATGCCTTTATGCTCGGGCAGGCTTCACTCGGCCAAGCATATATGAGCACGTGGGTGCTCTCTTAGCCTGCGATCGGCCGGTTATATGCTGAGAATTATTCATAAGGTTAAATATGATTTTACGCTCGGGCGGGCTTCACCCGGTCGAGTATATATGAGTGCTGGGGCGCTCACTCGATCTGCGATCGACCGGTTATATGCTAAGAATTATATATAAGGCTAAATATCTTTATACTCGAGCGTGTTTCACCCGGTCGAGCATATATGAGCGCTGGGATGCTCACTCGGCCTGCAATCGACCGATTATATGCTGAGAATTATATATAAGGCTAAATGTCTTTATGCTCGGGTAGGCTTTGCCCGACCACACGTGGGCGCTCTCTCAGCCTGCGATCGGCCGATTATATGTTGAAAGTTATACATAAAGCCCATGTCTTTATGCTCAAGCGGGCTTTGCCTGGCTGAGTCTATATGAGCACGTGGATACTCGTTTGGCCTGCGGTCGACCGGTTATATACTGAGAATCTTATATACGGCTAAATGCCTTTATATTCGGACGGACTTTGCCCGGCCGAGCATATATGAGCATGTGAGCTTTCTCTCGGTCTGCGGTCGCCCGGTGATATGTTGAGAATTATATATAATGCTAAATGTCTTTATACTCAGGCGGACTTCACCCGGCGGAGCATATATGAGCATGTGGGCGATCTCTCGGCTTGCGGTCGGCTAGTTATATGTTGAATTTTACATATAAGACTAAATGTCTTTATGCTCAGGCGGACTTTGTCCGGCCGAGCATACATGGACATAGTGATGTTCACTCGACCTTTATTCGACTGGCGATATATCTCTCTTATCTTTCTAGACTTAAATTCCTCCTTCACTTGCTCGGCCCATCTAACGTAACCCGTATCAGCGTATTTGCTGAAATTTTTCCTTCAAATGGGGAGCGCAATCAAAGAAAACTGGGCTTCTGAGTTGTCCGCCGTGTGCGCTTCCCGATTTATACTAGTGGTCGGTGAGAACCTTCTGTAGGATTGGATCGGTTACTTCAGAGATAATCAATGAGGTTAACTAGGATTATTATTTTTTTTCATAGAGATATAAGAAACTATATAATTTTATTCAATTTTTATTATTCGTACCAAAATGTGTTCGATGATTTTAGACGTTTTGGTTTTATGTCAAAGGTAACAAGTTGATTAGAATTACATTCCGGTAATTAGAATCATTCTTCATTTAACTAATATTTCTTTTAATCGATTAATTTCGTAGTATGATTTGAGTGAAACAAACCTAATGATATAAGTTGGTTAAAGGGGATATATAAATTCAAAATACGGTGTGGCCTTTGAAATTTTGGAAAGAGCAATGATATATAAGGAAACATTTTAAGAAAAAGTTCGATATATAAATTCATGATTCATTATTATACTTTATTGTATCCTATCATTTTATGTGTTTATTCTTGAATTTTTCTTTAAAATTTTTTTCTTAGCATATTATTATATTTTTTTTTGAAAATGTAGGTGTGCCTTTCATTTCCAAATCTCACCATGCAGGTTGAATTCTAGTCTCGAGAGAGAAAGCTGGGTCAGTTCGCTCCATTGCTAGACGCCAATTTGGAGTCAACAAAAGTCCGACGCCAACAAACAAACCGACCAAAGGCGAGAAACAGCGAACATGCGACTCTGCTCACGGTCTTCCTTTCCTACGCACGGATCACTCCCACAGTCCCACAATTTTCCACCCACAGTTTTACAGCATCTCTTGTCGCATCCCAATATTAATTGCTTCCCCTCCTACCCATTCCCATCCATCGTCCTTTCCTCAATCTCTCCTCCCTCACTAAAATACTACTAAACGCAATGCCAATGCCATCTTCAGGGCTCGGGGGCTAACGCCCAGGTGAAGAAACCAGTCACACACTGCACGGCCACCGCATGCTCCCTTTTGACCCGCACTAATCCTTGCATTAACTCTTACAGGCCCTCTAATTATTACTCCTCCATTTACTTTTTTTTTATTCATTTGTGAAATTCATTTAAAGAGTTGACTGTAGCAACAGCCGGCGATGAACATAAGCCAGCCGTCACGTATTTAATTATATTCCCACGGTAAATGGCAAAATTTGGCAACTACCATTTTATTTATTTCTAATCTCACACCCAACAACCCGCTGTACGCGCTAAGCGCCCCTATTAACTGCGGTGGGCCGCCACGTTGGATGTCAATGCCACCGTAATTCCACGTCAATCTCCTATTTTTAAAATATAATTAAAATTAAATGTTTCAAAAGAAAATAAATTAATATATAGTTAAATTAAGGAATGAAAGCACGGAATTAATATAAAATTACTACTTGGGCTGACTGAACTTAGTCGAGAAGGAAAGGGACTCGCGCGTATCCGCATCGCGTGCCACGCGTCAGCTTGGCGCTTCCGCCCCAAATTTGATCGGGCCGCTGTGCCAGAATTACCCAGATGTAAACCCAGCCAATCATCAACAGCTCATCCTCCAATTTTACATATATATTAGCAAAAAGCAAAGCGTACTGGAACGGCCGGGTAGACGAGAAGTGGTGGAATTAATGGTGATGGATGCTACTGGCGCCGATTCCGCCCGTTGCTCCGCGATCGACGATGTCGTCGTCGTTGCAGACCCCTCCGACGATGCTCCGCCGCCGTCCCCGGCCACGTCGCCCGGCACTGGGAGCCGCGTCAAGCTAATGGTTAGCTACGGCGGCCGCATCCAGCCCCGCCCCCACGACAACACCCGCCTCGCCTACGTTAGCGGAGAAACCAAGATCCTGGCTCTCGATCGGTCCGCCCGCCTCTCCGTCCTCCTTGCCAAGCTGGCCGTCGTGGCTCCCGCAGCACCCAACCCCGTCTGCATCAAGTACCAGCTCCCCGGCGAGGACCTCGACGCCCTCGTCTCCGTTACCGACGACGATGACCTTGAGCACATGATGATCGAGCACGATCGCCTCCTCCGCGATGCATCTTCCACCTTGCCTAGGGTTTCTGCCCGTCTTCGCCTCTTCCTGTTCCCTGTCGGGCCGCCTCCTCCGCTCCCTTCCGCCGCCTTGCTAGACGCCTTCCCTGCCGTCCCCGTCCGTCCTCCCTCGACGCAGCCCTCGCCTAGCCCCGACTTTCTCTTTGGCTTCGATGAAGACTTCGTCCCTCCCCCCGCCGTGAAGGTCGCCGTAGATCCACAACAGCCTAGTATCGTGCTCGAAGACCATCCCACCGAGGCGCCGGCCATGTCAGATCTGATTAAGGACGAACCAAGCCTCCAGATCAAGGTAAGCGCTGAACCAGTTGCCACCGCGCAAGCAGTGGTCACGGCGGCGGACATTGAACGCCTCGTGTACCCCAACAACCTCCCCCCTCTCAACCTGCTCAACAAAAACCAAGACACTGTGCCTTTGGTTCATCCCTCCGACTTCCAACTCCCATTGCCGCCGCAGTGGCCAGAGACGACCGGGAGATTTCCATCGTTGTCCCCCGGCATGGATCCAACGAGGTACCTACTGCAGTGCACGCCGGGGATGTACCCAGGGTTCTACCCCGCTCCAGCTAGGATGACGGTGAATGCCGCCGGAGGAGGGGCGACGACGGGGGTGGAGGCGTACGTCGCATGTGGAAATCTGGCCTACGATAGCGCAGGGCAGTTGGTTTACTGCACGCTGATGTTGCCACCGTATCAAGCGGTCACGGGTGCGGCGCTTAAACCGGCCGAGTCCACCGTAACGGCTGCAAGACCCCCACAAACCGCCTGACCCAATAACGGATAGAGTGCCAGTTATTTTCTTCATTATTTCTATTTTATTTTATTTTTGTGTGTGTTTATGGCTAAAACATGTCGTTTTTCGTGGTAAATATGCATGATGGTGGTAGTTAATGTGATAGGTAAGGGTGTAGTGTATTTGTTATTTAAAAAAAAATCTACATTTTCCGATAAAATAGTATGCATAATATTATTATATGTGCATAAAAACTTTGATAGAGATACCTGAGTTTTTATAAGTGAGAAAATATGTACTTATTTTTAAAAGAGAGAACAAATGTACTTTTAAACGTTTATTAATTAGGATGAATAATGATTTTAA
Source organism: Zingiber officinale (assembly GCF_018446385.1). Classification (NCBI taxonomy): domain Eukaryota; kingdom Viridiplantae; phylum Streptophyta; class Magnoliopsida; order Zingiberales; family Zingiberaceae; genus Zingiber; species Zingiber officinale. The sequence continues at coordinate 50,321,149 of NC_055986.1, read as the reverse complement.
GGATAAAATAAGTATTACATAACTAGCTTTTAGTTTTTTAAATCAGCCCACATTTCATATTTTCTAATTTTACAAAAACATTTTACTTTTTTTTTTTAATGTTTTTGAATACCTAAATTCTGCTGATTTAGAAAGGGAAAAAGACTAATTTGGGAAACAATAAATATTTAGTGCGTAATTTGAGTATATATATATATATATAATTTTTAAATTTCTTTATTTATATGACGTAACTTTTCTCTCTTTTCTCTTAAATAAAAATAAATAATTTTTCTCTCTTTCTTCTTTAATTAAAATTAAATTCTCATATCTCTCTCTCATGATTACATGAAACAATTATTATGGTGCTGATTTTTAAAGGTAGTATAACTATTATAATGTTATAGTAACTAATATACAATGTTACATGATTGTACCAAGTACTATATCGTTGTAATAACTACTATACCATTATATCAACTACTGTAAAGTTGTAGTAGCTATTGCACAATAGTTACTACAATATTATAACAGCTATTATATAGTAACTGCTATAACATTATAGTATCAGTACCACAGTGATTATTACATGTAATAATAGGAGAGAAGAGAGAATTTTATTTTAATTTAAGAGGAAAGAAAGAAAAGTTGTTGCATGTAGATGGGAGAGATTAAAAAAATTGAGTTTTAATCATGTCAGATTGCCCACGTCGCATGCCACATATTATCATACAAGAAGTGTCAGACAACATGTAACACGCCAAATTTCATTGTTTGGAGTTCTAAAAGTGCTTATAAATATTTAGAAATGTTTTAGGAATATTCTAGAGATTTTTAGGAATTTTTAGAGTATTTTTATGAAATTTTCGGAGTTCGTTTGGTATTTTTACCAAAAAAAAGAAGTTGCAAAAAATAAAAAAATTTGGCGGAGGTTTGAACCCGCGACCTCCAACCCGATCCAAGACTTAAGCAAAGCGCGATAGCCAAGCGCTCAAGCAGGTGTTTCGTGATGAAAGTGATGACGAAATAAATTTAAGAAACAACTGAAACCGCGAATACCCATTGGTATAAAAAAGGAATCGGGTTATTTCCTCACGACCAAAACCCTCTCATCCTCTCCTCTCTCGCGTGCGACGGCGCTGCTCGGGCGAAAAGGAAGCCGAAGCTAGGGCTTCGTCTCCGGCGGCCGGCCAAGGGGTAATTCCGTGAGCTCTTCACAGATTCGAGACCCTCTCGTCGAGGAGAACCCGTAGGCACGAAGAAGAGGCCGAGATTTCAAGCCCTTTGAAACCCTAGAAGCTTCTCTTCTCGGCTGTAAGTTCGAGAACACATAGGTAAGTGCTCTCGCCTGCAGTAGGAGTAGTTTTCGGATCTTTCTTTCCTTCTTTAGTTTGAGTTTTTCAACAGACAATTAATAGAAGTCTAATTCCAGCAAGTTTAGATTTTCTTTTGCTATTTATGGGGTACGAACAACCCCTTACCCTTAGCACGTTAGTTGAGTTTTCTTGCTTCTTGATTGTGCATGTTAGTATTTCAGTTTTTAGTTTTGTTACTGATTTAGGGAGCATGAACAGCCTATGTTTTAAGTATACCATGTTGGTTTGCTCTGTTACTGCAATGAATAAGAATAGCTTTATTTGAACCAAGCCGTTTAGACCTTTTCTGCTTTCCAATTGCACGGACGACCTTACCTACGCTCCAACATGTAGTTTTAGATGTTCCTTTAGCATCCCAGTTTGCTTGTTTTTAGTTCGTGTTGAGTTATTGAGCATGAACAGATCACATATTTGAGTAGTTATAAGTAAGAAAAGACCAAGGATTTAATTTAATCCCAAATTCCATAATTTGAGATCAAACATACACCAAGTGTTTGAAGAAATGACGAGGCACTTCATTTTAGGAGTATTTAAAGATAATATGTATTTTATTTGAAAAGGCTAGTACCCAACTTCCGAGGTTGTCGTTAAATAAATCCAGGTGACCAATTCCGAGGTCTTGGCCCTGGTAAGACCAAGGTCTTTACCCTCGTAGGACTGGTGGCTCGCTACCTCAGTTTCTATTAGGGAGCGCGCAATGGTACTAAGCCTGGGCCCAAGAGATTATTATTTTGAAGTATAAGAGTATAAGTTTGGGAATAAATGAAATAAGCTTCACATAGGTTTAAAAACCAGCAAGTTTAGCTCTTTTATTCAAGCATGCTGTTTAGACTTTCTTACTGCTATTTGCAAGCATGAGCAGTCTTACATGTTTAGCATTTCAGTTTGTTTTGATTCCTCTGTTAGCTTGACAGGTATGATCAGGCGACCCTTTAGCTTTGCAGTATTGATTTCTTTGATTTCGGTTCCTTTGCTATTAGATGAGCATGAGCAGCTTTTCTTTTAAAGCATTCAGTTTCTAGATTCCTTTTTGTACACATGCATATCCGAGTTTTGCGAGTTAGATAGCGCTTACTAAGCATCCGCTTATAGTTGCATTTCCTCTTACTGCAGATAAAGGAAAAGGAAAGCTACAATGAAGGAAGGCGACAAGGAGGTGTGGGATGGATGTGTGATGTCTGGACTATGGAAGCCTTGGGACCTTGCTAAAGAATTTATTAAGATTAATTTCTTATTTAAGTTGATAAGAAAATTTTGGAATCAGATTTTCTATTTCGTGCTGCTAGGGGATTCATTGATGGGTTAACTATTTTCCTTATTGTTAGCTAAGGTTGTCTGGAAATTTTAATATGATACAGTCATTACACTTGAATTGCATGCATTAGTTGCTGTAAGTTACATGTTTTGTTCTTATTTTCCGGAGCAGTTAAAGGGGGTTAAGTGTTACTATCTTTAGAGTAAGCAATATCAGTTAAGTAGAATTAGTAGTTAAGTAGCGTCCACCTTAGAGAGTAGTAGTAAGGAGGGTGGGCGTTACAGGTTGGTATCAGAGCAGTTCCCATTCTCCAGCATCACACACACATCAGCATCAACCTTGCCGTCTTCAAGTAAGAAAGTACTTAATTTTTTATTTATTATGTCTTTCCTTATTAATTGCAGTATAGAGAAATCCTTAGAAGTATTTGCTTATATGTGTTTAAGTAAGATAAAAGTTCTTGTTTTTGTTTTCTTTCTATGTATATATATATATATATATATATCTAGAGAGTATAGGGACGATTTCAAGATTTCTCTCTTTGCATGACTAGATGGAAAGAAGAGGGCGTACCGCTCGTACTGAGGACCGAGCTTAGGAGAACGAAGAGTCCAGAACAGCTGAGCCTAATCTCTCTGAAGTTGTTGCTCAACTCCAGAGACAAGTATCAGAGCATCAACAAGTAATCGTCAATCTGATGGAAAATCAACAGCCAGTTCCTCCCCCTCCCCCAACTATCAATGTGGAGACCCCAGTGGTGGCTGAGGTTCCACCAGCTGTCCTGGAAGGCGCCACAACACCTAAACGACAAGAAGCATACCTGATACAGTGGCTGAAGTTGAAGCCAAAAAGTTTCTCAGGCACGACTGAGCCCTGGGATGCCCAAGCTTGGTTCAAGACACTGGAGAGCACAATGGAGCTTCTTGACTGGCCAGAAGTCGAGAAAGTCAAGTGTGCCTCCTTCTGCCTATCTGGAGATGCTCGTATGTGGTGGGAGAAAGTTAAGAGCAAGAGAGCAGCCAACCAGATGAGCTGGGCTGACTTTGAGACAGAGTTTTACGAAGAATTCTTCCGCCAACGGATCACCAATAAACATTATGAGGAGTTTATAGAATTTAGACAAGGTGACCTGCCAATAGAAGAAGCAGTCAAAAGATTCAACAGGCTAGCTCGGCTCTGCCCAGAGTTAGTGAGTGCAGAGAAGGAACGAGTCAGACTGATGCTCCGAATGCTGAGACCAGAAATAGCACTTAATGTGAGTGGTGGAACTCACCGACCACAGACTGGTGAAGAGTTGGTCAGCCGGGCATTAGTCACTGAGCACTATCTGAACAGCATCAAGGCACAACAAACGCAACTCAAGCCAGTCAAGATAGAGGACAAGACAGCAGGGAGTCAGAAACCCCAGACAAGTAAGCAGAACTGGAAGGGCAAGGATAACAAGAGGAAATGATGGAATACAGGAGGCAACCAAAAGGGAGGTCCAGTAGACAAGCAGGCCAAGTTCCCTCCCTGCCCTAAATGTGGGAGACTACATCCAGGAGCCTATCTTTTGGGTATGACTGGATGTTATTCGTGTGGTCAAGAAGGACACCTGGCTAAGGAATGTCCTAACAAGCTCAAAGCACCTCAGCAACAAGCAGCGCCATATGGGAGCAAGCCTCAGTTACACTACATGCCTGCAACTCTGGATGGACCTCAGCTCAGTCAAGGAAGGTTGGAAGCCCCACTAGTTCCAGCCAGTGTCAGAGTATTCTCCCTCACTAAAGAGGAAGCTGCTAGTGCCTCCACGGTCGTAACAGGTCAAGTAGTTATTTTTCAGCATTTAGCCACTACACTATTTGATACTGGGGCGACCCATTCTTTTATATCAGTACCCTTTGCCAAAGAATTTCAGGTGCCTACAGAGAGCATGAACTCTAAGTTCTTGACAACCCTACCTTCTGGAGAAGTCATGGAGTCAAATCAATGGCTCCGGGCAGTACCAGTCAGAATTTCAGACCGAGAGCTATATGTCGATCTAGTAGTCCTTGCGATGCAAGATTTCGATATCATTCTGGGTATGGATTCCCTCAGCAAGTATAGTGCCTCGGTGGACTGCCGTAGAAGGAAAGTGATTTTCAGTCCAGAAGGTGAACCATCCTTCGAGTTCACGGGAGTTCCAAGGAGGAAGACCCAGAAATTCCTCTCTTCTCTAACAGCTCACCAGATGTTAGCGAAAGGGTGTGCTGGTTTTCTCGCATACATTGTGAATGCAGAAGAAAAGAAGGGACTCAAGCAGGAGGATGCTCGGGTAGTTTGTGAGTATCTAGAGGTATTTTCAGAAGAGCTACCTGGACTACCTCTTAACAAAGAAGTGGAGTTCGAAATTGAGTTGGTTCCTGGTACCGGTCAAATTTCAAAAGCTTCGTACCGGATGTCTCCAGCAGAGCTGAAAGAGCTACAAGAACAACTCCAGGAGCTGCTTGACAAAGGTTTCATCCGCCCTAGTCATTCACCATGGGGAGCTCCAGTGTTGTTCGTTAAGAAGAAAGACGGATCTATGCGGATGTGCATAGATTATAGAGCGCTGAACAAAGTAACAGTTAAGAACAAGTACCCTCTTCCTATAATAGATGATCTATTTGATCAGCTAAAGGGGGCAACAGTGTTCTCTAAGATAGACCTGCGCACTGGGTACCATCAGCTGAAAGCGAAAGAAAGTGATATACCCAGAACAGCTTTCAGGACCAGATATAGACACTACGAGTTTGTAGTCATGCCTTTTGGTGTGACTAATGCACCTGCGGTCTTCATGGACTTAATGAATAGAGTGTTCAGAGAATACCTCGACAAATTCGTCATTGTTTTCATCAACGACATTCTGATTTATTCAAGAATCCTAGAGGAGCATGACGCGCACTTGAAAATCGTACTGCAGACCCTTCAGTAAAAATAGCTTTATGCCAAATTCTCAAAGTGCGAGTTCTGGTTGGAGCAGGTGGTGTTTCTAGGTCACATCATTTCTAAAGAAGGTATCCAGGTGGATCCTTCCAAAATAGAGGCGGTCAACCACTAGTGTAGACCCAAGAACGCCAGGGAGATCAGAAGCTTCCTTGGTTTAGCTGGGTATTACAGGAAATTCGTGGAGGACTTTTCTAAGATAGCCTCTCCACTAACAGCCCTAACTAGGAAGAACAAGAAGTTTGAATGGTCAGACAAATGTGAGCAAAGTTTCCAAGCATTGAAGAAAAGACTGACCAATGCTCCCATTCTGACTGTTCCAGAGAGTGACAAGAGTTTTGACATATACAGTGATGCTTCCAAGATGGGCCTTGGAGCTGTTCTCATGCAAGAGGGGATGATTATAGCTTATGCTTCCAGACAACTCAAAGACTATGAGAAGAACTACCCCACTCATGATCTTGAGCTGGCAGCTGTGGCCTTTGCACTAAAACTCTGGTGACATTATTTGTATGGAGTTCAGTACAGAATCTTCACCAACCATCAGAGCTTGAAGTATTTCTTTACCCAGAAAGACTTAAACATGAGACAGCGCAGGTGGCTAGAGTTGGTTAAAGATTATAACTGTGAAATCCTCTACCACCCAGGTAAAGCTAACAAAGTGGTGGATGCACTAAGCTGAAAATCCAGTGCAACACTGATGCCCTTGTCATCATTAGCACTGCCACTGCAGAAGGAATTGTCAGACTTTGGAGTTGAAATTATTTATGGGCAACTCTCGGCATTGACCTTAGAGTCAACCCTGCTTGAGGATATACAGAGAACGCAAAGTGAAGATCCAGATATCCAAAAGATCAAGCAAGGGATACAAAAAGGAGAAAATTCAGAGTTTCGAGTATCAGACAGTGGAATCCTCTATCAGGGGAGCTGCCTTTGTGTCCCCAACGATGAGGAATTGAGAAGGAAGATCCTAGAAGAAGCTCATAGTACACCGTACTCCATGCATCCTGGTTCCACCAAGATGTATCAAGATTTGAAACAGAGATTCTGGTGGTCTGGACTCAAGAGAGATGTTTCAAAATATGTCAGTACCTGCCTGACATGCCAGAGAGTCAAAGCAGAGCACCAGAGACCAGGAGGAGTCCTACAGACTCTCCCAATACCAGAGTGGAAGTGGTAAGAAATATCCATGGACTTTATAACAGGCCTTCCAAGGACCACTAATGGGTACGATGCGATATGGGTGATAGTGGACAGGTTGACAAAGTCTGCCTATTTTCTAGCTATCAAGGTGTCCCACTCTATAGAGCAGTTGACACAGCTATATGTTAAGGAAGTGAACAAACTTCATGGAGTTCAGAAGTCGATTGTTTCTGATAGGGATGGACGCTTCACCTCCCATTTTTCGGAGTGTGTTCAAAATGCATTAGGCACCAAACTCAAGTTCAGTACAGCCTTCCATCCCCAGACTGATGGACAGACAGAGCGAGTAAATAAGATTTTAGAAGACATCCTCCGGGCTTGTGCATTAGATTTTAAGGGCTGTTGGTGCAAGTATCTGTGTTTAGCTGAATTCGCCTACAACAATAGCTACCAGGCCACTATCAAGATGACACCTTACGAGGCACTGTATGGCCGAAAGTGCAGATCACCCATTTGCTGGCAAGAAGTAGGTGAAAGGAAAGAAATGGAAGTGGAGTTGGGTATTCAGACAGAGATGATAGATGAGACCACTCAGGCTATCCAGAAGATCAGACAGAGAATTGAGACTGCCCAGAGCAGACAGAAAAGTTTTGCTGACACACGTCGTAGGACACTTGAGTTCCAAGTAGGGGATTCAGTCTTTCTCAAGGTCGCTCCTATGAAGGGACTGATGAGATTTAGCAAAAAGGGTAAGTTAAGGCCTCGCTACGTAGGACCCTACCTGATCATAGAGAGGATTGGGAAGGTAGCTTACAAGCTGGGCTTACCTCAAGACATGTTAGCAATACACAATGTATTTCATGTCTCCATGCTAAAGAAGTGCCTCCACGACCCTAGCCAAGTGATTCAGCATCAGTCAGTGCAGATCCAGGAGGATCTTAGCTATGAGAGCAGACCTACACAGATAGTGGACAAAGGAGTTAAGAGACTAAGAAACAGAGAAGTGCCACTAGTGAAAGTCATCTGGCAAAACCAGAAGCACGAGGAAGTTACTTGGGAGCGTGAGGACAACATGAGAAAGAAATATCCAGAATTATTCTAAGTTCGAGGATGAATTTTTAATAAGGTATGGAGAATTGTAACACCCCAAATTTCATTGTTTGGAGTTCTAAAAGTGCTTATAAATATTTAGAAATGCTTTAGGAATATTCTAAAGATTTTTAGGAATTTTTATAGTATTTTTATGAAATTTTCAGAGTTCGTTTGGTATTTTTACCAAAAGAAAGAAGTCGCAAAAAATAAAGAGGTTAGGCCAAGGTTCGAACCCGCGACCTCCGACCCGATCCAAGACTTAAGCGAAGCACGATAGCCAAGCGCTCAAGAAGGTGTTTCCTGACCAAAGTGATGGCGAAATAAATTTAAGAAATAACTAAAACCGAGAATACCCATTGGTATAAAAAAGGAATTGGGTTATTTCCTCACGACCAAAACCCTCTCATCCTCTCCTCTCTTGCGTGCGACGGTGCTGCTCAAGTGAAAATGAAGCCAAAGCTAGGGCTTCATCTCCGGTGGCCGGCCAAGGGGTAATTTCGTGAGCTCTTCACATATTCGAGACCCTCTCGTCAAGGAGAACCCATAGGAACGAAGAAGAGGCCGAGATTTCAAGCCCTCTGAAACCCTAGAAGCTTCTCTTCTCGGCTGTAAGTTCAAGAACACATAGGTAAGTGCTCTCGCCTGCAGTAGGAGTAGTTTTCGGATCTTTGTTTCCTTCTTTAATTTGAGTTTTTCAACAGACAATTAATAGAAGTCTAATTCCAGCAAGTTTAGATTTTCTTTTGCTATTTATGGGGTACGAACAACCCCTTACCCTTAGCACGTTAGTTGAGTTTTCTTGCTTCTTGATTGTGCATGTTAGTATTTCAGTTTTTAGTTTTGTTACTGATTTAGGGAGCATGAACAACCTATGTTTTAAGTATACCATGTTGGTTTGCTCTGTTACTGCAATGAATAAGAATAGCTTTATTTGAACCATGCCGTTTAGACCTTTTCTGCTTTCCAATTAGCACGGACGACCTTACCTACGCTCCAGCATGTAGTTTTAGATGTTCCTTTAGCATCCCAGTTTGCTTGTTTTTAGTTCGTGTTGAGTTATTGAGCATGAACAGATCACATATTTGAGTAGTTATAAGTAAGAAAAGACCAAGGATTTAATTTAATCCCAAATTCCATAATTTGAGATCAAACATACACCAAGTGTTTGAAGAAATGACGAGGCACTTCATTTTAGGAGTATTTAAAGATAATATGTATTTTATTTGAAAAGGCTAGTACCCAACTTCCGAGGTTGTCGTTAAATAAATCCAGGTGACCAATTCCGAGGTCTTGGCCCTGGTAAGACCAAGGTCTTTACCCTCGTAGGACTGGTGGCTCGCTACCTCAGTTTCTATTAGGGAGCGCGCAATGGTACTAAGCCTGGGCCCAAGAGATTATTATTTTGAAGTATAAGAGTATAAGTTTGGGAATAAATGAAATAAGCTTCACATAGGTTTAAAAACCAGCAAATTTAGCTCTTTTATTCTAGCATGCTGTTTAGACTTTCTTACTGCTATTTGCAAGCATGAGCAGCCTTAAATGTTTAGCATTTCAGTCTGTTTTGATTCCTCTGTTAGCTTGATAGGTATGACCAGCCGACCCTTTAGCTTTGCAGTATTGATTTTTTTGATTTCGGTTCCTTTGCTATTAAATGAGCATGAGCATCTTTTCTTTTAAATCATTCAGTTTCTAGATTCCTTTTTGTACACATGCATATCCGAGTTTTGCGAGTTAGATAGCGCTTACTAAGCATCCGCTTATAGTTGCATTTCCTCTTACTGCAGATAAAAGAAAAGGAAAGCTACAGTGAAGGAAGGCGACAAGGAGGTGTGGGATGGATGTGTGATGTCTGGACTATGGAAGCCTTGGGACCTTGCTAAAGAATATATTAAGATTAATTTCTTATTTAAGTTGATAAAAAAATTTTGGAATCGGATTTTTGATTTCGTGCTGCTAGGGGATTCATTGATGGGTTAACTATTTTCCTTATTGTTATCTAAGATTGCCTGGAAATTTTAATATGATACAGTCATTACACTTGAATTGTATGCATTAGTTGCTGTAAGTTACATGTTCTGTTCTTATTTTTCGGAGCAGTTAAAGGGGGTTAAGTGTTACTATCTTTAGAGTAAGCAATATCAGTTAAGTAGAATGAGTAGTTAAGTAGCGTCCACCTTAGAGAGTAGTAGTAAGGAGGATGGGCGTTATACAACATATCATTTTTTTTTTCACTCTCTATATATATATATAAAAGTTTTGTCTGATAGAAGATAGTCTTTCGAGAGGAGATCCTCTGGATCATTTTTTTACGGTCGAGAGGATGCTCCCTTTCCATGTATTGGTGGAGATGCATGACCCCTATTTGTATGCATCTCCATCAATACATGCATAGGGAGCATCCTCTAGACTGCAAAAGCGATCCAGAGGATCCGTAGTCTATCTCCATACTTTACAAGCACATACACAGATGCTTGAATTTATAATACAGGGATATGATTTTAACTCTCCAAAATACTAATTAAAAAAGAATATAGGAAGAAAATAATAATTTAAAAATCATAATATACCAGTATATATATCGTTTGGTTTTTTTTTTAAAAATGATAATATTTTTTACAAATAGCTTTTATAGCATTTTAGTATTATAAAAAAATCATTGAAATTTCAAAACTTTATTATAGCCCATCTCCTTCCGTGAGTGTCCAACGATATTCCATTCGAACTCGAAAAAGTCACTTTATATTCATCTAGCATATCCCAATCGAACTCAAGAAATTTCTTAAGACTTGTGCTCCTGAGCAGTCGACTCTCAGCGACCCATTAGGACTCGGGATCTGTGCTCCCGAACATTCGATGTTTCCCGAGTACTCGACGACCTATTCGGACTCAAGATCTACACTTTCGAGCACGTGGCATCTCTTGAGCACTCGGCGTCCGATGACCCATTCGGACTCGGAAGACCAATCCTGAATCAACCCCTCATGCGAATAATTGATTGATACGTAGCATCCTACATGGACACTCTCAAAGGTATGACTCAACAATTATCGTCCATTAATGTCCTAATTGCCTCTCAGGCAAATAGCTGGTACACATGTGTCATCCTACTAGGAGAATCTCCCAATTGTTATCGCCCTTTAGTGCTCTAAACTGCCTTTCAAATGAACAGTTGGTGGACACGTGTTATCCTACGTGGAGAATCTCCCAATGACCGTCTCCCCTTGGTGCCCTAACCGCTTCTTAGATGGACAACTGAGGCCACATGACATCCTACGTAGAGATTCATTTCCATCGATTATATAATTATGATTGGCTGAGGTAAGTAAAGGTATGATTTTCTTCTTACACGCGGAGACAACTCTTTTCCACCATTCACAACTCTCTCTCTCTCCTCTCTCTCTCATCCTTACGGAGCTCCCTTTCTTAGCCTAGTGTTTTTTTTATGAAAGGTAATATTTATCCTCAAAAGGCTCTCTACTCATGTCATGTCTGGCGAAATGCCTAATTTAAGAAGATATCCGATGTTATGGAGCTCGACATGTTGCGTACATTGACACATTTTTGCAAACGTTCACAACGAAAAACATATAATAATTTCACTAATTATTATAACACATGCAACACACGCATATAGGATATAATACGTGCAAGATACAACCACATAATAAAATTTTATGAAATAACTTTTATGCTAATTATACCTAGCGGACGACGTGGAGTGGGAATTGTTGGATCGTGAAATTCGATAGAGGGGGGGGGGGGGGTGAATATCGGGTTAAAAAAATATCGTAAAGAAAATCGAGTACGTAACAGAAAAGATAAAATTAAAGCAACGCTAACACAAGTAATTTTTTACTTGGCTCGGAGCCTTGGTTGACTCCTATCCCAAGGTCTACACTCGTTGAGTGCTTTCGTTGGGCAATTCACTAGCAATTCGAAATATTACAAGTTAAATTACAATTGCTTTAAAGGAAAAATACCGACAACAATAATGAATGAGAAAGAAGTGTGTTGTCGGAGGAGCTTCGCAGCGTTGCAGGAGCACAGCACGACAAAGCAAGTGTTGGAAGATCTTGTTGTTCGTTGTTCTTTTCTCCAGGGTGTATCCTCCTTATATAGGAGGCTTCGGGCGCCTGGATCCCTTCCGGGCGCCTGGAGTGTGACGTAGTTCGTCTAAACATGAAGCTCCACGTGGTGACGCGACGAGGAGATAAAGTTTGCATCCCGGGTGCCCGGATCCCTTCCGGGCGCCCCGATCTTTGTTTTTTCAGCAACCTGCGAAAAACATTAGTCCGAGACAAAATGCAAAACTACCCTGCAAAACAAAGTGTTAGCACAGTTAAGTTATAAGAGTAATAAAAGTAGTAATTAGATTCCGTCTCCTCGAGACCGGAATCTAGTCATGATCTCAATTTATATTTCCAAAATGGATCTAAGTTGGATCGACGCCTAATGGTCCCTTCCTGGGAACGCGGCCTCACAGTCACTCCCCTCCAGTGACTTACCTTAACGACATTCGGTCAGCCGTTCAACCCATCTGGACTTTATGCCAGACGTCCGGTCAACCCTTCGACCCGTCTGGACTTCGTGCCAACTATCAGGTCAGCCCGTTGACCTAGCTGGACTTCGAGCTAGATGTCAAGTCAGCCTGTAGACCTGTCTGGACTTCGTGCTAGACATCCGGTCATCCCATCGACCAGTCTGGGCTTCTTGCCAGCTATCAGGTCGACCCGTTGACCTAGCTGGACTTCTCCTGCACACTTCGTCAAAGTGTTTAGATCAATATGAAACTAACTTAACGTACTTTTTCATTCATCAAAACTTGAGTTAGACCTTAATGCTAATCGCACCAACAATCTCCCCCTTTTTGATGTAATGACAACCTGGGTTAAGTTAGTGAAAAATATCTAAGTTAAAATAAGGTTTTTAAGTTAGTTGTTTTCTATATGGTATTTCGTTGTTTTGTTTTAACTAACTTAAACCACCTAACCCTCCCCCTTTGACATTCATCAAAAAGTAACACAGAACATCTAAAAATAAGCGATCTAAGGAAGTAGAAGACAGTGCATTAGAAGATTTGAATTAAGGTCAGATTGACTTGGGGGATTTTTATCATAGAGAGATTTTGAAACTTTTGTTTAAAAAAATTCTTTTACAAAATAGCTAAGTTTAGAAAGATAAACATTATCAAATTAACCTAATTTTCAAAGTAAGCTTTGCATCTTTTAAACACTATTTTTACAAAGGTGGACCCAATTTTTAAATCAAAATTTCAAAACTAAGTGAAAATTTTCAAAACTAATTTTGTAACATCCAATTTTCAAAACTGAGTAAAATTTATTTTTCAGAACTAAAGTTGTACAATCCAAATTTCAACTTAGTAAATAAAGTTAATTTCCAAAATTAAGTTTATCAAATTTAATTTTCAAAACTAGGTAAATATCTATTTTTTTAAAATTGAGGTTTGGACAATCCAAATTTCAACTTAGTGAATAAAGTTAATTTCCAAAATTAAGTTTATAAAATTTAATTTTCAAAACTAGGTAAATATCTATTTTTTAAAACTGAGGTTTGGACAATACAAATTTCAAATTAGTCAATAAAGTTAATTTCCAAAATTAAGTTTATAAAATTTAATTTTCAAAACTAAGTAAAAATCTATTTTTCAAAATTGAGGTTGTACAATCCAAATTTCAACTTTGTGAATAAAATTAATTTTCAAAATTAAGTTTATAAAATTTACTTTTCAAAACTAAGTAAAAATCTATTTTTTAAAACTAAGTTTGTAAACCTAATTTTCAAGAAAAAAAATCAGATTTAAAATAGATTTAAAATATTTTTCAAAATAAGTATGAAAATAGGTAATCCTCCCCCTGAATCTGACATAATTTTAAAATAAAATTTTTGAAAAATATTTACCAAGAATATATATATATATATATATATTTAAAAGTTGAGGTAGGATTTTAGAAAGAATTTTTAAAAAATCTATGACATTTTTAAATAAAAAACTTAAGGAAATAATATTTTAAGTAAATTTGATCCACCCCTGAATTTGATACTACCTTAATTTATTACTCTCCCTTAATTTATCTCTCCCTCTTAAGTTAACATTAAGGTTTGGGTATATTAACATTCAAGACCTTAACACATTTTTCTAACTAAGTGTTTAGAGGATTTATGATTAGTAACACTTATGTTTATAAAGTATATTTTTTACATAAGTATTTCTATATACTTGGCATAATTGTTTGATTAAAATAAGATTATATATCAATCATTAATTATTCTAAGTAAGTAATTTGTTAGTAACTCAATAATAATTAATCTTTTTCAATGGTTTATTGATTAACTTTTATTTTATTTGACTTATTTGATTAAATTTAGTATTAATTTATTTTATATTAATTGATTCAAAATATTAGTTACAATTTATTTTTTTATTTACTTTAGTTACGTTGAATTAGGATTAGCTAAGTTTAGAATTAATATTAATTTATTAAAGTTATTAAACAAAGTTAAATAATGGTAAGGTTCAATTTAAGTCAATCTTTAATTATGATTTCATTAGAGTAAAGTTAAGATTTTGATTAATGTTGAAATTAAGATTGATTGAGTTAAATTAAGTAATAATTAGATTTTTATTTTAAGTTAATTTAAGTCTTAAGTTTCATTTTTAGGTTAATTTAAGTTTTAAGTTTTAAGATAATTTAAGTTTTAAATTTTAAAATAATTTTTAAAGTTTTTTAACATAGTTTTCAAGAGAGTTTTTTTAAAAATAAAGTTTAAAAGTCTTTAAAAAGAATTTTTATAAGAATTTTTCTAATTTTTAAAATAATTTTTAAAGTTTTAAAATATTTTTTTAAAAAAATTTTATTTTTTTTTTAAAAGTTTTTAAAATAATTTTTAAAAGTTTTTTTTTAATGAATTTTTTAAATAATTTTTAAAGTTTTTAAAAGAATTATTAAAATAATTTTTAAAGTTTTTAGGATAATTTTTAAAGTTTTCAAGATAATTTTTAAAAGAATTTTTAAAATAATTTTTTAAAGATTATAGAATAATTTTTAAAAGAATTTATAAAATAATTTATAAAATAATTTTTAAAGTTTCAAAATATTTTTTTAAAAAAATTTTAAAATAACTTTTTAAAGTTTTTTTAAAATAATTTTTTAAAGTTTTTAAAATAAATTTTGAAATATTTTTTTAAAGTTTTTAGAATAATTTTTAAACTGATTTTTAAAAGAAAAAATAATTTTTAAGGTTTTTAAAATAATTTTTTAAAGAGTTTTTAAAATAAAAAATAATTTAAAAATTTTTTAAATAATTTTAAAAATATTTTTTAAACAGATCTTTAAAATAATTTTTAAAGTTTTTAAAATAATTTTTAAAAGAGTTTTTTTACTGATTTTTAAAATAATTTTTAAAGTTTTTAAAATAATTTCTAAAATAATTTTAAAAATTTTTAAAATAATTTTTAAATATTTTAAAATAATTTTTAAAGTTTTTAAAATATTTTTAAAGAATTTCTAAAATAAATTTTAAAAGTTTTTCAAAATAATTTTTAAAATAATTTTTTAAAGTTTTTTAAAATAAGTTTTAAATGAGTTTTTAAAATGATTTTTAAAATAATAATAATTTTTAAAGTTTTTAAAATAATTTTTAAAAGAGTTTTTAATAGGATTTTTTTAAATATTTTTAAGTAAATTTAAAAATAATTTGCAAAAGGATTTATAAAATATTTTAAAATCTTTTTTAGAAGAATTTTTTAAAAGGATTTTAAAAAAATTTTAAAATAATTTTTAAAATAATTTTTTAAAAAGATTTTAAAAATATTTTTAGAAATTTTTTAAAAGAATTTATAAAAGGATTTTTAAAAGAAATGTTTAAAAGAATTTTTAAAATATTTTAAAGTAATTTTTAAAAGAATTTTTTAAAAGGATTTTAAAAATATTTTTAAATAAGTTTTAAAAGAATTTTTTTATAAGGAATTTTAAATTATTTTTAGATAATTTTTAAAAGAATTTTTAAAAGGATTTTAAAAATATTTTTAAAGAATTTTTAAATAATTTTTAAAAGGATTTTAAAATATTTTTAAATAATTTTTTAAAGTCTTTTTGAAATTAGATTTTTATAATATTTTTAAATAATTTTTAAAAGAATTTTTAAAAGGATTTTTAAATATTTTTATATAAGTTTTTAAAAGGATTTTTTAGAAGTTTTTAGATAATTTTTAAAATGATTTTTAAAAAAATTTAAAAGGATTTTTGAATTATTTTTAATTTATTTTTAAAAGAATTTTTTAAAAGGATTTTAAAAATATTTTTATATAATTTTTAAATGAATTTTCGAAGGATTTTTAAAATATTTTAAAATAATTTTTAAAACAGTTTTTAAAAGAATTTTAAAATAATTTTTAAACGAATTTTTTAAATTTTAAAGATTTTTTAATTTTAATTTTAATTTAATATAGTATTTTATTTTTAATTTTTTAATTTTATTCTGGATTTAATTTTTTTATTTTTTAAATTTAATCTTTAATTTAATTTTCAATATATTTTTTTTATTTTTAAATTTAATTTTTAATTGAATCTTTAATTTAATTTTTAATTTAATCTTTAATTTAATTTTTAATTTAATATTTAATTTAATTTTTAATTTAATCTTTAATTTATTTTTTTAATTTAATTTTTAAATTTTAATTATAATTATAATTTTAAATTATTTTTTATTTTTAATTTTATTTATTTAATTTAATTTGATCGTTTGAATTCGAGTCGGTTTGAAGTCCTTTGTCATCTCACCCGATCTATGCTTTCAATCAGGGAAACTTGTAATTTTTGTGAGATGAAGTTGAGTTCAATTTTCTGATTTGGTTTAACTTTGTGTTAGATTCAGGTTTAGCTTTGGGCTCAACAAATAGACATTCTTTGAATAAACTTCTGGGCTATGGTGAGTCACTTGGATATCATTAGAGTAATCATGCCTTCGAGATTTTCCAAATAGTCCTATCTAGTGAACTTAGTACGAAACCTTAGTCTAATTAGTCAGGATCCGTAAAGGGTAGCTTCGGTTAGTTCCACTAAGCTAAATTTGTTGGTGCAATATCCCTAGGTCAAGGTTGACCTGTTTGACTAAGCTTGAGTTGGCTCAAGCTTGAGTCTTGATGTTTGGGTTTTGATGTTTGATAATACATTGAGACAATACATGAAAATTGCAGGTGCAATTGTTCATGTGGGGAGATTGTGAAGGAGAGTCAAGTAGGCCAAGGTTGACTGGATACTTGACTAGGAAATCCTAGTGAGTGAAGCTAGGTGAAAGTCCTGGTGAGTGAAGCCGGGCAATGGGAAAATCCTGGTGAGTAAAGCCAGGTGAAAGACCTAGTGAGTGAAACTAGGCAGATGGAAAGACCTGGTGAGTGAAGCCAGGCATGTGGAAATCTGGGTGGGTCAAGGTTGACTGGACACCTAGTGTTTGGAAGTCCAAGTAGGTCAAAGGATTGACCAGATACTTGGCAAGAGGAAATCCAGATGGGTCAAGGATGACCGGACATCTGGTGGAAAGAAGTTCAAGTGGGTCATGGAGGATCGGACACTTGGCATGAGATGGTAAGTCCAAGTGGGTCAAGGTTGACCGGACACTTGGCGCGAAGAGAAAGTCCAGATGGGTCAAAAGTTGACCGAATTCTTAGCGATCGTAAGTCCAATAGGGAGTTGGCATGGAACTAGGAAGTTCGGACGTACTAAACTTCCGAAGGCCATAACTTTTTGTAGGACCGTTCGGCCGGCTAGAAGGGTTGGTAAATAACCTGTCAATTAAAAACAAACAACCCTTCCTCGAACGATTAAGCTAACACTTGTAAAATGAATTAAGCAGATAAATAAAAGTATAAAAGAAAAGACGAGGCACCAGATGTTTACTTGGTTACAACCGATGTGGTTGTTAATCCAAGGAAGATTAAGCTCAAAAACTCCTTCAGGCGGAGAAGCCTCTTACAGCGTTTAGGCACAGAAAACAGAAGCTTAACTACAACTAAAGCATATAAGTGTTTGGAAATAGAATGATCATGATTATTGAAAAGCTTCTGGACCAAGGCTATATTTATAGCCTTGGTCGGGGCGCCTAGAAGGGTTCCGGGCACCCTGGGGGGGATAAAATTTATCCCCCAACGGTTGGATCGAGTCAAAGCTCGATCCTGTCAAAAAGTCACTTCCGGGTGCCCCGGACAGCTCCGGGCGCCCCGGAGCCAAAAGTCAACCCAATTGACTTTTGGTCCGTGCTCTCTTCTCCGGTTCAGCTCGCCTCTGGTCCGGGTCTTTCTGCTCCGGCTCCGCTTGCTTGGGTGATCTCTGACATCCGGAATAGGGCTCACCCGAACCCATCTTCCGGTCTTCTCGAGCGTGCTTCCCTCCGGCTTCTCGTCCCTCGGAATTGCCGCGTGTCCCTTCTCGTCCACCAGCGTACTCATCCGCAGACTTTGTCCCTCGGTCGCACCCCGTGCCGACCTTCGCGCTAGCTGCATCTCTTGCTCCCCGAGCAATCTTCCGCTCCGGCTTTTGTACCTCGGAACCACCGCGCGCACTTCCTTCTCGTCCGCCGGTGTACTCTTCCGCAGCACCTCGTCCCTCGGACGTACAGTGTAAAATACCGGAAAATAGGCGAATATTAATAAGAGAATTTTCCAGAATTTTTGGGAATTTTTCGGGAATTTTTCGGAGCTCGTACGGATGAGTTAACGGGGATAAAAATGGGGCCCGGAAAAGCCTGTTTAGACTACCCTGTTTTAATGAGGAAAAGTTTTATTTTATTTTTTTTTTCTCCTTTATCTTTTCTTTTTCTCTTATTTTTTTTCCCCGTGCTCGACACCTTCTCCGCCCGTTCCTTTTCTCCTTCTTCCTCGCGCCGGTTTCCTCTCCCAAACCCGATCTTCTCCTCATCTCTCTCGCGTGCGCACACTCTCCCCTCTGCCGCCGGCGACGAGAGCCGCCTCTCCTCTACCCTGCACAGTGTCGACGCCGGACGGAAGTGCTGCCGGTCTTCCGTGCGTGTCCTAACTTCCTTCCCTGATCCCGAGCGGTTTTTCCTTCTACTCCTCTGCCGCCGGTGACTAGGGCCACAGTCGACTCCCTGTTGCCCTGGCCGCGGAGAGATCGAGCACAGGACTACGGCCGATCAAGCCCCCAGCCCGATTCTCTCCTCTTTGCTCCAAGCCGTGCCCTAGTTAGGGTACACAGCCGTCGGTGGCCACAGATTTCACTTCCTCCCTTCTCTGTGTCGTGCCCTAGGTCATAGCCAACAAGGTGAGGTTCTTGTTCCATTGGTGTGTCATTGGATTGATTGATCTGCTATTGATCCGTTTTGATTGCAGCAGTGAGGTTGTGTGCTGTGAGGCTTGCTTGTTCTTGGTTCCGGCAGCCTTCTTTCCAACAGCTACTTGTTGGTTGCGGATCTAGAGCAGTGTGTGAATTGAGGTACGTATAGAGTGATTGATTAGTGTAATTTGATACTTGAGTATGCTGTAGATGAGTTTAGTTTGGAACATGTAGTAAGACATGTTTTTAGTTTAAAGGTTGTAGTTGAATGTTGAGTGTGATTAGAATGTCATTAATTGAAACATGTTGATACAAGATTAGTGTAATGTTGTATGCATGGATTATTAGTTATTGATTAGGGTTTTGCCCTAATTCAATTTTAGAGATTTGTTTATTTAGCTATTCAGTAGGATTTAGCTAAATAAAATATATATATTTGTTTGTTTAACACAGGATCTTGACGCGAGACGAGTATCTCGGAGTCGGATTTGGACCACTTTATTGGAGGCGGGTACTTTGACTTATGTCTTTTGATATGCATGATAATATGTTTAACATATAACAATAATTGTGTTATCTGTTTGTTTCGGTTGGTCGCTACATGCTTAGTTACATGTTTGTTTGTTTATTTATTCTGCACTACATATTATCTACCTGATCACATATGCCTTAGGTAGTGACCTAACCACATGCTCTGTTATATTCTGGATCTAGGGTTTATTTGATACCCTCTTCGATTTGTGTGCCTTCTATTTGATACGTCTTCTTGTGGTACACACTTTGTATCTATTTATATGGATCATGCCATGTTATTCATGAGATTGCCATGTTCAGTATCATGCATCATGATTGCATGCTGTGCGATTGTCGGCTCTACTTTGGTTGAGCTCATCGCCAGTTACATGTACTGCACACATCACCCATGGATTTGTATATCTGGCTGGTGTGTGGCGGTTCTGCTGTTTGGCTCCGTTGGTCAGGTGACTCAGCGTGGTAGCCGGCAGTCAGTTCCGCTCTGTTTGGCTCCGTTGGCATTTAGGGTAGCAGCGTGGTAGCCGGCAGATGGTGGACTTTGTTTGGCTCCGTTGGTCAGGAGACTCAGCGTGGTAGCCGGCAGAGATATCCTCCCCGTCATCGTGTACCGGGAGATGAGAGCATTGAGCTTCCCCATTTATGATTTGGGGTCACAGGACAGGAGTACTCCGACAGCATCCCGTTTACTCTGTCATTGCACAGGAGCATTGATTTCAGAGTATGGGGTTGACATATGCATTTATTGCATTTTTATTTGCTTGTGATTGCTGCACTTATATGCTGCATTTGTTTGGATGCATTGATTGACATGCATACAGGATTATGACTCACTCGGTCTGACGACCTGTTACCTTTATACTTTGATCCGGTCAGTACAGTTATCTTCTGATTTCATTTCAGTTGCATTTATCCTCCTCATATTCAGGAGACTGTACGCATGATTAGTGTTGTCTGTTATTTGTTTTATTATGCATATCAGTTGTACCTGCTGAGTGTTGGACTCACCCCGCCTCCATTGTTGATATATTTTCAGGTTGAGGCTGTCCGGAGCAGTTCCAGTCGCTGGCCCCCCATCTGCACGTAGAGCTAGTTCTCTACTAGGTTGTTATTTGCTTTATTTTGGTTTTTCTTCCATCAGACTATGTTTTAGTTTTGTTTTGGATTTTATTTATGGATATTGTACGGATTGTTACCGTTTGATGGACTTTTGGATGGTTTGGTTTTTATTCTACTATATGCCTGCCTGGACGGCAGAAGAGGTGAGTTCGTTGGATTTGAGCTTTACGAGTGTAGTGGAGTAGGGTGGATTTCGAGTCAGAGTCCTATTGTTATTGATTACTGTTATTAACTGCGTGGTTGTGACAGCCAGAGGCTGGATATCTTTATTAACTGCGTGGTGTTTGTCTTTATTTTTTTTGTTATCATTCCAGCCGCCTGTGGCTGATGTATATGTGATATGTAGAAAGTTTCATATTGTCCGCCGTACAGGGGAGATGCTACCGAAATTTCTTCGGACAGAGACTCCTCTGGGGCGTGACAATTTAGTGGTATCAGAGCAGGTATACGATACTTGCTGTGTGATCTGGATTTATACGATCTTTGTTTTCGTATTATGAGTACTTTGAATAATCTGATATCAGTTTATTGGGTATCGACGCGCCAAAGTTTGGCGATATTTATTTGATTTCCGTGTGTTGGATTTTCGGGATTTATCTGATACCAATTCATTGGTATCAGAGCAGGGTGTGATACCTGCGTTTGGTATTTTGGACATTTTTATACTAGCCCTAGTTGTGAGACAGATTAGTCTGGGCAGTTATTTTCGATTGCACGGATTTGTCCGTTTCGATTATGTTATGGACTTCCGTTTTGGATTTATATGGATTTCCGGTGTTTGTTTTTCTCGTACGGAATTCCGAGGTCAATTTTGGGGGCTGGACAACGATGGAACATCTCCAGACGGCATATAGGTATGATGTTTAATTTGATAGTTATGACATGTATTAGCACTTTATCTTTAGTACTTGTCTGGATGTTGTAGCACATATTATATGTGATGGGTTATCCATTGAGCATGATTGACCTTAATAGATATCAAGGATTATTATCTCTAGTGATTTTCTTATCATAGCATCAGTAGTTTTATCTTCTGTTACTACTAGTAGGAGATGGAGGCACATACCAGTCTCTGCTATTGTTAGTTGGGTAGTGGATGACACTTACCTATTCCTGTTGACTTAGTCAGTTGAGTTTTTATACTCATATCTTTTGGATATTAGGGTACCCGATACGATGAAAATTGTTTATTGGGGAGTTACCATGTTTGATCATTGTTGAGAATGGTTTGAGGTTGAGGGATATTGTGAGATCAGATATTTTGATGTGTTGATTTCTAATGATTTAAGAGAGTAAATGTTATGTGGTTGTTGATGATCTTTTAGTGGATAACTATTTTGATGATCTTTTATTTGGGTTGTCATTGATGGTGATATAGTGAGTATCCTGTATGGTGTTCACAGGTTGATGTTAATAATTGGTGATCAGATTATAAATTGGAAGCTAGAGAGTTTATGTGCCTATGAGATTTTTGATTTTAATAAATCTGGTTAATTGTGGTTAGTTAACAGGATGATAAAATTGATATTTGTTTCATCTGATATTAAACTATGTGGATAAATAATGATTGATGTTTTGAATGTTAATATGCTCTTATGGGGAGTAGAGACTTATTCACCTGATATGGTTTGGGCTGATATTTTTGAGGATAAAAAAAAAATGAGGGTGTTTTGATGTTCTTGAATTCTGACTTTTGTCTTTTGGGTCATACGCATTTATTCATATGATATTATGTGGTTTGATATACCTTAGTTGCTTGTGGAGGATTAAGGTATTCTTGATTAGTTAGTAGATGAATGATTTAGTTTTGTTGGTTGATCAGTAGAGGATTGCCATACTTTATTTTTAGAGGTTCGAACCTTTAGGTTATTTGTGCTTAGTTATGTATCTAGAGTACCTTTGAGTACATGTTTTGTACTGACGTGAGAAGGACTGATTTAGTCATAAATCATTTTCAGCTTGGATAGTTTATAAATGATCGATGTATCCTATTCCATGAAGACTTTGACCGTGGACTGTATATACCTGGTGGGATAACTTAGAGGGTGCATTGGGATATATGACCCCGCTGATGTAAGGAAGTGTAGAGCTAATTGCTTAACACTTATGGGATACACTCGTTACTAGTGTATACTGGGAGAGTACATTTGGATTTGTGATGATAAAATTCTTCCCATTTGATATAGTCTTGGTAGGGTATGACATTGACTTGCAATGTTATACCACGGCTGTGTATATTTTTCTTGTCCGATATTAGTTCCTTTGAACTTAGAGCAGGGTTGTTACTGGATGATTAGGCTGCTCCATTTTGAGTTGCTTTTGATTGATGTATTCATGCTTGATACATATGCATGAATTTTGTTTAGATATACCCGTAACCCATGAGTGTTGGTAGCATAAGGTTGGTCTCTTTGATTGAGCTGGTATGCTGATTTTGCATGTCTATATTGCACGTATATGATGATTGTTATGTGTTGTAGGAGTCCTGGGTGAACTGTCCATTTGCAAGTAGTATATGTATCCATGTTCTGATATGATTTGAAAGTTCCTTGTGGATCATAGATATGTAGTTCGGTGTATGTATCTGGAGGTATTATTGAAGATAGCTTGTTGATTAAATCCGAGATGTAGTATAAGTACATCGGTGGTGTTTTGATGGAGGCATTTTGTCGATTTAATCTGAGTTGTGATATGTACATATGTGTTTGGTGTGGTATCTGAGGTATCTTTTTGATTATGTTTGATTTGTGAGTGCACCTGGGTTTAGTATGCTTTATTGGAAGTATATGTTGGTTATACTCTTGGCATAGGTGAAGATATGTCATGTGAGTGTTGTTTGAGGTGTATTGTTGATTTTACCTACATTGATTTTGCACACGTGTTCGGTATGTATTGTTGGAGGTATCATACTGATTATACCTGAGTTGTGAGTATGTTGGTGTATAATAATTGGAGGATTTTGTTGATCATACATATGTTGTGTGAGCATGTGTGCTAGGTGTATACATTGGTAGCAGTAGGATGATTCTACTTATACTGAATGCAGAATGTGGAGTGACTGCATTATGTCATTTATTGAATTAACTCATCAACTAATTTTCCTATCAGTGGATGACCCACTAGGATGCTGATAGAGTTGATGATGGATTTGATTAGTTACTAGGTTGTTATATCCTAGGCTAACCACAGCGAATTGTGGTAGAGAGATCTTGTACAGTCTCTAGCTAGATAGTTAGGTGCATTGGGGTACTTAGGTATTGTTTTGTGGTGGAGCGTTGCTCCCACATATCACGGATTGCTGGTAGCGGAGTATTGCTCCTATATTTATTGCAGATACATATTTCAGGTTATTTGTGGTGGAGTATTGCTCCCACATATTGAGGATTTCTTGTGGTAGAGCGTTGCTCCCACATATGTGGTGTTTCCTGTGATGGAGCGTTGCTCTCACTCTGGAGGATTTATTCTTTGGTGATTTATGTTATTGATGATCAGATTTTTCGATTTATTATTGGAGATCTTATGGATAGGAATGTCTGTGATACGGACATTATGTGTATTGGTTTTTGCCATATAGGCTTACAGTGCCTTAGATGTTTTCAGGGACTCGATGATCCTGGTATGTTGAGGATGTTTGGATAGGTGTCCATTATCTTTGTGGACGATGTTGTGATCTATTACGGATCCGAGGTGAGTCACGTACACTACCTTTGCATAGATCTAGAGATGATTCGACGAGAACATCTATATGTGATTATCAGTAGTGCTGGTTTGGATTGTCTTATGTGAGATGTTTGAGCCACACGGTCACCAATAGAGGTATACCGTGGTTCCACATGAGATCGAGATTGTTACCGTTGGGATTAGACAGAATCTGTATAGGAAGCTCGCAACTTCCTCTGTTTGATTCGATATTTCCGGAGATACGTTGAGGGTTTCTCACGGATTGCTATGTTACTTACACGCTTGACCATGAAGGGCGTGAAGTTTACTTGGATTGAGGATTGCAAGACCAGTTTCTAGGAGCTGAAGCGGAGATTAGTGTCGGCTCTGGTTTTGGTTTTACCCTTCGAAGAGGACAGATTTGTCCTCTACACCGACACGTTTTTATAGGATATGGGTGTTGTTCTGATGCAGCACGGTAGAGTATTCTCATATGTTTCTCGATAGTTGAAGGAGCATGAGAAGAAATAACCAGTTCATGATCTGGTGTTGGCCACTATTATTTTTGCCCTGAAGATTTGGCGGCATTACCTGTACGATATTACATTGAGATTTTCACTGACCATCAGAGTCTCAAATATCGGTTCACTTAGAAGGAACTTAATCTCCGACAGAAGAGATGGTTGGAGTTTCTGAAAGATTATGATTTGTACCATTAGCTATCACCGGGGAAAAGCTAATGTGGTTACCGATGCACTTAGCTAGAGGTCCAGAGGGACTTTAGCTTGCCACCGAGTTGTGGTCACAGATTTGATTCAGGATTTCTCTGTGTTAGACATTGAGGAGCAGGGATAGACAGAGCAGGGTATTCTTGTTACCATAGTTGCTCAGTCGTCGATCAGGACGAGAATCTGAGAGACCCAGTTGTTGAGACCTCATAGAGCTCAACGTGAGGCAAAATGGTCCATATTATCAGACAGAGGATGTCAGAGGCATAAGACTGCCAGCAGTGTTATGCTGACCGGAGTCGGAGATCCTTAGAGTTCTCCATTTACGACCAGGTATTTCTACGAGTTTCACTCACGAAAGGGGTGAAGAGATTGGCCTCAAAGGTAAGCTAGCTCCGCGATATATTGGACTTTTCCAGATCTTGGAAAGGATTAGAGCGGTAGCTTATCGGTTGGCACTATCGCCGTCTTTGGTAGGCGTCCACGATGTATTCCACGTATCTATGCTGAGGAGATACGTACCTGACCTGACACATGTGCTGACAGATATCTCAGTTCTCGTTCAGCCTGACGTCACTTGTGAGGTGATTCCGGTATGGATTATAGATCGGAAAGAGCGTCAATTGCGGAACAAGACTATCCGGCTGGTTAAAGTCGGATGGCAGCATCATTCGGATGAGGAGGCTACTTGGGAGCTCGAGGATACGATCCGAGCTCGATATCCCTATCTTTTCACTTGAGGTATGTGATTTATTTACCGTTCAGCATATATACTTTATATCTGTTGTTAGTACTAGCTGATGGTAGATAACGAAATTTGGGGACCAAATTTTTTATTAGTGGGGGAGAATGTAAAATACCGGAAAATAGGCGAATATTAATAAGAGAATTTTCCAGAATTTTTGGGAATTTTTCGGGAATTTTTCGGAGCTCGTACGGACGAGTTAACGGGGATAAAAATGGGGTCCGGAAAAGCCTGTTTAGACTACCCTGTTTTAATGAGGAAAAGTTTTATTTTATTTTTTTTTTCTCCTTTATCTTTTCTTTTTCTCTTATTTTTTTTCCTCGTGCTCGACACCTTCTCCGCCCGTTCCTTTTCTCCTTCTTCCTCGCGCCGGTTTCCTCTCCCAAACCCGATCTTCTCCTCATCTCTCTCGCGTGCGCACACTCTCCCCTCTGTCGCCGGCGACGAGAGCCGCCTCTCCTCTACCCTGCACAGTGTCGACGCCGGACGGAAGTGCTGCCGGTCTTCCGTGCGTGTCCTAACTTCCTTCCCTGATCCCGAGCGGTTTTTCCTTCTACTCCTCTGCCGCCGGTGACTAGGGCCACAGTCGACTCCCTGTTGCCCTGGTCGCGGAGAGAACGAGCACAGGACTACGGCCGATCAAGCCCCCAGCCCGATTCTCTCCTCTTTGCTCCAAGCCGTGCCCTAGTTAGGGTACACAGCCGTCGGTGGCCACAGATTTCACTTCCTCCCTTCTCTGTGTCGTGCCCTAGGTCATAGCCAACAAGGTGAGGTTCTTGTTCCATTGGTGTGTCATTGGATTGATTGATCTGCTATTGATCCGTTTTGATTGCAGTAGTGAGGTTGTGTGCTGTGAGGCTTGCTTGTTCTTGGTTCCGGCAGCCTTCTTTCCAACAGCTACTTGTTGGTTGCGGATCTAGAGCAGTGTGTGAATTGAGGTACGTATAGAGTGATTGATTAGTGTAATTTGATACTTGAGTATGCTGTAGATGAGTTTAGTTTGGAACATGTAGTAAGACATGTTTTTAGTTTAAAGGTTGTAGTTGAATGTTGAGTGTGATTAGAATGTCATTAATTGAAACATGTTGATACAAGATTAGTGTAATGTTGTATGCATGGATTATTAGTTATTGATTAGGGTTTTGCCCTAATTCAATTTTAGAGATTTGTTTATTTAGCTATTCAGTAGGATTTAGCTAAATAAAATATATATATTTGTTTGTTTAACACAGGATCTTGACGCGAGACGAGTATCTCGGAGTCGGATTTGGACCACTTTATTGGAGGCGGGTACTTTGACTTATGTCTTTTGATATGCATGATAATATGTTTAACATATAACAGTAATTGTGTTACCTGTTTATTTCGGTTGGTCACTACATGATTAGTACATGTTGTTTGTTTATTTATTCTGCACTACATATTATCTACCTGATCACATATGCCTTAGGTAGTGACCTAACCACATGCTCTGTTATATTCTGGATCTAGGGTTTATTTGATACCCTCTTCGATTTGTGTGCCTTCTATTTGATACGTCTTCTTGTGGTACACACTTTGTATCTATTTATATGGATCATGCCATGTTATTCATGAGATTGCCATGTTCAGTATCATGCATCATGATTGCATGCTGTGCGATTGTCGACTCTACTTTGGTTGAGCTCATCGCCAGTTACATGTACTGCACACATCACCCATGGATTTGTATATCTGGCTGGTGTGTGGCGGTTCTGCTGTTTGGCTCCGTTGGTCAGGTGACTCAGCGTGGTAGCCGGCAGTCAGTTCCGCTCTGTTTGGCTCCGTTGGCATTTAGGGTAGCAGCGTGGTAGCCGGCAGATGGTGGACTTTGTTTGGCTCCGTTGGTCAGGAGACTCAGCGTGGTAGCCGGCAGAGATGTCCTCCCCATCATCGTGTACCGGGAGATGAGAGCATTGAGCTCCCCCATTTATGATTTGGGGTCACAGGACAGGAGTACTCCGACAGCATCCCGTTTACTCTGTCATTGCACAGGAGCATTGATTTCAGAGTATGGGGTTGACATATGCATTTATTGCATTTTTATTTGCTTGTGATTGCTGCACTTATATGCTGCATTTGTTTGGATGCATTGATTGACATGCATACAGGATTATGACTCACTCGGTCTGACGACCTGTTACCTTTATACTTTGATCCGGTCAGTACAGTTATCTTTTGATTTCATTTCAGTTGCATTTATCCTCCTCATATTCAGGAGACTGTACGCATGATTAGTGTTGTCTGTTATTTGTTTTATTATGCATATCAGTTGTACCTGCTGAGTGTTGGACTCACCCCGCCTCGAGGCTGTCCGGAGCAGTTCCAGTCGCTGGCCCCCCATCTGCACGTAGAGCTAGTTCTCTACTAGGTTGTTGTTTGCTTTATTTTGGTTTTTCTTCCATCAGACTATGTTTTAGTTTTGTTTTGGATTTTATTTATGGATATTGTACGGATTGTTACCGTTTGATGGACTTTTGGATGGTTTGGTTTTTATTCTACTATATGCCTGCCTGGACGGCAGAAGAGGTGAGTTCGTTGGATTTGAGCTTTACAAGTGTAGTGGAGTAGGGTGGATTTCGAGTCAGAGTCCTATTGTTATTGATTACTGTTATTAACTGCGTGGTTGTGACAGCCAGAGGCTGGATATCTTTATTAACTGCGTAGTGTTTGTCTTTATTTTTTTTGTTATCATTCTAGCCGCCTGTGGCTGATGTATATGTGATATGTAGAAAGTTTCATATTGTCCGCCGTACAGGGGAGATGCTGTCGAAATTTCTTCGGACAGAGACTCCTCTGGGGCGTGACACACAGCGTGCCGTCCTTCTCGCTAGCTGCGTCTTCCGCTCGAGTACCTGTGTTCCTAAGCTCCTGGACACTTAGACACAAGGTTAAATACACACAGGACCTAACTTAACTTGTTGATCACACCAAAACAACCTTGGGGTTCCAACAATCTCCCCCTTTTTGGTGTGATCAACCCAAGTTAAGCTAGGGAAAAAATAGACATAAAACATAAACTAATTTATATTGCAATTAAGTGCAATAAGATAGAAAAAATTAAATTCCAACAGAAAATTTTAATTTTCAATTTTCTCTACCTCCCCCTAGACTTATACTTCTTCTTCTCCCCCTTTGATCACAATAAAAATGGGGTTTAAAATTCTAAGGGTTTAAAGACATAGAAAATTTTGAAAAGTTATCTGTTAAAATATCTCTAAGTCAACAATAGCTTTTTGAAAAGTTTCTGTAACGACCCAAATTTCCTCATTTTGAGCCCCAAAAATAATTCAAAATATTTAGAAATACCTTTAAAATATTTTAGAGATTTTTAGAAATTTTTAGAGTATTTTTACGTAATTTTTGGAGTTCGTTTGACATTTTTACCAAGAGGAAGAAGTTTATAAAATAAAATAAAAAAGTGTTAAGATCGGGTTTTGAACCCAAGATCTTGGACCGAACTAGACCCTAACCAAAGTCAGCCAACCAACTGAGCTAAGCAAGTTTTGCTGAATATATATAGAACAAATGGTATTTAAAGAATAGTTGGTAATAGAAAATAAATCGAAACGAAAAGTGCGCGGCTGAGGAATCGAAGCCGTGACCTTAGAATTGGTCAAAACCCGACTAACCAGGTGATCCAGCCGTCGGTTCTATTTAGAAAAGGTAGGAGATTTATTTAAAGCAGTTAACAGAATATTAAGGTTATAAGAGGAGAACTTAGGGCTTGATTATTTCCTCGTGACCTAATTTTTCTCTCCTCTCCCTCACGAACGGCGTCGGCGCCGATTCTGCCGAGCGAAGGGAAACGAAGCCCTAGCGTCGTCTCCGGCGGCCGGCCGAAGGGGATTTCCGCGAGCTCTTCTCGGATTCGAGCTCCTCTCGTCAAGGAGGACCCGTGAACACGAAGAGAGGCCACGATTTCAAGAGACCCGAACCTTAGAAATCTTCCTTCTTCGGCTGTGAGTTCAAGAACGCAAGTAAGTTGCTACTCACCTGCAGTAGGATAGCTCCGAGGTTTAATCCTTGATTCTCTCCTTGTTCCCGAAGTTTTGCATGAGTTTGTTTATATATTAGAAGTAGTGATTTCTTTCTGGTGCTTGCCGCCGTGAACCCTAAAGGAAGAAAGACGATAATTAGTTTAGACAGTGAGTTGGTTCTGTATTTTCGATTAAGCTTTACCTAAGTTTTGAATTCTAGCAGATTCAAGCATACTATCATCTTCATGTATCAATTTCCTTTATCGTAATAGCATTCTTTCCTTATGCCTTGCTTTGCTGGAAATAATTCAGAATCTGTAGATGATCTAGTTGCATTTCGTTTGGTTTCTGTGAACATTGTTTGAAGCTGAGATTTGATATAGAATTGCCTCTCGAGATTGTTCGATTTCTTTGTTGAGGAATTCGATCTCTGTTTTGTGTTGTTGAACCCTTACAATTGAGTTTTATGATACTTGCAAGTTGTTGCATTAGTAAATTTAATGTAGATACTTCACCTAACTTCTTAGGAGTTTTGGAATTATGGAACAAGTAGTGATGTAGTATATATTTTATCATGCACTAATAGATTTCATATTCATTAAGTGCAGATTTAGTTTAGTTTCATTAAGCAAATGCAGATTTAGTTTAGTTTTTAGCATGTGCAGATTTAATTCTGAGATTTGATTTCCTTCTTCTAATTTCCATTGTAGCATGTTGAAGAATTTTGTTTTCCTATCTATTAGTATTGCCGAAAATTAGATGTATGATCATTAGTGGTTTAGGATTGAATGATAGATGATACATGTTGGTAGTTAGGAATTTAACTAGTTAGGGATTTAACTAGTTAAGTTTTCTTTTTATTTCTATGGAAGCATGCTTAAAGTATCACAGTACAGATTTTTATTAAGTAGAGCAGTGCAGAATTTATGTTAAGCTTTGTATGCAGACTTTTTGTTTAAGTATTGCAGTATTAGAATTTGTTTAAACATTTCAGTTTTTAAAGAAGCATTTTTTAGAAGTATTAACAAGTATAAGAAGATAAAGAAAAGAAAGAAAAAGGCCAAGGCCTTAAGTAGATCCCAAAGTCAAGACTTTAGGGATTTTGGCACACAAGGTGCTAAAGAAAATGCCGAGGCATTATATAGAAGTATTAAAAGATAACAAGTATTTTACTTTTATCAGTGGCACTGTGTTGGACTCTCTGTCCTTGGGCTGGGCTCCCATAGTCGTCCCTAGGTTTAGATAACCTAGTAGTAACGGCTCGGCCGACGGTCGACGGTCGACGACCATAGGGTCTCCAAATGGGCCGCCGAATGGGTCGGGTCGTTACAAAAGTAAAAGCACAGTTGCCGGGCCCAAGAGAAGTTGATTATTATTTTGAAGTATTATAAGTATAAGTTTTTGAACAAGTAAAACGAGTTTTACATAAGTATAAAGTATTAAAGAATAAGTCTTTAAACAAGTGGAATCAGATTCAGAAGGTGTTTAGAATTCAGTAAGTTTAGTTCTTTATTCTACCATGTTTATCTAGTGGATGAGTAGTTTCATGTTTACCTATTAGATGAGTAGCATGATTAGCGAGTAGAATTACATGAGTAGATTTCTTAGCTTTTCTTTGCTATTAGTTTGACATGAGCAGTTATGTTTATGCTTTATTTCTTTTTAGAGCATATAGTTCCTAGTTCTTTTCGTATACATGCACATTCGTGATTTTGTGAGTTAGATAGCGCTTACTAAGCAAATTTTGCTTATAGACTACACTTCCTCTTACTGCAGATACAGGAAAGGAAAAGATATAGAAAGGAAGGCGACAAAGTGGCGCGGATGGTGTGTGATGCCAGGACTATGGAAGCCTTGGGACTTAGTTTAAGAATTTATTAAGATTGTCATTTATTAAGAATGTATTAGATGAGTCATTTAGTCTTCCGCTGTTAGTTAATTGTATGTTTTTATTTTGTTTCCGCTATTCATTACTTGCATGATTTGATTTCATTAAACTGCGTGGTGATGTTATTCCTTTTGTGTGTTTGATATGTGTTCCAGCCACCTGTGGCTGTGTATATTATGTTATGTATGTCAGTTTAAGGTCACCGGTACAGGGGAGACTTTGTCGAAATTTTTCGGTAGGGTTTCCATGTGATTTTTAATCATATCGGTTAAGTAGAGTTAGTAGTTAAGTAACGGTCATCCTTAGAGAGTAGTAGTAGTAAGAAGGGTGGTCGTTACAGTTTCTAAGTTAAAAAAAACTTTCTAAGCCCAAAAGACTTTTATGCAAGAAAATTTAAACATTTTTAAAAAAATTTCTATGCATTTATTTATTTATTTAGTTCTTAATTCTATTTATTAGAAAGTTTTAAATTTTCATTTTAACTTATCATAATTTCTTAAATCAATCTTTTTTAGATTTAATGCTACAAAGATTATACATGCAGAAATTTGTATCATGTTAATTTCTATTTGAATTTCAATTTCATAGAAATATTCAGATGACATAGATTTTAACTTGATAAAATTTTTCGACAATATAAACAATTCTTTCGACAATGTGCAAAAGTCGTTTGAAGGAATATTTTGTAATTTGCAAGAATTTTTTAACAACAAAAATTCTAATTTACAGGAATCTATTAACAATAGATTTCTTAATCCGAAAAACTTTTTCGATGACTCAATTTTTAATTCGCAAAACTTTTTCGAGAAGGTAATTTGTAATTCGAAAAAATATTCGAAGAAAGTTTTCGACAATTTTTCTGATTTGCAAAATTCTTTTGAAAAAATAATTTATGATTCGTAAGAATCTTTTATCAAAGCATTTTGCGATTCAAAGAATTCTTTCGATGATTTAATTACTTGTTCAAAAGGTGGAGACAATACCTGACTTACCTTGTCAGTAGTTGATTCTCCCCCTATCGATTTGCTTTCTTCCGAAGTCTCTCCCCCTTCATCGATGCTCATCTGGGATGAGCTTGTAGCTTCGGGATGTACTTCGACTGTTGGGGTTGTCTCGGTAAATTCTTCCGTCTCGGATTCTTCTGATGATGGCTCGATGTCTATTGAGGGGACGACTTCAACCGATTCTTCGTAGAGTTTTAAGAACTTTTCCCAAAGTTCTTTTGCGCTTTTATATTCTCCGACTCTGTCGAAATCTTTATTTGGTATCGCGCTTAGAATGTGAAACTCTGCCCGACCGTTTGCCATAAACTTGTCGCGTTGCTTCTCGTTCCAGAGGCGTATGTCGATCTTTTCTCCGTTTGCTTTCTTTGGTGCTTCATAACCAGTTTTCATTATTAGAGAAATACCAATATCAGAGTTAAGAAATACCGTCATTTGTTGCTTCCAAGAAGCAAGCTCCCCCTCGAATGCTGGTGGGTAGTCGCTAGCTCCAGCCATTGTTTTGTTGCTTCAGACGGCGGTTAGTCCTTCTGAGGCGTACTCGGCTCTGATACCACTTGTAGGACCATTGGGCCGGCTAGAAGGGTTGGTAAATAACCTGTCAATTAAAAACTGACAACCCTTCCTCGAACGATTAAGCTAACACTTGTAAAATGAATTAAGCAGATAAATAAAAGCATAAAAGAAAAGACGAGGCACCAGATGTTTACTTGGTTAAAACCGATGTGGTTGTTAATCCAAGGAAGATTAAGCTCAAAAACTCCTTCAGGCGGAGAAGCCTCTTACAGCGTTTAGGCACAGAAAACAGAAGCTTAACTACAACTAAAGCATACAAGTGTTTGGAAATAGAATGATCGTGATTGTTGAAAAGCTTCTGGACCAAGGCTATATTTATAGCCTTGGTCGGGGCGCCTGGAAGGGTTCCGGGCGCCCTGGGGGGGATAAAATTTATCCCCCAACGATTGGATCGAGTCAAACCTCGATCCTGTGAAAAAGTCACTTCCGGGCGCCCCGGACAGCTCCGGGCGCCCCGGACAGTTCCGGGCGCCCCGGAGCCAAAAGTCAACCCAATTGACTTTTGGTCCGTGCTCTCTTCTCTGGTTCAGCTCGCCTCTGGTCTGGGTCT
Organism: Zingiber officinale; assembly: GCF_018446385.1. Taxonomy (NCBI): domain Eukaryota; kingdom Viridiplantae; phylum Streptophyta; class Magnoliopsida; order Zingiberales; family Zingiberaceae; genus Zingiber; species Zingiber officinale. Next base: position 50,287,256 of record NC_055986.1, on the reverse strand, counting down.
TTCTACTCCGGCTCCGCTTGCTTGGGTGATCTCTGACATCCGGAATAGGGCTCACCCGAACCCATCTTCCGGTCTTCTCGAGCGTGCTTCCCTCCGGCTTCTCGTCCCTCGGAATTGCCGCGTATCCCTTCTCGTTCACCAGCGTACTCATCCACAAACTTCGTCCCTCGGTCGCACCCCGTGCCGACCTTCGCGCTAGCTGCGTCTCTTGCTCCCCGAGCAATCTTCCACTCTGGCTTTCGTACCTCGGAACCACCGCGCGCACTTCCTTCTCATCCGCCGGTGTACTCTTCCGCAGCACCTCGTCCCTCGGACGCACAGCGTGCCGTCCTTCTTGCTAGCTACGTCTTCCGCTCGAGTACCTATGTTCCTAAGCTCCTGCACACTTAGACACAAGGTTAAATACACACAGGACCTAACTTAACTTGTTGATCACACCAAAACAACCTTGGGGTTCCAACACTTTTGACTTGTATATTGGAATGAGGTGATCTCGGATGCGAAACGAAGCTAATTTCAAGCTCTACACAGATTTCTGCTTCCCAATCGATTGGCCAATCGATTGGGGGGGGGTTCAATCGATTGGTCAATCGATTGGGCGATGCAATTTTGTGCAGAAATTGGCTGAATCGATTGGGTAATCGATTGAAACTTTCCCAATCGATCGGTCAATCAATTGGGAGAGTTTTTGAGCTAACAGTGAGCTTCTTAATTGATCAGTTGATCGATTGAAACCTTCAATCGATCGGCCGATCGATTGGAGCGCTGGAAATCGCTCAAGAAGCCTTGAATCGATCGGGTAATCGATTCAGGGTGATTCCAAGAGCACAGAGGCGCTCTGGATCGGTCAACCGATCGATCCAAAGCCTCGCCAATCAATTGGGAGCAATCCAATCGATTGGGATTCAACCGTTGGCGCGGATAAAGCCGTTGGTGAGCGTTTTTCTGTGCACTTCTTCCTCTCTTCTCCACAGGCGATCACAGAACTTCTCCACAGCGATCTTTTCTTCCTCACCGCCAGTTCTTGAAGGTTCTTGGAGGCTCATCCAAGTCAAGAGGCAAGTTGCAACAAGAAGAAGAAGAAGAAGCTAGGGTTTTCATTGTAATCTTGTAAGATTCATTTGTATTTTGCTTCTTTCTTTCTCATTGTTGTATTGTGAGGTTGTACGGCTTCTCCGCCTTCGGTAGTTACCGAGAAGGAGTGTCTTTATAGTGGAGGGTGTGTGAGTGTGTGGATCCTTGGACTAGTCACCTCTTCTTGAGGTGGATACCAAGTAAATCCCTAGAGTTAGCGTTGTGTGTTTGTTTTCTTGTATTTCCGCTGCACATCATCACAAGAGGCAAGCAACGACGAGCACGGGATCGCGCCGAGCTATTCACCCCCCCTCTAGTTACTTTTCAACCCTAACAAAATTCACCTGGTCGAACCCATATCATCCTAGACATGTATAGATATAATTTCCCTAATGTACTATCATTTAAAACTTCACCAGTACCGTAGGTCAAGTTAAACTATTGTCCCTTTGAACTAGTCCTAATTACCCTGCCAGGTAGGTTGGTTTTGGTTACCCTGCCGGGTAGGTTAATTTTGGAGGTGCTAGCTATTCTGGAGCCTCCCCTAAATTATTGGCCTATATTTTTAAGTTTTAGTTCTTGGTTTATGCCTGTTATTTTTATAAGTATATTTAACTTGATGATAATCTGATTTTTGATGGGTTCTAAAATTTTTCAATTTTGATTTTGTTGATCTAGGATTGTGTTTTGATTTTTGATTTGATTTAACATATTTTATATAGTATACTTTATCTTTAGGTACGTAATATTGGTCAATTCCTACTTGCATGGTTAAGCACGCTTTCAAAACTCAAGCTTTATTTTGTTGTTTATGTTGGGTTATTAATGATTTAAATGTTTTATTTGAACTTAACTTGTAGCCAAGTCCGATTTTATTGTAGACTGCTTTTTGACTATTTAAAATTAGATCTAAATTCTTAGATCTTGTTGTAAATTTTTCTAACATACTTTTAATTTATTATTTTCCATTTTTAGTGTTAAATTTTCTTCCTCAAGTGTTAGGTCTTGAGTTGGAATAGAATTTATGATTTGTTCCTTGAGGTTTTGGTTTTCCTCAAGAAGCAATTTATTTCCATTTTCTATTTTAGTTAGTTTTTTATTTAAACAAGCAATAATTTTTAAAAAAATTCTTATTCAAATTGAAACATATCTCTTCGGGACCTTGGGAAATGAGAACGAACTCGTGGCTCAATTCGGGTTCGGACCTGTCTTCTGATTCTTCCTCCGATTCTTCTTCACGGGCCATCAACGCGAGGTGACTCTGGTGCTTCTGATCTTCGGCCTTTGATTCTTCTGATGAAGAGTCGTCCTAGGTTGCTTCGAGAGCCTTCTTCTTGGATGTCTTTGACTTGTTGCTCTTCGATATCGGGCACTTGTTCTTGTAGTGGCCTTTCTTATTGCACCCAAACCAAGTCACGTTCCTTGGTTCAGATGGGGAGTTTATCTCCTGCATGCAGGTCCTTTTTGCTTAAGTTCTTCTTCCTCCTGGTGAACATCTTCATTACCAGGTTCACCAGGTGTTAGGATGTATACTAAAAGCCTAGATTTTTGTATAAACATTTATTTTGAAATAAGAATCACATTGGTAAACTGTTTGTATTTATGTTAAATGTAGTTGTCCATTTAATTTATATTGTAGATAACATGGTGTGCGGTGTCACACAGAAGATCATGTTATAAGTTCTTTATAAATTATAAATAGTAGCTTACAACCAAGATGGATAAGGACAAACCATTGGAATGGTTGTAGTGTAATTTGGTATTAGTTTATCTTGACTATAAAATTACACTAGTACACTATGAGTGTATTGAGCAGGACCATTTGAGGTTATTCTTTTTATACTGATTGCATAAAAAGAACAGGACCTCTATTATTATGGAAGTGTATGCTCTTAATCGTGATATAATAACAAGCACATATACTTAGTATTTATTTTTTTTTTAATTTATCAATGGGTGAGATTTATTCAGTTGGATCAATAGGCCCGATAAGTTAGGAAATAATATTATTTATATGGTGTGTTGTTGATTATAGAAGGAAACTGTGTCCTAATAATCTAGGTTAATGATGTCCCCTTGAGGAGCTCATAAGGATTGTCATGTAAACCCTGCAGGTGGACTTAGTCCGGCAAGACAATGAAGTTGAGTGGTCCTAGTAGCTAGATATTAATTAAGTGAGTTGTCAATAACTCATTTAATTAATGAGCATTTGATATCTTAAACACAGGGTGATTAATGCACTCATGATAAGTAGGAGCCTATAATGTAATTTGGGATTGGTGCGGTAGTTCAATAATAACTCTTTAATGGTATGAGTTATTATTGATAAACTTGAGTTCGGTGTTCAGGGCAAACACAGGAAGCTCAAGCTCATCGGCAGACCAAAACCAATTTCTCCTCTCGATCCCTGTTGTAGCCTCTATAAATCCTTATATCCACCAAGTCCACTTCTTACCCAAGTAATGGGTTGGACACATCCTTGCTTGGAGCAAAGGGGCCGGCCAAGCATCAACTTGGAGCCCAAGAGGTGGCCGGCCAAACCATGCTTGGTGTCCAAGCATGGGATCGACCACATCACTAGGATTGAAGGGAGATTTTATTTTGTTAAAATCTTTCCTTTTGTAGCCATTCATGAAGGGATTTAAAAGAGAAATTTTAATTTTAAAATTTCCTTTTATAGTCATCCTCATGGTTTTAATAGAGAGCTTTAAAACTTTAAAATCTTTCCTTTTATAGCTATCTACAAAATATTAAAGAGATATTTTAATTAAAATCTTTCCTTATTTGTAGTTATCTATAATATTTAAAAGAGAAATTTTAATTTTTGATAAAACTTTCATTTTTTGTAACCATGATTAAAAAAGAGAAGTTTTAATTAATCTTTCCTTTTTGTAGTTGTCTACATGTTTTAAAAGAGAGATTAATTTTAAAACTTTCCTTTATTGCCATGTACTATAGGAAATTTAGAAAAGAGAGATTTTAATTGTTGTTAAAATTTCCTTTTTTATGGAGGCCACAAATAAAAAAGTTTTAATTATGTTTAAAACTTTCATTTTTTGCAATGACCAAGGATTATAAAAGAGAGGTAGAGGGTACCTCATGAGAAGACAATTCTAAGATCTCTCTAAGTCCTCTCTCTTAATCCTTGTGATGGTCGGCCCCTCTCTTTTCTCTTCTCTCCTTGATTTCTTCCTTTAGGCCGGTGGCACACCATCTTTCCTTCTCTTCCCTTTCTTCTTTCTAAGCTTTGCACCTATATAATCTTGGTGGCTGAAACTTGAAAAGAAAAGAAGAGATCCTTGGTGGCCGGTTGTTTAGAGGGGAAGAAGAAGAGAAGAAAATTTTCTATTTTGGCATCCCTTGGTAGATCGTCACCCACACGACGTCCAAGAGAAGGAGAGGAATATAATAGAAGATCAAGAGGTCATTAGCTACAAAGAAAGGTATAACTAATTAATGGTTTCTGCTTCGAATTAATTAGTTAGTTTTCTTTGCATGGATTCTGAAACACCAACACAAGAGACTAGCGATTTTATATTTCGATTTTGTGCTATCGATTTTGTATTTCGATTTTGTGTTTCGATCTTGTGTTTCTATTGTGGTCTCTATAGTTAAACCTAGGGTTACTGTAAGAAGTTAAATATCCAATTTCTTTGAAAGGCTTTGTCTAGGAAGTGGTGGATGATCCCATAACCAAAAAGGCCTAGTGCCTCGCCATGTTTAACCTGGAAGCCAATATGTGAAATAGATATTTGATCAACTTCTATAATATGGTTTAACTTAGGAAGATCACATCGGTTAAACTTGGAGTAAAAATGTTAAGTATCATTTCCAATCCAAGTTTAACTTTTGAAGAGCAACTTGGATTAATAATGATAAGTGTTGGAGCAATTTTCCCTAGGTCAAGTTTGACCAGTTTGACTAAGCTTGAGTTGAGTCAAGCTTGAGTCGGGATTTGAGTTTTGATGTTTGACAATATATGGAGATTGCTAGAGCAATCGTCCAGTTGTGGATATGGTCAAAAGGTTGACCAGGTTGAGAAGAAGTCCTAACTGGAGGTTAGATAGTGGTGAAGTCCTAACTGGAGATTAGTCAATGGTGAAGTCCTAATTAGAGGTTAGGTAGTGGAGAAGTCCTAACTGGAGGTTAGGCAATGAGAAAGTCCTAACTGGAGGTTAGGCAGGAGAGAAGTCAAGTAGGTCAAGGTTGAAAGGAGACTTGACTAGGAAAAGTCCTAATTGGAGATTAGGCAAAGGTAAGTCCAACAGGAAGGTTGGCAAGAGTGAAAATACAAGAAGGTCAGTGTTGACCAGACTTGGTGGTGAAAGTCCTGATAAGTGAGATCAGGCAATTGGAAAGTCCTAGTATAGCTAGGCAAAGGGAAAGTCCTGGTGAGGAGGCAGGCAATTGGAAAGTCCAAGTGTGATCTTGGCAAAGCAAGTCCTAAGGTGATTTGGCTAGGAGAACCCGACAACTAGGATGAGGCCGATGGAAGCTCTAGACGGCAAGGCGTGAAGGATGGGGAGAGGGACACAAGGCTGATGGAGGAGGCTAGAAGGCTAGTTCGAGGTTGGTCAGGAGTAGCCAAATGCTAGGCGTTCAAACCCAATAGGTCACGGTTGACCGAGAGTTGGGTTTGGGAAGCTGGACTTGAGTTTGAGTCAAGTCCAGGGTGTACAATCGATCGGGCGATCGATTGAACATGCTCCAATCGATCAGCCGATCGATTGGAGTGTGCTACGATTGTTGGGATGGCCTAATCGATCGATCGATCGATTGGGGTCAGGAAATCGCGAGCACAGAAGCTTTCCCAATCGATCGGGGGATCGATTGAGAGCTGCTAATCGATCATTCGATCGATTGGGAAGCAGAAGCTCTTGCGCGGACGCGAGAGCACAGAAAGGCTCTGAATCAATCGGCCGATCGATTCAGGCAGTCCCAATCGATCGATTGGAAGTGACCGTTGTGCAGGTTGCAGGCGATGGATGGCTTGGATTGTTAGGTGTTGACATGGCAATTGATTGGGGATGGATTGGATCGATTGGGAGCATTGTTTAAAGCCTTGGTGGAGCATTTTTTTCCGCAGATCTCTTGCGATCTTTTGCATCATTTTTCAGCGATTCTTCACGAGCTTTCTCCAATCTACTCACGCCAGTTCTTGAAGGCACTTGGGGAGTTTCTCCAAGGTTCAAGAGACGACGACAAGCACAAGTAAGCAAGAAGAAGGGTGTATTACATTGTATTTTTGTTTCTTCTTCTTGTGTTCGTGTTTGTGTTTGTGTTTGTGTTTGTGTGTGAGTACTGTACGAGGCTTCTCCGCCTCTAGCTGCGACCGAGAAGGAGGTTTTCATTAGTGGAGTGAGCGTGTCGTGTGGATCCTTGGATTAGTCACCTCTTCTTGAGGTGGATATCAAGTAAATCCGTAGTGTTAACGTTGTGTGTGTCTTGTGTTTATTTCCGCTGCACATTATCAAGACGAAGCAACCGACAAGCACGACGAAATGCTATTCACCCCCCTCTAGCGGATATCACGGTCCCTACAATTGGTATCAGAGATAGGTTGCTCTTCTACGGACTAACCGCTAAGAGAGCAAGAAGCTAGAGGAATAAAGAAGATGGAGAGTGAAGGACCTCTCGGATGGGACATCCGGATTCCACCTCCATACGACAAAGAGGACTTCAATTTTTGGAGGAACCGATTGGAGACTTGGTTCCAAATGGATTGGAACCAATGGGTGGTCTTGGAGGATCCATTTGAAGCTCTAATGGACAAGAAGGGGAAGCGCCTCCGACCTCGACATTGGACCGAGGAACAACGGGAACAAGCTGAGGCTGATAAGGAGGTAACTAAAATTTTGCTAAATTTATTACCTTCTAATATCATTGTGAGTGTAGGTGAATACACAAGTGCAAGTGATCTTTGGAAAAGATCATTGCTTATCATGAGACCCCTACACAATTCCAAGGAGTGGAGGAGCCCAAGCAGAAGGGCTCATTGGTCCAAGAAGAGAAGGACCAATCCGATGTTGACACAAGGTCAACATCCGAAGAAGAGGAGGAAGAAAAGATGCAATCCGATGTTGACGAGAGGTCAACATTCGAGGAGGAAAAGGAAGAGGAGGAAGAGAAAGAGAAGGAAGAGGTGGAAGAGGAGAGATCTTCCACATCCTCAAGAGATGAAGAAGTGGAAGAGTCCACATCCTCAAGTGAAGAGGAAGAAATAGAAGATGATGCCATCTCTATATTGCAAGAAAAATCAAATAGAGGATCAACCATCAACCCTACAAGCAAAGGTATAAAGATTTCAATTATTAAAGATAAAAATCATATCATTTGCTTTGAGTGTAGGGAACATGGGCACTACAAGAGCAAATGTCCCAAATTGGCCAAGAAAAAGGTGTTAGTTAAAGGCCTAGAGACAATCATTTGATGATTGTTGTATGGACTCATTGTATCATATTATTATGTATATATAAAGGTATTTGTTTATGGTTATTATGCTTACTTGTATTGGTGCCAAATAACTAAGTATAATAGCGTCCTTGAGTAGAAGGTTCTTACCTATATCAATCGATTGGTTGAATCGATAGTGAGATGATATAGGGAACACTACTCTTAATCATTTCTAGTCAAGTATTAACATTCAGGGACAATGTTAATGTGACGAGACTAGCATGTAGGTCAACTCGATGACTTGATCTCACAAGTCATGGATATAGAGATATCAAGTTGACACATGGGTATGCATTGGAGAATGTATACTGAATGACCCGCCATGAGAAAGTATCATGGATCGTTATATGAGTGTCATATAAGGATTACCTACATAAGGATTTACGTATATGAGTGTCATATGAGTATCATGGATCTCATGTGGCTATTAGTATGAATACTAGTCCTTGGACCTGAAGTCACCATGGTTACCTACATAAGGATTTACGTACCTTGGCTTCGTCAAACATCACCCGTAACTGGGTGGACTATAAAGGCGATTACTGGGTATGTAACAAATTATACGGAGGGATGTGAGTGATGTAGATGGGATCTATCCCTCCTATATGACGGGAGTGACACCATTATTCTTGATAGAGTGAGACCACTAAGTGCATGACCATGCCCAAATGAGTCAATATGAGATGTTGAGCTCATTTGATTGAGTGAGCCTACTTGGGATTCAAGATTTAGATTGATTAGAGGATGACACGGCCTATGCCTCATATTGATCAATCTAGATGTCAAGAATAGAAGGACACTTGTCATATATTGTGAGGGGTCACAATTAGTAGTCACAAGGTGATGTTGGATCTCAACATTCTTGTAATTTGGGTAGTAATGATGTGTTGCTAGATACCGCTCATTACTTATGCTTCTAAATGGGTTTAGGAGCATTGCCAACGTTACAAGAACCTATAGGGTCACACACAAAGGGCAATTAGATGGAGATTAGGTTCATTTGATGAACCAAGAGGATTAGGTTCATGTGATGAACCAAATTGGATTAAGAGTAATCCAAAGTAAACTAATTGAGTTGGACTCAATTTGGTTCATGTGTTAAATGAGTCTAATTTGGACTTAGACTCATTGAGCCAATTTAATTCAATGAATAGAGATTCATTAAATTAAAATTGACTTGAACCAATGGTTAGATTTGATCAACCATGGGAGAGAAGTGGTCAAGTTTGACTTGACTTGAGAGGAAGATGAAAGGTCAAGTTTGACTTGACCATTGCCACCTCATTTGTGAGTTGACATTAAGTGGACTTGAGAGGAAGATGAAAGGTCAAGTTTGACTTGACCATTGCTACCTCATTTGTGAGTTGGCATTAAGTGGACTAATGATGATGTGCCACATCATCAAGGCCACTTATGTGTGTGTGCCACCTCATGAGGGAGACCAAGAGTTGTGACCCTTGGTATCCCATGGAGGTTTAAAACCCATTTGATGTGGCCGGCCACATTATTGGAGCATTTGGTGCTTTGGTAACCTCCTTCTTCTTCCTCTCTACCTTTCTTCTCTCCCTCTCCTCCACCATTGCTGATCCTCTAAGGTTTCTAGCACATATTTAGAGGTTTTCTCCATCGATTTGTTCGTGTGGATACACATAGAGGGTTGTACACTTGACAACCTTGAGATCCGACGAACCTTGGACGAGCGGGATTTGCGAAGGGAATCGCATCAAGGGTAAACTCTTTTTCTTTGTAGATCTAGTGTAGATCTAGGTTATAGAAACTCGTACACATAGAAATTTTGTTTTATAACTTCACACAGATCCGGTGGCATGAGCTTCGGGATTTTCGCAACGCAAAAAGCGGTTTTTGCGGCCCGAAAAATCCAACAGTGGTATCAGAGCCACGTGCGAAGCGTGTACGAATTTCTTTTGTATTTTTATGAAAAATATCAGTTCTATAACTTTCTGTAAATTTATGAATTTTATGTATTTTATGGGTATTTTTCTCGTAGAAGCGAAAAAATAAGTGTTTGAACACTTGTAGGCTTTGACTACTGAGAAACACCTTCCGAATCGGCAAGGTCTCGCCTAAAATGATTTGGGTCAGCGGGCTAAGGTGCTGTAGGATCACTTAGGAACACTTGCGATGGTTATATCGCAAGTAGGGGTGCTGCCCCTAACCCCGCAAGGGGCTTCGTTCCGCGATTGCGCCCGAAAATCGCTAATCGGGATCGTCGGGAAGTAGCGACTCATAAAATCTTAAAAATATTAGAAAAATTACAGAAATTTATGAAAATCACATAATTTAGAATTATGTATCATTTTGTGATGGTCATGGCCCAAAGAACCCAATTTGATTGGAAATATGTGTTGTAATTCATAATATGACCTGCGCGCCATTTTGTGTGTTTGTGCGTGTTGTACTTGATTCGCGACTTGCGCGTTGTGCCCTTCTATTTATATTCCTGTTGTAAAATAGTTTTAGACTCGAATGTAACTCAAGTTTCACTTTTTGTAATGTACAAAATGAGGCGGTGGAAGGTCCACTCGAGGAGGAGTTACGAGGAGGGTGCGAGCAACACATGGCGGTCAAAGGGAGGAGCTTGGAGAAGCTATTGACCCTAGGTTGACCAACCGATCTTCTCATTGGCTTGAGAAGATCGTAGTAGGGCCATGACTAATCACAAAATTTAATTAATTGCTTGTGTGTGTGTATGTGATGCATGCTAGAATAGTAATTAATTAGTGTCTTAACGATTAGATTAGATCTAAATCGCGTACATGATGCACCTCCACGATTAGATTAGATCTAAATCGCGTATATGATACACATCTTCGATTAAATTAGATCTCAATCGCGTCAACTCGAAATGCCTACCATGTCGTGATACCCATCACTACCTCGATCACATGTTGTTGTTGAATCTGCTAAAGTAGAGCAACACATATTATCTTGGTAGGGTGCGGAGGGACAATCTTGGTCCCGCCTATCAATGCATGGGTGAGTACAACTCAATTAGATTGAGTAACTAGTTAACTCAATTGGATCAAGTTTAACTATAGGCATTTTCCAATGGTTGGTAGATAGGTCAAAATCACATTTATATTAACTCTTGGGCGATTTAGCCAAAGCTAACTCAAGTTTTAATATACATGCGGATCTTGATCCTATAAACAAGAGTTGCATAGAGATGTAATTGGTAATTAGTTACCTATCAATCATACTAACTCTTGGGCAATTTAACCAAAGCTAACTCAAGGCATAGTATGATGTGGATCTTGTCCCGTACGAATTATAGCTAGTTAGAATCTAGTAAGTGTGGTTTGACCACGTCCATGACTTGATTCTACAAAGATCTATAATTCAATGAGAGCATCATTTAATTAAAGGCCTAATTAAATGATTAATATAATACGATATTTTTTTTTGTATTTTTCTGTTGTAGATTACCTGTTGGTGCGGGTAGCACTAACGGTCTAACCCAGGTTTTGATGAATGACAAATAGGTTAAGTTAGTTGTGTTGTTGTCTGACACTTTGATCAAGTGTGCAGGAAAAGTCCAGCTAGGTCGACAGGCTGACCGGATAGCTGGCGAGAAGTCCAAGCGGGTCGACGGGCTGACCGGACGCTTGGCAAGAAGTCCAGCTAGGTCGACGGGCTGATCGGATAGCTGGCGAGAAGTCCAAGTGGGTCGACGGGCTGACCGGACGCTTGGCAAGAAGTCCAGCTAGGTCGACGGGCTGACCGGATAGCTGGCGAGAAGTCCAAGCGGGTCGACGGGCTGACCGGACGCTTGGCGAGAAGTCCAGACGGGTCGACGGGCTGACCGGACGTCTGACAGGTAAGTGAGGTAAGTCACTGGAGGGGAGTGACTGTGAGGACGCGTTCCCGGGAAGGGGACATTAGGCGTCGATCCGGCTTAGATCCATTTCGGATGTCTAAGTCGAGATCGTGACTAGATTCCGGTCTCGGAAAGATGGAATCTAAGTCATACTCTCTTTATCTATCTGCTGAACTTTAACTGTGCTAACCATTTGTTTAACAGGATATATATTTGCCTCTGACTAACCTTGTTTTGCAGGAAAAAGGAGTCTTTCTGGAACAACGTGGTTCGGGCGCCCGGAAGGGATCCGGGCGCCCGGAAGGCGAATTTTATCCAGACAACTCGTCGCTACGTGGAGCATCTTGATTTGAGCAGTTACGTCACACTCCAGGCGCCCGGAAGGGATCCAGGCGTCCGGAACAGCATATAAAAGAAGCCCCAGACAGGAGCTTCAGAATTAACTTTGACTGAGAACTCTTCTGCTGATCTTGCTGCTCGACGTTCAAGTGCGACGTCAACAACGCTCCGACAAAAGTGCTCTTCCGGCTTTTTGCTTAATTTTCTCTTTGTCGGTATTGCTTTATTATTACTAGCATCTCTTGTACTTTTTCTGTAATCATATTTCGACTTGCTAGTGATTGCCCAACGAAAGTGGTCAAGGACCACGGGCCTTCGAGTAGGAGTCGTCACAGGCTCCGAACGAAGTAAAAATATTTGTGACTATTTTATCTTTTTCCGCTGCGTTTATACTCGTCTTTTTCGAATCGATATTCACCCCCCCCTCTATCGAATCTAACGGTCCTACATTACCATGTCGTTAAACACGAACTCCTTCTCCCTACGTTCTGTCCTCGATAAGGACAAGCTCAATGGAGCTAACTTCTTGGACTGGTACAGGAACATGAGAATAGTTCTCACACAGGAACGAAAACTGTACGTCCTGGAGTAGCCCATTCCCGAGGCACCTCCTGCCACTGCCACACGAGCTGATCGAGATGCTTACAAGAAGCATCAAGATGACGCATTAGATGTGTCATGTCTTATGCTCACGACCATGAACTCTGAGCTTCAGAAGCAACACGAGTTGATGGGCACTTATGATATGGTTGAACATCTTCGTCAACTATATCAAGGACAAGCGAGGCACGAGAGATTCGAGATCTCTAAGGCACTGTTTCAGTGCAAGATGCAAGATGGGACTCCCGTAGGCCCATATGTACTCAAAATGATTGGGTACATAGAAAACCTACAGAGGTTGGGATTCCCCCTTGGGCAAGAGCTGGCCACTGATTTGGTCTTGCAATCTTTGTCAGAGAGCTACAGTCAATTCGTCATGAACTACAACATGAATGAAATTGACAAGCCACTGCCTGAGCTTTTGAGTATGTTGAGAACTACTGAGATCAACCTTAAAAAGGTTAAGCCCAACTCCATTTTGATGGTGCAAAAGGGCAAAGGCAAGGGCAAGCCTAAAGGTAAGGGAAAGTCCCAAGCCAAGGGCAAAGGCAAGGCACTGAAACCCAAAGGAGGGGTCGCCAAGGATGCTACTTGCTTCCACTGCGGTCAGACGGACACTGGAAGAGGAACTGCAAAATCTACCTGGAAGATCTTAATAAGAAGAGAAGTGAGACTTCCACTTCAGGTATATATGTTATAGAAGTCAATCTATCTATTTCTTCATCATGGGTATTAGATACCAGATGTGCTTCTCACATTTGTACTAATGTGCAGGCGCTGAGAAATAGCAGGGCATTGACGAAGGGCGAGGTGGACCTACGCGTAGGCAATGGAGCATGGGTTGCTGTTGTTGCTATAGGAACTTATTCTCTATCTCTGCCCTCTGGGCTTGTACTAGAATTGGATGATTGTTGTTATATGTCTGCTCTGACTAAGAACATTATATCAGTTTCTTGTTTAGACAAGAAAGACTTTTCATTTATAATAAAGAACAAATGTTGTTCAGTTTATTTAAATGATATGTTCTATTGTAGTGCACCTCTAATGAACGGACTCTATATTCTAGACCTTGAGAACCCTATCTATAACATAAGTACCAAGAGGTTTAAGTCAAATGACATGAACCAAACCTATATCTGATACTGTCGCTTAGGTCATATAAATGACAAACGCTTATCCCAGCTCCATAAAGATGGTTTGCTGGACTCATTTGATTTTGAATCATATGAGACATGCGAGTCATGCCTACTGGGCAAGATGACCAAGACTCCCTTTAGTGGACACAGCGAGAGAGCGACTGACTTGTTAGGACTTATACATAGTGATGTATGTGGAACTTTCAATGTCGCTGCTAGGGGTGGTTATAGGTACTTCATTACATTTACTGATAATTTCAGTAGATATGGTTATGTGTATATGATGACACATAAGTCAGAATCCTTTGAAAAGTTCAAAGAATTCAAGAATGAAGTACAAAACTAGCTTGACAAGAGTATTAAGATACTTCGATCAGATCGAGGTGGTGAATACCTTAGCCATGAGTTTCGTGACTATCTAGCTGAGTGTGGGATTCTATCTCAACTCACTCATCCTGGAACACCACAGTGGAATGGTGTATCTGAAAGGAGGAATCGTACCTTATTAGATATGGTACGGTCTATGATGAGTTATACAGATCTTCCCATGTATCTTTGGGGTTCTGATCTAGACACAGCAGCCTTCATTCTCAACCGAGTTCCATCTAAGGCTGTAATAAAGACACCATATAGGATATGGACTAGGAGAGATGCCCAAGTGTCTTTTATGAGGATTTGGGGTTGTGAGGCTTACGTTCGACGTCAAGTCTCAGACAAATTGGGACCCAAATCTGATAAGTGCTATTTTATTGGATATCCCAAGGAAACGAAGGGATATTACTTCTACATTCCCAGTCAACACAAGATAGTTGTGGCTAAGACTGGGGTATTTCTAGAAAGGGATTTTGTTTCTAGAAAGACTAGTGGGAGTACGTTCGATCTTGAAGAAGTTCAAGATGTGGACCATAGCACTGAAGCCTCGATGGAAGTTAAACTGGAACCACAAAGTGTTGTGGATGATGTTGTTCCACAAGGAGTTGAGGAACCACAACCAGTTCAAGTAGACCTACCTCTTCGCAGGTCTGATAGGGTACGTCGTCAGCCTAAGAGATACTCATTTCTCTTGTCTGACCATGATGATGTTGTGCTCATTGAGGATGAGCCTACATCCTATCAGGAAGTTGTGATGAGACCAGATTCCGAGAAATGGCTAGAGGCCATGAGATCCGAGATGGAATCCATGTACACTAACCAAGTATGGACTTTGGTTGATCCACCTAAAGGGGTCAAACCCATTGGGTGTAAGTGGGTCTTTAAGAGAAAGACTGACATGGATGGACTTATTTATAAGGGTCGCTTGGTAGCTAAGGGTTTCAAGAAAATTCATGGTATTGACTATGATGAAACCTTTTCTCCAGTAGCGATGTTTAAGTCCATTCGGATCATGCTTGTTATTGCAGCATACCACGATTATGAGATCTGGCAGATGGATGTCAAAACCACGTTTTTGAATGGAAACTTGCTCGAGGATGTATACATGATACAACTTGATGGTTTTGTAGATCCACACCATACTGGCAGAGTATGCAAGCTGCATAGGTCCATTTATGGACTAAAGCAAGCTTCTCGGAGATGGAATCTTCGATTCGATGATGCGATCAAATAGTTTGGTTTCATCAAGAATGAAGATGAACCTTGTGTCTACAAGAAGGTTGTAGGGAACACAGTTGTCTTCCTTATATTGTATGTGGATGACATACTACTCATTGGGAAAGACATCCCTTTGCTGCAGTCTATCAAGACTTGGCTAGGGACTTGTTTTTCAATGAAGGACTTAGGTGAAGCATCCCGCATTCTAGGCATACAGATCTATAGATATAGATCTAAGAGATTGCTTGACCTAAGTCAGAGTACATACATTGACAAGGTATTACTTCGGTTTGCCATGCAGAACTCCAAGAAGGGATTTCTACCGATGTCACATGGTGTGAGTCTTTTGAAGACTCAAGGTCCCTCTTCTAGAGAGCAGAGAGACCGCATGGATCAGATCCCTTATGCTTTAGCCATAGGATCTATCATGTACGTCATGCTATGTACTCGTCCTGATGTCTCGTATGCTTTGAGCATGACGAGCAGATACCAGTCAGATCCAGGTGAAAGTCACTGGATAGTGGTCAAGAATATTCTTAAGTACTTGAGACGGACTAAAGAATATTTCTTGATACATGGAGGTGATGGCGAGCTAGCTGTAAAGGGTTACAGTGATGCTAGCTTCCAAACTGACTAGGATAATTATCGATCACAGTATGGGTTCGTGTTTTGCATAAATGGTGGTGCTGTGAGTTGGAAGAGTTCGAAGCAGGACACAGTCGCTGATTCTACAACAGAGGCTGAGTATATTGCTACATCAGAAGCAGCAAAGGAGGCAGTTTGGATCCGCAAGTTCATTACTGAGCTTGGGGTGGTTCCTAGCGTAGCTGATCCCATAGAGCTCTATTGTGACAACAATGGAGTAATAGCACAGGCTAAGGAACCTCGCTCACACCAGCGGACCAAACACATACTACAACGCTTCCATCTCATTTGAGAGATCATCGATAGAGGAGATGTGAAGATTTACAGAGTACCCACTGAGGCTAACATCGCAGATCCCTTGACCAAGGCTTTGGCACAGAGAATGCATGATGGTCACACTAGGTCATCAGGCCTTAGAGCCTATACTGATTGGCACTAGTGCTAGTGGGAGATTGTTAGTTAGAGCCCTAGAGCCAATCATTTGATGATTGTTGTATGGACTCGTTGTATCATATTCTTATGTATATATAAAGGCATTTGTTTATGGTTATTATGCTTACTTGTTGATCCGGCGGTAAGAATGGGGGACCCACTTCCTGAAGGGTCCCAGCCTGAGGACGGATGAAGGGCTGACTAAGCGGGTAATGGTCGCGTCAAGCAGTTGAGCAGGTCCGAGCGGAGCCAGAGATAACCCAGTCATGGGCTTGGGTTTCCGACGCCAAGGCGGGAGGACTGAATGGCCGAGCGGGTGTCTGCCCGGCTGGGACCGAAGGGCCGAGCGGGTGGTCCATTCGGCCAGGATAAGGGCGAGGATACAAAGGTTAGACGAGCGGCCTATTCGTTCGATACAAAGGTTAGCCGAGCGGCCTATTCGTTCGGCTCGGGATATGGGATGTCAGCAAAGGCATGTCTGATGATTATGCCGTACATAAGATTGCACGATGGAGGATCTCGCCGTCACATCATGGAGAGGTTGATACAGTAGTGGTATGGCCTTATGGATGCCCTTCTGACAGACCCATACCTGGGCATGGTCGAAAGCAGGTGATTGCTTTGATTGGCGCGCCCAGGCTCCTTCGAGAGGTCTATATAAGGTCTCCATTTCTTCACCGGAGGTACGCTGGTCTGAATCTCTAAAGCCACCTCTTTGTTATTCCTCGCCTGACTTGAGCGTCGGAGGGCCGTCGCCGTGACACCCCTCCCGGCTCGGTTTTGTTGCAGGTTCGCTGGAGCACTCGAGGATCCAGCAGGGAGCGCCACGTCCCCAGCGTCCTTTGACTTCTGATTCGGACAGGATCACTTGTATTGGTGCCAAATAACTAAGTATAATAGCGTCCTTGAGTAGAAGGTTCTTACCTATGTCAATCAATTGGTTGAATCGATAGTGAGATGATATAGAGAACACTACTCTTAATCATTCCTAGTTAAGTATTAACATTCAGGGACAATGTTAATGCGACGAGACTAGCATGTAGGTCAACTCGATGACTTGATCTCATAAGTCATGGATATAGAGATATCAAGTTGACACATGGGTATGCATTGGAGAATGTATACTGAATGACCCACCATGAGAAAGTATCATGGATCGTTATATGAGTGTCATATACTTTCTCATGTGGCTATTAGTATGACTACTAGTCCTTGGACCTGAAGTCACCATGGTTCCCTACATAAGGAGTTACGTACTTTGACTTCGTCAAACATCACCCATAACTGGGTGGAATATAAAGGCGATTACTGGGTGTGTAACGAATTGTATGGAGGGATATGAGTGATGTAGATGAGATCTATCCCTCCTATATGACGGGAGTGACATCATTATTCTTGATAGAGTGAGACCACTAAGTGCATGACCATGCCCAAATGAGTCAATATGAGATGTTGAGCTCATTTGATTGAGTGAGTCTACTTGGGATTCAAGATTTAGATTGATTAGAGGATGACACGGTCTATGCCTCATATTGATCAATCTAGATGTCAAGGATAGAAGGACACTTGTCATATATTGTGAGGGGTCACAATTAGTAGTCACAAGGTGATGTTGGATCTCAACATTCTTGTAATTTGGGTAGTAATGATGTGTTGCTAGATACCGCTCATTACTTATGCTTCTAAATGGGTTTAGGAGCATTGCCAATGTTACAAGAACCTATAGGGTCACACACAAAGGGCAATTAGATGGAGATTAGGTTCATTTGATGAACCAAGAGGATTAGGTTCATGTGATGAACCAAATTGGATTAAGAGTAATCCAAAGTAAACTAATTGAGTTGGACTCAATTTGGTTCATGTGTTAAATGAGTCTAATTTGGACTTAGACTCATTGAGCCAATTTAATTCAATGAATAGAGATTCATTAAATTAAAATTGACTTGAACCAATGGTTAGATTTGATCAACTATGGGAGAGAAGTGGTCAAGTTTGACTTGACTTGAGAGGAAGATGAAAGGTCAAGTTTGACTTGACCATTGCTACCTCATTTGTGAGTTGGCATTAAGTGGACTAATGATGTTGTGCCACATCATCAAGGCCACTTATGTGTGTATGCCACCTCATGAGGGAGACCAAGAGTTGTGACCCTTGGTATCCCATGGAGGTTTAAAACCCATTTGATGTGGCTGGCCACATTATTGGAGCATTTGGTGCTTTGGTAACCTCCTTCTTCTTCCTCTCTACCTTTCTTCTCTCCCTCTCCTCCACCATTTCTGATCCTCTAAGGTTGCTAGCACATCTTTAAGGTTCTCTCCATCGATTTGTTCTTGTGGATACACATAGAGGGTTGTACACTTGACAACCTTGAGATCCGACGAACCTTGGACAAGCGGGATTTGCAAAGGGCATCGCATCAAGGGTAAACTCTTTTTCTTTGTAGATCTAGTGTAGATCTAGGTTAGAGAAACTCGTACACATAGACATTTTGTTTTATAACTTCGCAGGGATCCGGTGGCATGGGATTTGGGGTTTTCGCAACGCAAAAAGCGGTTTTTGCGGTCCGAAAAACCTAACAGAAGGGCCAAGTAGCAACAAAGGGCAAAAAAAAGCTCAAGGAGACCAACCCAACAATAAAGAGAAGCAAGGAGCACATTGTATTCTTCTCTTGCAATCAGAGAGGACATTACCGAAGTCAATGTCCTAAAGGGAAGAAGCCAACCAAGGTGATTAGAGGAAGCACAAATCTAGGGGGAGCTTGTAAGAGCCAACCCAAGGTGAATTTTATTAATGCAAATTCTCTTAGAAATGATAAAAGCATGCTAGTTCAAATTTAAATCGTTATAATGCTATCTATCATGAAAATAGAATGCATGATAAACCTAAGGATAAATATATACCTCCTCATGCTAGATCTACCATACCTAAGGTTAGGAAGGTAGATAACTACTTAGGCAACAATTCTAAGGACTTTAGATATAAGCCTAAGGCTACCAATGCTCATAGGAATCAACAAATATCCAAATCTATGGATTTAGTAAGGGAAACCCAAGTCTGACTTGATAACTTAGAGAGAACCTTAGCGAGAATGGAAAACTTGCTTAAGGGGCAAAGTGAGCACAACCTTGGAAAAACTAGACAAGAGTCATCCAATGACTATAGAGGTTTGGGATACAAACCCAAAGCCAAGAAGGATGTGACTTCCTTTCATAGGGTTCCATATAGCTATGGAACCAAACCTAGGACTAGTGGTCAAGCTAAAAGTACAAGGGAAGTTGTCCCTAAGAGTCCTTTTGTAAAGACCAATGTGACTAAGACTTCTAAGAAGTTTAATAATGTCACAAAGAAGGTCACAAGGGAGGTCATCCCTAGAGTTGACTTAGTAAAGGTGACTAAGGCCCCAAAAAGGGAAAATAAAGTCACAAAGAAGGTTACAAGGGAAATTATCCCTAGGAGTGACCTAGTAGAAGTGACCAAAGTTTCTAAGAAGCCAAGAAAGATCTTTAGGAAGGTATCTAGGGAAGTCATCCCTAGTGAGTACCTAGAGCATCCAAGGAGCGTCAATAGATTTTGGATTCCTAGGAGCATATTCTCTACACCCTAGATGGGTTTAAAGAGTGTCAACTCCAATTGAAAGGGTAGTTAACTCAACATTGTTAAAGTTGACACTTGAGAGCATTTTCAAGGTTATTGTTAACTTTTGAAAATGAAAAGAATTATAGGGTTACTCTTTGAAAGAGTAACATGTGCTAAATCTTAAGAAATTATGGTTGGATTAAATTGACACAATTGGGAAAACATAAGAAATACCGAATTGGGGTTTTGACATTTTCTTAGAAGGTTAAAGGTGAATCAAGCCTTAATTTGATTTCATTTACTCTTTGAAAGAGTAAAATGTGCCAAGTCTTGAGGAATTGAAATTAATCTAAAATTGGTACACCTAAGGAAACTATAAGAAATACCAAGTTGAGATTTTGGTATCTTTTTGGTGATTTAAGGAAAATCTAAGTGTTAACCTAAAGTGTTACTATTTGGAGGAGTAAAATGTGCCAAGTCTTGAGGAATTGGACTTAAATTTAAATTGGCACAAATGCAAAAGGAAATACCAAGTTGGAAATTTGATATTTTATTGAGGGGTTAAGGGAAAATTTAAACCTTAATCAAATGCATTTACTCCTTGGAAGAGTAAGTTGTGCCAAACTTTGAGGAATCACATTTAATGGAAGTTGGTACACTTGGTAAAAGGATAAGAAATGTCTAGTTGAGATATTAGTATGATCTTGAGGAATTAAGAGCAAACTTAAGTCTCAATCTAAACGTTTAATCCTTAAGAGGAGTAACATGTGCCAAACAAAATTTTGAGAATTTAATTCTTAATCTCAATTGGCACAAATAGGAAAGGATGAAAGACATGCCAAGTTGGGTTTTGGCATCTCTTCAAGATATAGGCAATCTAGGATTAGAATTTAAAGGTTTTAGCTAAGGTTTAAGGATACTTAGATAGATTATCTAAGTGTATTTTATTTATGCTAAAATGCCATGATTGATTGCCTATCATGTGTCATGACATCATGCGTTGCATTCATGATTATTATGAAAAATACAAAAATATCATGTCATGTCATACATACATCATGTAGTTATAGGAAATTTTCTTTTGAAAGATTGCTATATTGAAATTTTCAAGAGTTTTCAAGTTTGTGTCAATCTTTGAAAATAGGAAGTATTTTCATAGAAAACTATTTTTCCTTGATAGTATATACCATAAGAAGTGGCTACATGAATTTTCATGATTTTTCAAATTTTGTAGAATTTTTGAGGAGTTTCTGAATTTTGCTGAAATTAGATTTCAGAGAAATCAGAAACCTAATCGATCAGCCGATTGATTGGATTGGATTCAATCGATCAACCGATCGATTGGGAAGCCAATTCCTGCGTATAGAAGGGTATTGAATCGATCAGCTGATCGATTGACCCAGTTTGGATCGATCAATCGATCGATTCAGAGGGAATTTCTGCGAGCAGTAGCTTGCGGAATCGATCAATGGATCAATTGAAGTGATTTCAATCGATTGAGTCCCAACTTCAATCGATTGAGAAATCTGATTTTGACTGGAAAAGCCTGATTTCAGCACTTCAAGTCACTTCGAGTCCCGTTAACCATTTCAAACCTCTTGAAATACATTTGTATACATTTAGGGAGAGTTTTCTTGATGAAAACAGGTATGGATTGGTTAAGATAAATCAAAATGAAGTTTAGGATAGGGTTAGTTTTAATTTCGAATTTTGGAACCTCAAAACTTCAAGTTTTGGTTTTCAATGGTCATTAACCATTCCTAACCCTTTGGATTATACTTGTATACACCTAGGGGGAGTTTTCATGGTGAAAACAAGCATGGTTTGATTAATGTCGACTTAGGTGAAGTTTAGGTTGAGGTTAGTTTCATTATTGAATTTTGAACCTCAAAACTTCGAGTTTTTGTTTTCCTAATTATTTAGGAACCTCAAGTCATTGTTGGTGCAATGATAGAAGTTTGACCATATTTTTAGGGGGAGTTACTCTTTGAAAACATAAAAATATTTTCAAAAACCTTGGAAGGTGGGTTAAACCTTCGTGTTGGATAATACTCAGGGTCGAGTATTGGGGAGCAATGGAAGATTGATTATCTTCATTGCTAGGATGAAAAATGCTCTTGGATGAGCATTGAGAAGAAGATTACTGCTTAAGGGGGAGCATTGCATACAATGAATGAGAGTTTCATTGGAAGGTTGATGCATGCTCTAGGATGAGCATTCTGAAGTGAAGTAGAGCTCAAGGGGGAGCTTTGGAGACAATGGAGGCTATGAGATCTTCATTGTGGGGTTGTTAACAACATATGAGGTTGTAAACAACGTAGAGGTAACTCTTATGGAGAAGAGTGTGTTTTCAGTTTTTGATGTGTGACAAAGGGAGAGAATGGAAGGTTAAGTTAGGCCTTCATCCCAAGCAGGGGGAGTTTGCCCTCTAGGAAAGGGAGAGAATAAAAGAAACCTTCATTCATGCCTTGTCATGAAAGGGTTAAGGCTATGAGATTTAGCCTTGGTATAAAGAAGGGTTAAGGCTATGAGATTTAGCCTTGGTATAAAGAAGAGGTTAAGGCTATGGGATTTAGCCTTGGAGTAAAGAAGAGGTTAAGGCTATGAGATTTAGCCTTCATTCATGCCTTGTCATGAAAGGGTTAAGGCTATGGAATTTAGCCTTGGTATAAAGAAGGGTTAAGGCTATGAGATTTATCCTTGGTATAAAGAAGAGGTTAAGGCTATGAGATTTAGCCTTGGAGTAAAGAAGAGGTTAAGGCTATGGGATTTAGCATTGGTGTAAAGAAGATGTAAGGCTATGGGATTTAGCCTTGTGATAAAGAAAAGGCTATGGGATTTAGCCTTGTGATAAAGAAGAGGTTAAGACTATGAGATTTAGCTTAACTTAAAGGTATTGTCAAACATCAAAAATGGAGAGATTGTTGGAGCAATTTTTCCTAGGTCAAGTTTGACCAGTTTGACTAACCTTGAGTTGAGTCAAGCTTGAGTCAGGATTTGAGTTTTGATGTTTGACAATATATGGAGATTGTTAGAGCAATCGTCCGGTTGTGGAGATGGTCAAAAGGTTGACCAGGTTGAGAAGAAGTCCTAATTGGAGGTTAGACAGTGGTGAAGTCCTAACTGGAGATTAGGTAATGGTGAAGTCCTAACTGGAGGTTAGGACGTGGAGAAGTCCTAACTGGAGGTTAGGCAATGGGAAAGTCCTAACTGGAGTTTAGGCATCTGGGAAAGTCCTAACTGGAGGTTAGGCAGGAGAGAAGCAAGTAGATCAAGGTTGACAGGAGACTTGACTCGAAAAAGTCCTAATTGAAGATTAGGCAAAGGTAAGTCCAACAGGAAGGCTAGCAAGAGTGAAAATCCAAGTAGGTCAGTGTTGACCGGACTTGGTGGTGAAAGTCCTGATAAGTGAGATCAAGCAATTGGAAAGTCCTAGTATAGCTAGGCAAAGGGAAAGTCCTGGTGAGGAGCCAGACAATTGGAAAGTTCAAGTGTGATCTTGGCAAAGCAAGTCCTTGGGTGATTTGGCTAGGAGAACTCGACAACTAGGATGAGGCCAATGGAAACTCCAGAAGGCAAGGCGTGAAGGATGGGAAGATATCCGAGGGACGCAAGGCTGATGGAGGAGGCTAGAAGACTAGTTTGAGGCTGGTCGGGAGTAGCCAAATGCTAGGCGTGCAAACCCAACAGGTCACGGTTGACCGAGAGTTGGGTTTGGGAAGCTGGACTTGAGTTTGAGTCAAGTCCAGGGTGTTCAATCGATCAGGCGATCGATTGAATAGGCTCCAATCGATCAGCCGATCGATTTGAGTGTGCTATGATTGTTGGGATGGCCCAATCGATCGATCAATCGATTGGGATCAGGAAATCGCGAGCACAGAAGCTTTTCCAATCGATCGGGCGATCGATTGGGAGCTGCCAATCGATCGGTTGATTGATTGGGCAGCAGAAGCTCTCGCGCGGACGCGAGAGCACAGAAAGGCTCTGAATCGATCGACCGATCGATTCAGGCAGTCCCAATCGATCGGGCGATCGATTGGGAAGTGACCGTTGCACAGGTTGCAGGCAATGGATGGCTTGGATTGCTGGTGCTGACGTGGCAATCGATTGGGGATGGATTGGATCGATTGGGAGCATTGTTTAAAGCCTTGGTGGAGCATTTTTTTCGCAGATCTCTTGCGATCTTTTGTGCCGTTCTTCAGCGATTCTTCACGAGCTTTCTTTGATCTACTCACGCTAGTTCTTAAAGTCACTTGGGGAGTTTCTCCAAGGTTCAAGGGGCGACACAAGCACAAGTAAGTAAGAAGAAGGGTGTATTACATTGTATTTTTGTTTCTTCTTCTTGTGTTCGTGTTTGTGTTTGTGTGTGAGTACTGTACGAGGCTTCTCCGCCTCCGGCTGTGACCGAGAAGGAGGTTTTCATTAGTGGAGTGAGCGTGTCGTGTGGATCCTTGGATTAGTCACCTCTTCTTGAGGTGGATACCAAGTAAATCCATAGTGTTAGCGTTGTGTGTGTCTTGTGTTTATTTTCGCTGCACATTATCAAGACGAAGCAACCAACAAGCGCGACGAAACACTATTCACCTCCTCTAGCGGACATCACGGTCCCTACAATAAGCATCGTTTGCAATCCAAGTTTAATTTCAATAGAGCACATGGGCAGCTAGGTAAAGTTTTATGCTTGTACAAATTTTTGTACAGGGGAAATAGAACGGTGTTCCGAGTAGCAACCAACACCAAGTACTCTTTGTCTTAAGAATCTTGGTCGGACTCATCTTCAGGGTCAAGCTTGGTCTTTTGCTTTTCCTTGGAGGGACCCGCAAACAAAGCAATACCTTTCTCGGACCCGGCGTTAGTCTGCTCGTGTAATTCAAGTTCGCAGAATAGTTCGTCTAGTTTCAATTTAGATAAATTTTTAGAAATTTTGTAGGCATCCATGATAGATGCCCACAATGTATTACGCGGAAAAGCATTTAGAGTATAGCTTATTAAATCGCGATTTTCCATTTAGTAAGTAGCCTATCGCGTGGAGTCCGTTGAGGATGTCTTTGATCCTCGCATGAAGTTGACTAGCTATTTCTCCTTCCTACATTTTAATATTAAATAATTTGTTTAACAAAAGATCGCGCTTAGTTACCTTTGCGTCGCTTGTTCCTTCGTGTAGTTCAATCAACTTGTCCCATAACTCTTTAGCGTTTTGGTACGGTCCCACTCGGTTCAGCTCTTCCTTTGTCAGCCCACATTGCAGCGTGTTGAGAGATTTGTAGTTCGTCGAGGACTTCTTTCTCATGTCTGGAGTCCATTGTTCTGGGTCTAGTGGATTTCCGGAGTTGTCGACCGACACCTTGTATCCTCTGGTGATGCTGAACCACTGGTCGAAGTTGGTCTTCAGATAGACCTCCATTCGCTTCTTCCAGTAGGGGAAGTCGTCCCCGTTGACTACGGGGGACGTACTGTGCTGAAGCCTTCAACTTGAGACATTTTTATCCTGCACACAAATAAACAAAGAGACAAAAAATCTCAAAACTTGGTCTTGGATTAGCAATGCAGAATAAAATTAAAAAAAATGAATTGGTGTTGCACCAATTCAGCTTAATTACTACGATTTTTTTCTTCCAAAAATGGCAACGATACCAGTTTGGATTTATAGCGTAAAACTGAAAACTGAAAAAAATAAAAACAGATTTCATCCCCTGTCTGATTGGTGGTTGCACCAAATCAAAGCGGTACCTACTCTGATTCCACTTGTTGGATCATGAAATTTGATAGAGGGGGGGGGGGGGGGGGGGGGAATATCGATTTAAAAAAATATCATAAAGAAGATCGAGTACGCAACGGAAAAGATAAAATCAAAGTAACACTAACACAAGTAATTTTTTACTTGGTTCTGAGCCTTGGTCGACTCTTACTCCAAGGCCCGCACTTGTTGAGTGCTTTCGTTGGGTAATCCACTAACAATTCGAAATATTACAAGTTAAATTACAATTGTTTTAAAGGAAGAATACCGACAACAATAATGAATGAGAAAGAAGCGTGTTGTCGAAGGAGCTTCGCAGCGTCGCAGGAGGACAGCACGACAGAGCAAGTGTTGGAAGATCTTGTTGTTCGTTGTTCTTTGCTCCAGGGTGCATCCTCCTTATATAGGAGGCTCCGGGCGCTTGGAGTGTGACGCAGTTCGTGCAAACATGAAGCTCCACGTGGCGATGTGGCGAGGGGATAAAGTTTGCATACCGGGTGCCCGGATCCCTTCCGGGTGCCCGAACCTTTTTTTTTCAGCAACCTACAAAAAACATTAGTCCGAGGCAAAATGCAAAACTACCTTGCAAAACAAAGTGTTAGCACAGTTAAGTTATAAGAGTAATAAAAGCAGTAATTATATTCCATCTCCTCGAGACCGGAATCTAGTCACGATCTCAAGTTAGATTTCCGAAATGGATCTAAGTTGGATCGACGCCTAATGTTCCCTTCCCGGGAACGTGTCCTCACAGTCACTCCCCTCTAGTGACTTACCTTAACTTATCTGCCAGACGTCTGGTCAGCTCTTCGACCCGTCTATACTTCGTGCCAAACGTTCGGTCATCCCTTCGACTTGTCTGGACTTCGTGCCAGCTATCAGGTCAGCCCGTCGACCTAGCTGGACTTCGTGCCAGACGTCAGGTCAGTCTGTTGACCCGTTTGGACTTCGTGCCAGACATCCAGTCAGCCTATCGACCAGTCTGGGCTTCTTGCCAACTATCAGGTAGACCCATTAACCTAGCTGGACTTCTCCTACACACTTCGTCAAAGTATTTAGATCAATATGAAACTAACTTAACCTACTTTGTTATTCATCAAAATTTGAATTAGACCGTTAGTGCTAACCGCACCAACAGGAATGACATCCACCGAGTAATGCTGTCAAGCCTCACCTCTATCCATATCCACTCCAAGCTCTCGTCAATATAGTTTCCAAAGCCACGAGTTGCATCTCTATCTTCGGTACTAGCCGACGATTAGAAATAAGTTAATATGAGAGAGGATCCCTCTAATATTTTGGTATCTGACGGCGTAAGTAACCTAATACCAAATGTGGAGGTTACCACTCACTTCGATGCCCGATGGTGTTTTCAACCTGACGACATGAAGCAAGGTAAACGATACCCTTAATGCTACTGTTCTGGGTGGTTCCTAGTTGCAACCGACGGTGTGGCCAATAGTAGGAGCTCCGATGGTCAACACTTGACCACGCGACATAAGGCAGTTGGCGACAGAAGCCTCGACGCGTGCCTGGATGCATGGGCCACTCAGATGGCCAAGGACGACAGCATAAGGAGGACACTCCTCCTTCGTGTTTACTGTCCGGTGGTTATGGTCGAAGGTTAATCACCAGCAGGAAGCCATAGCAAGGGGCTTTGGCTCCTTGTAGGCTGGTTGTGCGCAGGAAAATCTCGTGGCTATCGGACAGATTTCGAAGCCACTGGTCGGCTGTGGATGACACCAGAGACCAGTTACTCGCCAGAGGAAGGAGGCTGGCCACAATCCAGTTGGCAGTTGCGATGCTGCTCTTAGCTGTCAATCGTGGAAGGGGTGGGGGGTGGGAATGAGTTCTCCAATTAAAAACCTAAAGCGTTAAGCCATTTAATCAAGATAATTAAAACCTAACTCTTAGGTTTAATCCAAGCCACTCATCTTCTCTCCAAGCTACCTCACATATAGCTTCTCTTATTGGGTTTGTATCCAATCCAAAATCATATCCATTAGCCCAAAATTCAAACACATTTGCCTTAAGTTTGGTTTACTATGTTGGTTCAAAATTAAACCATCTTTTAATTAAAAATCAAATCATTCTGATTTATAATTAAATCAAAGAGGATCCATTTCATTTTTAAAAGATGTGGCTCATCCGTACTTATGTTTTAATAAAATATTTTCTATATTTATCCTTCGTTTCGTCCAATTAGACTCAATCTATCTAATGTGTATTCGCAAGTACACAACTATGACGTCAAGTTATAAAATGATATCGATCCATATGGACTATTAATTAAGAACTAGTTGATTTCGCATGACAAATTATCTAGATAATCGAAAGCTGATTCATGAATGCTTGAGAGAGAGTGAGAGAAGAGAGAGAGAAGGAAAGTGAGAGTAAAGAGAGAGAGGGAGCATAAGTGATTGAAGGTGAAGGTTGTTTTGGAGGTGATTCTAGGGTTTCAGTTTTATTATGATACTACTTAATATCCTTATGAATTGTTTATCTACCTGACTTCATATGTTACACTCGTGTAGGGATTCTAGCTGAAATTTGGCACAACCCTGCACAGGTCGCACCAAGCTACCTTTTCAGTTTATCTCTATAGATCTTTATCCATAGGATATAAGTTACATCTCCCATATCTGTCATGGAGAATATTGTTGGCAACCAAACTTTAACTGACTGTAGAATTAGCACATCATTTCCTATAAGTAATATGTCATCAACAAATAATATTAAAAATACGACCATACTCTCACTAAGCTTTTGATACATACAAGGTTTGTCTAGATTTTATGAGAAATCAAACTCTTTGATTGCCTCATCAAAATGGATATTCCAACTCTTGGATATTTGTTTTAGTCTATAAATGCCCAACAACACATCTCCGCTCTGATCCACCTGTCCACTAACACTTGGCGCTCCCCCGAGGACAACACCCCTCGGGCACCCGAGCACATGATCCACATTGAAGGCCCCTTGGCTCAAACTAAGGCAGACGCTCAGCGTAGGGCATTGACAATCCCGCCCAAGGAGTTAGTTGATGATTTTACGTGAAAATACATCATGGTACATTTTCTAAATATAGTTATCTTCCTATATGAGGTGACTCTAACTTATACCCTATGCAGTACTAGGTGGAGAGCTTGGCATTGTGCCAAAGACTGGCATTCCTCAAGCATGACAACAAGTTGCTATGGTCTTTGACTGGCGAAGCAAGCGCATCTCGAGCTGTTGCTAAAGCACTCTCCATCGAAATCACTCGGCTAAAGGAGGATCTGGAGAAGACTTCCAAACAGCTGGTGGGATCCGAGTGGGCTTTGTCAACGTAGAAGAACAAGAGCTAGGTGCAAGCCTAGCAGCTCGAGCAGCTCCACAAGGAAGCCAAGGATTTTGACTCCAAGGTCCGATCAGCCAACACCTACAAACTTCGCGCAATAGAGGACCTGGAGAAGAAAAACTTGGAGGTTCGGGCCTTGGACAAGAAACTTAATGAGACAGAGACAACTTTGGCCCAAGAGCAATTAGGCTGATTGGCGGAGTAGTAGAAAATCACCGATCAGGAAGCTGAGCTAAAGTCTCTACAGGCTGAGCTAGAGGCGTCCAAGTCCCAACTGGCCAAATATAAGGAGGATGAGCCCGCCCGACTTGAAGACATACGGGTCAAATACCTTTGTCTGAGGGCTTCAACCAACTCTCCTTCGATCATATTTTATGGCTATTTGACTTGGGCATAGCGGGCATGATCCAATAGCTAAAGGACAACGACCACTTATCCACTGACATTTCCATTGAATCTATTCGAAAGGACAAGCTAGTGGTTTCGCTGCTAGATTTTGAGGGGTGTCCTAAGGCAATCATCTTAAGATTTTTACTAAATATAGATTGACTATTTGAGTGCATATTATATGTTTGATTGTCTTAAACTTATTTATTGAATGTCCATAATACAATTCATAGCATGAGAGAAATTATGATTGTATTAAAATTAGTGATTATCTCTACATGTGTAATTTTGAATGTATTAGAATTTTCTTAGTCGTCGAATTGATACATTCGGACATCATCAAGTTTGTAAGACTAGCACGAGTTATACTCCTTGGTTCAGCAAGTAATTGTTTTCTCACTAGATGGAGATATTGGGATATCGAGAGTTAAACGTGGATGCTAGTTATTGTAACTAATTTATTAGAGTGACTCGTTTTAAGACTTTATATAATTATCTATATATATGGATATGTATGTGAAGCTCTTATTGTATCTCGAGTGTAAGTTTCCTTCGACTTGAGGTATACAAGTCATCTTACTCATAGAGACTTATACTTTGACATCTTAAGCAAACACGTCATTGAGATGTGGACCCGTGATGATTGGGTATAAATCAAAATACCCGAAGATATTTGGATAGCCCACAGAGGATTCACCGCTCCTTGCATAGAGATGTATACCCTATGGCCACTCGTTAGGATTATTACTCAAATCCTTTGGCCAAAGTATCACATGTTAAGAGTACGAGATTCTTATACACATATACTAGTAATTTGAATATATTGAACAAGGAAGTATTACTTAGGTTAGGTGTGACATAGTCAGTCTAGTGGGGATAGACACATAGACCATGTCCTGAACCAAGTGGGTATAAGATGAATGAAAGTAACAAGGCACGACACGTTGTAGCTGCTGAAGAGTTTAGAATTAGTTATAAGCTCAACTATGATTTTTTGGCTAATTGAAGATCATGATGTACTACTAGGTGCCACTCATGATCATTCTATAATTAAGTAGTAATTATGGATGAAAAAGATAAATTGAGAACCTATTGGGTCACACGCACTAACGAGTCTCTAAAAGACGTAAAACAAGTTAAAGAATAGGATTCTTAGATTAAGAAATAAATATTTGGTTGGACCATATATAAGACAAATATGGAAATATTTGTCATGATGGAAGTGCGGATGTGCTACATCTCTTATGATAGAGTTGAACCATATTTGGTTTAATCATGAATTATTCATGAACTAACTTGGTTTAGTTGTGAACCAAATCAAGGGATTAATATGCTAATTTTTTGTGAAGGGATAATGAGTTGTATTTGGCTTTTCTAATCCAACTCATTAAAGAGGATTATATGTAATTAGGAGTGAATGAGACACAAGTTTCATTATTTGGTTGATTGACTTTTGAAAAATCCAATCCTTCTCTCCCTCTTGTTGTCATGACCACCACAAGGGAGAAAACCTCTCCCTATGTGTTTCTCTTCTTTTTCCTCTTGATCCTTTTTCTTCGCTCGTGGCTAGTAACTTTTAAAGGAGAGGCTTGTACTCAAGGAGTTGTCTTGAGGAGATTGATGTGGATACGAATAGATGTGAGGTTTGACAACGTCACTACAGTTGATACCCTTCTCGTTATAGGTCATCCGTAAGGTATAACTAGCGTAAATTTACTTCCCATAAAATTTTAATTATGCAATCATGTTTGACATGTTGTATCATTATATGCATGTGGTATGTGTGATATAATAATTAGAAATTATTATTATTTTATTTTTCACTGCGCATGTTTACAAAACATGTTCAAGCACGTACCCGCATCGGCCATATCCCAACAGTGGTATCAGAGCATGAACTTACTTCAACATGATCGTAAATTACTTTACAATTCATAATTAGTGTTGTAATTATTTTTTAAAATTTTCTAGAATTATTTAGACTTTTTTTTTAATTTTTAGAAGTTTCCTAAATTGTTAGGAAATTTCATTTTTAGAAAGTTTCTAATATAATTTTAGAAAATTAAATTTAAAAATATACTATTAATTTAGAAATTATCATTTTTAAATTTTTTTAAAATTTTAAGAAATATTCAATTTTTATAAAATTTTTTAATTTGTTAGGTAATACCAAATATGGAAAATTTTAAAATTTTACAAAATTTAGATCTGAGATATTCTAAATTAAATTATAGAATTAATCATTTTTTAGAATTTTTAAATTTATTAAAATATTCTATTTTTAGAAAGTTTCCTAAATTATTAGGAAATATAGAGGAAATCAAAACATCAGGCTAAAGGGAAGAGAAAAAAGGCCAAGATAGTAGAACCGACACAAAAGGGCTCATGCCATCATTATGGCAAGATGGGACACTGGTGAAGAAACTGCAAGATCTATCTTGAGTCCATGAAGAAAAATAAGGCATCGATGCCCCATCCTCTTTAGGTATTTTTGTTATTGATTGTCATGTTATTTCCTCAGACACTTGGATAATAGATACTGGGTGTGACTCGCATATATGTAATAACATACAGCGGCTAAGGAATAGCAAAAGACTCATCAAGGGAGAAATTTGTGAGTTGGGAATGGAGAAAAGGTTGCTGCAGTCGCCATGGAACATACTTGTTACAACTTCCTAATGGACTTATTTTAGAACTAGATAATTGTTATTTTGTTCCCGAATTAATAAATAACATTGTTTCTATTTCTTACTTAAATAGAAAAAGTTTCCATTTGACTTTTACTAATAATAATTATTATATAACGTTGAATGGCATTCTTTATGGCATTGGAACTTTATACAATGGAATATACGTGTTAGGTACATCTAGTGACACATTCAATATCAATACGAGCAATAAACGTGCCTGATTAGATAATCAATTAATCTCTTACTTGTGGCATTATCGCTTGGTCATATAAGCAAGAAATGCATGTTCGATTTGCAAAAGATTATAGTTCTTGAATCATTTGAAATAGATACATTTGATACATGTGATTCATGTTTAAAAGGCAAGATGACAAAGTTACATTTTTCTGGAAAGGGTGAACGAGTTGATGAATTACTTGGGGTCGTACATACCGATGTATGTAGACTAATGTCAACTCATGGACTAGGAGGTTATAGCTACTTCATTACTTTCATTGATGATCACTCTCATTATGAGTATGTGTATTTAATGAAACACAAGTCTGAACCCTTTAAAAAGTTTAGAGAATTTAGAAATGAAGTAGAGAAACAACTTGGTTAAAATATCAAGATAGTTTGATCTGAACGAGGTGGTGAGTATTTAAGCCAAGAGTTTCAATATTATTTAAGGGACAATGGTATATTATCTTAATAAACTCTGCCATATATGCCACAATATAATTGTGTATCAGAAAGTTATAACTAAACCTTGTTGGACATGGTTAGGTCAACGATTAATCATGCAAATCTTCCTAAAATCTTTTGGGGTTATGCACTCATGATAGCTGTTTACTTGCTAAACAGAGTCCCGATGAAGGCAATTTTAACTATTCCATATGAGATATGGACTAGTAAGAAACCTCTCATATCTTATTTGAAGATATGGGGATGTCCTACTTATGTGAAGAGGACTATATCAGACAAGTTAAACGCTAAGTTTAATAAGTGTTTATTTATTGGATACCCTATAGAAACTAAGGGTTACCAATTCTATCATTCTTTGGAACAAAAGGTGTTTGTTTCAAGGTATGCTATCTTCCTAGAGAAAGAATTTCTCTTATAGGAAGTAAGTGGGAGTATGGTTGATTTGATGAAGTTCAAGAGACTCCAATAAATACTAACGAGATGCCTAGTCAAGAATCACAACCAATTATGACACAACCTCTTCATAGATTAGGTAGGTCATGCAATATTCCTGAGAGATATGGATCTCTTGTAAGAGAATCGGATGACGTGTTACTCAGTGAGGATGAGGAATCTGCTAATTATAAAGAGGCTATGAATAATTCAGAAAAGGATAAGTGGCTTATAGCCATAAAGTCAGAAATGAATTCCATGTACAAAAATCATGCTTAGAATTTAGTGGGCCCACCTGAAGGCATAACACCTATAGGGTGCAAATGGATTTTCAAGAAGAAAACTGACATGGATGGTAATGTAATTACCTACAAGGCAAGGTTGGTAGAAAAGACTATCGTCAAAGGGAAGATATTGGCTATGATGAAACTTTCTTTCCTATAGCCATGCTTAAATCCATTCGGATACTCTTGGCCATATCAGCTCATCATGATTATGAGATATGATAAATAGATGTGAAAACAACTTTCCTTAATGAAAATTTGCTCGAGGACGTGTATATGATATAGCCCGAAGGTTTCATATCTGTTGATAAAAATAAAGTATGCAAGCTTCAACGGTCCATTTATAGACTAAAGCAAGCATCCAAGAGTCAGAATATCTATTTTGATGAGTCAATTTTAGAATTCTCACTAAATATGGACGATCCTTGTGTTAGCTAGAGCCTTAGAGCCAATCATTTGATGATTATATTATGCACTTGTTGTATCATATTCTATATAAATAAAGGCATTTGGTTTTTGGTTATTATACTTACTTGTATTGGTGCCAAATAAACTAAGTATAATAACGTCCTTGAGTATAAGGTTCTTACCTATATCAATCGGTTAGCTGAACCGATAGTGAGATGATATAGGGAACACTACTCTTAATCATTCCTAGTCGAGTATTAACATTCAGGGACAATGTTAATGCAATAAGACTAGCATGTAGGTCAACTCGATGACTTGATCTCACAAGTCATGGATATAGAGATATCAAGTTGACACATGGGTATATATTAGAGAATGTATACTGAATGACCCGCCATGAGAAAGTATCATGGATCGTTATATGAGTGTCATATACTTTCTCATGTGGCTATTAGTATGACTACTAGTCCTTAGACCTGAAGTCACCATGGTTCCCTACATAAGGAGTTATGTACTTTGGTTTCGTCAAACGTCACCCGTAACTGGGTGGACTATAAAGGCGATTACTAGGTATGTAACAAATTATGCGGAGGGATGCGAGTGATGTAGATGGGATCTATCCCTCCTATATGACGGGAGAGACATCGATATTCTTGATAGAGTGAGACCACGAAGTGCATGACCATGCCCAAATGAGTCAATATAAGATATTGAGCTCATTTGATTTAGTGTGTCTACTTGGAGTTCAAGATTTAGATTGATCAGAGGATGACACGGTCTATACCTCACATTGATCAATCTAGATGTCTAGAATAGAAGGACACTTGTCATATATTGTGAGGAGTCACAATTAGTAGTCACAAGGTGATGTTGGATCTCAACATTCTTGTAACTTGGGTAGTAATGATGTATTGCTAGATACCGCTCATTACTTATGCTTCTAAATGAGTTTAGGGGCATTGCCAACATTACAAGAACCTATTGGGTCACACACAAAGAACAAGTGGATGGAGATTAGGTTCATATGATGAACCAAGAGGATTAGATTCATGTGATGAATCAAATTGGATTAAGAGTAATCCAATTGGGCTAATTGAGTTGGACTCAAGTTGATTCATGTGTTCAATGAGTCTAATTTAGATTATGACTCATTGAATCAATTTAATTAAATGATTTAGATTCATTATATTAAATTGGCTTGAATTAAATGGTTGGATTAGATCAACCATGAGAGAGATTAAGTCAAGTTTGACTTGACTTGAGAGGAAGAGGAAGAGTCAAGTTTGACTTGACTTTATGCCATATCATTTGTGACTTGGCATTAGGAGAACTAATGATGATGTGCCACATCATCACATGTGCCACCTCATGGAGGTTACGACTATTCTCTTTAATGGCCTTCACATTAATTGTGATTAATGTGAAGGGGGTTACACCTCTTGTAGTGGCCGGCCAAATTGATGAAAAAGAAGGTTTTTTTTTTCATTTTGGTGAATAACTCTCATTCAAGTGATCTTCCTCCTCCCAAGTTCTCTTCTTGCTCCTTTCTCTACTGTTGCCGTGGGTTTCAAGCAAGGGAGAAGAAAGGAGAGTGAGTCTAATCAAGAAGAAAGGTTAGTGAAAGTCACAGAGATTTTAGAGGAGTGTGTTCTCTTCTTTTCTTTTCTTCTTCTTCCAATCCCATCCGAGAGCATCAATAAGTGCTAGCACACTTGTGGTGTTCTCTTCTCCATCCTTGTGTGTTACAGAACACATCTTTTTCGTGTGGATACATATAGAGAGTTGTCTACGTTGACAACTTCGAGATCCGACACCATTTGGACGAGCGGGAACGCGAAGGGATTCGCTTCAAAGGTATAACCTTTTTCCCTTGTAGATCTAAGTGTAGATCTAGGTAAACTCGTACTCGTAGTTTTTCGAAAAATTTCATTCTTCGCACGGATCCGTTGGCTAGGGAGATTCGGGGTTTCTGCGACGCGAAAAGCGGTTTTCGCGGCCCGAAAATCCCAACACCTTGTGTGTATCAAAAGGTTAGTGGGAGTGTGGTCATATTCCTGATATTATATGTTGATGACATATTACTTATAGGAAATGATGTACCAGTTTTACAGTCAATTAAAGTTTGGTTGTCCAAAACATTCTCCATGAAAGACATGGGAGAAGAAACTTACATCCTCGGGATGCAAATCTATAGAGATAGATCAAAAAGGTTGCTTAGTCTTTCATAGTTGATATATATAGATAAAGTGCTAAAAAGGTTTAGCATATTTGAATCCAAGAAAAGTTTCATACCTATGAGGCATGGAATTCACCTTTCGAAGTCTATGTGTCCAAGCACAGAAGACTAGAAGATTTGCATGGATAAGATACCTTATGCGTCCGCAATAGGATCTATCATATATGCTATGTTATGTATGAGGCCTGATGTTTCGTATGCTGTAAGTGTTACAAGAAGATACCAGTCTGATCCAGGAATTGATCATTGAGGGATGTCATAAGACAATCGCCTTACTATCTTTACTAAATGTAGATTCACTATTTGAGTGCATATTATATATTTGATTATCTTAAACTCATTTACTGAATGTTTGTAAGACAATTCATAGCATGAGAGAAATTGTGATTGGATCACAACTAGTGATTATCTCTACATGTGCAATTATGAACGTATTAAAATTTTCCTAGTCGTTGAATTCATACATTTAGACATCATCAATTATATACGACTAACACGGGTTATACTCCTTGGTTTGCCAAGCAGTTGTTTTCTCACTAGCTGGAGATATTGAGATGCCAAGAGTTAAATGTGGATGCTAGTTATGGTAAGTAGTTCATTGGAGTGACTCAATGTAAGACTTCATATGGTTATCTATATATATGGATATGTTTGTGAAGCTCTTACTATAGCTTGAGTGCAAGTTTCCTTTGACTTAAGGTATACAAGTCATCTTGGTCATGGAGACTTATACTTTAACATCTTAAGCAAGCACCTCATTGAGATATAGACCTGTGATGATTGGGTATAAGTCGAAATGTCCGAGGATTTTTAGATAGCTCACAGAGGATTCACTGCTCCTTGCGAGGAGACAAATACCCTATGGCCACTCGTTAGGATTATTACTCAAAGTCTTTTTCTAAAGCATCACATGTTAAGAGTACGAGACTCTTGTACACATGTACGAGACTCTTGTACACATGTATGAGTAATTTGAATCCGTAGAACGAGAAAATATTACTTGGGCTAGGTGTGACATAGCCAGTCTAGTGGAGACAAACACATAGACCATGTCCTGAATCAAGTGGGTATAAGACGAGTGAAAGGAAGAAGACACAACTCACTGTAGCTATTGAAGGGTTTAGAATTAGTTCTAAGATCAAATATAATTTTTTAGCTAATTAGAGATCAAGATGTTGTTGGTTAGTCCTAGGAAAACGTACCGGTTCCATTGTACAAAATTTTTTTGTACAAGTATCGAACCTTTCCTTAAATAACCTATTGTGTTCTTTAGAAGTTAAATTAGGAATCGCAGACGGAACTTAACATCATTGATTCCAAATTTAACTTATTTGTTCTTAATGGTTTAGATTTGAATCGTAAGCAGGAACTTAACACTATTGATTCAAATCTACCTAAGTTATCAATTCCATAAATATTAATTTCCAAAATCGGCTTCCAGGACTGCATGGCGAGGCACATGGCCTTCTTGGATATGGGAGCAACCACCACTGCCTAGGCAAAGCCTTTTAAGGAAAGCTAATATTTCTTTCCTTAAATAACTCTAGGTTAACCAAAAAGAACAATCGAATCACAAATTCGAAAAAGAAGAAAACACAAACTTGAAAAACTATTTCGAAAAACTAGATCTAATTGCCTCTTATATTTAGAATTCTTACAAAAAGAAATAACTAGCATGATGTGGAAAACAATTGCTAATTATACCTTCTCTTTGTAAACTAATGACCTCGAGATGTTCTTCCGTATTCCTTGCCTCGCCTTGGATGTCGTGTAGGCGACGATCCTCCAAGATGAACACCACCCAAAAGAGTCCTTCCTCTTCCTCAAAGATTCGGCCACCACCACCATCAAGGAGAAGAGAGAAAAGGGAAAGAGAGAAGGGAGAGGGCCGGCTACCAAGAGATCTCCAAGCAAAAGAATAAGAGCTGTATCTCATGAAGCCCCCTCACCCCTTTTTTATATTACTTGCCCGAGGTAAATAAGGAAAAACTTTTTACAAAAAATAAAATCATCTAAGAGTTTTTCCTTTTTCCTTTTTATTTTTCTTTTTCTTTCCTCTTGATTGAATCAATCACCAAATTTAATTTTGTGATGATTTTAAATAATTTAATATGGCCGGCCACTTGCTTGGGCACCAAGCAAGGTGGCCGGCCACCTCATCAAGGGGAAAAAAGAATTTTATTTTTATAAAATTTTACAAGAAAAACTCTTATAAAATTTTACAAGCTCTCTTTCCTAAAGTAGGAGTTAAAAAAGAAAAGTTCTAAAAATTAAAACCATGTTTTAAAATTTAAAACTTCTCTTACAAAAGTTCTTTTTTTAACATAATGATAGAAAATTGTAATTTTAAAACTTATCTCCCTTTTTCTTAAACCATGAGGATGGTTAAAAAAGGAAAGTTTTAAACTTTTAAAACTCTCTATTAAAACATGTGGCCTAATTCAAATAAGGAAAGTTTTAAAAATTAAAATCTCTCTTTTAAAACTTATAGTTTTCTACAAAGTGAAGATTTTAAAAATTCAAAACACCCCTCTTATTTGAATTAATCTTGGCCGACCCCTACATGCTTGGTCACCAAGCAATAGTGCCGACCCCTATAAAGAGGAAGTGGCCGGCCCTTGCTTGGTCACCAAGCATTGGACCGACCCACTTCTTGGACACCAAGAAGAGCCTTATATTTGGATTGACTTGAGGCTATAATGAGGCTACGACAGGGACCTAGAGGAGAAATTGGTTTTGACCTTCCGATGAGCTTGAGTATCCCGTGTTTGCCCCGAACACACAACTCAAGTTCATCGATAATAACTCATTCCACTAGAGAGTTATTACCGCACTACCGCACCAAT
Source organism: Zingiber officinale (assembly GCF_018446385.1). Taxonomy (NCBI): domain Eukaryota; kingdom Viridiplantae; phylum Streptophyta; class Magnoliopsida; order Zingiberales; family Zingiberaceae; genus Zingiber; species Zingiber officinale. The sequence goes on along the minus strand of NC_055986.1, from coordinate 50,248,532 downwards.
CCCAAATTACATTACGGGCTCCTTCTTATCATGAGTGTGTTAGTCTCCCTGTGTTTAAGATTACGAATATCCACTAATTAAGTAAGTTACTGACAAGCCACTTAATTAATATCTAGCTCCAAGAGTAGTACCACTCAACTTTATTGTCATGTCGGACTAGGTCCACCTGCAGAGTTTAACATGGCAATCCTTATGAGCTCCTCTTGGGGACATTCTCAACCTAGATAACTAGGACACAGATTCCTTCTATAATCAACAACACACACTATAAGTAATATCATTTCCCAACCTATCGGGCATATTGATTTATCGAGCTAAACCTCACCCTTTGATAAGTCAAAGAAATAAATATTAAATATATGTGCTTGTTATTATATTAGGATTAAGAGCACACACTTCCATAATAACTAAGGTCTAGTTCTTTTACTAAGTCAGTACAAAAAAAACTTACCTAAATGATCCTACTCAATACAGTTAAAGTGTATCAGTGTAATTTATTAGTCAAGATAAACTAATACTTAATTACACTACGACTATTCTGATGGTTTGTTCCTTTCCATCTTAGTCATGAAGAACTTGTTTATAATTTATAGAGAACCGACAACATGATTTTCTGAGTGTGACACCACACTCCATGTTATCTACTATATAAATTAATTGAACAATTATATTTAACAAATAAATGCAGATATTGACCAATGTGATTCTTTTATTTCAAAAAATAAATATTTACAAAAGCTAGGCTTTTAGTATACACTCTAACAATCTCCCACTTATACTAAAAGACTAAGCTGCCATATCTGTTGCCTTACATCTAATTCTCATCCCCTCCACATGCCGATCAAAAGCTTTCGCCAGAAGGGCCTTTGTGAAAGGGTCTACTAGGTTATCTTCTGATGCAATCTTGACGACGACAACTTCTCCTCGCTTGACGATGTCTCGTATCAGGTGGTACTTGCGCTCTATATGTTTACTTGCCTTATGAGCTCCTGGTTCCTTCGAGTTTGTAACTGCACCGCTATTATCACAATAAATTGTGATGATCTTGGGCAAACCAGGAATCACATCTAAGTCCATTAGAAAGTTCCTGAGCCATACAACTTCTTTGGCTACCTCAGAGGCTGCCACATACTCAGCTTCCATGGTTGAGTCCGAGACATATTTCTGCTTAACACTCCTCCATGAAATGGCTCCACCTCCTAGAGTAAACACATAGCCTGATGTAGACTTACTATTGTCTCTATCTGATTGGAAATTCGAATCCGTGTAACCCACAGGGAGAAAATCGTCTGCTTGGTAGACTAGCATATAATCTCTAGTCATTCTCAGGTACTTTAAAATATGCTTGACAGCAGTCCAATGTCCTTGTCCAGGGTTACTTTGATATCTGCTAACCATGCCCATGACAAAACAGATATCAGGTCTCGTACACAACATTGCATACATAAGGCTTTCTACAGCCGAAGCATAAGGAACTGCCTTCATGCCCTCAATCTCCTTTGATGTCTTCGGGGACATCTCTTTAGATAAGGCTACTCCATGCCTAAAAGGTAAGAAACATTTCTTGGAGTTTTGCATGCTAAAACGAGCAAGGATTGTATCTATATATAAGGCTTGGGATAGACACAACATTCTTTTCTTGCGATCCCTTATAACTTTGATCCCAAGAATGTGTGCACATTCTCCTAAGTCCTTCATATCAAATTGTTTGGACAGCCATACCCTTACGTCCGATAATACCTTGACATTGTTGCCAATTAACAAAATATCATCTACGTATAGTACAAGAAATACCACCACGTTTCCGTTAAACTTCTTGTATACACAAGACTCATTCGGACACTGAATAAATCCATATGACTGTATTACTTCATTAAACCGGATGTTCCAAGATCTTGATGCTTGCTTCAGTCCATAAATGGACCGATTGAGCTTACACACTAGATGCTCTTTGCCCTTTTCAATGAACCCTTCTGGTTGCTTCATATGGATGTTTTCTTCAAGACTTCTGTTAAGGAAAGCTGTCTTGACATCCATTTGCCAAATCTCATAATCCATATGAGCGGCAATGGATAAGAGTATCCGAATAAACTTAAGCATATCTACCGGCGAAAAGGTCTCCTCATAATCGATTCCCTCTTTCTGAGTGTACCCTTTTGCAACAAGCCTTGCTTTGAAGGTTTCTACCTTCCCATCTGTCCCTCTTTTCCTTTTATAGATCCACTTGCATCCAATGGCTTTTACACCATCAGGTGGTTCTACAAGCTCCCAGACCTTATTAGAATAAATAGATTCTATTTCGGAATTCATTGCCTTTTGCCAAGATACTGCATCTATATCTTGGAGTGCTTCGTCATATGTCCGGGGATCAGGTTCATGTTTACCCGGGATCAAGTCCGAAGTACTCTCCCAAAAACATGAATTTCTCAGGCTGTCTTACAACCCTCCCACTACGACGAGGCACCGTCTGTGGTTGTGTATCATGTGTGACACGTGTTGTAGTTTCTTGTGGTACTTCATCTTGTACTGTTGGTACTGAAGTAGACATGTCCTCTCTAAGTTCTTCTAGAACAATTTTGCTACTGGGCTTGTGATCCATTATATAGTCTTCTTCTAAAAACTGGGCATTGGTGCTAACAATGACCTTCTGGTCTTTAGGACTATAAAATAAACCACCTTTCATTCCTTTGGGATAGCCTACAAACACACGAACTTCTGTACGAGATTCTAACTTATCAACATCTGGTTTCAGCACATGTGCTGGACTACCCCAAATCCGAATATGTCTTAGACTAGACTTTCGCCCATTCCACAATTCTGTGGGAGTAGAAGATACTGATTTAGAAGGTACTAAGTTCAGAATGTGCGCTGCCATTTCCAGAGCGTATCCCCAAAACAAATTTGGTAATTCTGAATAACTCATCATCGATCTAACCATCTCCATAAGAGTCCTATTCCTTCGTTCTGCCACACCATTCTGTTGGGGTGTACCAGGTGCGGACAATTGGGATTGAATCCCGGCCTCTGATAAGTAATTCCTAAATTCTCCTAAGAGGTATTCGCCACCACGATCAAACCGTAGTGTCTTGATACTTTTACCTAGACGTTTCTCCACATCAGCCTTGTATTCTTTGAACTTATCAAAGCACTCAGACTTGCGGCGCATTAGGTAAATGTATCCATATCTTGAATAATCATCTATAAAAGAGACAAAATATTCAAAACCACCTCTAGCTTGGATAGACATAGGACCACACAAATCAGAATGAACCAATTCTAACGCTTCTTTGGCTCTATACCCCTTGGCCTTAAAAGGTCTCTTGGTCATTTTACCTTCTAAGCAGGATTCACATGTTGGAAAGTTTTCCAACTCTAATGGACCTAAGAGTCCATCGGTTACAAGCCTTTGAATCCTACTTAAGTTAATATGACCAAGCCATAGATGCCAAAGATGCGTTTGGTTCATTTCTGAAGGTTCTTTTCTCTTATTAGAGTTAGAAGATGTGTTATTAATTTTCATATTTTGCTTTGTGGGAGAAATTGGATTTAAAGTATATAAATTGCCAACCAATGCACCAGAACAGATAATCACCTTATTTCTCTTTATAACCACATTGTTACTAAAAGAAACTGAATATCCATCCAAATACAGTTTAGAAACTGAAATTAAATTCTTTCTAAAACTGGGTACATAAAGACAATTTCTTAAAACCAAATTTCTATTCCTATTAAAAGATAAGTAGATGTCTCCCACTGCAACAGCCACCACCTTAGTAGCATTGCCCATGTAGACGGTAATCTCTCCTTCAGTTAGTCGTCAGGTTTCTTGGAACCCCTGCAAGGAATTGCAGACATGATCAGTGGCACCCATATCTACACACCAGGTGCTGGTAGATAACACCGCTAAACATGTTTCAACAACTAGAGTATGAGATATATCTTTATTGTTCTGATTCCTACGAGGACAATCCGCCTTCCAATGCCCTGTCTGCTTGCAAATGAAGCACTTGCCTTTCGGCTTCTTCATTCCAGCTTTTTGTCCCTGAGGTTTATTCACTCTCTTCGCTGAAAAGACCTGTTTCTTCTTCTTCTTGCCTTTCGGCTTAGAAGTAGAACCATTTTCAGCATAGTGAATCTGAGAACTTTGACGAAATATACCTTCTGTTGCTTGTAGTTCTGTCAGAAGTTCCGCCAATGTATACTCTCTTTTTTTCATGTTATAGTTTAGGCGGAACTGCTCAAAACTTCTGGGTAGCGTTTGGAGAATTACATCGACCTGGGTTTCCCCATCGATTTCTCCTCCAAGGACTTGTATTTTATTCAGATAAGCCATCATTTTTAGGATATGATCCCTTACAAGTGTCCCCTCAGACATGGTGGCTGTCATTAGCTTTCTCATTGCCTCTTGCCTAGCAGTCCGACTCTGGTGCCCAAAGAGTTCTTTGAGATTGTTCATTATATCATAAGCTGTTGGTAAATCTTGATGCTGATGTTGCAATACATTTGACATAGATGCCAAAATGTAACACCGCGCCATCTCATCAGCTTTTACCCATTTCTTATGATACTCATTCTCCTCTGGGGTAGAGTCACCGTTAGGTGCATCAGGGTAAGCCTCAGTCAGTACAAACTTATAGCTTTCTGCAGTAAGGGTAATGCCAAGGTTTCTTTTCTAATCAATATAATTGGGTCCAGTAAGTTTGTTCTCTTTCAGTATAATGGACAGTGGGTTGAAAGTCATCCTAAGAATCATAAAAATAACTTTGGTCAGGACTCTAAATTTAGAATAATATTGATTCCTCAAACAATACTATTTTAAATTAACCAACACCTCAAAACATCATGAATTTTGTATGCCACGATAGTGTGGACGTATACAAATTCAACATTTGTAAAAGGAGGGTGTAACCCATTAATTTTATTATCTTGTCAACCTAACTTTTTGACAAATAAAATTAATAGTTGGTTTCCTTCGGTCACAAAAATAATAGCAGTGACTCCGATGGGGAGGATACTATTAGACGTGCCTAAGTGTATACCATTACTTGACACTAAGTCCATTAATAAGATTGTGCCCCTTCCGATGGGGAAGATCACACGCTCTTAATTAATTTCCTATAGTCATCCAAAATGGAAGTTTGATCTAGTGATCCGCAAACAAACTCATCTGATATGGAGGAAGGCACTCAGAGCAAACGCGCAAGTTTGCTTGCATCACTTATAAACCAGTAATGGAGACCATGGAATTTATTAAAATAAATCCCTCTCCCACTTAGTTATTTAAAATGAGGAATTTTAAACTATCCTAGCATACATCACATGCATATAAACATCACAGTAAATAAAAGCAATAAATTTGGAAATTAATTTTCCAACTATTATGGTCTTTTCCATCACTGTCTTCAGTATGCTCCAACCCTAGCTACTTCCATATTTAGCCACCGCCATCGGGTCTAGTTGTCGCATCCATCTTGCTTCTTATTCCGCTACGCCTATGTTGCTCCAAAAGTACCATGCCTCGCAAGAATCCGATCCGCAACAAAAATAGAATTTTACATATATCGATCCTATATTCCACGAGGGAATGTACATGTATTCTAGATCGAAAAAAATAAAATTCTAAAAATAATGCAGCTCCTACTGTATTTTATACATACAATCATGCACACAAATAATGCCCTTGACATGTCCAAAGGTCCAATCACACACAATATCAATAAGCCATAATAGTTGGAGCTTGCAACCAAAGAGTTAGCAAATCCTACTATTTTCCTGCCTAAATTATGTATGACATGTGCATAACCTATTTGAATTCTAAACACACAGAGGCAAACCCTAGCTCTGATACCAATTGTTGGTTAGTCCTAGGAAAACATATCGGTTCCACTGTACAAAATTTTTTTGTACAAGTGTCGAACCTTTCCTTAAAGAACCTATTGTGTTCTTTAGAAGTTAAATTAGGAATCGCAGACGAAACTTAACATCATTGATTCCAAATTTAACTTATCTGTTCTTAATGGTTTAGATTTGAATCGCAAACAGGAACTTAACACTATTGATTCAAATCTACCTAAGTTATCAATTCCATAAATATTAATTTCCAAAATTGGCTTCCAGGACTGCATGGAGAGGCACATGACCTTCTTGGATATGAGAGCAACCACCACCGCCTAGGCAAAGCCTTTTAAGGAAAGCTAATATTTATTTCCTTAAATAACTCTAGGTTAACCAAAAAGAACAATCGAATCACAAATTCGAAAAAGAAGAAAACACAAACTTGAAACACTATTTCGAAAAACTAGATCTAATTGTCTCTTGTATTTAGAATTCTTACAAAAATAAATAACTAGCATGATGCGGAAAATAATTGCTAATTATACCTTCTCTTTGTAAACTAATGACCTCGAGATCTTCTGCCATATTCCTTGCCTCGCCTTGGACGTCGTGTGGGCGACGATCCTCCAAGATGAACACCACCCAAAAGAGTCCTTCCTCTTCCTCAAAGATTCGGCCACCACCACCACCAGGGAGAAGAGAGCAAAGGGAAAGAGAGAAGGGAGAGGGCCGGCCACCAAGAGATCTCCAAGCAAAAGAATAAGAGCTATATCTCATGAAGTCCCCTCACCCCTTCTTTTATATTACTTGCCCAAGGCAAATAAGGAAAAACTTAGAAAATAACTAAGATGCATTCCCTTAGCAATTCTCAATCATACATAGAAAATAGTGAAAAGAGAGTTACCTAGGATTATCCAATTCAAATGACCAAGGCAATCATGAATTCAATTCATACATTAATTAACAAACATGATAACTTCAATCCATAATAGATAAACTAAAAATGATAATAAAATAACCTCACAAGGAAAGTAATGGTGGCTCTCCTCTCATATACATGCAATAGTGGAGCTCACTCAAGCTACTCATGATAAATGCACTACCATATGCTTGCTTTGCTTCTAATCTCCACCACTATATACACAAGAGTGCACAATAAAATAATGAAGGCATTATTGAAATGTAAGGGAAATATAATCAAAGCAAATGATAGTGGTAAGAAAAGAAATGAAGAAGATAAATCAAGATAATGGTGGAAGACATGGATATATTGGAGTGTTACATAGATGAGTACAAGAAAACAATGCCCAAAAAGATATCTAATCCAAACTTCCAAGCTAGTTTTCCACAACTCAATAAAAATATGAACAATCTCTATGATAGCTTTTCAATAAACATCTACTCATGATTTACAATAAAATTCAAATTTTGCTACCGTAAAGATTGTTACTCACAAAAAATTCTATCACCTTTCACCAATATAATAAAAATGTGAACAACTCCTACTCTAGCATTTCAATAAAAATCCACTCATGATATATAATAGAATCCAAATGTTGCTAAAGTAAAAATTGTCACTCACAAAAATTCTACCACAAATGAATAAAAATGACATAATATGTCAAAATATTTTCCATAAATCCAATAAGCATGTAGACAACCTCTACTATAGCTTTTCAATAAAAATATCACTCATGATAGACATAAAATCTATATGTCGCTATAATAAAGATTGTCTCTCTAAAAAGCTCTACCACACACAAATACAAAAGGGCACAACATGTTAAAGTTTTTTTTTTCAATTTTATTTTTCTTTTCACTTTTTTTTTCATTTTTTTTTTTCACTTATGTTTTTTTTTTTTTTTTCTTTTTTTTCACTTTTTTTTTTCAACATGTTGTGCAACATTATACAACATCATTAATAGCTCAATAAAAAGATACAAAGCATGGTTTACCTATGGTGATCAAACATGGTTCACCTATGCTTCTCCTAAATTCCACTAAGCTATTTCTCTCTCCCCCCCCACTTAAATTTTTGTCCGTCTCGGGCAAAATACTCATTATGTACATCCAAAAATATCCACATCCATGAGAAGAGAGAAAGAAAAAGGTATATAAATAGAAGGAAGAAAAGAATGAAATAACAAATTATATGAATTTATTCAAGAAGCCTGTGATAACAAAAGAAATGAATAGAAACAAGTAAGACAGATAACCTTCATAAAAATCATGCAAACCTATGATAATGTGGTCTCGAAAGAATTAAGCAAGTTCTAGAGTAGCGTTAACCACAAGTGCATCACACATCAATAGGAATAATAGGCTAAAAAATATCCTCACTAGGTATATCAAAATTTATCATCTCAATCTACCAACATGAAATTCATTATCAAGTTGTAATCACATGCAATCCAAGAATCCAATCATGACAATAAATCATCAAACTTGACAATTAAATTTAACTAACTTTCACAATTTCTAAAATGATAAAAAGAATGCATAGGAAAATTATTATGAAAACTTGACTAGACAAACTAAATATAAACTGTCAAGCATAAGCAAATAAAGCAAAGCAATATGTACAAGCAAAAAGACAAAGAAAAAGTGAGATGGAACCAACTCCCCTGAAATTCTGGCGGTCGGAGTCGATTCAGGTCCAGAAGCCATTCTGGAAGTGGAATGAATGTAGGTGAAGTGAAGACCGCTCCCTCCACCTTCGTCTCCTTAAAAATTTTCTCTGGTGGACGAAGACGGTTCAGTTGGAGTGTCCACTCCAGGAGCTTCATTATTGCAAAAAATGTTAGGGCTTTCTTCAAGTAATAGAATGCATCCTTGCGTGAATGATTGCCAATGAAATATCTGTAGAAATCCTGCACACAAAAAAGAAAAGGATGCATTCCCTGCACGCATGTTGAGTAAGATGTACCAGAAATAATATCCAAAGCAACAGAGCATGAATCAAAAGATGTGTCATATTCATTACAATTAAAATGAGCTACCTCCATGGTATTTTCTAAAGATTCAGAAGAAATATCAACCTTACCATCCTGAAAGGTACCTGGAGGCTCTAAAATAGTAAATGTGACATCCTCTAAATCAGGTAAAGGTACTGGCTCTGGATCAAGTTCAATCAATGAAAGTGATTCTTGAGACGTCCCTACACTTCCATCATCAATAGATATATCTATGGACTCAATTGGTGGTAGAATAATCGAAGGAAGCGATTCTTGGGTTTCCCCTACACTTCCATCATCATCTCCTATACCTGCAACATCAAGACTATCTGGAACAACAATATCATCAACAACAAAATTATCATGATCAACTACAACATCACAATGTAAAAAGCTAGAAGAGTCATGTAGAGAAGCAGAATAAAAGTCAGGAATATTACAAACTCTACAATCCATCTTCTCAGGAATTGATGCGGTAGGTTGATCTGAATGCAAATGTAACTGTGTCGATGAATGTGTTCTTGGCTTGAACTGTGCTTCTTGTTGTTGCAAATATTGTTGTGACTGCTCCCTAAAATGCTGCTCAGGCTGATGCTGAAAATATGACTGGTAATGCTTGGACCACTCAGAATTCCCTTGTTGAGTGTTCCCATACCTGAATCCTTCAATTAAATTATACCTGTCCTGCTGATGAGTCTGATAAAACTGAGGATCAAGCTGGTAATACTGGATTCTAGTAGGGAGTACACTGGCAAAGGAATGAACATCTTTAGCAATCACTGGTCTAGTCCCATACTGCTGATAATTTGAAGTCATAATCTCGATAAGTTCTCTGGCCTGAGTAGATGTCTTGTTAACTAGAGCCCCTCCACTAGCTGCATCAACCATACTCCTGTCCATGGGACACAATCCCTCATAGAAGTACATAATCAGTAGTTGATCGCTTATCTGGTGCTGAGGGCAACTAGCAACAAGTCTTTTAAATCTATCCCAATAATCTTGAAACGGTTCTCCTGTGCATTGTTGAATTCCACAAATACTCCTTCGAATAGCTGCAATCCTAGAAGCAGGAAAGAACCTCGCCAAAAATAGTTTCTTCATCTCGGTCCAACTAGAAATTGAATTGGGTGGGAGACAGTACAGCCAATCTTTTGCTGAATCTGCTACTAAAAATGGAAATGCTCTAAGTCTAACATCTTCTTCTGATATACCATGTGGGTTCCATGAAGAAAAAATCATCTCCAAATCATGCAGATGTCTATTGGGATCTTCATCAGAAAGTCCATGAAACTTCGGTAAAAGATGTACTATTTGCCATAACTCAAAGTCTAGTCCCAAATCAGAATATCTAATGCAAAATGAATCAACTGACAAATCTGGTGTCCAAAGCTCTCTGAAAATCTTTTTAGTGTTCTCCATTTTACTCATCAAGTCTGAAGGTCTGATCATACTGAATCTCTAAAGTTGCTGATAACACACAGATTTCCTGGTCTTTCCTGAAACACTCATGCAAATACCATCAAAAGACATAGGAAATAGACAAGATAGCACACATGCATACAAGAGATGAAACAATTAAGCCCCTAACAATATTTTCGAATTTTTGCAACCACAAAAAATAGAAACAAGAAAAGAGAGAAAATAGAGAAACAATCCTAAGATTACCAAACACCGCTACTGTTCCCCGGCAACGGCGCCAATTTGATAAAGGCCCAATTTTGTCGCGAATTGGGCATCAAATGATGAAGTACCAAACCCCTCCTACGCTAATGTAGCATAGGAATGACTCGGGTCGTCCGCCAACGAAAGCAACGATAGGATGGTAAACTTAGGATCGAATGTTATTTCTATTTTTGGGGTTTTCAATATGGAAATGGGGTTTTGGATTTTAATTCTAAATCTAAGAAATGAAAAGCAGAACAAGTATAGAAAACTAATCTAATGCTGGAATAAAATCTAACTAGGTGTGAATAATTAATCCACAACGCATTGTCACTCTACGCTATGGGTTAACTATCAACACAATTAAACTAAGGATCAAAATAGCAAAGCATCAAATGAAATCTAATCTAAATACTGAAAGACAATGCAAGTAATAAAGCTATGTCTACTCTAACTAACCATTGAAGATTTTCCTACATCGCATTGTCACACTACAATACAAGAATATCTATCAATGGAAATAACATGAAATAAAGCATTAATGAAATTAAGAATGTAATGAAACCTAAAGCATGTAACAAAACCTAAACTAATCTATCCTAATTGCATTCAATCGAAACTAGAACTGAACTAAATTGCAAGAATAAGACAAAGCAAGAATTAACTGAACTAAAATGCATCAAAATTGAACCTAACTACTGGTTGAAGCATTTCATCAAACATGTTATATGCGCAGATCAAATTAGGTAAAGTGTGTGCAATCTAAACATGGAAGATCAAGTTTGCTACAACCATTCACTAAGAATTAACAAACATCAACAGTAAACATGAAATAAACTAAAAATTCCAACTACAATCCACACAACTTCTTCCGATACCAACGACTATCTCCGCCGTCACATGGAGACCCGGCTCCAGAACCCCCAAAAACCAGTGGACAGAAGCAATCTGCCGGTTGCTGCTAGCTTCAACGACGACATAGATGAATGCAATCTTTACCGAGGAACCCCCTCGCTGGAAGTTGCTGGAAAATCTGGACTGCCGGACCTCCCTATGCTCTGTCGCCTTCTTCTTCCTCTGCCCGTCCGAACCCCAGAAAGCCAGAGAAGTCGGAAGGTGAAGGATCTCATCGGAGAACCCCTCCGGTGAGGTGGATGACCGGAATCGTCGCCGAAGTTCGCTGCTGTCGCCACTATGCTCACTGCCGTCACCTCTGGAAACTTCCAAGGAGAAGGGTGTTTGCCGGAGAAGAACGCCTCGCCGTCAAGAAAACCCTAGACCCAAAGCCGCTGTCCGCTCAAAGAAACCGTCGGAGCTTGCTGCCGTCGCCGAGTTGAGCAGATTGGAGAAGAGAAATGGATGTGGAGGACCGGCCGGCCGGCGGCAAAGGAAGAGAAGAGTAGCCGCCGGCCGGTGGTGAGGAGAAGAAAGGAGACGCGGGGAAGATTGCGTGCCCTAGCCCTGCAGAGAAGAAAACGCGAGAGAAGAGGAGAGCTTCTCGGCACTGTGCCGTGCGGGTGAGAAAGAGGAGTTTCTTAACGGGTTTGGATTTTCGATTTTGAGTTGAGAGTTTGAGTGAGATCCGGTTCCGGATCCATTAAGAGGATGAAATTGGGCTTTTATAATCGGGCTTTAAGAGTGGCTTGAGAATTGGGTTGGGTTGTTTTGAAATTGGGTTCCTCTCTTATCCAAATTGAATTGAAGCTTTGAATGAACCCTTGGATGCCTTGATCTTTATGAACGGCCCAGATTACTTTAAATCTTGATGGAGGACTGGATGATTAGATCTGAGTGAAGGAGCAGGATCTCACTGGACCAGGATCGACGACTCATATTAATTCAGCTTGATCTCCTTCGTTTAACCTCCAAATCAAGTCAGATTTGATCCGGCTCAACCCTAATCCATGGCTCTTTGAATTTCCTACAAAACCAAAATAAAAACATGCGATTAAATTCCATAATTGTAGGAAATTTACATTTAAGTCCAAAATAAATCCTACTCACAAAATATAATATAAGCACAAAAATAAGCATATGAGAAGGTAAAAACGCTAAGTATAAGAGCCAAAATAATACACAAAAATACCCATTATCAACGATCCTCCAAGATGAACACCACCCAAAAGAGTCCTTCCTCTTCCTCAAAGATTCGTCCACCACCACCACCAAGGAGAAGAGAGCAAAGGGAAAGAGAGAAGGGAGAGGGCCGGCCACCAAGAGATCTCCAAGCAAAAGAATAAGAGCTATATCTCATGAAGCCCCCTCACCCCTTCTTTTATATTACTTGCCCAAGGCAAATAAGGAAAAACTTTTTACAAAAAATAAAATCATCCAAGAGTTTTTCCTTTTTCCTTTTTATTTTTCCTTTTCTTTCCTCTTGATTGAATCAATCACCAAATTTAATTTTGTGATGATTTTAAATAATTTAATATGGCCGGCCACTTGCTTGGGCACCAAGCAAGGTGGTCGGCCACCTCATCAGGGGGGAAAAGGAATTTTATTTTTATAAAATTTTACAAGAAAAACACTTATAAAATTTTACAAGCTCTCTTTCCTAAAGTAGGAGTTAAAAAAGGAAAGTTCTAAAAATTAAAATCATGTTTTAAAATTTAAAACTTCTCTTACAAAATTTCCTTTTTTAACATAATGATAGAAAATTTTAATTTTAAAACTTATCTCCCTTTTTCTTAAACCATGAGGATGGTTAAAAAATGAAAGTTTTAAAACTTTTAAAACTCTCTATTAAAACATGTGGCCTAATTCAAATAAGGAAAGTTTTAAAAATTAAAATCTCTCTTTTAAAACTTATAGTTTTCTACAAAGTGAAGATTTTAAAAATTCAAAACTCCCCTCCTATTTGAATTAATCTTGGCCGACCCCTACATGCTTGGTCACCAAGCAATAGGGCCAGCCCCTATAAAGAGGATGTGGCCGACCCTTGCTTGGTCACCAAGCATTGGACCGGCCCACTTCTTGGACACCAAGAAGAGCCTTACATTTGGATGGACTTGAGGCTATAATGAGGCTACGACAGGGACCTAGAGGAGAAATTGGTTTTGGCCTTCCGATGAGCTTGAGTATCCCGTGTTTGCCCCGAACACACAGCTCAAGTTCATCTATAATAACTCATTCCACTAGAGAGTTATTACCGCACTACCGCACCAATCCCAAATTACATTATGGGCTCCTTCTTATCATGAGTGTGTTAGTCTCCTTGTGTTTAAGATTACGAATGTCCACTAATTAAGTAGGTTACTGACAACTCACTTAATTAATATCTAGCTCCAAGAGTAGTACCACTCAACTTTATTGTTATGTCGGACTAGGTCCACCTGCAGAGTTTAACATGATAATCCTTATGAGCTCCTCTTGGGGACATTCTCAACATAGATAATTAGGACACAGATTCCTTCTATAATCAACAACACACACTATAAGTAATATTATTTCCCAACCTATCGGACATATTGATTTATCGAGCTAAACCTCACCCTTTGATAAGTCAAAGAAATAAATATTAAATATATGTGCTTGTTATTATATTAGGATTAAGAGCACACACTTCCATAATAACTAAGGTCTAGTTCTTTTACTAAGTCAGTACAAAAAAAACTTACCTAAATGATCCTACTCAATACAGTTAAAGTGTATCAGTGTAATTTATTAGTCAAGATAAACTAATACTTAATTACACTACGACTATTCTGATGGTTTGTTCCTTTCCATCTTAGTCATGAGAAACTTGTTTATAATTTATAGAGAACCGACAACATGATCTTCTGAGTGTGACACCACACTCCATGTTATCTACTATATATATTAATTGAACAATTACATTTAACAAATAAATGCAGATATTGACCAATGTACACTACAACAAAAACCCTCATAGACATCGGTTTTCCACCGATGTCTATTACATTTTCGACTGATGTCTATGAAGGCGATGTAAAAGATCTGCCATTTTAGACATTGGGTTAAAACCAGTGTAGTATCACTTAACGACATCGGGTGTAAAACTGATGTAATATTATATGTTAATAACACCAGTTTTAGTAGTGGTATACGATTGATGTAATATTAGTTAATGACACCGGTTTTACAGTGGTGGAAAACCGATGTAATATCTGTATTGTTTAACGACACAAATTCGATTTTCGAAATAGTGAAAAACTAATATTATCACCAAGCAAATCATAAAATTAAGTTAATATTATTAATTCACTAAGAAAATCACAAATAAAAATGCACCGATGTATCTAAACACACCAAGTCAATATCTATATAACCAACACATAAATATTCTTCTTACAACATAAAAAGATAATAGATATTGTGCACATCAAGTCAGTATCCACAAATTACAGATAACTATTCTTCCTGAGGGTGACAACTGATTGGTGATTCTTTGTAAAGGAGGCTTCCATCTTAAAGGAGCCACTGGAGGCTTTGGGAACTTTGCAACATCCTTCTTGGTTGTCCGATCCTCTCACCATTTAATTGATTCTCCAGTTCTCTTACCTGAATAAAATAAAACAAAATAATATGTTATAAGGCATCTTAAAGGGTACCATGCCATTTGGTTAAACTCGCACCTTTGGTTCATCAGGAGGATCATATTGGCCAATCCAGTCCTATGACCAATCAACAAGATGTGGCATTAAGATTAGACAATGCATGAATATAAAAACAAATTTTAACTTACCACAGCAGGAATATCAAGTCCACGAGCAGCAACATTAGTGCAGAGCAGTATATACCCTTTTCGGCTTTGCAGAACTCAAAGAATGTACTAGTTCGTTTCTGCTGCTTCTGCTTTCCATGGATATCGAGACAATCTACATGAATGTATCTGAGAAGCTCAGAATGGTACTTGACCGAATTGCATGAGGAGAAGAAGACCGCTATCTTCTTCGAATGGTTCCTCTTAAGAAAAGCATACAAGACCAGAAACCTTTTATTACTAGGCACGACACAATAGCCCTGCTGTAACCCTTCAACGGTCACCTGAGAAAGATGAATTCGTGTCAACCTTGCTATTGATGAAACAACCTAGTAAAAACAATGATAAAATAAATTTGGAGATTACCTTCGACCTTCCATCATCAACACCTACATATACAGGCTTTTCCTTAAATGACAAGTTCGCAAAATCCTCAACCTACAATTTTTTTTTATAAGTTAAAGAAAATGAAAACCCAAATGATTATGAATAGTAGTTAGAAAGAAATAGAAACCTGCTTAGTTTGGGTAGCTGTAAATAGAGCAGTTTGCCTTGTCTGTGTATTAGGGAGTGATCCTGTCCGAATCGTTGAACCAAAGGACGCTGGGCACGTGGCACGCTCCTAGTCGATGAAGTGAATCTCCGGCTGGTCGAACGAAGCTCCGGCGATCCTGCACAAAAGTTTAGCCGGGAAGGGGTTCCCGGCGACGACCCTCCGACGCTCAAGTCAGGTAAGTGGTGGAAAAAGTGGCTGCCAAGCTTGTATCATGCGTACCTTTGGCGAAGCAATAGCCTCTTTATATAGGACGGAGAAGGAACTAATGCACGCCCACCGAGGTGCATATGTGCCAGCAACCCATACCCCGGTATGCACTTGTCAGAGAGCTTACCTGACACCATACTGCTACAGTCCGAGCGTGTTCTTCGATGGGACAACAGGACCCCCCGTTGTCAGACTAGAAGTATGGCATAGCCATACGACTTGACGGCTGTCAGAAGATGTCCCCGTCTTTTACCCACCGTCTGACCGGGACGCCCGACCTGCCGGGCGGGCGAAGAACGTCGTCCGGATGGCCTTAATTCTTTGCGAAGGCCGAGCGGCACATCCTTCTGCTCGGTCATTATGCACTGCTTCATTTGAGCGTCGGAACCCTGGTCCCTACCAGGGTGCCTTTTACTATCAGATTTCCCTTTCTTCCGAGTCTGGTCGGCTCGTCCTTTTCCGGCGAGCCACTGGACCCTTTGACCTCCCCTCAGCGTTGACTCCTTTTTATGGGGTTCCAGATTTTTACCGCCGGATCACTTGCCTTCCTCTCGAGTCTAGTCGAAGGAGGCAAAGTCCGACTGACTGGACTGCCGATCTGCCCGAACAATGATCATTGCATTAGGCCGCTCAGCCAGGCATAAGGATGCTTATCCGTGCGGCGATATCTGTCCGTTCGGCGATACTTTGTCCATGCCTTGTATTTTCTTGGAATCGACGTCCGTTGTTCTCCCACACTACCCGTCACGTGCTCTGCGCACGGTAAGGGGAGCTCATTAAATGTGGCTAGTAACCGGCTGACACGTGGCGATCGTGTATTTGTCAGAGTATGGAGGTTGCGTCACTTCCGATGGGACAATCGCCGTTTGAAATGGACGATCAGATGACAACCTCGATAGCGACGACCTGGATCGGACGGTGGAGATCGCTCCCGGGAGGCGATATAAGGCCCTTGACTCTGTTTCCGCCGCATTTCATCTTCTTCGTTTCCAGACTCCTGTCGTTCCTCCTTTCGCCGGCGACCTTGTGCTCAGGCTTTCCGGCGATCACACGGCTTCTTCCGATCATCTCCCTCGCTTGTAAGACCCTTTTTCTCGCTCCAGACACATTCTTCTTTCTGTTAATCATCCTTTTCAGTCGGGTTTCCTCCCTTGCTTGAACCCTCCTCTTCTATCCCGCATTCTGGCCTTTCGATCATGACCAGTACCTCACAGTCAACTGGCGATACTCCGGGTCTTTGGTACTCGAACATGGAAATTCGGTTCGACGAGGAAGACGCCTTGCGCCTCACTCGAGCATATGACCTACCGATCGACCATCAAATAGTGTTAGCCACACCTTCCGATCGGCCTCACGACCCTCCGCCCGGCACTGTTGTTTTCTTCCGGGACTAATTCCTGGCCGGACTACGTTTTCCACCTCACAAGTTTTTCTTAGAAGTTTGCAACTATTTCCGCATTCCGCTCGGCCAGGTAGTTCCCAACTCTATTAGGTTGCTGAGCGGAGTGGTAGTTTTGTTCAAACTGAACGGCATTCCCTTAACCCCAAAAATCTTCCACTACTTCTACTATCCCAAGCAAGCCGAGTGGGGAACCTTTGTTTTCCAATATAGGATAGGCTTCATCCTTTTCGATAATATGCTGAGCTCCAACAAACATTGGAAGGAGCATTTTTTCTATATACGCTTTCCCGAGCGGCCCACTTTCCGCACCAAGTGGCAGACGGCTATGCCCGCGCAACCGGAGCTCGGCAAGTTTAGAGGCGACGCGGACTATCTCCATGCAGCCGAACAGCTAGTCGGTCAGCGCTATCATATTGACAAGATGCTCCTCCCGGGAGTAATGCATATATTCGGCTTGTCTTCTACTCCAGCCGATCTGCCTTGTAGCATGAGTAAGCTCCCGCATCTTCCCCTTTATTTTGTTCTAACTGATTTATTTTCTGCTTATGCAGCTAAGGTCATGTGGCGTGCCAGAGCTACCGAGAAAGTCAAATTGAAGGCCGCTCGGATTGAGGCGGTGACGAGTAAGGAGGCAGCCGAACGGGGCCTTGCTTCGGCTGATCCGGCCGGCAAAGAAGGTGAGGGGATGCCAACGGTCCCTGAAGCCTCGGACGCCCCTGCCCCTCATGATGAGGCCGCTGGCAATATAGAACCTACGACCGAAGCTGAAGTGGAGGGCCGTTCGGCCGAGGATGTGCCGCTACGCACTCGGAAACGGAGGCGACCGGAATCCGCACCTGCCTCTACACTTGAGGAGCCACAACCTGAGTGGGGTGCAGATGCGCCGGTGCTGTCCGGAACAGTTTCCCTCGAGAGCACCCCGACCCCTCAGGATTCTCCGAGGGCCAGCTTGGAGGTGCCGCCGTCCAGCCCTTCAAGGACTCGACGACGTATCAGGCGTTTAGGCGAGCTACCCTCCTCTTCTGCTGGTGGGCCGTCTCAGAGCGGGCCTAGCGGCCAGAATTTACTTAAAACCGTTTTGCGCCCCCCTTCGGAGCCGGTGTTTCCTGAGCAGATGATCACCCTGACGGGCCCTCTCGCACAAGCTTGGATAGATGCTCGGAGTCGGATAGCCAAGTTGACTCCCGGGCAGCTCGGCGACAGCAACCTTCAATCAGCCACCGGGGTATACCTCCTCCCCCCTCTTCTCTCTTCTATTTGAAGTTTTTTAACCTGTCTACGTTTGCTAGCAGAACTGGGTGGAGCAGATCGCCATCAGCGATCGGTTGGCCGAACTGGAGGAGGAACTGAAGCAACAAAAAGCAGCGGGGGACACCAGGCAGTCAACGGCCGCTCTAGAGAAAGCCAAAAAATCGTTGGAAGCCGAACGGAAACGAGCTACTGATTTGGCGAGCAAGGTCGTTCGGCTTGAAACGATGATTAAACAACGAGACAAGGAGATCAAGACGGCGACCACTCGGAAGCAACAAGCCATCAACGATATGGACCACATGAAGGTGGAGATCCGGGGGCTGGAGCAACGCATCAAGGACCTGGATGCTCTGCTGGCCACCGAGAAGGAGAGCCGCTCGGCTGATCTCCAAAGATTCGATGGAGACTTGAAGGATCTCCAAGCTGCTAGCGACGCTACCCATGCCGCGCTCAAAGAATATCAAGAGGGGGAGTCAGCCCGCTCGGATGAAGTGAGGAAGGCGTTCCTCCGCTCGGAAGACTTCAGAGAGAAGTTTACCGACAAGATATCCTTCACGTTCGAGGAGGCAATCAAGGCGGCGGTGGGCTATCTGAAGACCAAAGGTCACCTGCCTGCCGATCTGTCCATCCCCCCCGAGGATCTAGCGGGTGTGATGGACACCATCCCCGACGCTCTTTTTGATTTTGACGTGTGAGGAGAGCTTTTATAAACTTCTTTGTATTCCCGCCGTTCGGCCCTACTTATCGCTGTAGTGACCTTTTTTGGTTTGCATAATAGATAATTTTCTGTTCCTCTCATCTTTTATGTTGGCCAGGCATTTTTTCCCCCATCGCGACTAAGTGTTCTTTAAAACTCTCCCGCTCGGTACCTTGCTATACCAGGCAAGCGAATTGTCTTCAATGTATTTCATAATGCAACTGAGTAGCCGTTCGGCGCACGGACATCGCTCGTTCAGTTGCTCGCATTTTTAATTCCGATTAACCATCTTTTGCTTCGCGCCTCACCTCAGGGGTTTTTGCTGGATTTTCACAAGGTCTTCCGCTCAGGCATTTAGAGACGCCGGCTCGATATTTAACGTCGGAGCTCGACGACGCGGATATTTATAGCCGGCCGGCTCTCGATCTTTAACGACGGGCTCGTCAATTATTTATAGACGCCGGCTCGTCTCGATATTTAACGTCGAGCTCGACGGAGCGGATATTTATAGCCGGTCGGCTCTCGATCTTTAACGACGGGCTCGTCGACCTCCGCTCGGATATTTATAGACGCCGGCTCGTCTCGATATTTAACGCCGGAGCTCGACGGCGGATATTATAGCCGGTCGGGTCTCGATTTTAACGACGGGCTCGCCGACCGTCCGCCGGATTATTTATGACGCCTCCTCGATATTTAACGCCGGAGCTCGACGCGGATATTTATAGCCGGTCGCGCGGCTTTAACGACGGGGCTCGTCGACTCGTCCGCTCGGATTATTTATAGACGCTGCGTCTCGATATTTAACGTCGGAGCTCGACGGCCGTTATAGGCTACCTGGCTCTCGATCTTTAACGACGGGCTCGTCGACTGTCCCGCTCGGATTATTTATAGACGCCGCTCGTCTCGATATTTAACGCCGGAGCTCGACGCGGATATTTATAGCCGGTCGGCGCTGTTTAACGTCTGGGCTAGACGGGCTTCCAGCCTAACTCCTTACCAGGTCGAGCGACCTTGGCCTTCACAACTTATCTCGTGCTTGAACAGGTTTTATGCCCGGCTGAACGGCACGGGTCATTTTGCTTGCGCATCTAAATGCATGCCCCTCCCGGCCGATCGGTTCAAGGGGCCTTCGCTATTCGGGCGCACGGCTCGGATAATCCATATGCCCCTTTCACCCAGCGTGGAGAACGTACTCCTGGCCGAACGGCTCAGGGTCTGCTTCGTCGAGCATTTTGGCTCGGATAATTTACCTCCGTCCGAACGGGACGGGGCCTTCGATTCTTGTTGACAATGCCTTATATCTGTTCTCTTGATTCTTCATTTCCGCATTTCCAGTATTCAGTCGAAAAAAAGTACACAGGGTGATTTACAGTGATACACCTTTCACCCCGCCCGGTAAGGCTGGAGATGGTTCGCGCTCCACGGTCTATCTAGCTGCCGACCGTCCTCGTCTTCCAAATAATACGCGCCCGAGCGGAGCTTTTCGATGATTTTGAAGGGACCTGCCCACGGAGCTTCAAGCTTGCCGACGTCGCCGACCGGCTTGACTTTCTTCCAGACAAGATCGCCGACCTGGAATGATCTGGGAATGACGCGCCGGTTGTAGTTTTGCTTCATCCGCTGACGGTATGCCATCAGCCGAACGGACGCCTTTGCCCTCTCCTCTTCTACCAAATCCAGCTCCATGTTCCTCCTTTCGGCGTTGTCATCATTGTAGCTCTGGATCCGGGCGGACTCGACGCCGACTTCAACCGGAATGACGGCCTCACCTCCGTATACCAAATGGAACGGTGTGACTCCTGTCCCTTCTTTTGGCGTCGTTCGGATGGCCCACAAGACGCTCGGCACTTCATCCGGCCAACTCCCTCCCAAATGGTCGAGCTGAGCGCGCAGAATACGAAGAATTTCCCGGTTGGCGACTTCAGCTTGACCGTTGCTCTGAGGATAGGCCACGGACGTGAAATGTTGCTCAATGCTGTAGCTTTTGCACCAATCCTCTAACATCTTCCCTGTGAACTGCCGTCCGTTGTCGGACACTAGTCGGCGAGGGATGCCGAACCGACAAATGATGTGTTGCCAGATGAATTTTTTGACCATTTGTTCAGTGATCTCTGCTAGCGGCTCGGCCTCCACCCACTTGGAGAAATAGTCTACCGCCACTAGTAAGAATTTCCTCTGTCCGGTCGCCATCGGAAATGGACCCACAATATCCATTCCCCATTGATCGAACGGACATGAGACGATTGATGCCTTCATCTCCTCTGCCGGTCGATGAGAGAAGTTGTGATACTTCTGGCACGAAAGGCAGGTAGCTACTGTCCGAGCGGCATCTGTTTGTAAAGTTGGCCAAAAGTATCCGGCCAAGAGGATCTTCTTGGCCAACGAGCGCCCGCCCGGATGACCCCCGCATGATCCTTGATGTACTTCCTGGAGGATGTAAGCTGAGTCCTCCGAGCATACACATTTCAGCAAAGGGCGCGAGAAAGCTTTCTTGTAAAGCTGATCTCCGATGAGTGTAAACCGACCGGCTCTTCTTCTGAGGAGCCGGGCTGCATATTCATCGGATGGTGTGGTGCCCGAACGGAGGAATTCTATAATAGGCGTCCTCCAGTCACTTGGAAACGTGAGGCCTTGCATCCGGTCGACATGCGCCACCAGCAGTATTTTTTCAATTGGTTGCTGAATGGCGACCGGCGTTATTGAGCTTGCGAGTTTGGCTAACTCATCGGCCGCCTGGTTCTCCGCTCGGGAATCTGAATAAGCATCTCTCGGAAAGTAGCTTTGAGTTTTTCAAAGGCCTCAGCGTAGAGTTTAAGCCGAACGCAGTTGATTTCAAAGGTGCCGGAAAGTTGCTGAGCGGCCAACTGTGAATCCGAATAAAGTGTCACCCGACCGGCTCCCACATGCCGTGCTGCCTGCAATCCGGCTATAAGGGCCTCATACTCTGCTTCATTGTTAGTAGCTTTGTAATCTAGCCGGACGGATAGGTGCATCTTTTCTCCCTGAGGTGAGAGTAGTAATACTCCGATCCCACTTCCGAGCCGAGTGGAGGATCCATCCACATATATTCTCCACATAGCTTTCGGCTCTGGCCTTTACACTTCGGTCACAAAATCAGCCAAGGATTGGGCTTTGATCACCGAGCGGGGCTGATATTGGATGTCAAATTCACTTAACTCTGTCGTCCACTTGATAAGCCGTCCGGCGCTTCTGGATTCAACAGTACTCTTCCGAGTGGACTGTTCGTCCGGACAATGATCGTGTGAGCCAAGAAATACGGTCGAAGGCGCCGAGCGGCTAGAACCAAAGCAAAGGCCAACTTCTCGAGCCCGGTGTAACGAGATTCAGCATCTTTTAAAATGTGGCTTAGAAAATACACCGGCTGCTCTTCACTGCTTGCCCTCACAAGTGCTGAGCCTACAGCATGCTCAGTTGACGACAAATAAATATAAAGAGACTCACCCCCGATCGGCTTGGCTAGCACTGGCAGAGAATTAAGATATGTCTTCAATTCTCCGAACGCTCGATCACATTCTTCGTCCCACTGGAACTTAGTAGCCTTGCGCAGGATCTAGAAGAATGGAAGGCTCCGGTCGGCGATTTTGGAGATGAATCTGGACAAAGCAGTTATCCGACCGGTCAACCTCTGCACTTCTCTTGTATTTCTTGGGGGCGGCATGTCTTGCAGAGCTTTCACCTTGCTAGGATTTGCTTCGATTCCCCGTTCGGTCACTATGTACCCCAAGAAATGCCCTCCTTTTGCTCCGAACAGGCACTTCTGGGGATTTAGCTTGACTCCATATTTGCGCAGCGTTCGGAAGGTTTCTTCCATGTCCTTGAAAAGATCGGCCGCTCGGACGGATTTGATAAGAATGTCGTCCACATAGACTTCCAGATTACGCCCAATCTGCTCCTTGAATACTTTGTTCATCAAGCGTTGATAGGTGACGGCATCACATTATAGCAATATGTGCCGTCGGCCGTTACGAAGCTTACTTTTTCTTGATCTTCCCGGGCGAGCGGCACTTGATGATATCCTTGATAGGCGTCAAGCATGCAAATTAATTCGCAGCCGGCCGTAGAGTCCACCAACTGATCTATCCTGGGCAGGGGATAAAAATCTTTGGGGCATGCTTTGTTTAAGTCCCGAAAGTCGATGCAGACTCTCCACTTGCCGCCCGGCTTGGAGACCAATACTACGTTGGCCAGCCAGCTTGGGAACTGCACCTCGCGTATGTGGCCGGCCTCCTTTTTCTCTGCTTCACTGGCCGAGCATCCGGCCGGACATGCAACTCATGCTGCGCTAGGTTCGGCGAAATTCCGGGCAACTCATGTGTCGACCAGACGAAGACATCATGATTTCGTTGGAGGCATTGGATCAGTTCCTCCTTCTGCTCCTCCTCCAGATCAGAGGTGATAAAAGTCGTGGCCTCCGATCGGGTCGGATGGATCTGAACCTCCTCCTTTTCATCATAAATTAAAGCAGGAGGTTTCTCAGTTATGGCATGCACCTCGATTCGGGGCGCCTTCCGAGCGGAATTAGCTTCTGCTCTGACCATTTCGATGTAACATCGCCGAGCTACTAGCTGGTCTCCTCGTACTTCTCCCACTTTGTCCTCCACGGGGAACTTGATCTTCTGATGGAAGGTTGAGACGACCGCTCGGAATTCACTGAGCGCCGGTCGTCCCAAAATGACGTTGTAGGATGAGGGGGAGTCGACCACCACGAAATTTATGGTCCTGGTCCTCCTGAGCGGCTCCTCTCCCAGCGAAGTAGCCAGCCGGATCTGTCCAACCGGCTGGACCTCGTTGCCCGTAAACCCATAGAGCAGGGTTGTCATGGGCAGCAGCTCGGCTTGATCAATTTGCAGCTGATCGAACGGCTTCTTGAATATGATGTTGACCGAGCTCCCTGTGTCAACGAATATGCAGTGAATAGTGTAATTTGCTATTACTGCTTTAATGAGCAGAGCGTCGTCGTGGGGCACGTCAACTCCTTCTAAGTCCCCGGGTCCAAAAGTGATTTCCGGTCCACTCACCCGCTCCTGGCTGCAACCGACTGCGTGGATCTGGAGCTGCCGGACGCCCGCCTTTCTGGCTCGGTTGGAGTCTCCTCCGGTCGATTCTATTTTCCTCCTCCCGAGTGGACGGTCGGGACCTTTCTCTAGACGCCCGGCGATTCTCCTGTCTTGGGGATCGGTGCCGATCGGGCGTCTGGTGATGTTGCCTCTCGGTGCGGGTTCGGTCAGCTTCATGGGTCCTTTGTCTCCTGTCGATGGGAGGAGACCGTCGTTCGGCTTTCCTGGGAACAGGATTAGCCACGAAGGGAAGACTTCGATAATCCCTCGTGTTGTGCGTATCCGTCTGGTGGAAGGAGCAGAACATAGGGGTCCACCTCTTCTTTGGTTTGGGCCGAGCGGCAGCCACTTCTTGTACGTGCGATCTGGCGTGGAGGGATCGAATTGCTTCGGCCCTCGGTCCTTTGGGTGGCTGCTGAGCGGCGTGCTGTTTCCGCTCGGCATGAATAAGTGCCCGCTCGGTAGGAGTTTCCTTTTTCCGGGCGGCTTGCGCTTCTTCCACGTTTATGTATTCGTTGGCCTGATGTAACATATGATCATAATCTCGGGGCGGCTTTCGGATCAGCAACCGGAAGAAGTCCCCATCCACAAGGCCCTGAGTGAAGGCATTCATCATCGTCTCTGATGTGGCCGTTGGGATATCCATCGCCACTTGGTTGAATCGCTGGATGTAAGCTCGAAGCGATTCTCTCGACTCTTGCTTGATGGCAAATAAGCTGACACTTGTCTTCTGATAACGCCGACTGCTAGCAAAGTGGTGGAGGAAGGCCGTTCGGAAGTCCTTAAAGCTAGCGATGGATCCGTCCGGCAGCCTCCGAAACCACCGTTGAGCCGATCCCGAGAGAGTTGTAAGGAAGAAGTGACACTTTACTCCATCTGTATATTGATGGAGTGTAGCTGTGTTATCAAACTTACCCAGATGATCATCCGGGTCCGTTGTACTCGCCGATCGTCGGGGGCACATAGTGCTTGGGTAGAGGGTCTCGTAGAATAGCCTCCGAGAATTGGCGATTGATCCGCTCGGGAGATGAGTCCGCCCGGGGAGCTTTCCCTTTTCTGTCATCCCGCCTTGGCATTTCGAGCTGGTGCGGCTTCAGGGGTGCGAAATAAGGCCCGGTGGAATGCAACGGTGGCTGGAGGTGCTTCCGCTCGGCCGCCCGACGCAGATGTTGCTTGTTGCTCCGGCCGTTCGGCCGCTGCTTTCTGTTTTTGTTCTACAAGTTTGGCGGCCCTTATCTCGACTAGAGCTTCGAGTTCTTCCGTCGAAAGCGCCACCGTGTGTTATCGTCCAGCCTCGTCCATCGTTCTTGTTCAGATGCAGGTGCGTTCCCACAGACGGCGCCAATTTGATCCTGTCCGAATCGTTGAACCAAAGGACGCTGGGCACGTGGCACGCTCCTAGTCGATGAAGTGAATCTCCGGCTGGTCGAACGAAGCTCCGGCGATCCTGCACAAAAGTCTAGCCGGGAAGGGGTTCCCGGCGACGACCCTCCGACGCTCAAGTCAGGTAAGTGGTGGAAAAAGTGGCTGCCAAGCTTGTATCATGCGTACCTTTGGCGAAGCAATAGCCTCTTTATATAGGACGGAGAAGGAACTAATGCACGCCCACCGAGGTGCATATGTGTCAGCAACCCATACCCCGGTATGCACTTGTCAGAGAGCTTACCTGACACCATACTGCTACAGTCCGAGCGTGTTCTTCGATGGGACAGCAGGACCCCCCGTTGTCAGACTAGAAGTATGGCATAGCCATACGACTTGACGGCTGTCAGAAGATGTCCCCGTCTTTTACCCACCGTATGACCGGGACGCCCGACCTGCCGGGCGGGCGAAGAACGTCGTCCGGACGGCCTTAATTCTTTGCGACGGCCGGGCGGCACATCCTTCTGCTCGGTCATTATGCACTGCTTCATTTGAGCGTCGGAACCCTGGTCCCTACCAGGGTGCCTTTTACTATCAGATTTTCCTTTCTTCCGAGTCCGGTCGGCTCGTCCTTTTCCGGCGAGCCACTGGACCCTTTGACCTCCCCTC
Source organism: Zingiber officinale (assembly GCF_018446385.1). Classification (NCBI taxonomy): domain Eukaryota; kingdom Viridiplantae; phylum Streptophyta; class Magnoliopsida; order Zingiberales; family Zingiberaceae; genus Zingiber; species Zingiber officinale. The sequence goes on along the minus strand of NC_055986.1, from coordinate 50,222,136 downwards.
AGCGTTGACTCCTTTTTATGGGGTTCCGGATTTTTACCGCCGGATCAGGGAGTGAATGTGATAATTATAAAACATGATGCCGACTTTGCAACACTCCTGTAATAACTATAAACCGAAGGGAACTAAATAGCATACCTTTGGCAGCTGCTTAAATATTTGCTCCATGTCTTCCTCAAAGTTAGCCTCCAATATTCGGTCGGCTTCATCGATTATAAGAAACTACATTTGGTGCACCAACACCCAAAATTAGTATCTCAATGTTAAACAAAGGAACATATGAAAATAATTATTGATCTCGTGGTTAGGATTAAACATGCTAGCAAATAATCATTAGCATGGATATGCGATAAGATGAAACACGCAACTAGTTGGAGAACATAAGTAGAGCTCATTAAAGCAAAAAAGAAAAGAAACAACAGATCTTTTAGTAAAAGGAACTCAATGAGTACTGAGGGCATTCAATGGAAAGATATATAATTTCAGTATGCAACCACTTCAAACTACATCCAGTCACCTCCACTTTGCCATTCTAGTATCTTTCTCAATATGGCTAGCATGCTGTGCTGTGCTTAGTTACATTCAATTTCCAAAAACAAATTTCAATAGAACAATGATAAATGAGATTTTCAAAAAACTCTGCTGCCTAAAAATACAATACCAGAGTTCTGTGTGCTAAAAGAAAGAACAATTCCTCAATCCAATAGTCAACGGTTAAGGTATTGTTTAAATCAGTTCCTCACTACTTTTTCTGCTATCATTCCATATAATTGCATAATTTATCAAAACATAAATGACCAGGAACCAAAACACTGAAAACAAGAATAAGCCAATAATTTAGATACATGGGATCAAATGCTTTACAAAAATAAACCATTTACCATAATTTTACTTATTTGCTCAGCTTTTTTGATCTACAAATTTGAAATAATCTGTTATACGGCAACTGATTTGAAAGAAGCTAAATATAGTGATGCATGGTGTATAGTAGATTATTATGATTTTTCTTGGAATATATAAAATAATTTATTCACACTATCTTCAAAAAGATTCTACTTATATTAACATAATAAATTTTCAAAAGAATAAAATGAAAGATTCTTCCTTCATTCTTAAACCTCGTAAATCTAAGCAACATGGAGGAGGCATGATTATAATTAAACTTCCACATAATCAATAGATGTGAATTCACATTCTGTGATCCGAATACATTAACACTAATTTATTGAAAGGTTCATTAAACATGAGATTGAAAAGGAACATGAATTCTTCCAAAAAAAAAAAACAATGCTCCAGCTCAAAGGAGGTGCAAAATGTGGGCTAGAGAGCACCTAGAACCTTGGCCTGCATATTCCTTGACCTCTTAGATATAACTACAATCTTGGTAAAAATTAAACAAAATCAAAGCAAAAGGAATAATATTTATCCAACTCCAAGGCATCAAAAGAAAATCAGAATATCAATGGAAGAAGTAACACATGAACAATAGAACAATGTCATAACCAATTCCAAGGAAGCCCGCATATTACTATAATGGCCTCAAGTAACTAACATGAATGACTGACGATATACCGACATCAATTAAACAAAAGATATGGCAAAAAATATCTGGACGTGTACAAGAATAATCTTGCAAATTTTAAAAAATTGAAAAGTGTCAGAAAGATCAGCATGTACCTGTTAAAGCAAATGTGCCACCAAGCACGACACATAGCCGAGTTAGGAAATGAAGAAAACTACGTCGTTCTTCTCTTATTGTCACCGTAATAGGTGACAGATCATACAAGAAGAAAACAGCTGTTCAAAGGAAAAGGGAAAAATGGGGTTAAAATTCTACCCAAAAAAAAAAACAAATCATTTTGTATGTTAAATCAGTATGACGCTTGAGACATTGACCTGGCCATGACCTATCAAAGTCACGCATTGGCACAAAGTATTCTGTGACAGAAAACTGGTTTGTAGGCAACACTTCTTTAGAGAGGTATCTGTATTCCGTTGGAACAATCTGCATTGAATTACCAATTAACCTCTTTCTTGTCTTGTAGAAGGAAAAGGTAGTACTACAAGATTGAATCTAAAGACAATCGAAAACTAGTGTTCTGCAGATTATATTAATTAAAAGAGCAAAATAAAAAAGGTTATAGATCACTACACAAACTGTGTAGAAAATAAGATGTGGCTAGAGTTTGACAAAATCATAACAGACTAAGTAGTAATGTAAACGCCAGGACGTGAGGTTTAACAGTATATATTTATCTCACTACAGGGAGAGTAAATTTCTTAGTTGAAATCACAGAAAAATACAAGTAAATGAGTGCTACTTTTGCTAATGCAGGTTAATCCAATAAATGAAACCAAAAACGGTAGGTTGAAAAACCAAAAGATAAAATTTTTGTTTAATGAGATATAAGAAAAGCCTCAGATGTCAAGAAAAAAAAACATCGTAGTACAATCCTGCAATTAGATGAAAGGGCAGAAACAACCTTTATATAATACTTGAACGTTCCACTTGTATCATCTAGTATCCTGGCAGTTCCATCAAGAGGATTATGGATCCTTGGATACTTTGGTCCAAAAGACAAATCGTGAATCACATGACTTACATTCACCTTTTTTGCTCCTCTAAAAATCTGTGCAGGAAGAATATAAAATGATGAGGTAATTGTACAAACCAGTATACCATTGTAACTTCAGACAAGTAATAAATTTAGCCATGTAAGTTGCCATATTCATTAAGTGCTTTGGGATACCAGAGAAACAAAATTTACGTTAAGAACATGTAAAATAATTAAAATAGGAACAATAATTAAAATTGAATTGTTAATCACATCAAAAGGTCCAAACCAATTCAAGTTTATCCAGTACTGCATATAATACAAATAATCATTTAAGTAATCTTAATCGTGAAATCTTTGTAAACATGAATTGCTAAAATTCAATAACCACCTAAATAAAACGGAGGAGCTTTAAAAAAAAGGCAAATCTACCAAAAAAAGGAAAATATCTTTGTTTATGTAAAGTAGATACTTTTAATTCCACATTTCTTGCATGCTTGGTTGCTTTCATCTACTGGAAATTGACAAAGCAGAATCAATCAAATGAGAAGGTAAGCAGAAAATATTTTGTAGCAAATAGTTGCTTACATGATCAAGAAGTGGAGATATTGCACAAGCATTCACTGGATGTTCTATCACATACGTCTGCAGAGACAATGAAGACAAGAGGGTGATTTTCAGTCCAGGGAGGTGAGAGTATTTATGTAATTAGCATAGCACACTACAAACAGACAAGACGCTATGGTGTAATTTCTTATTTCACTTTTTCTTATGAAGTTATAGTCGAAACACATGAACTTATGTTCAATATCCTTAAAAGCATAGCAAAAAATCTACTCCTGGACAAAAAACCCTAATTGTCCCTCCAAAAAAAATGAAGCAGAAGCAAAACCAATCAAAGATTTGTACCTCTGACCTGAGAAGCGAAGTCAAAACCAAGAATAAAAGTAAATACTAAAAAATATTAATAGATCTACACCATCACCTTAATTTAACAAGCTTTAAACCCCTCAAAAGAAAGTCTAGCCATCAAAACAACCAGCGCGAAGAAATTCCAACAAGGAACTCAAAAATCCCAACAGATCTAGCCCAGAGCCGACCGATTTCCTCCAAGAAAACACTAAGAAACAAGCTAAGCATACAAGGATCAACGAGGGATCACCTCCACGTTTGACGAGAGCCGCCATGAGTGCAGACGACGAAGGAGCAGCCCCGAGGAGCCAAATCCGAGCACCAGCAGCGAAAACAACAATGGAATCAAGACGATTTCTGGGGAAAAGGCCGCCGAGGAATCAACGGAGAAACCAGAAAGCATGAGGAGAAGAAACCCTAAGAGATGGAGCAACTCACGAGAGGGCAAAGACGGAAGGGAGAGGAGAAGAGAAGGGTAAAGAGGATATGGATGTGGTCGTTTTGGAAAGCGGGGCATTCCGCAGACCTCACAAGGGAGTCGTGTGTTGATCCTGATCAGGAGAGGAAGGGGCGTCGATCTAGGAAGGGGAAGGACGGCGCGATCTAGGAAGAGGAAGGTTTAGGTTTGGAGGGAAGAGGGAAGTGTTGTAAATTTTGGTTAAGTATTGGTGGAAAAATTAAAATATTTTATTTATCATAGACACCGAGTTTTAAAAACCGCTGTTAAAATCGGTGTCTATTAACGAAAAAAAGGCGCTCATAGACATCGGCTAAAAAACCGATGTCTATGAGCGAAAATCTGCGCTCATAGACATCGGTTTTTGGAAAAACTGGTGTAAAATATTCAAAGACATCAATTTTTGCTTAAAACCGCTGTTGTTCCACCGATGTCTATGAGGGTTTTTCTTGTAGTGGTGATTCTTTTATTTCAACAAATAAATATTTACAAAAGCTAGACTTTTAGTATACACTCTAACAGATGTACTACTAGGTGCCACTCATGTTCGTTCTATAATTAAGTAGTTAATTATGGGTGACCAAAATAAAATAGGAACCTATTGGGTCACACACACACTAACGAGTCTCTAAAAGGCGTAAAATAAGTTAAAGAATAGGATTCTTAAATCAAGAGATAAATGTTTGGTTAGGCCATACATAAGACAAATATGAAAATATTTGTCATGATGGAAGCATGGAAGGGCTACATATATTATGGTAGAGTTGAACAATATTTGGTTTAATCATGAATTAGTCATGAACCAACTTGGTTTAGTTGTGAACGAAACCAAGGGGTTAATGGGCTAATTTTTGATTAAAAGATAATGAGTTAGATTTGAGTTTTCTAATCCAACTCATTAAAGAGGATTATATATAGATGTAATTAGGAGAGAATTAGACACAAGTTTCATTATTTAGTTGATTGGCCTTTGGAAAACCCAATCCTCCTCTCCCTCTCCTCTCTCTCCCTCTTGTTGCAGTGACCACCGCAAGGGAGAAAAACTCTCCCTTGTGTGCTTCTCTTCTTCTTCCTCTTGGTCCCTCTTCTTCGCTTATGGCTAGTAACTTCCAAAGGAAAGAATTATACTTAAGGAATTATCTTGCGGAGCTCAGGGTGGATATGAATAGAGGCGAGGTTCGACAACGTCGCTACAGTTGATGTCCTTCTCATTATAGGTCATCCGTAAGGTATACATAGCGTAAATTTACTTCCCATAAAATTTTAATTATGTGATCATAGTTGGCATGTTGTATCCTTATATGCATGTGTTGTGTGTGTGATATAATAATAAAGAATTATTATTATTTTATTTTTCACTGCGCATGCTTATGAAACATGTTATAGCACACACCTGTATCGGCATATCCCAACATTCGCTCCTTGAAGAGATGTTGGCAATCTGGAGTAGCTTTTTTCCTACTTCCTTGTTATCCTTTGGCCCTCCTTTTGAGTTCTTGTAAAAATTTCATAGTATGAATAAATGTTTTCTCATTCAGTTAGTATTGTGTCTTGCCTTAATTGCTTAAGTGTGTCCGAGTCATTTTCCTCCCACTCGGCTATGTATAGAATTTCCTTCCTGAGGTTTTTTGAGTACGATTCATTCCATCTTTGCTCTGTTGATTTATCACACTCTATTTAACGTTGTTAACTTGTGCTATATTTTAAAACTCCCAAGTAGCAGTCGAGTGGTGCATCGCTATAGGAGACAAGCATTGGCAATCGATTCATTTGGATTGAGCATCTTCCCCTTTATACACTTTCATGCGGAGCTCTTTCACCCTTATATGTTACCCCCGGTCAGATCATTAGTATCCAACACTTTGTGTTTTTATGATGTTCAATAGGTTTTATGGATACCGCTCGATTGTTAAATTTATACACAAGGATTTATAGTTGTTGCTCAACTATTATATTTGTAGACAAGGGTTTATAGTCACCGCTCGACTGTCGAATTCATACACAAAGGTTATAGTCACCTCTTGACTATTGATATTCTTTGACTCAATGGTTTATAGTCACCGCTTGACTATTGATATTCTTTGACTTAAGGGTTTATAGTCACCGCTCGACTGTTGATTTTTCCTTCACAAGGGTTTATGGTCGTCACTCGATTATTGATGGCACAGACTCAAGGGTTAATAGCTACCGCTCGGCTATTGATTTCTCCTTCACAAGGGGTTTATTATTGATTACTCGACTGTTGATGGTGTAGACAAGGATTTATAGTCACCACTCAACTTTTAATGACATAGACTCAAGGGTTTATAGCTGTCACTCGGCTGTTGATGGTGTAGACAAGGGTTTATAGCCGTCGCTCAACTGTTGATGGTGTAGACAAGGGTTTATAGCCACCGTTCGACTGTTGATGGCATAGACAAGGGTTTATAGTTGCCGCTCAACTTTTGATGACGTAGACTCAAGGGTTTGTAGCCATCACTTGGCTATTGATTTTTTCTTCCCAAGGGTTTATAGTCGCTGCTCTACTATTGATGGCTTAGACAAGGGTTTATAGTCGTTACTCGACTTTTAACTTGGCCGAATGACACAAGAGTCTGAGACACTTGTGATTTTCATTTATCATTCCCCTGCAATTACAGGATATATGTTTATACAAGTGTATCTAAATTTCACCACACACCTCTCATCCGACCCTATAGGGTTGGAGGTGGTTTTCACTCCAGGGTCGCATGAGCTTTCTTCCATCTTCATCTTACAGATAGTAAGCTCCCGAGTAGAGCTTCTGGATAACTTTGTAGGGTCCTCCCCACGGGGCTTCTAATTTGGTGACATCGTCGACTGACTTTACTTTTTTCCATACCAAGTCGTCGACTTGGAATGACCTATGGATTACCCTCCGGTTGTAGCTCTGCTTTATGCGCTGCTTGTACACCATGAGCCGAATGACGATCTTATCCCATACTTTAACTACCAAGTCGAGTTCCATGAGTCTTCGTTCTACGTTTCCATTGTCATAGAGTTGCACACTATTAAACTCTACTCTAACTTCCACTGAAACCACAGATTCACCCCCGTACACCAGATGGAACAGGGTTATGTCGGTCATCTCTCTGGGTGTGGTGTGTTGGGCCCACAATACGCTAGGGAGTCCATCAGCCCAATTACCTCCGGTGTGGTCGAGCCGAGCCCGTAACTCTATGAGGATTTCCCTATTGGTGATTTTCACCTGGCTATTACTCTAGGGGTAGGCCACTGAGGTGAAAGCCTGTACAATGCCATAGCCTTTGCAGCACTCCTTGAGCCTTCATCCTACAAATTGTCTTCCATTGTCAGAGATAAGCAGGCAAGGGATGCCAAATCGACACAAGATATTTTACCATATACATTTGATAACCATATGATCGATTATCTTGGCTAGCTGCTTGACCTCCACCCACTTTAAAAAATAATCTACTACGATGAGTAGAAATCTTCGCTGACCAATTGTCATGGGAAATGGTCCAACGATGTCCATGCCCCACTGGTCAAATGGACAAGACACCATGGATGCTTTCATCTCCTCGGTGGGACGGTGTGAGATGTTATGATACCTCTTGTTGGATCGAGTTTACTTGGTTCAGCTTCGGATGAGTCCTACTTGGTTCAGACCGTGAGACGACCGATCTCACATATAACTCGGATGGGCCCCACTGGTCAAACCCTTATCTTTTCTTTTTTAAAACTATGATCAAAGTACGCAAACACAGTCAATTTACTTGGTTCAGAGCATGAGACGACTCCTACTCCAAGACCTAGGTCCCATGGATCTTTCAATGGGTAATCCACTAAACATCTCTTTTAGTATCCCCAGAAGAAGTTATCGAATACAAGATGAAAGTAGGACAGTGTAACAACCTACACTTCCTTTTTGCAAGTATGATAGGTAAACAGTAAATAAAAATTATTACTAACACCTTAGAAGATAAGAATCTGAGCAGGCTAGTGTGTTGGTGTTGATCTGCCGACAGCGGTCAGATATTGCAGGGTAGTAGTGCGGCTACAACAGATCATAGTTGATGCAACAGAAGAATCATAGAAACTCAGTCTCAAGTTCTTTTTTTTTTATGTCTTTGAAGTGATGGTTGAGGCCCTTTATATAGTCGAGCTAGACTTGATCCAGATCCACTAATCTTAGGATTAGGGTTTGACTCAATGCTGATCGATCAACCAATCCAGCTATTTGGTAGACAGTTCCTACCTGATTCGGTCCATCTTGCCATCCAGATTCAGCTTCGGATGAGTCTTCGTTCGATCAATCGATCCCTCTATTCAGTCGACCGATCTCGCTATCTTCGCTAGCTTATCTAGTCTGATATGATCAATCTGGATTGATCTTTGTCACCGCATATCCACTGTTCAGTCGACCGATCCTGAGGTTCGGTTGATTGTTCCCTTGGTCGAGCCTTAGCCACATGCTGATCTCCAAGGTTCGGTCGATTGATCCAAACGTTCGATCGACCAATTTCGATAAAATTCTAACCTGTACAAATATTAGTCTTCCTGCAAAACAGAGTTAGAATAAAAAATAATAAAATATGTAAAGATAAGTTTTGACAACCTTCAGACTGTCCGGTCCTGACTTTGAGTTTCGCTAAAACTTTAGGTCAGACCGATGTTTACTAGTTCCTCTTAAGGGAACATATCCTCACCTAGTCACTCTTCTCCAGTGACCTACCTTTACTTACCAATTTATTGTTGGTTGACTAGCCTCTTGACTCTCCAGGTGTTCATGCCAGTTGTCTGGTCCCACGGACCTAACTGGATTTTTTCCGATTGTTTGGACCCGCAGACTCAACCGGACTTCCTACCAGATAACCGGTTGGTTCGTTCACATATCTAGTCTTCGCACCAGCTATCCGGTCTCACAGACCTAGCTGAATTTCAGCATGGTGTCCGATCCTTCAGACTCGTCAAATCCTACACATTTGGTAAAGTAGTTAGATCGTAAAACACCTAACTTAACTCACTTGTCATTCATCAAAATCTGAGTTAAACCATTAGTGCAAACTGCACCAATAATCTTCCCCTTTTTGATGCAATGACAACATAGTTTAAGTTAGGAAAAATATATGATAAATACACGCAAAATGATTCTAAGAGAAGCAAAAAATGAGATAGTTAGTTTTGTTCTTTTTAATTTTTAGAGTTAAGTTATTCTGATTCTCATTTGTTTTCTAACTTCAACCCTAACCCTCCCCCTCCCCCTCCCCCTCCCCCTTTGATATTCATTAAAAAATGAGAAGAAAAATGAATCAACAGATGAAAAAGTGTACTAAGTAAAGTAATTATGGAAATAGTCAAGGGGTTTTCCTAAAAAACTTTCAAGATTATCGGGGGAAGAAGTCAAAGGTTTTTCGTAAACAAAAAAAAATGCTAAGTAAAATAATTTTTTATAAATATGAAAAGATGATTTTGAACAAAATTTTTAAAAGGTTTGTGAAAGTAAAAGGTGGTTTAAAACACTTTTGCAAGAGTTGTACAAAACTTGCTAAAACATTTTTAAAGTGTGTGCTTAAAACATCTTTTCAAACTATGGTTTAAAATAGTTTTCAAAATACTTGTAGGTAATTTGTAAAACATATATTTTGAAAAAGTAGTAGAATTTTTTGTAAGAAAAAATAACTTGTCAAATAACTTTAAAATAACTTTAACGTTTAAAGTAATTTTGAAAGTGATTTTGCAATAGCTTATTAAAATCTTTACAAAGTAATTTGGAAACAAAATAAATTTCAAAGTATGGTTAAGAATGATTTTCAAAGTACAAAAATTTTCCACAATGGATATTTGTAAGAGTGTTAGAAAATGATTTTCAAAATGTTTAAACAAAAATAGTCTTGGAAATATTTTAAGAATAGAGTTTGAGAAGGTTTTTTAGGTATTTAATTTTTCCTCCCCCTGGACCTGGTATGTATTTGAAAATATTCATCGAGAAAAATTATCCTTAATTGTCTAACCAGTAGTTACTAACTAATTATCAAAAGATAATAATGTTCACTTGGTTAGTCAAGTTATATATATGAGTCCAGTTTGTATATAACTAAGATGGATTATTTAACTTGATCACTATAATTTGGTATTTCTCACCTAGACTTGTGTTGATGCACAAATATAAACATCTTAAGTCCAGGAAAAGGGCCTATGCATCTCACGCCATTCTATATTTGTGAATACACAATCAAGGTAAACTTAGTGTTTGTGAGATGCTCAAGTCCTAGATCTATAGGAACATGCTTTCTATAGATTTGACCTAGACAAAGGCTGAAATGAATTTTGAAAGTCTAAGGAAATGGAAATTTTAAGAAGATAAAAGTAAAGTTTTCCTTAGAATTTTCAAACTATTTTAAGAAATTATTTGAATAGAAGTCCTATTCTATTAAACGCATTTCTAGTTGTTGTCGCAAGTTGCTAAATTTATTCTCAAGGAGTAGTTTGGTAAATATATAAGCAAAGTTAGATTTGGACTCAATATACTTGAGTTCAATATCTCACTTAGTGACATGATCTCTGATAAAATGGTGTTTTATTTCAATGTGTTTAGTTCTTGAATGATGCATTGGATTTTTTTTATTAAGTTAATTGAGCTAATGTTATCAATGAACACTTTTGTGTTTTCAAAGTTTAAATTGAAGTCTGGGTGTGCATCATCCATAAGAGTTGTGCAACGCCCTGCCTTATGATGCGATAGCTGCCACATCCGCAGTCCGCAACGATCCGCAGGAGTTGTTTCACAGCAGAACAACCTTGTATATATATATATATATATATATATATATATATATATATATATATATATATATATATATATATATATATATATATATATATTAGATACCAAAAATGTAGATAAAAGTGTAAATAATTAAAATTTAACATAATTAGAATATTTTAAGGGAAATGAATATTTTTAGTGGATAATATATCAAAAAATAAGTTTATATGCATTTATGAAATTTATTGAAATTTTTATAGATTTTAAATGAACCCTTTTAGGTTTTAAGTGATATAAATGGGTGAGAAGAAGTCTGTTTAGAAATACCCATTTCAATGAGGAGTTGATGGTTATATAAGACATTTATCTAAACCCTAAGTTTAAGTTCTTATTAATGGCCCAATTCCCCTTATCTCATCGTCGCTGACTCCCTCTCCCGATCTTCTTCTTCCATCGCCTGTTGTTGTTGGCGCCAACAATTTCTAGCCCCGATCGCCACAGCTAGCCGCAACAAGTGGCATGGCTAGCTCCTTTCCCGGCCTCCTTGGGCCAAGCAGCACCGGTGTTGTGCCCTAGCTTTTCAGTCGCCGTCGCCCTATTGCCTATCGCCGCAAGTAACCGCAAGCCAATCACTGTGCCGCTCGATCCCTCGATCATCTCATTCCTTTTCCTCACTGCTCGACGTCGGTTGCTATTTGCGAGCTCCTATAGATCGCGCCAGCACCCGTTGATGGCTGCTGCTTATCTACTCATCATCGACAGTCGCCAAAGCCTTGCTCTGGCAATCGACCTCCTTTCTAGCCTCCCACCCTTGGCCATGAACACCAAAGGGCTCCCAGCAACCAAGCTTTTGGCCGTGCCCTAGAGTCTTCATCGAGCCACCTCCTTCTAATCACGCATCACCGCTTCCTCTTGTTGCTATACTCTCTCCAAATCTAGAAAGGGACGACCAGTGGTTTAGGGGAGCTTCAATTCCAGCATAGCACCATTCAATTTTCTGTCAGAGGAAGCTATGGATCAAGATTGAGCCATCTTCACACGTAGTCGCAAGCCTCTACCGCAAGTCACTATCTCAAGATCGCCATTGCACCGCCACCCCATCCACCTCTTCCACTGGTCTTGAGAGCAGAAGAAAGGATGTCTCTCTGGACCGAATCCCTGAATAGAGGTCAGGAAGAAGAATCCCGGCGGGAATACGATCCAACGGAAAGAGAGGAGAAGGTTTCGACAGAGTTGTCTTTGAGGCATGTTCTTCACATTCTTGATGCTTTAATTCTTCCTATAATATGTAGAACTATGGGTTAAGTATAGATAACATCCTAGGATTTGAACAAAATAAGATTTCATGTAGAACCAATTTAGGTTTCTATGTTTCTATACTTTATTATGCTTCAATCAGTTCCCTAAATTCATGTACGTTTAGACACCATGTTAGGTTAAGTGATAAATTTCAAAATTTTGCTAGTTGTGATGTTGATTATGATTTTACCTATTTCTTATCTAGATAACCTTACATGCACTATGTAGGTTACATATTTGGTTTTGGTTGAGATTCAGTTATGAGTTTTGATTGTGCCCATGCTCTTTATATGTCCTAGCATGATTTTCTTACTATAGTTGACCTATTAGCATTAGGAAATTTAGTTTAGCATGTTCTCAACAATGTTATTTCTTTAAATTTAGCCTCTATGTTTAGTGTGGCTTCGGATTTTTTTGTGACTTGCAAGGTTTTGTTTTGTTTTCTTGCTAAGGATATCATGTTTTGGCCCCTACAAATTGTGCATGTTTCAACTATGTTAATGCTTTAATTTAAGTTCCTTCCTTATAGTTCTGAAAGCTTGTATAAATGCATAATTTCAGATTTCATAGATTCCTATGCTCTTTTGATCATTTAGTGGATGATATCATGTTAGTGTTGGAATGTATACTAAAAGCCTAGCTTTTTGTATAAACATTTATTTAGAAATAAGAATCACATTGGTCAATATCTACATTTATATGCTAAGTGTAGTTGTTCAATTAATTTATATTGTAGATAACATAGTGTGTGGTGTCATACACAGAAGATCATGTTATCAATTCCTTATAAATTATAAATAGTAGCTCATGACTGAGATGGAAAGGAACAAATCATTGGAATAGTCGTAGTGTAATTAGGTATTAGTTTATCTTGACTGATAAATTACACTAGTACACTCTGAGTCCATTGAGCAGGACCATTTAAGGTAAGTTCTTTTTATACTGACTTAATAAAAGAACAAGATCTTAGTTATTATGGAAGTGTGTGCTCTTAATCCTAATATAATAATAAGCACATATATTTAGTATTTATTTCTTTGACTTATCAAAGGGTGAGATTTAGCTCGATAAATCAAAAGACCCAATAAGTTGGGAAATAATATTGCATATAGTGTGTGTTTTTTATTATAGAAGGAAACTATGTCATAGAAATCTCGGTTGATAATGCCCCCAAGAGGAGCTCATAAGGATTGTCATGTTAAACCCTACAGGTGGACTTAGTCCGACATGATAATAAGATTGAGTGGTACTACTCTTGAACTAAGATATTAATTAAAGTGAGTTGTCAGTAACTCAATTAATTAGTGGACATCTGACATCTTAAACACAGGGAGATTAACACACTCATGATAAGAAGGAGCCCAAAATGTAATTTGGAATTGGTGTGGTAGTTCAATAATAATTCTTTAGTGGAATGAATTATTATTGATGAAATTAAGTTGGGTGTTCGGGGCGAACACGGGAAGCTTAATTTCATCGGGAGACTAAAACCAATTCCTCCTCTCAGTCCCTATCGTAGGCTCTTGTATATAAAGAATTATACCCACCTATACAGACTTTCTTACCCAACCTAAAGGAGTCGGCCAAGCAAGCTTGGAGTCCAAGCTTGGGTCGGGCAAGCCAAGGGTTGAGCCAAGTTGATGGGGTCGGCCAATGCTTGGAGCCCAAGCATGGTGTGGCCGACCCTAAGCAAATAAAAAAGATTTTTATTATAAAATTTTTCTTATGTGGATTCCATGGTTTTAAAAGAGAGTTTAAAATTTAAATCTTTCCTTTTATAGCTTTCTACAAAAGATTAAGAAAAGATTTGATATCTTTCCTAATTTATAGATTGAAAGGAAGATTTTAATTTTGATAAAACTTTCCTTTTTTGTAACCATGTTCATAATTTAAAAATAGAGTTTTAAAATTAAATATTTCCTTTTATAAGTTTCTACAAAAGATTAAGAAAAGATTCGATATCTTTTTTTATTTATAGATTGAAAGGAAGATTTTAATTTTAAAGAAAACTTTCCTTTTTGGAAATCATCCACAAGTTTAAAAGAAATATTTTAATTTATAAAATTTCCTTTTATAACCAATCATGAAGGGAAAAATTATTAGAGAAATTTTTTATAAATTTCTGGAAACAAATTAGGAAGTTTTAATTCTTGTGTTATTAAAAATTTCCCTGTTTGGAGCTTGGAGGTGGCCGACCATGATATCTATGAAAAGGAAATTATTTTTAATCTTTTAAATTTTCCTTTTCATGGAAAAGAAATTAAGGAAGTTTTTATTTAAATTCTACTTATTTTCCAAGACCAAGGAATATAAAAGAGGTGGTAGGGGTGCCTTCATGTGACACGACTCTATTCTATTTCTTCCTCTCTTTTCCTCCTTGGTGGTGGTCGGCCCTATTGTTTTTCCCTCTTCCTTTTCTTTCTTCTTCATTGGCCAAACCTCATCATCTCTTGGAGCTTGAAGGTGGCCGGGTTCTATCTTGGAGAAGAAGGAGAGAAAGGAAGCATCCCTTTGGAGCTTGGTGGTGGTGGCCGAACCTCATCTATTCTTGGAGTACTTGTGGTGGCCAAACCTTGCAAGGACAAGAAGGCTTTGGGTGGTTCTCAGCTCAGTAGATCGTTGCCCACACAACGTCCGGAATAAGAAGAGGAATACGGTAGAAGATCAAGAGGTCGTTGCATACAAAGGAAGGTATAACTAGTAATTATTTTCCGCATCATACTAGTTTTTTCTTTTGTATAAATTCCAAACACAAGAGGCATTAGATTCTAGTTTTTCGAATTATAATTCAAGTTTGTGTTTTTCTTTGTTTTTCAAATTTGTGATTTGATTGTTCTTTTTGGTTAAACTAGAGTTATATAAGAAAATTAAATATTAGCTTTCCTTAAAAGGCTTTGTCTAGGCGGTGGTGGATGCTCCCATACCCAAGAAGGCCATGTGCCTCGCCATGTAGTCCTGGAAGCCAATTTTGGAAATTAATATTTAATTGAATTTATAACATAGGTTGATTTGGATCAATAGTGTTAAGTTCCGCTTGCGATCCAAGTCTAAACCATTAAGAACAGATAAGTTAAATTTGGAATCAATAATGTTAAGTTCCGTTTGCGATTCCTAATTTAACTTCTAAAGAACACAATAGGTTGTTTAGGAAAAGGTTTGACACTTGTACAAAATTTTTGTACAGTGGAACTGGTACGATCCTCCTAGGACCAACCAACAATTGGTATCAGAGCTAGAGTTTGCCTCTGTGTGTTTGGTTTTCAATTTAATTATGCACATGTCATTCATAATTTAGGCAGGATAATAGTAGGATATGCTAACTCTTTGGTTGCAGGCTCCAACTATTATGGCTTATAGTTGTTGTGTGTGATTGGACCCTTGGACATGTCAAGGGCATTATTTTTGTGTGTGCATGATTGTATGTAACTAATACAGCAGGAGCTGTATTAGCCCTAGGATTTTAGAATTTTATTTTCGATCTAGAATACATGTACATTCCTTCATGGAATATAGGATCGATATATGTAAAATTTTATTTTATTTTTATCGCGGATCGAATCCTTGCGAGACGTGGTGCTAGTAGAGGACCAGAGGCGCAGCGAAAAAGGAATCTCGATGGATCCGACGACATGATCCCTAGGGCTGGCAACATGCGAAGTGTAGGACCGTTGGACCGACTAGAAAGGGGGTTGAATAGCCCTGTAAAATAAAAAAAACCTTCTCGAACTTTCAACAGAACACTTGCATCAAATAAAGTAAACAGAAAACAGAAAGTAAAAGGCTCACAGAGAGTTGACTTAGTTACAACCGGGGAGGTTGTTAATCCAAGGAAGATGTCGTACTATTATCTCCTTCTGGCGGAGAAGCCTTTTTACAGCAGTGAAGTACACAACTAGAGAAGCTAAACTAGAGAGAACGTACAAGTGTTGTTACAATGAGTTGTACCTAAATTGATGAAAAGCTTCTAGACCAAGGCTATATTTATAGCCTTGGTCGGGACGCCTGGAAGGGGTTCCGGGCGCCCTGGGGGGATAAAACTTTATCCCCAACGTTCAGATCGCGTTTGACGCGATCTGGTCAACAAAACAGGTACGGGCGCCTCGGGCTGCTCCGGGCATCCCGGACTGCTCCGGGCGCCTCGGAGCCGAAAGTCAACAGTGGTTGACTTTTTTCGTCCGGGACCTCTGCTCCGGTTCGGTTTGGCTCGGTCCGGGTCTTCTACTCCGGATCCGTTCGCTTGGGTGATCTCTGCCATCCGGAAAAGGGCTCACCAGAATCCAACTTCCGGTCTTCTCGAGCGGGCTTCCCTCCGGCTTCTCATCCCTCGGAATCGCCGCGTGTTTCCTTCTCGTCCGCCGGCGTACTCATCCGCAGTCTTCGTCCCTCGGACGCACCGCGTGCCATCCTTCTCGCTAGCTGCATCTCTTGCTCCCCGAGCAATCTTCCGCTCCGGCTTTCGTCCCTCGGAACCACCGCACGCTTCCTTCTCGTCCACCGGTGTACTCTTCCGCAGCACCTCATCCCTTGAACTACCGTCCTTCTTGTTAGGACCAAAAGTAGCTAGAGGGGGGGGGGGGTGAATAGCTCGTCGCGTTCGCTCGGTGCGCTTCGTTGCTTGGCGTTGCTTGTTTCTTCTTGGATGTGCAGCGGAAAATACAGAAACAAACACAAAACGCTAACACTAGGATTTTACTTGGTATCCACCTCACAAGAGGTGACTAATCCAAGGATCCACACCAACGCACACACCCTCCACTATGAATAACACTCCTTTATGGTAACTACCAAAGGCGGAGAAGCCCTACAACACTCTCAATACAAGAAGAAGAAGGGGAAATACAAGTTAAGCAAAAGCTTACAAGATGTGCAGTAAAAACCCTAACCCTAACTTCTTCCTCTTGCAATAGATCCGCCTCTTGACTTGGAAAGCCTCCAAGAACCTTCAAGACTGGCGATCACGTGCTTGTAGAGAGTGTGGAGGAGCTGGAATGAATCGAGACGAGCTCGTAAAGGATGCGAAGACCACGCTCGCTGCGGCTTTAAACACGGCGGTCGGATCGATCGATTCAAATGTTCGAATCGATCGGGAGGCTGGATCGATCCACGGATCGATCCGGAGCGCTTTGGCGATAAGCGCTGGATCGATCCACGGATCGATCCGGCGCTTATCGCGCGAAGCATCGCGTCCCGATCTGTGGATCGATCACGGATCGATCCGAAGCTTCTGACCGGCGGGAAGAATGCGGATCGATCCGATCGATCCACATCCTAGATCGATCCACGGATCGATCCGGCGCTTGGTTTTGCCCAAAACCAAGTCCCAAACCTCTAACCAACATCCGGCCAACCTTGACTGTTGGTACATCATGCCTCGCATCTGGTCACTCCCTTGCCAGGACTCCCCACCAAGTGTCCGGTCAATCCCTTTGACCCACTTGGACTTTTACTCGTCGTGCCAAGTGTCCAGTCAATCCTTTTGACCCACTTGGACTTCCACCAGATGTCTGGTCAACCTTGACCCATCTGGATTTTCTCGTGCCAAGTATTCGGTCAATCCCTTTGACCTACTTGGACTTCCCAACACCAGATGTCTGATCATCCTTGATCCATCTAGATTTTCCTTGCCTGGCTTCACTCACCAGGACTTTCACCTAGCTTCACTCACTAGGGTTTTCCATCTGCCTAGCTTCACTCACTAGGACTTTCACCTGGCTTCACTCACCAGGATTTCCTTCTGCCTAGCTTCACTCACTAGGACTTTCACCTGGCTTCACTCACCAGGATTTCCTTCTGCCTAGCTTGCCAGTTAGGACTTCCCAGTCAAGTATCCAGTCAACCTTGACCTACTTGACTCTTCTTCACTCAATATCTTATTGTCAAACATCTAAACCCAAACCAAGACTCAGCTTGGTTAACCAGGTCAACCTTGACCTGAGGGATGTTGCACCAACACTTCTCACTAGTTGCGTCTTCCGCTCGACTACCTGTGCTCCTAAGCTCCTACACACTTAGACACAAGGTTAGAAACATACAGGACCTAACTTAACTTGTTGATCACACCAAAACAACCTTGGGGTTCCAACAATATCCCCCTTTTTGGTGTGATCAACCCAACTTAAGGTAGGGTTAAAATAAACATTAAATAAAATTAAGTAAATTAACTTAATTTACAATTTAAGGGCAAAAAGATAGACAAGAAAAAATTAAATCTATCTACCTCCCCCTAGACTTATACTTTCTCTTCTCCCCCTTTGATCACAAAAAATGGGATTCCAAGAAAAACAATCTAAGGGTCAAAAATTTAGTAAATTTGAAAAAAATATCTAAAAGAAATTCTAAGTTAAAAACAATTCTAAATAAAGTTTCTAAGTAAAGTTTTAAAAATCTGACTTAGGCAATTTAAAAATTTTTTAAGTAATTTGAGCATAAATTTCTAATTTCATAAAATCTTTTAACTTAAAAAAAAATTATAGGTAAAAATTATTTTTGAAAGAAATTTTTTTTAATCATTTGAGAATTTTTAAGAAAATTTTTCTAAGTAAAATTTTTTTTAAGTAAGTAAATTTCTAAATTGAAAAAAATGTTTTGAATAACCTGTTTAAAGCATTAATTAATTCTTGCATTAATGCTTTATTAGTAAGTTAATTAAACATTTATTTCAATATTTTGGCTTCCAGGTTGTGGCGAGGCACTAGGCCATCTTGGTTATTGGAGCAATAACCACTTCCTTGACAAAGCCTCATAAGAAATTCTTTGTTTAATTTTCTCACTTAAAGCGCTAATTTTAATTTTAAAATTAATTTAAGCATGACTTCGGAACCCAATATAGGTTCCAGCCTACTGGATTAACCAAAAAAATTTTAGGGACATATTTTCTTGAAATGTTCTTAATTTGTCCCGGGTGATATTTAAAGTACCAATTTAAATTATTAAATCTTCTAAAATTGGTTTTAGATGAACATGCATAGTTTTTCAAGTTATCTACTTGAATTTTCAAATCATCATTTTCAAGTTTCAATTTTTCATTTGCTAGTTTTAATTTATCTAATTCTTCTAAGAGACAAGACTTAGCTAGAATTACTTTTAAATTTTTATTTTCACTCTCTAATTTGCAGCAATCTTTTGTTAAAAGTTTAACGAACTTAAATATTTTATCGGGAGGAAGAGATCGTACTTGACATACCTTGTCGATCTAGTTGTCCATTTCTCCCCCTGATCTGCTGCTTTCTTCTGACGTGTCTCCCCCTTCATTGATGCTCTCGATGCTCATTTCAAAAGAGCATGAATCACAGTCGTCGTCTTGATGACTCGCCATCAGTGTGAGTCTGGAGAATGCTTCGACTTTCGATTTGGACAACGCATCGTCCCACTGTTGGTTAGTCCTAGGAAAACGTACCGGTTCCACTGTACAAAATTTTTTGTACAAGTGTCGAACCTTTCCTTAAATAACCTATTGTGTTCTTTAGAAGTTAAATTAGGAATTGCAGACGAAACTTAACATCATTGATTCCAAATTTAACTTATCTGTTTCTAATGGTTTAGATTTGAATCGCAAGCGGAACTTAACACTATTGATTCAAATCTACCTAAGTTATTAATTCCATAAATATTAATTTCTAAAATTGGCTTCCAGGACTGCATAGCGAGGCACATGGCCTTCTTGGATATGAGAGCAACCACCACCGCCTAGGCAAAGCCTTTTAAGGAAAGCAAATATTTATTTCCTTAAATAACTCTAGGTTAACCAAAAAGAACAATCGAATCACAAATTCGAAAAAAAAGAAAACACAAACTCAAAAAATAAATTTGAAAGACTAGATCTAATTGCCTCTTGTATTTAGAATTCTTACAAAGAAAATAACTAGTATGATGCGGAAGAAAAATAATACTTATACCTTCTCTTTGTAAGCTAATGACCTCGAGATCTTTTGCCGTATTCCTCGCCTCGCCTTGGGCGTCGTGTGGGCGACGATCCTCCAAGATGAACATCACCCAAAAGAGCTTCTCCAATTACCAATCCTATTTAGTTTAGGATTGTGTTTTGGCCGGCCCCTTGCTTGGGCACCAAGCAAGGTGGCCGGCCACCATATTTAGGAAAGGAAAAATAATTTTTTTTTTATAAAATTTTACAAGAGAAAAAACTCTTATAAAATTTTACAAGCTCTCTTTCCTAAAGTAGGAGTTAAAAAAGGAAAGTTTCTAAAAATTAAAACCATGTTTTAAAATTTAAAAACTCTCTTATAAAATTTCCTTTTTTAACATGATGATAGAAAATTTTAATTTTAAAACTTATCTCCCTTTTTTTCTTAAACCATGAGGATGGTTAAAAAAGGAAAGTTTTAAAACTTTTAAATTTTTCTATTAAAACATGTGGCCTAATTCAAATAAGGATAGTTTTAAAAATTAAAATCTCTCTTTTAAAACTTATAGTTTTCTACAAAGAGAAGATTTTAAAAATTAAATACAACCCTCCTATTTGAATTAATATTGGCCGGCCCCTACAAGCTTGGTCACCAAGCAATAGGGTCGGCCCCTATAGGAGGATGTGGTCGGCCAATGCTTGGTCACCAAGCAATGGTCCGACCCCCTTCTTGGACATCAAGAAGAGCCTTACATTTGGATGGACTTGAGGCTATAATGAGGCTACGACAAGGACCTAGAGGAGAAATTGATTTTGGCATTCCGATGAGCTTGAGTATCCCGTGCTCGCCCCGAACACACAACTCAAGTTCATCGATAATAACTCATTCCACTAGAGAGTTATTATCGCACTACCGCACCAATCCCAAATTATATTATGGGCTCTTTCTTATCATGAGTGTGTTAGTCTCCCTGTGTTTAAGATTACGAATGTCCACTAATTAAATAAGTTACTGACAACTCACTTAATCAATATCTAGCTCCAAGAGTAGTACCACTCAATCTTCATTGTCATGTCGGACTAGGTCCACCTGTAGGGTTTAACATGACAATCCTTATGAGCTCCACTTGGGGAAATTCTCAACCTAGATAACTAGGACACAGATTCCTTCTATAATCAACAACACATACTATAAGTAATATCATTTCCTAACTTATCAGACATATTGATTTATCGAGCTAAACCTCACCCTTTGATAAGTCAAAGAAATAAATATTAAATATATGTGCTTGTTATTATATTAGGATTAAGAGCACACACTTTCATAATAACTAAGGTCTAGTTCTTTTACTAAGTCAATACAAAAAGAACTTACCTAAATGATCCTACTCAATACACTTAAAGTGTATCAGTGTAATTTATTAGTCAAGATAAATTAATACTTAATTACACTACGGCTATTCTGATGGTTTGTTCCTTTCCATTTTAGTCGTGAGCAACTGTTTATAATTTATAGAGAATCGACAACATGATCTCCTGAGTGTGACACCACTCTCCATGTTATCTACTTTATAAATTAATTGAACAATTACATTTAACAAATAAATGCAGATATTGACCAATGTGATTCTTTTATTTCAAAAATAAATGTTTACAAAAGCTAGGCTTTTAGTATACACTCCAACAATCTCCCACTTATACTAAAAGACTAAGCTGCCATATCTGTTGCTATACATCTGATTCCCATCCCCTCCGCATGCCGATCAAAAGCTTTCGCCAGAAGGGCCTTAGTGAAAGGATCTGCCAGGTTATCTGCTGATGCAATCTTGGCGATGACAACTTCTCCTCGCTTGACGATGTCTCGTATTAGGTGGCACTTGCGCTCTATATGTTTACTTGCTTTCTGGGCTCGAGGTTCCTTCGAGTTTGCAACTGCACCGCTATTATCACAATAAATTGTGATGATCTTGGGCAAACCAAGAATCACATCTAAGTCCATTAGAAAATTCCTTAGCCATACAGCTTCCTTGGCTGCCTAAGAGGCTGCCACATACTCAGCTTCCATGGTTGAGTCTGAGACGCATTTCTGCTTAACACTCCTCCATGCAATGGCTCCACCTCCTAGAGTAAACACATAGCCTGACGTAGACTTACTATTGTCCCTATCTGATTGGAAGTCCGAATCCGTGTAAGCCACAGGGAGCAAATCATCTGCCTGATAAACTAGCATATAGTCTCTAGTCCTTCTCAGGTACTTTAATATATGCTTTACCGCAGTCCAATGTCCTTGTCCAGGGTTACTCTGATATCTACTAACCATGCCCATAGAAAAATAGATATCAGGTCTCTGTTGGGCTTTTCGGGCCTCAAAAACCGCTTTTTGCGTTGTGGATACCCCGAAACCCCAGCCACCGGATCCGTGCGAAGATTAAAATTTTGAAAAACATTATGAGTACGAGTTTCTTACACTAGTTCTAAACTAGATCTACAAGGAGAAGGAATTTACCCTTGATGCGAAGCCCTTCGCAATCCCGCTCGTCCTCGGTTCGCCGGATATCGAAAGTGTCAAAGTAGACACTTCTCTATGTGTATCCACACAAGCAAGAGATGGAGAAGAACCTCTAAGGATGTGCTAGCAACCTTAGAGATCAGTAATAGAGGAGAGGGAGAGCAAGAAGAAAACTAGAGAGGAAGAAGATGATGGAGTTACTCACACAAGCACACAAAAATGCATTAACTCCTCATCAAAAGTGGTCGGCCACTTTAAGGGGAATTGTAACCTCCATGGGATGCCAAGATTCACAACTCTTGGAATCTCCCATGAGGTGGCATTCCACTTAAGCAACCATGATGATGTGGAGCATCATCATTGGACCACTTAATGCCAACTCATCAATGAGGTGGCAAATTGTCAAGTCAAAATTGACCCTTCATCTTCCTCTCAAGTCAAGTCAAACTTGACCACTTCTCTCCCTTGGTTGATCTAATCTAACCATTGGTTCAAGTCAATTTTAATTTAATGAATCTCTATTCATTGAATTAAATTGATTAAATGAGTCTAAGTTCAAATTAGACTCACTTAACACATGAACCAAATTGAGTCCAACTCAATTAGCCTACTTTGGATTACTCTTAATCCAATTTAGTTCATCATATGAACCTAATCATTTAGGTTCATCAAATGAACCTAATCATTTAGGTTCATCAAATGAACCTAATCTCCATCTAATTGCCCTTTGTGTGTGACCCTATAGGTTCTTGTAACGTTGGCAATGCTCCTAAACTCATTTAGAAGCATAAGTAATGAGCGGTATCTAGCAACACATCATTACTACCCAAGTTACAAGAATGTTGAGATCCAACATCACCTTGTGACTACTAATTGTGACTCCTCACAATATATGACATTGTCCTTCTATCCTAGACATCTAGATTGATCAATATGAGGCATAGACCGTGTCATCCTCTAATCAATCTAAATCTTGAACTCCAAGTAGACTCACTCAATCAAATGAGCTCAATATCTTATATTGACTCATTTGGGCACGGCCATGCACTTAGTGGTCTCACTCTATCAAGAATATCGATGTCTCTCCCGTCATATAGGAGGGATAGATCCCATCTACATCACTCACATCCCTCCACATAATTTGTTATATACCCAGTAATCACCTTTATAGTCCACCCAGTTACGGGTGACGTTTGACGAAACCAAAGTACGTAACTCCTTATGAACCATGGCGACTTCAGGTCCAAGGACTAGTAGTCATACTAATAGCCACATGAGAAAGTATATGACACTCATATAACGATCCATGATACTTTCTCATGGCGGGCCATTCAGTATACATTCTCTAATGCATACCCATGTGTCAACTTGATATCTCCATATCCATGACTTGTGAGATCAAGTCATCGAGTTGACCTACATGCTAGTCTCGTCACATTAACATTGTCCCTGAATGTTAATACTCGACTAGGAATGATTAAGAGTAGTGTTCCCTATATCATCTCACTATCGATTCAACTAACCGATTGATATAGGTAAGAACCTTCTACTCAAGGACACTATTTTACTTAGTTATTTGGCACCAATACAAGTAAGTATAATAACTAAAACAAATGCCTTTATTTATATACAAGAATATGATACAATGAGTCCATACAACAATCATCAAATGATTGGCTCTAGGGCTCTAACTAACAGTCTCGTACACAGCATTGCATACATAAGGCTTCCTACAGCCGAGGCATAAGGAACTGCCTTCATGTCCTCTATTTCCTTTGATGTCTTCGAAGACATCTCTTTAGACAAGGCTACTCCATGCCTAAAAGGTAAGAAACCTTTCTTGGAGTTTTGCATGCTAAAACGAGCAAGGATTGTATCTATATATAAAGCTTGGGATAGACACAACATTCTTTTCTTGCGATCCCTTATAACTTTGATCCCAAGAATGTGTGCACATTCTCCTAAGTCCTTCATATCAAATTGTTTGGACAACCATACCCTTACGCCCGATAATACCTTGACATTGTTGCCAATTAACAAAATATCATCTACATATAGTACAAGAAATACCACCACGTTTCCGTTACACTTCTTGTATACACAAGACTCATCCAGACACTGAATAAATCCATATGACTGGATTACTTCATTAAACCGGATGTTCCAAGATCTTGAAGCTTGCTTCAGTCCATAAATGGACCGATTGAGCTTACACACTAGATGCTCTTTGCCCTTTTCAATGAACCCTTCTGGTTGCTTCATATGGTGTCTTGAGGAAAGCTGTCTTGACATCCATTTGCCAAATCTCATAATCCATATGAGCGGCAATGGATAAGAGTATCCGGATAGACTTAAGCATAGCTACCGGTGAAAAAGTCTCCTCATAATCGATTCCCTCTTTTTGAGTATACCCTTTCGCAATAAGCCTTGCTTTGAAAGTTTCTATCTTCCCATCTATCCCTCTTTTCCTTTTGTAGATCCACTTGCATCCAATGGATTTTACACCATCAGATGGTTCTACAAGCTCCCAAACCTTATTAGAATACATAGATTCTATTTCAGAATTCATTGCCTTTTGCCAAGATACTGCATCTATATCTTGGAGTGCTTCGTCATATGTTCAGGGATCAGGTTCATGTTTACCCAGGATCAAGTCCGAAGATTCTCTCAAAAACATGAATCTCTCAGGTTGCCTTACAACCCTCCCACTACGACGAGACACTGTCTCTGGCTGTGTATCATGTGTGACTCGTGTTGCAATTTCTTGTGGTACTTCATCTTGTACTGTTGGTACTAAAGTAGACATGTCCTCTCTAATTTCTTCTAGAACTATTTCACTCATGGGTTTATGGTTCATTACATAATCTTCTTCTAAAAATCGAGCATTGATGCTAACAATGATCTTCTGATTTTTAGGATTATAAAACAAACCACCTTTCGTTCCCTTAGGATATCCCACAAAAAGACTAACTTCTGTACATGATTCCAACTTGTCAGTATCTCCCTTCAGCACATGTGCTGGAGTACCCCATATCCGGATATGATTCAGACTAGGCTTACGCCCATTCCATAATTCCATGGGAGTAGAAGAAACTATTTTAGAAGGTACCATATTCAGAATGTACACTGCTATTTCCAGAGCATATCCCCAAAACGAATTTGGTAATTATGAATAACTCATCATCGATCTGACCATTTCCATAAGAGTCATATTCCTTCGTTCTACCACACCATTCTGTTGGGGTGTACCAGGTGCAGACAATTGGGATTGAATCCCGACTTTTGATAAGTAATTCCTAAACTCTCCAAAGAGGTATTCGCCACCACGGTCAGACCGTAGTGTCTTGATACTTTTACCAAGACGTTTCTCCACATCAGCCCTATATTCTTTGAACTTGTCAAAGAATTCAGACTTGCGGCGCATCAGGTAATATATCCGTATCTTGAATAATCGTCTATAAAAGAGACGAAGTATTCATAACCACCTCTAGCCTGGATAGACATAGGACCACACAAATCAGAATGAACTAGATCTAATGCATCTTTGGCTCTATACCCCTTGGCCTTAAAAGGTCTCTTGGTCATTTTACCTTCTAAGCAAGATTCACATGTTGGAAAATTTTCCAACTCTAATGAACCCAAGAGTCCATCGGCTACAAGCTTTTGAATCCTACTTAAGTTAATATGTCCAAGCCTTAGATGCCAAAGATACGTTTGGTTCATTTCCAAAGGTTCTTTTCTCTTATTAGAGTTAGAAGATGCGTTATTAATTTTCATATTTTACTTTGTGGGAGAAATTGGATTTAAAGTGTATAAATTGCCAACCAATGTACCAGAACAGATAATCCCCTTATTTCTCTTTATAACGACATTGTTACTAAAGGAAACAGAATATCCATCCAAATATAGTTTAGAAAATGAAATTAAATTCTTTCTAAAACTGGGCACATAAAGACAATTTCTTAAAATCGAATTTCTATTCCTATCAAATGATAAGTAGACATCTCCCACTGCAACGACCGCCACCTTAGTAGCATTGCCCATGTAGACAGTTATCTCTCCATCAAATAGTCGCCAGGTTTCCTGGAACCCTTGCAAAGAATTGCAGACATGATCAGTGGCTCCCGTATCTACACACCAGGTGCTGGTAGATAACACCGTTAAACATGTTTCAACTACTAGAGTATGAGATATACCTTTACTGTTCTGATTCCTACGAGGATAGTCCGCCTTCCAATGTCTAGACTGCTTGCAGATGAAGCACTTTCCCTTCGGCTTCTTCATTCCATCTTTCTGTCCTATACCTTGAGGTTTATTCACCTTCTTTGCTGAAAAGACTTGTTTCTTCTTCTTCTTGCCTTTCGACTTAGAAGTAGAACCATTTTCAGCATAGTGAATCTGAGAACTGTGACGAAATATTCCTTCTGCTGCCTGTAGTTCTGTCAGAAGTTCCGCTCTTTTGTTCATGTTATAGTTCAGGCGGAACTGCTCAAAACTTCTGGGTAGCGTTTGGAGAATTATATCGACCTGGGTTTCCCCATCAATTTCTCCTCCAAGGACTTGTATTTCATTCAGATAAGCCATCATTTTGAAGATATGGTCCCTTACGGGTGTCTCCTCAGACATGGTGGTTGTCATTAGCTTTCTCATTGCCTCTTGCATAGCAGTCCGACTCTGATGCCCAAAGAGTTCTTTGAGATTGTTCATTATATCATAAGCTGTTGGTAAATCTTGATACTAATGTTACAATACATTTGACATTGATGCCAAAATGTAACACTGCGCCATCTCATCAGCTTTTACCCATTTCTTATGATACTCAATCTCCTCTGGGGTAGAGTCACCGTCAGGTGTATCAGGGCAAGCCTCAGTCAACATAAACTGTAATGTCCGAAAATTCTCAAATAAATTTTAGAAATATCCTATTATTTTTCTGGAATTTTTGAATATTTTTATAGAATTTTTGGAGTAGCAGAAGTAGCAAAATTAAATAAAAACGTAAAACAGCCTAAGCGGAAATTGAACCCGCAACCTATGGACTCTATGACTTATAGGGTGACTCTAGTAAGCAAGGGGCCTCAG
Source organism: Zingiber officinale (assembly GCF_018446385.1). Classification (NCBI taxonomy): domain Eukaryota; kingdom Viridiplantae; phylum Streptophyta; class Magnoliopsida; order Zingiberales; family Zingiberaceae; genus Zingiber; species Zingiber officinale. Next base: position 50,194,716 of record NC_055986.1, on the reverse strand, counting down.
CAGGGGTGTGCTGAAAAAAGAGGAGAACAATTTTATTTATGGGCAAATTGGGTCGTATTAATCACTTAATATAAATAGGGGATTTAAGTGGGGATTTATTATTTTGATCGACAACTTTCCTCACCCTCAAACCCTCACCGCCGAACCTCTCTCCTCCTCAACTTCTCGGCGCCCAAGCCCAAGAGAACTAGGGCTCCATCCCTAGGGTCGTAGGAGCACCTTCCGGCGACGTCTTCGATACGAGGACGCTCCTCTCCACGAGAAGAACACTTAGACGAAAGAGGATCGCCGAGGAGATCTTCTTCTCCGGAAACCTAGCGATTGGATTGTAAGAAAACTTAGCGCAGGAAGTAAGTAACCCCTCACCTGCAGTATAAGTAGCTAATCTTAGGTTTTTATGTCCTTAGTTCGCTCTTATGTTTTAAGTACAGCCGTATACAGAGTTAGAGCACACCAGGTGCTCGATAAAATGACTAGTACGATTATATGCTACAGTAGGCATTTTAATAACTCAGTTAAATGCTATAAATGCATTTTAAATAGCATGTACAGTCTTGCTTCAGTTTATATAGGACTACGGTCCAATGGGTGGGCTCCCATAGTCGCCTCTAGGTTCAGATAACCTAACTCTAGGTTCAGATAACCTAGTCAGAATAAGATAAGATAAATTAGCTTATAAATCAGTATTTTACTTTATCAGTGGCACTGTACTGGACTTTAAGTTGTCCTTGGGTTGGGCTCCCATAGTCGTCCTTAGGTTTAGATAACCTAGTACCCCTACTAGATTCAGGACTTGCTACCTCGGCCCTAGTTAGGGATGCGCACATAGCAAGTACAGTTGCCGGGCCCATCAGCAGCATGATTATTATGTTTACCTATTATGAAAATAGTTTTCAAACTTCACAAGCCAGATATGTGAAAAAAGCTCAGCTTCAGTTTAGTTTTCTTATCGATATAACAAATAGCTTTGTGTTCAGTCTTTAATTGCTATGACTTGTATGTCCATATTGTTAGGACCGATGATCGCGGCTAGAGAGGGGGGGTGTGAATAGCCGACCCCAAATCTTCGTTTCTTTCTACAAGTCGAGTTAGCGCAGCGGAAAATAAAACAAAGAAACAAAGACAAGAAGATCAAACCTCAACACGCAGCGATGTAACGAGGTTCGGAGATAAACTCCTACTCCTCGGCGTGTCCGTGAGGTGGACGAAGCCTATCAATCTGTCGGTGGATGAGTCCCCGGAAAACCGGCTAATAACAACTCCTTCTGGGTGGAGAAACCTCGCCACAATAACTTGCAACAACAAGATAGAAATACAGCAAGAACTACAAACAATATGAATGTAAAACACCTTTCTTGCCTTCGACTGGTTTCCGTTGTCGAAGCAGCAACTTCACGGAAGAACAGCAGCAGCTGACCAGCCGGGGAAGCTCACACGAAGCTTCACGAAGCAGAGAGCTCAGTAAAGCTCAAGTGCAGCAAGAAGCAGAAGCAAGAAGGAAGAAGTAACCTAGAACAGTAGCTCCTCAACCCCTTTTATAACCTGCGAAGAATACACAGAAGAAACTAGCCGTTGCTACGCAACGACTAGGACGTGGACCGATCAGGCTTCATCCTGATCGGTCACAAGACCGATCAGGCCCTTCCCTGATCGGTCATGTGGACCGATCAGGTCCTTCCCTGATCGGTCCCATGACCGATCAGGACCTTTCCCTCCCGAAGGTGATCTCCTTCTGATCGATCACTGATCGGTCTGCTGACCGATCAGATAAGCAACAGAATGCTTCTGTTTGGTTACTGATCGGTCACCAGACCGATCGATAACCCGATCGGATTGGTCACGGACGATCGGTTTAAACCCTAAACCCTACTTGGTCAAGAGAACGAGCTACCGAGCCCTCTCTGACCTAGTCCGGAGAACGAGCTACCGAGCCCTCTCTGACCTAGTCCGGAGAACGAGCTGCCGAGCCCTCTCCGACTTCGTCCGGTCCAGAGAACGAGCTACCGAGCCCTCTCCGACTCCATCCGGTCCAGAGAACGAGCTACCGAGCCCTCTCTGACCTAGTCCGGAGAACGAGCTACCGAGCCCTTTTCGACTTCGCATGCCAAGCTTCCATACTTGGACTTTTCCCGTGCCAAGCTCCCTGCTTGGACTTTTCCGTGCCAAGTCTCCATACTTGAACTTTTCCCGTGCCAAGTCTCCATACTTGGGCTTTTCCCATGCCAAGCTCCCTGCTTGGACTTTTCCGTGCCAAGTCTCCATACTTGGACTTTACCCATGCCAAGTCTCCATACTTGGACTTTTCACCAGATGTCTGGTCAACCTTGACTCATCTGGATTCCCCTTGTCTGGCTTCACTCACCAGGACTTCCGAACTGCCTAGCTTCACTCACTAGGTCTTTCCCCTGCCTGGCTTCACTCACCAGGTCTTTCCCAATTGCCTAGCTTCACTCACCAAGACTTTCTCCAACTGCCTGACTTCACTCACCAGGACTTTCCGACTGCCTGGCTACACTCACCAGGACTTTCCGAACTTCCTGGCTTCACTCACTAGGTCTTTCCCTTGCCTGGCTTCACTCACCAGGTCTTTCCCAATTGCCTAGCTTCACTCACCAGGACTTTCTCCAACTGCCTGGCTTCACTCACCAGGACTTCCCGACTGCCTGGCTTCACTCACCAGGACTTTCCGAACTGCCTGACATCACTCACCAGGACTTTCCGAACTGCCTAACATCCCAGTTAGGACTTCCCAGTCAAGTATCCGGTCAACCTTGACCTACTTGACTCTTCTTCATCCAACCTGATCAGACCCTGATCAGTATCTCTCCGCATGGACAACTGCACCTGCATTGTCCATGTCTACATATCTTTCTGTATTGTCAAACATCGAAACCATGACCAAGGTTTACGCTTGGTCAACTAGGTCAACCTTGACCTACTGGAAATTGCACCAACACATATGCCATGTTTTAGCATTTTCAGCATGATCATCAGCATGAATTTCAAATAGCATCTTTTGAACGCATGATTTCTTCGAATGTATATTTTGTGAGGTAGATGGTTCTTACTAAGCTCCCAAGCTTATAGTTTCTTTTTCCTTATACTGCAGATAAAGGTAAAGGGAAGATGGATTAGTGGAGGCTGGAGGACAATGCGATAAAATGTGTGTGCGAAGGAACTTGGAATAAAGATTCTTGGTGACTAGCAAGTCTAAAGACTTAGTATTTCTTATAGTGTTACTTTTCCGCATTCTTAGATGTTTAAGTGTCTTGAACTATGAAAATGTGCTTAGATTATTAGTTGTCCTGATATTAGACAGCTAACCATGAGTAATGGCATGCCTAGTAGTGGTATTATGCTTTTAGTTGATTTCTGAAGGTCCTGTACGAATTCGGGTGGGATTTCTGCAGAAATCAGAAACCCAATTGATCAGCTGATCGATTGAGGAGTCCTCATCGATTAGCCGATCGATTGGAAGAAATCCCCGCGTACATAACGCTATTTAATCGATCAGCCGATCGATTGGGAAGTGATCTGCCGCGTACAGAAAACTGATGAATCTATCAGCTGATCGATAGGCCATGGGTCGATCAGCCGATCGATCGGGAATTTAATTTCCGCGAACAGAGAGCCTCTGAATCGATTATCGAATCGATTGGCCAGGCTAGATCGATCAGCCGATCGATCCAGAATTGACTCCGTGCACAGTACCACGTTGAATCGATCAGTGGATCGATCAGACAACTCCAATCGATCAGCCGATCGATTGGAATGTCTGATTTCAGCTAAAAGTGTCTAATTTCAGCTTTTTGATCGAATAGAAAGTTAATTTCCCTTCTTTAGCATATGTACAACTTCAGAAGTGTATTCTGGGTATAATTTCTAGATTTTATAGTAAATAGTAGGGAGTTTTAATTATTTTATCTTTTCCGCACCTATGTGCTTAGTGATAGCCCAAGAATAGTTTAGCATAATGTAACCCCCGGCCTTACAGTCTAGTCAGTAGAAGGCGGGGCGTTACAGAGTGGTATCAGAGCAAAGTTTCATACTTCATCCACACACACATCAGCATTGAACCTGCAGCTTCCAAGGAAGAATATCTCTCACTTTATTTATGTTTCTTGCTTTCATGTTTATAGATAACTAAAGCATGTTCATATATGATAGCATCTAATATGATAGTAGTAGTTATATAAACATGATTGTATTAGTTATGTATATCCTCTATCTCTATAGAAAATGGTACGAGGACGCCCAGCTAAAAGGGCACCAGCTACTGAGCCCCAGCATGAGGCAGGCAGTTCAGTGCCTCCCCCAGACCTTACAGCAGTAGTAGCTCAGTTACAGAAGCAACTAGCTGAACAATAACAGGAGATAGCCACCCTAAGGGCTAATCAGCAGAGCACTCCCACCGCCACTCAGGAACCTAATTTAGCAACCCCAGTAGTGATAGAGGTTCCACCAGTTCAACCTACAGCACTAGTAGCCCCAGCAGCAGGGGCAAGGAGAGAAGCCTATTTGATCCAGTGGCAGAAAATCAAGTCAGAGAACTTCTCAGGCACCAGTGAACCATGGGACGCCCAAGCCTGGTTCAAAACACTGGAGAGTACGATGGAGCTTCTGGACTGGCCAAAGTATGAAAAGGTGAAATGCGCCTCCTTCTGCCTGACAGGAGACGCACGTATGTGGTGGGAGAGGATCAGAGCGAAGCACCCAGTGAACCAGATGACATAGGCTGACTTCGAGAGAGAATTCTTTGAAGAGTTCTTTCACATGCGGGTCACAAACCGCCACTACGACGAGTTTACCGAATTTCGTCAGGGCAACCTTTCAGTTGAGGAGGCCGTAAAGAAATTCAACAGACTGGCTCGTCTATGCCCCGAACTAGTCAACACTGAAAGAGAACGAGTCCGGTTGATGCTCAAAATGCTAAGGCCGGAAATAGCACTGAACGTGGCCGGCGGCGTTCATAGGCCGCAAACCACTGAAGAACTAGTAAGTAGTGCTCTGATCACCGAGCATTACCAGAACGACATCAAGCAGCAGAAGCAAGCCTTCTCAGAGTCCAAAGGCCAAGGAGGCTCAAGTACTCAGAAACACCAGGGCCACAGCTCTAACTAGAAAGGGAACTCCGGTAACAAACGTAAACCAGGGAGTTACCCAAAAGGAGGACCAGCTAGTAAACAGCCTAGCTATCCCAAGTGTTCTACTTGTGGGAAATTCCACCCCGAAGTTTGTCACAAGGGCACACGAGGATGCTTCAAATGTGGCCAGGAAGGGCATATGGCTAAGCAATGTCCGAACAAGACCAGTTTTCCCTCACCACAGCCGATTCAGTACGGAGGCAAGCCAGCACAGTCGCACCAGATGCAGGATGCTTTAGATGGTCCACGCATCAGCCAAGGCAGACTAGAAGCCCCCTCAGCCACAACGAACGCGAGGATCTACTCACTCACCAGAGAGGACGTAGCGAATGCCTCGACAGTTGTTATAAGTCAAATCAGTATTTTACAGAAAAATGCAACTGTCTTATTCGATACTGGGGCAACCCATTCTTATATATCCAGGGCATGTGCCGAAAAGTTAGCAATACCTCCAGATGTACTTAGTGGTCAATTTTTGATAATATTACCTTCAGGAGAAATCATGGCATCCACGCACAGGCTCTGAGCAGTGCCAGTCATTATAGCAGATAGAGAGCTTTTTGGTGATCTGATAGTGCTAGATATGACTGACTATGATGTCATCTTGGGAATGGATTTTTTGATCAAGTACGGTGCCTCTATAGAGTGTCGTAAACAGAAAGTTGTATTCCAACCTGAAGCAGGAGTGCAGTTTGGGTACATCGGAGAACCAAAGAGAAATGTCAAGAAGTTTCTCTCAGCTTTGAAAGCACAGAAACTATTGGATTCAGGATGTACAAGGTTCCTAGCACATGTAGTCAATACCAGTCAGGACAAGGACCAAAAGCTAGAAGAGGTTCGAGTTGTATGTGACTACCTAGCAGTCTTCCCTGAGGAGTTACCGGGCCTAGCACCGGACAGAGAGATTGAATTTGAGATAGAACTCATCCCCGGTATGAATCCCATCTCCAAAGCGCCCTACCGCATGGCTCCAGCAGAACTGAAGGAACTTCAGGAGCAACTACAGAAGCCGCTTGACAAGGGATTCATACGCCCTAGTCACTCACCATGGGGAGCGCCTGTGTTGTTCGTGAAGAAGAAGGACGGGAGCATGCGCCTGTGTATAGACTACCGGGCACTAAACCAAGTCACGATTAAGAACAGGTATCCTTTTCCCAGAATAGATGACCTGTTTGATCAGCTAAAGGGAGCAGCAGTGTTCTCTAAAATAGACCTTAGATCGGGATATCACCAGGTGAAAGTTAAAGAAGGTGACATACCCAAGACAGCTTTCAGGACTAGATACGGACATTATGAGTTCGTAGTCATGCCCTTTGGCGTGACGAATGCTCCAGCTACTTTCATGGACCTCATGAACTGGGGTATTCAGAGAATACTTAGATAAGTTTGTTATCGTATTCATCGATGACATTCTTATCTATTCCAGAACTCAGGAAGAACACGCAGAGCACCTGAAGATAGTACTGCAGACCCTTCAGCAGAACCAGCTGTATGCCAAGTTCACGAAATGTGAATTCTGGCTCGATCAGGTATCCTTTCTGGGTCACATCATCTCCAAGGATGGTGTCATGGTAGACCCCAATAAGATAGAGGCTGTGAGTAACTGGAAAAGGCCTAAGAACGCCAGTGAAATCAGATGCTTTCTGGGACTAGCAAGTTATTACAGAAAATTTGTAGAGGATTTCTCCAGGATAGCCTCCCCACTGATAGCTCTCACCAGGAAGAACAGAAAATTTTAGTGGACAGAGGACTGTGAGAACAGCTTCCTTGAGCTAAAAAGAAGATTGACCAGTGCTCCCATTCTGACTCTGCCAGAAAACACAGACAGCTTTGATATTTACAGTGATGCCTCTAAATTGGGACTAGGAGCAGTACTGATGCAAAATGACAGGGTGATCGCCTATGCCTCCAGACAACTCAAGGACTATGAGAGGAACTACCCTACTCATGACCTTGAGCTTGCAGCAGTTGTCTTCGCCCTCAAAATTTGGAGACATTACTTGTATGGAGCTCAGTGTAGAGTGTATACAGATCATCAGAGTCTGAAGTACTTCTTCACTCAGAAGGATCTGAATATGCGACAGCGCAGATGGCTCGAGCTAGTCAAGGACTATGACATAGACATCCTCTACCACCCAGGAAAAACCAATAAGGTGGCAGACGCACTTAGCAGGAAGTCCATTGCCACCTTACTATCCCTAGAAGCCATGTCACCGCCCCTACAGAAGGAGATTACAGATTTTGGTCTTGACCTGATAGTTGGGCAGCTCTCTACTATGACCTTAGCATCTACCCTGCTTGGTGACATCCAGACAGCTCAGGATCAGGACCCTGAAAATCAGAAAATCAAGCAAGGGTTAGCAGAATCAGGAAGTGGAGAGTTCAAAGTATCTGATAGTGGGGTATTGCATTTTGGTGACATACTATGTGTTCCAGATCAGGAGGAACTACGGAGGAAGATCCTAGACGAGGCTCATAGGACTCCTTATGCGATGCATTCTGGTTCCACCAAGATGTACCAAGATGCATCTTAATAACTCACCTTAGCATCCTGGGTATGTCACCTTAGCATCTACCCTCCTAGGCATTTTAATAACTCAGTTAAATGCTATAGATGCATTTTAAATAGCATGTACAGTCTTGCACTACAAGAAAAAAGCTAATAGACAACGCTTTTAAAGCGTTGTCTTTGTGCATGAAAAAGCGTTGTTAAAGGCACTGTTGTTAAAAGTCTGCTCAACGACAACGCTTTTAAAGCGTTGTCGTTTGTAGCGAAGACAACGCTTTTGCAACGCTTTTAAAGTGTTGTTTTTGGTAGAAAAGACATCGCTTTTGCAACGCTTTAAAAGCGTAGTCATGTTTTGCAAAGACAACACTATTACAACGCTTTAAAAGCATTGTTGTTTTTTTACAAAGACAATACTTTTTGCAACGCTTTAAAAGCGTTGTCGTTTTAAAGAAAAAAAATTAAAAAAATATTTAAAAATAATTATTTTTATATTTACGAAACTATTATTTTTCTTTTACCATGTCTAGATTCGAATTTTACATATAATCAACTCAGCTAATGATTTCAAACTCATAACAAAATAATAGAATTCTGACATTGAAGTAATATTAGTATTTAATTACATGAGAAGCTAGTAAATATCAAAATTAACACTAATTCTATTTCAAAGTAGATAGTGATATTCACAAATAAAACAAAAGAGTACAAAATAACTAGCTGACCTCGAAGCCAACAATCTGTTTACTTCTACTAGCTACACTCAAAAATTATTATCGGCTTGAGAACGGAACAAAACAGTACAGTAATTACTACCACAATACTGAAGAAGTAGCTTGTCTTTCTCAATCTATTACAGGAATAAGCAATTGGATTTTGTCTAGGATCTTTGTAAGCTTTGAACAGATTGAACAGTTGGCCTGAAATATAAACAAAAAATTACAATGAATAGTTTGAACCAAAAAATTACTTCTACTAGCTATTTTCTATAAATGAACCAAAACTCATTACTCAGAAATGAAATGCTTGCAGAAAGAAAGAAAGAAAGAAAGAAAGAAAGCTTGCAGAAATACAACGTTTCTTCAAACTGTAGAAAGAAAGCTTGCAGAAATGAAACGCTTTCCTCTCTACAAACAGTTTTTTGCAAAAAGCACTGTTGTTGCAGAAATGCAACGTTTCTTCAAACTGCAGAAATAAAGCTTGCAGAAAGAAAGCTTTGCTTGTAGAAAGACAACGTTTCTTCAAACTGCATTCTAAAATGCATGCAGTTTCTAAACTGCATTCTTCAAACTGTGCAGTTTCTAATATGCAGAGAAAGCTTGTAATTTCTCCATTCTAAAATGCATACAGTATTTGCAGAAAGAAAGCTAAAATGAAACATTTAGAATATGAGCAATTTCTCATCAATTACTGAATCGAGACGCTCCTTAGTGTACTGATCTCGACTGTCCTGTATCCCCTACAAAAGTAGCAATAATATGTTTCAAGTCCTGTATTTCCAAGTGATTGCAACTATGATCTCCCAAATCTGTAAAAACATGGACGACAACAAGCATTGAAGAACCACCTCCGTCGCACCGGGAGGCGAAGAGGTTCATCATACCTACCAGAACATAGAGAAATAATATCGTAAATATCATAAATTCCAAATAACTAGAGGGAAAGAGTAAAAAGGAAAATCCATCATACCTGTAAGAAGTTTAATATCCAATACCATGTGGAACATGTAGCTGTAGAGTTCTAGGGAAAAGGAAAAGTGGCTTCAGTCACCTAGCTTTAGAGTTAAAAAACAGTCCTGAAGACCATGCCGCAAGTCTCTAACCTTTGCAATTTGTAGTGCAAGAAATGACATCCATACAAACACAAGCAGGCCGAGCTCCTTCCAGTATATATTTTGAAGAAGTGGAACCTGCATTTAGAGACATGAAGTCCAGTAAGTTAGAGTTAGCAAATTTGGAAGATGGAAGCATGGATTTCACAAATGTGCTAACATACTACCTCCAGTTCTGTTGTCACTGCTGCACCTTTTTGTTCCGTGTTAGTAGGAGTCATAGGAAGAGGTTCATACTCGATGTCTTCCTGCTCTTCAACAAAGATGATTTTCATATTGAGCAACCTGCCTTAAAAACCAAAGAACATTGTATCAACATTTATGTATCCTTACCCCACTGGGTACCAAGCATTTAGCAGCCTCCTGAAATAATTAACAAACAGATGAGAGTTAATGAGTTGCACAATATTGATTGAGAATTAAAAGGATCTTACCCTTTTAAGAATTGTCTCCAGTTTCCATGTGTCAACACCTTTCATGAAAGCCTTGGTCGAGGTCCCTAAATTGTTCTAGCCAAAGGACATCAAGAATGACCTTTCATCTTTAACTGAAGAGAATGATCATCCACATTGAATGATAAATTACCGATAAATAGGACAATTAGGAGGACGGTGACCATCCAATCAGGAAAGACAACATTAAAAATGACGCCGATGCTGATCCCTAGCATAAGCATGGGTTGAATGAGCAAAGCTAGATCATAGTCAATGACGGGCATATGTAAAGACGGATGCCTCAACCTAAGATTGTAGTAAACAGTAGAACCAGCTGCACCCATAATCATGCCTGCCCATGAACATTAAGATTTCATTACTCAAGAATGAGTTCATCTTGTCACGTAACCATACAAAAACTTGGCCTCAGTGGCATAAAAAACACACGCCACAAAAACACATCGATTAACAATGAAACAAAAGGAATGCATAGAAATCCAAAATACATGAATTTGGGGGGTAAATTTTCTTACACTTTGAGATTGCTGTAGTAGACTTGGGATCAAAACCAACGATGAGAGCAAGCATGGGCATGAAAATTCCACCCCCACCAACTCCCCCGACACTACCAAACGCTGCTCCAAAGAACCCAATCATGGAACCCACCGCAATTTTCCACCCGAATTCCATGGGCTATCGCTAAAAAGTGAGGGAAAAAGCCTTCATTAATCACAAAACTTGATCGATCTCATGCAAACAACCAACCAGAGAAAGAATACAGAAAGTTTACCGGCCAAACAGGTTTGTAAGAATTTTTATCAGTCTGCCATAGAAAAAGAAGCGAGTTTGCAATATAATTAGATTCAATATCCTCTTCCTGAACAGTACGCTTTGTCCCCCTCAACCCCTCAATTCTAATGCTCCGCTCCGACGACACCACCGCTAATGATACCAAGAGGCAAACTAATCCAAGCACGGTCGCCGACCCCAACTTTCCCAGCCATTTCCATTCCATCTGCACGGTTCCTCACCTTTGCTCATTCGCCGTGAGCTTTGGCTACGAACGCAACGAAAGATCCTAGCTTTCGCTTTCCTGGCAGGTTATATCAAATGCCTAAATAAAAACATCAACGTTATGGGATTACGACCAATTTTGGCCCTTCCATAATAGCAAATCACCAAGCAAGGAACAGAATAAGGAACTCAGCCAGAAAGGGAGGATAATTAAGAAGATGGCAGAGGCCAGGCGACACCCTCGGGGAGCGAGCAGAGAGGTTTAAATAATTAAAGTAGTTTCTTGAATCTGAAATCAGCAGAACCAATGGAAAACCTAAAGAAATGAAAGTTCGAGACATACCATCTCCGATTCTTGCGGGCGGCGTCCTGGACCATGCGCTTCTTCTTCTCCACAGTGTTCTCGAATCACCTCCGTATCTTGCACTCTTGGAGCACCCTCGCCTTCATCACCTCCCTCGTGAACCTCCGTAGCAGCGACTCATCCGGCTTGTCATCGGGGATCACCACCTGTGCGTTGTAGTTCCCGCCCTTGATGTAGAGAATGTTCGCCCAGGCCAAAGCAGGGAAGCATATTCTGACGATTGCAGCTCTCCCGTCGACGAGGGCCGAACGAGGGCGGCGCTGTTGATGGGGCGCGGGAGGAAGCCGACATCTGATTGGATCGAACGTAAAGGAAGGAGAGAAGAGAGGAGAGGAGGCTGAGGGGAAGGGTTTTTCTGGGTGGAAAGTGGAAGCGGCGGCAGGGAAGAGAGGAGGCCTCAGCACCGGGATCTGCCGTGGTCGATCGCCTCAGCACCAGGATTTGCCGCTTGACGAAGGTGTGGTCTTGACGGAGAGGAGTTCAGAGGAGTGGTTCGCGGAGAGGGGTTCGCCAGAGATGGGTTTGCCGGAGAGGAGTTGGATGGAGAAGGCCGCGTGAGATGAGGAGTTGGGAGAAGGGTTCGGGATAAAAACGATCGAAAGATAGGAGTTGGGAGAAGGGTTCGGGTTTTCTACTCCTTACCTAGATCCAATTGTTTGTATTAATCAAGATTTAGATGAGAACTTAACAATATACAACACTTTTTAAAAAACGTTGTCGTAGACACTAAAAAAAGGTCTAATAGACAATGCTTTTTACGAAGCGTTGTCTTTGACCCGTAAAAATCACTAATAGACAACGGTTTTTAAAAAAGCGTTGTCTATTAATAAAAAAATAATGAAATAAACAACGCTTTTCACTAAAAGCGTTGTTAAAAAAAAATAGACAACGATTTTTATAAAAAGCGTTGTCGTTTAAGTGTTGTAGAATCCCAATTTTCTTGTAGTGTTGCTTCAGTTTATATGGGACTACGGTCCAATGGGTGGGCTCCCATAGTCGCCTCTAGGTTCAGATAACCTAGTTAGAACAAGATAAGATAAATTAGCTTATAAATCAGTATTTTACTTTATCAGTGGCACTGTACTGGACTTTTAGTTGTCCTTGGGTTGGGCTCCCATAGTCGTCCCTAGATTTAGATAACCTAGTACCCCTACTAGATTCGGGACTTGCTACCTCGTGCCTAGTTAGGGATACCCGCATAGCAAGTACAATTGCCGGGCCCATCAGCAGCATGATTATTATGTTTACCTATTATGAAAATAGTTTTTAAACTTCACAAACCAGATATGTGAAAATAGCTCAGCTTCAGTTTAGTTTTCTTATCGATATAACAAATAGCTTTATGTTCAGTTTTTAATTTCTATGACTTGTATGTCCATATGCCATGTTTTAGCTTTTTCAGCATGATCATCAGCATGAATTTCAAATAGCATCTTTTGAAAGCATGATTTCTTCGAATGCATGTTTTGTGAGGTAGATGGTTCTTACTAAGCTCCCAAGCTTATAGTTTCTTTTTCCTTATACTGCAGATAAAGGTAAAGGGAAGATGGATTAGTGGAGGCTGGAGGACAATGCGATAAGTTGTGTGTGCGAAGGAACTTGGAATAAAGATTCTTGGTGACTAGCAAGTCTAAAGACTTAGTATTTCTTATAGTGTTACTTTTCCGCATTCTTAGATGTTTAAGTGTCTTGAACTATGAAAATGTGCTTAGATTATTAGTTGTCCTGATATTAGACAGCTAACCATGAGTAATGACATGCTTAGTAGTGGTATTATGCTTTTATTTAATTTCTGAAGGTCCTGTACGAGTTCGGGTGGGATTTCTGCAGAAATCAGAAACTCAATCAATTAGTTGATCGATTGAGGAGTCCTCAATCGATTAGCCGATCGATTAGAAGAAATCCCCGCGTACAGAACGCTATTGAATCGATCAGCCGATCGATTGGGAAGCGATCTGCCGCGTACAGAAAATTGATGAATCGATCAGCTGATCGATAGGCCATGGGTCGATCAGCCGATCGATCGGGAATTTAATTTCCGCGAACAGAGAGCCTCTGAATCGATTATCGGATTGATTGGCCAGGCTGGATCGATCATCCAATTGATCCAGAATTGACTCCGTGCACAGTAGCACGTTGAATCGATCAGTGGATCGATCAGACAACTCCAATCGATCAACCGATCGATTGGAATGTCTGATTTCAGCTAGAAGTGTCTAATTTCATCTTTTTGATCGAATAGAAAGTTAAGTTCCTTTCTTTAGCATATGTACAACTTCAGAAGTGTATTCTGGGTATAATTTCTAGATTTTATAGTAAATAGCAGGGAGTTTTAATTATTTCAGCTTTTCCGCACCTATGTGCTTAGTGATAGCCCAAGAATAGTTTAGCATAATGTAACCCTCGGCCTTACAGCCTAGTCAGTAGAAGGCGGGGCGTTACACAAAATTATAGCTTTCAGCAGGAAGAACTATGTCCAGGTTTCTTTTTGAATCAATATAGTTTGGACCAGTAAGTTTGTTCTCTTTCAGTATAATGGCCAGTGGGTTGAAAGTCATCCTAAGAATCACAAAAAGAACTTTGGTCAAGACTCTAAATTTAGAATAATATTGATTCCTCAAACAATACTATTTTAAATTAACCAACACCTCAAATCACCGTGAATATTGCATGCCACGTTAGTGTGGACGTATACAAATTCAACATTTGTAAGAGGAGGGTGTAACCCATTAATTTTATTATCTTGTCATCCTAACTTTATGACAAATAAAATTAATAGTTGGTTTTACTTTGGTCACACAAGACAATAGCAGTGACTCCGTTGGGGAGGATACTATTGAATGTGTCTAAGTGTATACCATTACTTGATACTAAGTCCATTAAATAGGATTGTGTCCCTTCAGTTGGAGAAGATCACACGCTCCTAAATAATTTCCTATAACCATCCATAAAAGGAAGTTTGATCTAGTGATCTGCAACAAACTCATCCGTTGTGGAGGGAGGCACTCAGAGCCAACACGCAAGCTTGTTGAATCACTTACAAACCAGTAATGGAGACCATGGGATTTATTAAAATCCCTCTCCCACTTAGTTATTTAAAAATGAGGATTTTAACCTATGCTAGCATACATCACATGCACATAGACATCACAGTAAATAAAAGCAATAAATTTGGAAATTAATTTTCCAACTATTATGTCTTTTCCTTTCACTGTCTTCAGTATGCTCCAACCCTAGCTGCTGCCATCTTTAGCCACCGCCATCGGATCGAGTTGTCGCATCCATCTTGCTTCTTATTCCGTTGTGCCTCTTGTGCTCCAAAAGTACCACGCCTCGCAAGAATCTGATCCGCGACAAAAATAGAATTTTGCATATATCGATCCTATATTCCATGAGGGAATGCACATGTATTCTAGATCGAAAATAAAATTCTAAAAATAATACAGCTCCTGCTGTATTTTATACATACAATCATGCACATAAAATAATGCCCTTGACATGTCCAAGGGTCCAATCACACACAATATCTAAATGCCATAATAGTTGGAGCCTGCAACCAAAGAGTTAGCACATCCTACTATTATCCTGCCTTAATTATGTATGACATATGCATAACCTATTTGAATTCTTAAAATATACAGAGGCAAACCCTAGCTCTGATACCAATTGTTGGTTAGTCCTAGGAAAACGTACCGATTCCACTGTACAAAAAATTTTGTACAAGTGTCGAACCTTTCCTTAAATAACCTATTGTGTTCTTTAGAAGTTAAATTAGGAATTGCAGACGAAACTTAACATCATTTATTCCAAATTTAACTTATCTGTTCTTAATGATTTAGATTTGAATCGCAGCGGAACTTAACACTATTGATTCAAATCTACCTAAGTTATTAATTCCATAAATATTAATTGTCAAAATTGGCTTCCAGGACTGCATGGCGAGGCACATGGCCTTCTTGGATATGGGAGCAACCACCACCGCCTAGGCAAAGCTTTTTAAGGAAAGCTAATATTTATTTCCTTAAATAACTCTAGGTTAACCAAAAAGAACAATCGAATCACAAATTCAAAAAAGAAGAAAACACATACTCGAAAAATAAATTCGAAACACTAGATCTAATTGCCACTTGTATTTAGAATTCTTACAAAGAAAATAACTAGTATGATGCGGAAGAAAACTACTAGTTATACCTTCTCTTTATAAGCTAATGACCTCGAGATCTTCTGTCGTATTCCTCGCCTCGCCTTGGACGTCGTGTGGGCGACGATCCTCCAAGATGAACACCACCCAAAAGCGCTTCTCCTCTTCTTCTAAAATCCGGCCACCAACACCACCAAGGAGAAGAGAGCAAAAGGGAAAAGAGAGAAGAGAGGGAGGGCCAGCCACTTGATGATCTCCAAGCAAGAGAATAAGAATTGTATCTCATGAAGCCCCCTCACCCCTTCTTTTATATTACTTGCCCAAGGCAAATAAGGAAAAACCTTTTACAAAAAATAAAATCATCCAAGAGTTTTTCCTTTTTCCTTTTTATTTTTCCTTTTCTTTCCTCTTGATTGAATCAATCACCAATCAATGGTTGTGAACAATCCTATTTAGTTTAGGATTATGTTTTGGTCGGCCCCTTGCTTGGGCACCAAGCAAGGTGGCCGGCCACCATATTTAGGAAAGGAAAAATAATATTTTTTTTTATAAAATTTTACAAGAGAAAAAACTCTTATAAAATTTTACAAGCTCTCTTTCCTAAAGTAGGAGTTAAAAAAGGAAAGTTTCTAAAAATTAAAACCATGTTTTAAAATTTAAAAACTCTCTTATAAAATTTCCTTTTTTAACATGATGATAGAAAATTTTAATTTTAAAACTTATCTCCCTTTTTTTCCTAAACCATGAGGATGATTAAAAAAGGAAAGTTTTAAAACTTTTAAAACTCTCTATTAAAACATGTGACCTAATTCAAATAAGGATAGTTTTAAAAATTAAAATCTCTCTTTTAAAACTTATAGTTTTCTACAAAGAGAAGATTTTAAAAATTCAAAATAACCCTCCTATTTGAATTAATATTGGCCGGCCCCTACAAGCTTGGTCACCAAGCAATAGGGTCGGCCCCTATAAGAGGATG
Source organism: Zingiber officinale (assembly GCF_018446385.1). NCBI lineage: Eukaryota > Viridiplantae > Streptophyta > Magnoliopsida > Zingiberales > Zingiberaceae > Zingiber > Zingiber officinale. Next base: position 50,178,306 of record NC_055986.1, on the reverse strand, counting down.
TGGCCGGCCAATGCTTGGTCACCAAGCAATGGTCTGGCCCCCTTCTTGGACACAAAGAAGAGCCTTACATTTGGATGGACTTGAGGCTATAATGAGGCTACGACAGGGACCTAGAGGAGAAATTGGTTTTGGCCTTTCGATGAGCTTGAGTACCCCGTGCTCGCCCCGAACACACAACTCAACTTCATCGATAATAACTCATTCCACTAGAGAGTTATTATCGCACTACCGCACCAATCCCAAATTACATTATGGGCTCCTTCTTATCATGAGTGTGTTAGTCTCCCTGTGTTTAAGATTATGAATGTCCACTAATTAAGAAAGTTACCGACAACTCACTTAATCAATATCTAGCTCCAAGAGTAGTACCACTCAATCTTCATTGTCATGTCGGACTAGGTCCACCTGCAGGGTTTAACATGACAATCCTTATGCGCTCCTCTTGGGGGCATTCTCAACCTAGATAACTAGGACACAGATTCCTTTATAATCAACAACACACACTATAAGTAATATCATTTCCCAACTTATCGGGCATATTGATTTATCGAGCTAAACCTCACCCTTTGATAAGTCAAAGAAATAAATATTAAATATATGTGCTTGTTATTATATTAGGATTAAGAGCACACACTTCCATAATAACTAAGGTCTAGTTCTTTTACTAAGTCAGTACAAAAAGAACTTACCTAAATGATCCTACTCAATACACTTAAAGTGTATCAGTATAATTTATTAGTCAAGATAAACTAATACTTAATTACACTACGACTATTCTGATGGTTTGTTCCTTTCCATTTTAGTCGTGAGCAACTGTTTATTATTTATATAGAACCGACAACATGATCTCCTGAGTGTGACACCACACTCCATTTTATCTACTTTATAAATTAATTGAACAATTACATTTAACAAATAAATGTAGATATTGACCAATGTGATTCTTTTATTTCAAAAATAAATGTTTATAAAAGCTAGGCTTTTAGTATACACTCCAACACCCATGTCGCCTTCAGGGCGTTTCATTTTTGGATAGGCTTCTTACCCTTCTCCTTGTCTTTATTCTTCAACTTGGGCCAGTTGTCCTTAACATGCCCTTCTTCGTCGCAGTGGTAGCAGCGGATTGTCCTTTTCTTTTTCCCCTACAAATGGTTAGTAGATCTAGATTTACAAAGTTTCTTGAATCTTCTTATCATTATCATTTCCTCGTCGTTGAGAGAAGATTCCGACTCAGATTCATCTCTCGAAGCTTTCAGGGAGACGTTGTTCTTGGGCTCCTTTATTCTTGCACATCTTGACTCATGCACTTTAAATGTTGAAAAAAATTCTTCTAATGAAATTTTTTCTAAGTCCTTCGAAATGTAAAAATCATCTACTAGTGATGCCCATTTTGAATTTCTCGGAAATGAATTTAACGCGTACCTGAGCGAATCTCGGTTACTTACCTTTTCTCCGAGATTCGTGAGTCTGGTGATGATTTCTTTTATTCTGGAGTGCAGATGTGTGACTGTCTCGTCTTCCCCAAGTCACAGGCTGGTGAGCTGATTGCGAAGCGGATCTCGTCTAGCGAGCTTGGCTTCGGACGTTCCTTCGTGCAACTCGAGGAACTTCTCCCAAAGTTCCTTTGCGGAGTTATAGTTCCCGATCCGGTTGACTTCTTGAGGCGGAAGAACGCTTAGCAAATGGTATTCTGTCTTACCGTTCGCCACGAAGTCGGCCTGCTCCTTTTTGTCCATTGATATATTTCCTTGTTCTCTGGAGCTTCAAAGCCAAGTTTCATTGTTAAAGTTAATTCGATATCGGTGGTAAAGAATACCTGCATATGCTTTTTCCAAGTGGCAAATCCCCTTCGAATTTCGGTGGGTGGATGCTTGGTCCGACCATCTCTTTGTTGCTTCAGACGGCGGTTAGTCCTTCTGAGGCGTCTCGGCTCTGATACCACTTGTAGGACCGTTGGGCCGGCTAGAAAGGGGGGGGGGGTTGAATAGCCCTGTAAAATAAAAAAAAAACCTTCTCGAACTTTCAACAGAACACTTGCATCAAATAAAGTAAATAAAAAACAGAAAGTAAAAGGCTCACAAAGAGTTGATTTGGTTACAACCGGGGAGGTTGTTAATCCAAGGAAGATGTCGTACTATTATCTCCTTCTGGCGGAGAAGCCTTTTTACAGCAGTGAAGTGCACAACTAGAGAAGCTAAACTAGAGAGAGTGTACAAGTGTTGTTACAATGAGTTATTTTTAATTGATGAAAAGCTTCTGGACCAAGGCTATATTTATAGCCTTAGTCGGGGTGCCTGGAAGGGGTTCCGGGTGCCCTGGGGGGATAAAACTTTATCCCCAACGTTCAGATCGCATTTGACGCAATCTGGTCAACAAAACAGGTCCGGGCGCCCGGAAGGGTTCCGGGCGCCCCGAGCTGCACCGGTCGCCCCGGAGCCGAAAGTCAACAGCGGTTGAGTTTTTTCATCCGGGACCTCACCTCCGGTTCGGTTTGGCTCGGTCCGGGTCTTCTACTCTGGATCCGTTCGCTTGGGTGATCTCTGCCATCCGGAAAAGGGCTCACCCGAACCCAACTTCCGGTCTTCTCGAGCGGGCTTCCCTCCGGCTTCTCGTCCCTCGGAATCGCCGCGTGTTTCCTTCTCGTCCGCCGGCGTACTCATCCGCAGTCTTCGTCCCTCGGATGCACCGTGTGCCGTCCTTCTCGCTAGCTGCGTCTCTTGCTCCCCAAGCAATCTTCCGCTCCGACTTTCGTCCCTCGGAACCACCGCACGCTTCCTTCTCGTCCGCCGATGTACTCTTCCGCAGCACCTCGTCCCTCGGACTGCCGTCCTTCTCGCTAGATGCGTCTTCCGCTCGACTACCTGTGCTCATAAGCTCCTGCACACTTAGACAGAAGGTTTAAAACACACAAGACCTAACTTAACTTGTTGATCACACCAAAACAACCTTAGGGTTCCAACACGAAGGACAGTGATGGAAGAAGCCATAATAGTTGGAAAATTAATTTCCATATTTATTGCTTTTATTTACTGTGATGTGTGTGTGTGCATGTGAAGTATGCTAGCATAGTCAAAAATCCTCACCTTAAATAACTAAGTGGGAGAGGGATTTTTAACAAATTCCACGGTCTCCATTACTGGTTTGTAAGTGATGCAACAAGCTTACGTGTTGGCTCTGAGTGCCTCCCTCCATAATGGATGGGTTTGTTGTGGATCACTAGATCAAACTTCCTTTATGGATGGTTATAGAAAATTATTTAGAGCGTGTGATCTTCTCCAACTGAAGGGGCATAATCCTATTTAATGGACTTAGTATCAAGTAATGGTATACACTTAGACGCATTCAAAAGTATCCTCCCTAACGGAGTCACTGCTATTGTTTTGCGTGACCAAAGGAAAACCAACTATTAATTTTATTTGTCATAAAGTTAGGATGACAAGATAATAAAATTAATGGGTAAGCCCCTCCTCTTACAAATGTTGAATTTGTATACGTCCACACTAACATGGCATGCATAATTCCCTGCGTTTGAGGTGTTGGTGAATTTAAATGATATTGTTTTGAGGAATCAATATTATTTTAAATTCAAAGTTTTGACCAAATATTTGATCAAAGATAGACCAACTATTAATTTTATTTGTCATAAAGTTAGGTTGACGAGATAATAAAATTAATGGATAAAATCTCCTCTTTGATTTTGTATACGTCCACAGTATCGTGACATATAAAATTCACAGGGATTTTAAGGTGTTGGTCTTGACCAAATATTTTTATGATTCTTTGGATTTCAAATGTTTGTCAAGCCCCTAGCTGTTATACTATAGAATAGACTTAGTAGTCCCAATTGTAATGATTGGAAATAAGACTTGGACATTAAGGTGGACTGCCCTCTCAGAACTGAGAACAATAAAGGTGTATTTTATTCATTAGTTGATACATGTTTAGTGGTGTTATTTACTGGTACCTGGTGTGTAGATACAGGAGCCACTAATCATGTCGGCAATTCATTGCAAGGTTCCAGAAAACCCGACAACTATATGAAAGGGAAAACACCGTCTACATGGGCACTACTACAAAAGTAGCAGCTGTTGCAGTGGGAGATGTTTATCTTCTGAGAGGAATAAAATTATCTTTACGTACCAAGTTTTCAAAGAACTTGATATTCTGCCTCTTTTAATAACAAAGTTGTTATCAAGGAAAATGTTGGTGCAGCGGGGACCGGCAAGAGGGGGGTGAATTGCCTAAAACTAAAAGTTACCCTCCTCAAAGCTTTTCAACTCTAAAAATAAAGCAACACTTAATAACAAAACAAAATAACAGAAAAGAAATGAAACTCAGCTATTTGACTTGGTTACAACCGAGACGGTTGTTAATCCAAGGCGGTGGAAAGGTGCACGAAAAGAGTCTCCTTCTCTGAAGGCGGAGAAGCATTTTACACTTTGACAATAGTAGTTGCTAAGAGAATGAGAGTACAAGAGTTGCTTTTTCGTTCATTTTCGTTCTCTTTAAAAGCTGCCCGAGACCCTCCTTTATATAGGGGTTCTAGAGCTTATCGGATGACATGATCTTCGGGATCAGGTTTTGACTCGAGAGGGATCGGTCGACCGATCCCCAGGTTCGGTCGACCGAACCTGCTGTACCTACCCAGTCTTCCATCCAGGTGCAGTCTCTGTGGATCGAGCTTGGATTCGGTCGACCGATCCTTATGTTCGGTCGACCGATCGGCCAACGGTCTCCAGCTGAGTTGGCCCGATCAAATTGCTCGACTGAGTCTCTGGATAAACTTGGGTTCAGTCGAACGATCATGAGGTTCGGTCGACCGATCACTTCACCACTGGCTGATGTGATACTGACGTGTCACCAACGGTTGTGCTCTGATGCAAAGGGGTTCAGTCGACCGATTAGAGTGTTTGGTCGACCGAACCATTGACAAGTCAACTTTCAGTTGACTTGCTATGGTTCGGCTTCTTTGGGTGATTTCGGCCAACCGGAATAGGGCTCACCCGAACCCAATTCCCGGCCTTCTCCGCGAGCACTCTTTCGTCCCGGCTTTACGTCCCTCAAACGCCACGCACGTTCTTCACGCCCACCGGTTTACTCTTCCGCAGCTCTCTCGTCCTTTGGACGCACCAAGCCCGTCGGCTCCCTTCCCGTGCCGTCCTTCTCGCTAGATGCGTCTTCCGCTCGACTTCTTGTGCTCCTAAGTTCCTGCACACTTAGACACAGGGATCAGACAAATAGGACCAAACCTAAAATTGGTTGATCACATCAAAACTACCACGGGGTCCAACAATCTCCCCCTTTTTGATGTGCATCAACCCAAGTTCAGGTTAGGGTAAACACTGTTGGGTTTTTCGGGCCGCGAAAACCGCTTTTTCGCGTCGCGGAAACCCCAAAAGCCCCTAGCCGACGGATCCGTGCAAAGAAAAATTTGAAAAACATACGAATACGAGTTTCTACCTAGATCTACACTTAGATCTACAAAAGAAAAAAAAGGTTATACCTTCGATGCGTGCCCTTTTTCGTATCCTGCTCGTCCAAGATTCGTCGGATCTCGAAGTTGTCAACGTAGACAACTCTCTATACGTATCCACATGAACACACTAGGTGGAGATGACCAAAACAAGGTGTGCTAGCACCTTATGAGATTTGGCCAAGGAGAGGAGAGGGAGAGCAAAATTGGAGCAAGGAAGAAGATGAAGGAATGAATGAGATTAACTCACCAAAATGAAACTCATCCTCCTATTAATGTGGCCGGCCACATTAAGAGATGTGTAACCTCCATGGAATGCCAAGAGTCACAACTCTTGGTAACTCCCATGAGGTGGCATCCTACTTAAGCAACCATGATGATGTGGAGCATCATCATTGGCCCAATCAATGCCAACTCACCAATGAGGTGGCATAAAGTCAAGTCAAACTTGACTCTTCATCTTCCTCTCAAGTCAAGTCAAACTTGACTTAATCTCTCTCATGGTTGATCTAATCCAACCATTTAATTCAAGTCAATTTAATATAATGAATCTAATTCATTTAATTAAATTGATTCAATGAGTCATAATCCAAATTAGACTCATTAAACACATTAATCAACTTGAGTCTAACTCAATTAGACCAATTAGGATTACTCTTAATCCAATTTGATTCATCAAATGAATCTAATCCTCTTGGTTCATCATATGAACCTAATCTCCATCTAATTGTCCTTAGTGTGTGACCCTATAAGTTCTTGTAACGTTGGCAATGCCCCTAAACCTATTTAGGAGCATAAGTAATGAGCGGTATCTAGCAACACATCATTACTACCCAATGTTACAAGAATGTTGAGATCCAACATCACCTTTGTGACTACTAATTGTGACTCCTCACAAAATATGACAAGTGTCCTTCTATCCTAGACATCTAGATTGATCAATGTGAGGCATAGACCGTGTCATCCTCTAATCAATCTAAATCTTGAACTCCAAGTAGACTCACTCAATCAAATGAGCTCAATATCTCATATTGACTCATTTGGGCATGGCCATGAACTTCGTGGTCTCACTCTATCAAGAATATCGATGTCGCTCCTGTCATATAGGAGGGATAGTTCCCATCTACATCACTCACATCCCTCCGCATAATTTGTTACATACACAGTAATCGCCTTTATAGTCCACCCAGTTACGGGTGACGTTTGACGAAACCAAAGTACATAACTCCTTATGTATGGAACCATGGTGACTTCAGGTCTAAGGACTAGTAGTCATACTAATAGCCACATGAGAAAGTATATGACACTCATATAACGATCCATGATACTTTCTCATGGCGGGTCATTCAGTATACATTCTCTAATGCATACCCATGTGTCAACTTGATATCTCTATATCCATGACTTGTGAGATCAAGTCATCGAGTTGACCTACATGCTAGTCTTATTGCATTAACATTGTCCCTGAATGTTAATACTCGACTATGAATGATTAAGAGTAGTGTTCCTTATATCATCTCACTATCGATTCAACCAATCGATTGATATAGGTAAGAACTTTCTACTCAAGGACGTTATTATACTTAGTTTATTTAGCACCAATACAAATAAGTATAATAACCAAAACCAAATGCCTTTATTTATATAGAATATGATACAACAAGTCCAAAAATACAATCATCAAATGATTGACTCTAGGGCTCTAGCTAACAATCTCCCACTAGCACTAGTGCCAATCAGTGTAGGCTCTAAGCCCCAATGACCTAGTGTGACCATCATGCTTCCTCTGTGCCAAAGCCTTGGTCAAGGGATCTGCGATGTTAGCCTCTGTACGTACTCTGCAAATCTTCACATCTCCTCTCTCGATGATCTCTCGAATGAGATGGAAGCGTCGTAGTATGTGTTTGGTCCGCTGGTGTGAGCGAGGTTCCTTCGCCTGTACTATAGCTCCATTGTTGTCACAATAGAGCTCAATAGGGTCAGCAATGCTAGGAACCACCCCAAGTTCAGTGATGAACTTGTGAATCCAAACTGCCTCCTTTGCTGCCTCTGATGCAGCAATGTACTCGGCCTCTGTTGTAGAATCAGCTATTGTGTCCTGCTTCGAACTCTTCCAGCTGACAGCACCACCATTAATGCAAAATAGAAACCTTGACTGCGATCGGTAATCATCCTGATCGGTTTGGAAGCTGGCATCACTGTAACCCTTTACAGCTAGCTCATCATTGCCTCCATATATCAAGAAATATTCTTTAGTCCTTCTTAAGTACTTAAGAATATTCTTGACCGCTATCTAGTGACTTTCACCTGGATCTGACTGGTATCTGCTTATCATGCTCAAAGCATATGAGACATCAGGTCGAGTACATAGTATGGCATACATGATCGATCCTATGGCTGAGGCATAAGGGATCTGATCCATGCGGTCTCTCTCCTCTCTAGAAGAGGGACCTTGAGTCTTCGAAAGACTCACGCCATATGACATCGGCAGAAATCCCTTCTTGGAGTTCTGCATGGCAAACCGTAGGAGTACCTTGTCAATGTATGTACTCTGACTTAGGCCAAGCAATCTCTTAGATCTATCTCTATAGATCTGTATCCCTAGAATGCGGGATGCCTCACCTAAGTCCTTCATTGAGAAGCAACTCCCTAGCCAGGTCTTGACAGACTGAAGCATAGGGATGTCCTTCCCAATGAGTAGTATGTCATCCACATACAATATGAGGAAGACAACTATATCCCCTACAATCTTCTTGTAGACACAAGGTTCATCTTCGTTCTTGATGAAACCAAACTGTTTGATTGCATCATCAAATCGAAGATTCCAGCTCTGAGAAGCTTGTTTAGTCCATAAATGGACCTATGCAGCTTGCATACTCTGCTAGTATGCTATGGATCTACAAAACCCTCAGGTTGTGTCATGTACACATCCTCAAGTAGGTTTCCATTCAGAAACGCGGTTTTGACATCCATCTGCCATATCTCATAGTCATGGTAAGCTGCAATAGCAAGCATGATCCGAATGGACTTAAACATCGCTACTGGAGAAAAGGTTTCATCATAGTTAATACCATGAATCTGCTTGAAACCTTTAGCTACCAAGCGACCCTTATAGATAAGTCCATCCATGTCAGTATTTCTCTTAAAGACCCACTTATACCCAATGGATTTTACCCCTTCAGGTGGATCAACCAAAGTCCATACTTGGTTGGTGTACATGGATTCCATCTCGGATATCATGGCTTCTAGCCATTTCTCGGAATCTGATCTCATCACAGCTTCCTGATAGGTGGTAGGCTCATCCTCTATGAGCACAACGTCATCATGGTCAGACATGAGAAATGAGTATCTCTCAGGCAGACGACGTACCCTATCAGACCTGCGAAGAGGTAGGTCTACTTGAACTGGTTGTTGTTCCTCAACTCTTTGTGGAACAACATCATCCTCAACACTTTGTGGTTCCAGTTCAACTTCCATCGAGGCTTCAGCGCTAGGATCCGCATCTTGAACTTCTTCAAGATCGAATGTACTCCCACTAGTCTTTCTAGAAACAAAGTCCCTTTCTAGAAAGACTCCAGTCTTTGCCACAACTATCTTGTGCTGACTGGGAATGTAGAAGTAATATCCCTTAGTTTCCTTGGGATATCCAATAAAGTAGCACTTGTCGGATTTGGGTCCTAACTTGTCTGAGACTTGACGTTGAACGTAAGCCTCACAATCCCAAATCCTCATGAAAGACACCTGGGCATCTCTCCCAGACCATATCCTATATGGTATCTTTATCACGGCCTTAGATGGAACTCGGTTGAGTATAAAAGCTGCCGTGTCTAAAGCATAGCCCCAAAGGTATGTCGGAAGATCTGTGTGACTCATCATAGATCGTACCATATCTAATAGGGTATGATTCCTCCTTTCGGATACACCATTCCACTGTGGTGTTCCAGGAGGAGTGAGTTGGGATAGAATCCCACACTCAGCTAGATAGTCACGGAACTCATGGCTAAGGTATTCTCCACCTCGATCGGATCGAAGTATCTTAATACTCTTGCCAAGCTGGTTTTGTACTTCATTCTTGAATTCTTTGAACTTTTCAAAGGATTCATACTTATGTGTCATCAAATACACATAACCATATCTACTGAAGTCATCAGTAAATGTGATGAAGTACTTATAACCGCCTCTAGCAGCGATATTGAAAGGGCCACATACATCACTATGTATGAGTCCTAACAAATCAGTCGCTCTTTCGTTGTGCCCACTAAAGGGAGTCTTGGTCATCTTGCCTAGTAGGCATGACTCGCACGTCTCATAAGATTCAAAATCAAATGAGTCCAGCAAACCATCCTTATGGAGCTGGGATAAGCGCTTGTCATTTATATGACCTGAGCGACAGTAGGTTTGGTTCAGGTCATTTGACTTGAACCTCTTGGTATTTATGTTATAGATAGGGCTTTCAAGGTCTAGAATATAGAGTCCGTTTATCAGAGGTGCACTATAATAGAACATATCGTTTAAATAGACGGAACAACATTTGTTCTTTATTGTAAACGAGAAACCTTTCTTGTCCAAACAAGAAACTGATATAATGTTCTTAGTTAATGCAGACACATAACAACAATCGACTAACTCTAGTACAAGCCCAGAGGGCAGAGATAAAAAATAAGTCCCTACAGCAACAGCAGCAACCCGTGCTCCATTCACCCTTTTTCAATGCCCTGCTATTTCTCAGCGCCTGCACATCAGTACAAATGTGAGAAGCACATCCAGTATCTAATACCCATGATGTAGAAATAGATAGATTGACTTCTATAACATATATACCTGAAGTGGAAGTCTCACTTCGCTTCTTCTTAAGATCCTCCAAGTATACCTTGCAGTTCCTCTTCCAGTGCCCGGTCTGACCGTAGTGGAAGCAGGTAGCATCCTTGGTGACCCCTCCTTTAGGTTTCAGTGCTTTGCCTTTGCCCTTGGCTTGGGACTTTCCCTTGCCTTTGGGCTTGCCCTTGCCCTTATGTTTCTGAACCATCAGAACAGTGTTGGGCTTAGCCTTCTTAAGGTTCAGCTCAGCAGTTCGTAACATACTAAGCAGCTCGGGCAGTGGCTTGTCAATCTCGTTCATATTGTAGTTTAGAACGAATTGACTGTAGCTATCCGACAAGGATTGTAAGATCAAGTCAGTGGCCAGCTCTTGGCCAAGTGGGAACCCCAACCTTTGTAGGTTCTCTATGTACCCAATCATTTTGAGTACATATGGGCCTACTGGACATCTTGCACTGAAACAGTGCCCTTGAGATCTCAAATCTCTCATGCCTCGCTTGACCTTGATACAGTTGACGAAGATGTTCAACCATATCGTAAGTGCCCATTAACTCGTGTTGCTTCTGAAGCTCAGAGTTCATGGTCGCTAGTATTAGACAAGATACATCTAATGCGTCATCTTGATGCTTCTTGAAAGCATCTCGGTCAGCTCGCGGGGCAGTGGCAGGAGGAGCCTCCAAAATGGCCTGCTCCAGAACGTACAGTTTATGTTCCTGGGTGAGAACAATTCTCAAATTCCTATACCAGTCCAGGAAATTTGCTCCGTTGAGCTTGTCCTTCTCAAGAACAGATCGCAGGGAGAAAGTGTTCGTATTTGACGTCATGATTATCTACAACAGAAAAATATAGAAAATAAATATCATATTCTTTAAATCATTTAATTAGGCCTTTAACTAAATGATGCTCCCACTGAATTCTATAATTCATGTGGGACAAGATCCATATCATACTAACCCTTGAGTTAGCTTTGGCTAATACGCCCAAGACTTAGTATGATCGGTAGGTAACTAATTACCAATTACATCTCTATCCAACTCTTGTTTATAGGATAAAATCCGCATTTATATTAAAACTCGAGTTAGCTTTGGCTAATACGCCCAAGAGTTAATATAAACGTGATTTTGACACTACAACAAAAACCTTCATAGACATCAGTGGAACAACAACGATTTTAAGCAAAAACCGATGTCTTTGAGTATTTTACACCGGTTTTTCCAAAAATCGGTGTCTTTGAGCGCAGATTTTCGCTCATAGACATCGGTTTTTTAGGCGATGTCTATGAGCCCCCGTTTTTTCGTTAATAGACACCGATTTTAACATCGGTTTTTAAAATCCGATGTCTATGATAATTTTCCCACCAATACTTAGCTAAAATTTTCAACTCTTCCCTCTAACCTAACCCTATATGCTGCCGTCCACGGGAGGCAGAGAGAGAGAGCCGCCTTCAGGCGACTCACCTTCTCTGCCTCTACCTTCTCCTCCCCTCCCATCGCCGACCCAATCTCGACCTCCTTCATTCTCCCAATTCGAAGCAGACAGAAACAGAGATCGGAGATCTGTGCTTCCGATTCACCGCTCGATCCGCCAAGATGCAGATAGGTTCCGAGAAGGCGTCGTCCCTTGATCTCTTGTCGGTCGTCATCGCCTCCCTCTCCGACGGATATGGGCTCGATTCCAGCACCGGGGATGCGTTCGTGGAGAACTGGCTGCTGATCGTCGTCCTGAGCATAGTCATCGTCATGCTTGTCGGTTGCGTGGAAATCTTCTTCGTCTGGCGATCGAGCGGAAGGAAGCCCGTCGAGCCGCCGAAGCCGCTAGTGGTGAAGACCCAGATGGATACAAAGGAGGACCAAGGGAAGAAGAAGGCCACCGTCTTCTTCGGGACGCAGACTAGGACGGCTGAGGGGTTCGCGAAGGTTAGGGTTTTTATCCGAGTAGTTCATTTTTTGAATTTTTCTCCCATGATCTTAGATTTTCCCCCCTTCTAGGCGCTGGCTGAGGAGGCAAAAGCACGGTACCCTAATGCCATATTTAAAGTCATGGATATCGTAAGATTATCTTCCTTCTGTTTCAGATCATTGGAAATACTACTGATTAATTGACTGATCTGTAGTTAGTTTCCTCAATTATAGGACGAATATGCTACTGAGGATGATGAGTACGAGGAGAACCTGAAAAAGGAGAGCTTGGCTTTGTTCTTCTTGGCTACGTAAGTTGAAAGCCAGGAATTTTTTGTTTTTATAAACGATCAGTTTCCTCAAAGTTCGAGCTGATCCCTTTGTTTTCTTTAGGTATGGAGATGGCGAGCCTACTGATAATGCTGCCCGGTTCTACAAATGGTTTACAGAGGTTCTGGAAACATGCACATTTAGTTAATCTATTCTACCAATAATCCTTTTGCCTTGATCGATTGCTGATTATTAGTTTTTATAGGGGAAAGAAAGAGGAACCTGGTTGGAAAATCTTCAATTTGGTGTGTTTAGTTTGGGCAATCAGCAATATGAACATTTTAATCAGCAATATGAAATTGTTAATATGAACAGTTGAGTAGATATGTTATCTGTGAGTTTCATACATACAACTGTAATGTAGTAGTCATGTGCAAGTTTGTAGATGTGTTTAATGAATTTAGCATCATTCGTACTTGGATATTCTTCTATATTTTTTTTCCTCTGCATAGGCGCCAAGAACATTGTCCAAGTGGGGTTGGGAGATGATGATCAGGGTATTGAGGATGACTTCTCTGCATGGTATGTAGTATCAGCAAATTTTTATGCATGCCATCCAAATTTTAATGTCGGCTACTGCTATTTTTTAGTTTTCTATTTTTTTTCTCTTTTGCCCATCATTATCTCATTACTCCTGTGTGGAATATGAAATATCAACTGTACTTTCAGGAGGGAGCTTCTTTGGCCGGAGTTGGATAAGTTACTTCAGGATGAAAATGAGACAGGTGCATCTACTCCTTATATAGCTGCCATTCCTGAATACCGGGTTGTATTTGTCAAGCTTGAATGACCTTGCGTGAGTCTTTAATGACCTTGTGCAAGCTTTTGGCCTCGGATTTGAAGTCTAACAAATATGATCATGGATTTTTTCTTATGGAATGTTGAGAACTTCCCGCTTGTATACATTTCCTTAATTTATTTTGTTCTTATCGAAATAGATGGGGTTTTGATTACATGTCCAATGCCTATATTATGTCCAGATAAGGTGCTAGTTAAATGTGTCCTTGACAAATCTCTAAAGATGATTGCTTTTCTAATTTGTTAAGTACTGATTTCTGACTTACATGCCACTGAAATATTTTCTAAATCTGAAACACACACTCAGAAGAATTTTTTTTTGTATTATTTGTGTGCCTTTACCTTCATTAGATTCGTCTGGCAGGAAGATGTTGTTGATGAATATATAGATTCGTGCATATGTAAGTGAAACCCTTCCCATTGTTTGACAAAAGATGACATATTCTCAGAGTGAAGCAACACAATGGCATATTAAAAGGTGGAGCAAAAGCATGCTCTGGTGGAAGGCCTTGGAGTCTTGCATGTATTATTCGAGGATTCAAGGATCGAAGTGAAGGTAAATGTCTTTGCTTGACTTTATCAAGTAGATAGCGTCAAGTTAAAACAGGTGTTAATGCCTCGTGTGTCAAAATCAAAATTGTTGTTATGCATCGAATAAGAGTTGCAAATCTTTTACTACTTTTTACAACTTTGTTCTGCAACTTTTGGATAATCTATTGTAGGATGCCCAAGATTGTTCAGCAAGTTTATGATTCTGATTCTGCTTAGGCTCAGTTTCAGTCTATAGCTAGTTGATTCTAATTTTGACAAAATATGACAAAAATTTTTAATGAACCCATATCAGGTGGTTATTAGTAAATAGGACAGAGAAATATATTATCAACATCAATGAACCCATATTTTTGCTAACTATTTGGTCAGCTATATGGTTCTTAGTTCTTACTCCTCAATTGAACTCTATGCAATATGCATGACTAAACCATTGGAGTCTTAATTTTGTCAAGGTCTTCACTTTGTTTAACTATATTATATATTTTATTGAATGTCATTGAATATGTATATTTTTCTCGTGTTCTGGTTATTTGAATTTACAAACTAATTGCACAGATGACAGGGAAGAGGGATGACTGGGAAAAGGGAGGAGCGAACGAGAAAAGGAGAATGGGGTCGGACTTCTACCACTGAGGACTTCAGAGCCGACCACTGAACTATGCTATGGGACCTAGGGAAAGGATTGAATGTTGGATCTGGACAGGAAGTGAGGCCTACTGCTCCGTGGGGTACCCATTAATGGTTAGGGATAGTATATCTATTAGCTAGCTTTTGATGTAAAAAGAATGTTTGGGTATTTTATGGATATTGTTCTAAGAAGATTATTTATATAATTTGTTAATATTTGTGTATTTTATGGATATTATTGAATGAAGAATATTTGTATAATTTGTGAATATTTGTGTTTTTTTTTTGTTATTGTCGGTTTTTCATGGTTTCGGAAATCAAATTTGTGAAAAAAATATACATATTACATCGGTTTTCCACGGCTGTAAAACCGGTGTTATTAACTAATATTACATCGGTTTTCCACCGCTGTAAAACCGGTGTCGTTAAGTGATACTACACCGGTTTTAACCCGATGTCTAAAATGGCAGACTTTTAACATCGGCTTCATAGACATCGGTCGAAAATGAAATAGACACCGGTGGAAAACTGATGTCTATGAAGGTTTTTGTTGTAGTGTGACCTATCTACCAACCATTGGATAATGCCTATAGTTAAACTCAATCCAATTGAGTTAACTAGTTACTCAATCTAATTGAGTTGTACTCACCCATGCGTTGATAGGCGGGACTAAGATTGTCCCTCCGTTCCCTACCAAGATTGTATGTGTTGCTTTGCTTTGGCAGATTCAACAACAACATGCGATCGAAGTAGTGGTAGGTATCACGGCATGGTAGGCATTACGAGTTGTCGCGATTTAGATCTAATCTAAACGATGATGTGTATCATATACTCGATAGATCTAATCTAATCGAAGGGTGCATCATGTGCACGACTTAGATCTAATCTAATCGTTAGGCACTAATTAATTACTTAATTAACTAGCATGCATCACATACACACAAAAGTAATTAATTAAATAATTTTGTGATTATGTCATGGCCCTACTACGATCTTCTCAAGCCAATGAGAAGATCGGATGGTCAACCTAAGGTCAACAGCTTCTCAAGCGCCTTCCTTTTGACCACCTTGTGTTGCTCGCGCCTTCCTCGTAACTCCGTCTTGAGTGGACCTTCCACCGCTTCAAAATTTACATTACATTTTGAAACTCGAGTTACATTCGAGTCTAAATCTAATTTACAACAAGAATAAAAGAGAAAGGCACGACGGGCAGGTCACGAAAAAAATAAAATAAAATACAACACGCACATCACATCACGGCACGCAGGCCGTATTATGAATTACAACACAAATTATCCAATCGAATTAGGTCTTTGGGCCATGACTATCACAAAAATAATATATAATTCAAAATTATATATTTCTATAATTTTATATAATTTTTTTTTATAATTTTTACAATTTTTACGAGTACAATTTCCCGGCGGTTCCGTTTAGCGATTTTCGGGCGCAATCGCGGAATGAATCCCTTTGCGGGGCCAGGGGCAGCGCCCCTACCCGTGATCTAACCATCGCGAGGGTTCCATTGCGATCTAACAGTGCCTTAGCCCGCTGTCCCCAAAAGTTTTGAGGTGAAACTTGGCCGTTTTGGAAAATTCTTCTCGGTAGTCGAAGCCTACAAGTATCGAAACACTTGTGCTTCGCTTCTACGAGAAAAATACCCATAAAAACTATAAAAATCATAAATTTACAGAATATTACAAAACTGAAAAGTTTTCATAAAACACAAAATAAACTCGTATTCGTCTTCGTACGTGGCTCTGATACCACTGTTGGATTTTTCGGACCGCGAAAACTGCTTTTTCGCGTCGCGGAAACCCCGAAAGCCCCTAGCCAACGGATCCGTGCAAAGAAAAATTTGAAAAACATACGAATACGAGTTTCTACCTAGATCTACACTTAGATCTACAAAATAAAAAAAAAGGTTATACCTTCGATGCGTGCCTTTTTTCGTATTCCGCTCGTCCAAGATTTGCCGGATCTCAAAGTTGTCAACGTAGACAACTCTCTATACGTATCCACACGAACACACTAGGTGGAGATGACCAAAACAAGGTGTGCTAGCACCTTATGAGATTCGGCCAAGGAGAGGAGAGGGAGAGCAAAATTGGAGCAAGGAAGAAGATGAACTCACCAAAATGAAACTCATCCTCCTATTAATGTGGCCGGCCACATTAAGAGATGTGTAACCTCCATGGAATGCCAAGAGTCACAACTCTTGATAACTCCCATGAGGTGGCATCCTACTTAAGCAACCATGATGATGTGGAGAATCATCATTGGACCAATCAATGCCAACTCACCAATGAGGTAGCATAAAGTCAAGTCAAACTTGACTCTTCATCTTCCTCTCAAGTCAAGTCAAACTTGACTTAATCTCTCTCATGGTTGATCTAATCCAACCATTTAATTCAAGCCAATTTAATATAATGAATCTAATTCATTTAATTAAATTGATTCAATGAGTCATAATCCAAATTAGACTCATTAAACACATGAATCAACTTGAGTCTAACTCAATTTGCCCAATTAGGATTACTCTTAATCCAATTTCATTCATCAAATGAATCTAATCCTCTTGGTTCATCATATGAACCTAATCTCCATCTAATTGTCCTTAGTGTGTGACCCTATAGGTTCTTGTAACGTTGGCAATGCCCCTAAACCCATTTAGGAGCATAAGTAATGAGCGGTATCTAGCAACACATCATTACTACCCAATGTTACAAGAATGTTGAGATCCAACATCACCTTTGTGACTACTAATTGTGACTCCTCACAAAATATGACAAGTGTCCTTCTATCCTAGACATCTAGATTGATTAATGTGAGGCATAGACCGTGTCATCCTCTAATCAATCGAAATCTTGAACTCCAAGTAGACTCACTCAAATGAGCTCAATATCTCATATTGACTCATTTGGGCATGGCCATGCACTTCATGATCTCACTCTATCAAGAATATCGATGTTGCTCCCGTCATATAGGAGGGATAGATCTCATCTACATCACTCACATCCCTCCGCATAATTTGTTACATACCCAGTAATCGCCTTTATAGTCCACCCAATTACGGGTGACGTTTGACAAAACCAAAGTACATAACTCCTTATGTAGGGAACCATGGTGACTTCAGGTCTAAGGACTAGTAGTCATACTAATAGCCACATGAGAAAGTATATGACACTCATATAACGATCCATGATACTTTCTCATGGCGGGTCATTTAGTATACATTCTCTAATGCATATCCATGTGTCAACTTGATATCTCTATATCCATGACTTGTGAGATCAAGTCATCGAGTTGACCTACATGCTAGTCTTATTGCATTAACATTGTCCCTGAATGTTAATACTCGACTAGGAATGATTAAGAGTAGTGTTCCCTATATCATCTCACTATCGATTCAACCAATCGATTGATATAGGTAAGAACCTTCTACTCAAGGACGTTATTATACTTAGTTTATTTGGCACCAATACAAGTAAGTATAATAACCAAAAATCAAATGTCTTTATTTATATAGAATATGATACAACAAGTCCAAAAATACAATCATCAAATGATTGGCTCTAGGGCTCTAGCTAACAAACACAAACACATAGTAATTTAAAGAAATTACTAAACTTAACATTTTAGAAATAAATTTGCAATTTGAAGTAATTGCAACATCAAAATTTAGTAAAAAAAAAAAATTAACTGAACTTACACTTATCCTCCTCCTTTGATCACAGTAAAAACGGGGTACAAAAAAACATTGTCAAAGTCTTTTGAAAATTTCTAAGTTTAACAAAAAAAAATTTAACTAAGAAAATTTTTTTTTGAAGAATTTCTAAGGAAATGTTTAAAAAGAACTTTTCAAAGCACTATTTAATTCTAATTTTAATGCTTTTATCAGAAAGTTAATTGAACATTTTATTTCAATATTTCAGCTTCCAAGTCATGGTGAGGCACTAGGCCTTCTTGATTATTGGAGCAACAACCACTTCCTTAGACAAAGCTTCATAAAGAAATTCATTGTTTAATTTACTCGCTGTTAAGCTCTAAACTTATCTAGTTTTAATTTAGTAAAGATTTTGGAATCCAGTATAGATTCCTTCCTACTGGGTTACTCAAAAATTTAGGGGGTACATAGTTTCTTGGTATTTTCCTAAGTTGACCCTGATTCTTCCTTATGTACCAATTTAATTTTCCATATAACTTTATTTTTGAATGTGGAAAAATATTTTTAAAACATGCATCAGTTTTCAATGTTTTAATTTCTAATTTTAAAACTTCATTTTCTGATTTCAAATATTCATTTTATTTTTCTATTTTATCTAATTCTTTAGAAATAACTTTAATAAAACGAAAGGACTATTTAGGGTTTAGGGCTCGTACCTTACTTACCTCGTCTTGCGATGATCCCCCTTCATCTATGCTCATTTCTGAGCTAGACATTTCTTCTAACTGATGGTTGGCCATCAGTGCTAGTCCCGAGAATTCTTCGACTTCGTATTCGGAGGATGATGAATCATCCCACGTGGCCTTTAGGTTGTGTTTGGGTCGAGCTGGCTTCTTACTCTTTTCTTTACTTTTGCTCTTCAGTTTTGGGCAGTCATCTTTGATATGTCCTTCGTCGTTGCAATTTTAACAACGAACCATCCTTTTCTTTTGCTGGAGCTTTTTCAACTGTGATCTAAATTTATTAGATTTAAAAAATTTATTAAAGCGTCTTACCAGTAGAGCCGCTTCGGATTCGTCGACCGAGGCTTCGGAGTCAAAACTGTTTATTCTTGCCTTTAAGGCAATGTTCTGACTAGTCTTCTCTACTCCAATGGGCTCTGCGACTCGAGATTCGTGAAGTTCAAAAGTAGAAAACAAATGTTCTAGAGTACTTACCTCGAAGTCCTTAGAGATGTAGTACGCATCTACTAAGGAGGCCCACTCGGGAATTCTCGGGAAGGCGTTGAGTGCGTACCGGATCGAGTCCCGGTTTGTTACTTCTTCTCCAAGATTGGTTAGTTGCGCGATCGGTTCTTTGATCCTTGCTTGGAGTTGCGCTACCTTCTCGCCTTGGTTCATCCGAAGGTTCGTAAGTTGAGTCCGGAGGATGTCGCGCCTCGCTAGCTTAGCTTCCGAGGTACCTTCGTGAAGCTCCAGGAATTTTTCCCAGAGGTCTTTCGCGGAGTCGTAGCTTCCGATTTGACTTACCTCTTGTGGTGGTAGCATGCTAAGCAAGTGGAATTCTGTCTTTCCGTTGGCGACAAAATCGGCTTGCTCCTTCTTGCTCCACGTGTTTTCTTCTTTATCTTTCAGCGCTGCATATCCATATTTCATTATTAAAAGTATATCAAATTCAGTTTTAAAAAATACCTCCATTTTTCGCTTACATGTAGCAAAATCTCTGTCGAACTTTAGGGGATGAATGTTCGCACCGGCCATTGTTCTGATCTTTGTGCTTCAGACGGCAGTTAGTCCTTTTGAGGCTTTTGGGCTCTGATACCACTTGTTGGTGCAGCGGGGACTGGTAAGAGGGGGGTGAATTGCCTGAAACTAAAAGTTACCCTCCTCAAACAAAGGACCACAGGCTTCCCACGCCTGATCCTCGACCCACCAGGTCTTCCTGCCCCTCGATCCACCCGACCTACTAGGACTTCCTTGCCTAGCCGCAACTAGGACTTCCTGCCTGGTGTTTGGATAAACTTGGGTTCGATCGATCGATCATGAAGTTTGGTCGACCGATCACTTCACCGTTGGCTGATGTGATGCTGACGTGTCACCAACTGCTGTGCTCTGATGCAAAGGGGTTCGGTCGACCAATTAGAGTGTTCGATCGATCGAACCATTGACAAGTCAACTTTCAGTTGACTTGCTCTCGTTCAGCTTCTTTGGGTGATTTCGGCCAACCGGAATATGGCTCACCCGAACCCAATTCCCGGCCTTCTCCTCGAGCAGTCTTCCGTCCCGGCTTTACATCCCTCGAACGCCACGTACGTTCATCACGCCCACCGGTATACTCTTCCGCAGCTCTCTCATCCTTCGGACGCACCGAGCCCGTCGGCTCCCTTCCCGTGCCGTCCTTCTCGCTAGCTGCGTCTTCCGCTCGACTTCCTGCGCTCCTAAGTCCCTGCACACTTAGACATAGGGATAAGACAAATAGGACCTAACCTAAACTTGGTTGATCACATCAAAACTACCACGGGGTCCAACAGAAAAATGGAAAGTTATCTGTTCTGATACGTTGGTTGGCAATTTATAAATCCAATAACTCCCACGATGAAACAAATGGAAATTAATAACATATTTTCTAACTCTAATAAGAGAAAGCAACCTTCGAAAATGAACTAATCATATCTTTGAAAACTAAGGCTAGGTTATATTAACTTAAGTAGGATTCAAAGGATAATAGCCGATGAACTTTTGGGTTCATTGGTAGTGGAAATCTTTCCAACCTGCGAGTCTTACTTGCAAGGAAAAATAACCAAGAAGATTTTAAGTCTAAGGGGTATAAAGCTAAAGATGTATTGGAATTGGTTCATTCTTATTTGTGAGGATCTATGACTATCCAGGCAAGAGGTGGATTCAAATATTTTATCTATTTTATAGGCAACTATTCAAGATACAGGTACATTTACTTGATGCGTCGTAAATCTAAGTGCTTTGATAAGTTTAAAGAGTACAGGGATGATGTGGGTGTTGGTTGCTACTCGGAAAACCTAGAGGTTCCACTGTACAAAAATTTTGTACAAAGGTCTGAACCTTTTCCTAGCTACCATGTGTTCTTTTAAATTAAATTTTGGATCGCCTGCGGAACTTAACACGTTTGATCCAAAACTTAATCTATTTGTTCTTTTAGGTTTAGACTTGGATCTCCTGTGGAACTTAACACGGTCGATCCAAATCACCTTAAGTTATTAATTCTATTAAATATTAATTTCCATAATTGGTTCCCAGTACTGACGTGGCGAGGCACATGGTCTTCTTGGATATGGGAGCAACCACCACCGACTAGACAAAACCTTTTATGGAAAGCTAATATTTAATTTCCTAAAATAACTTTAGGTCAACCGAAAAGAACAATCAAATCACAAGGAAAAGAAAAACAAAAGAACACTATATCGAAAAAAAATTCGAAACACTAAAATCGTATGCCTCTTGTATTTGGTATTATTTCCAAAAATAACTAGTATGATGCGGAAAGGAAAAATACTAGTTATACCTTTTAGAAAGACCTCTTGATCTTCTATCGTATTCCTCTTCTAACCTCGGACGTTGTGTGGGTAACGATCTTCCGAGATGAGAACCGCCAAGCACCTTCTTCTTCCTTGCAAGTTTCGGCCATCAAAACATCTTCTAGGATGAAGAGGTTCGGCCACCACCACCATGCTCCAAGGGATGCTAGAAACAAAGCTTTCTTTCTCTCCTTCTTCTTCTTCTCTAAACTTGATCCGGCCACCATATGAGTCTCCACAAGAAGGATGAGGTTCGGCCATCAAAGAGAAGAAAGGAGGAGAGGATGGCCGGCCACACCAAGGAAGAAAAAGAGAGAGGAAAAATAATAGAGTTGTTAGCCATGAAGGCACCTCTACCCTCTCTTTTATAATCCTTGGCCTTGGTAAATAAGGAAATTTAAATAAAAATTTCCTTAATTCTTTGGCCATTGATAAGGAAAATTTATTTAATTAAAAATAATTTTTTCTCATCAACAATGTGGCCGGCCACTTTAAACCAAGCAAAGAAATTTAATTCAATCAAGAATTAAAACTTTCCTAATTTGTTTCCGGAAATTTTATAAAAAATTTCTCTAATAATTTTTCCCTTCATGATGGTCAATAAAAAGGAAATTTTATAAATTAAAATATTTCTTTTAAATATGTGGATAAAAAGAAAGTTATCTTTAAAAATTAAAATCTCTTCCAATCTACAAATAAGGAAAGATATCTAATCTTTTCTTAATCTTTGTAGAAGCTTTATAAAAGAGATTTTTAAACTCTCTTTTAAATCATGAACATGATTAAAAGGAAAGTTTTTACCAAAATTAAAATCAACCTTTTAATCTACAAATAAGGAAAGAGATTTAACTCTTCTCTTAATCTTTTGTAGAATCTTATAAAAGGAAAGATTTAAATTTTTAAACTCTCTTTTAAATCATGTTATCCACATAAGAAAAATTTTAAAAATAAAATTCCTTTTTATTTTAATAGGGCCGGCCACCTAAGCTTGAGTTCAAGCTAGGGCCGGCCACATGAATTCACCCATGAACCAAAACATGGCCGGCCCTAGCTTGGTCTCCAAGCTAGCTTGGCCGGCCCCCTATAGGATGGGTAAGAAGGTGGGTATAGGTGGGTATAGTACTCTATAATCAAGAGGCTACGATAGGGACCGAGAGGAGGAATTGGTTTTGGTCTCCCGATAAAATTAAGCATCCCGTGGCCCGAACACACAACTTAATTTTATCAATAATAATTCATTCCACTAGAGAATTATTATTGAACTACCGCACCAATCCCAAATTACATTTTTGGGCTCCTTCTTATTATGAGTGTGTTAGTCTCTCTGTGTTTAAGATAACAAATGTCCACTAATTAAGTAAGTTACTGACATCTCACTTAATTAATATCTAGCTCCATGAGTAGTACCACTCAACTTCATCGTCATGTCGGACTAAGTCCACCTGCAGGGTTTAACATGACAATCCTTTTGAGCTCCTCTTGGGGACATTCTCATCCTAGTATCTCTAGGACACAGTTTCCTTCTATAATCAACAACACACACTATAAGTGATATCATTTCCCAACTTATCGGGCTTATTGATTCATCGAACTAAATCTCACCCATTGATAAATTAAAGAAATAAATATCAAATATATGTGCTTGTTATTATATTAGGATTAAGAGCACACACTTCCATAATAACTGAGGTCTTTGTTCCTTTATAAAGTCAGTATAAAAGGAATGAACTCAAATGGTCCTACTCAATACACTCTAAGTGTACTAGTGTAATTATATAGTTAAGATAAACTAATACCTAATTACACTACGACCTTCGAATGGTTTGTTCCTTTCCATCTTGGTCGTGAGCTATTGTTTATAATTTATAAGGAACCGATAACATGATCTTCTGTGTGTTACACCACACACCATGTTATCTTCAATATAAATTAATTGAGCAACTACATTTATCATAAATGTAAACATTTGACTAATGTGATTCTTATTTCTAGATAAATGTTTATACCAAAAGTTAGGCTTTTTGTATACATCCTAACAATCTCCCACTTATACTAAAAGACTAAGCTGTTATATCTACTGCCATACATCTGATTCCCAATCCTTCAACATGCCCATCAAAAGCTCTTGCCTTAAGGACCTTAGTGAAAGGATCTATAGGTCATCACCTGATGCAATCTAGGCGGCAACAACTTCTCCTCGTTTATACGATTTCTCGTATTGGGTGGTACTTGCGCTCTATTGTGTTTACTTGCCTTATAGACTTATGGTTTCTTCGAGTTTGTTACTGCACCAATATTATTACAATAAATTGTAATAATTCTTGGACAAACCAGAAATCATATCTAAGTCTATCTTGAGGTTATTGAGTCATTCAGCTTTTATGGCTACCTTAGAGGCTTGCCATATACTAAGCTTTTATGGTGGAATCTAGAAAAACACCTATGCTTATCACTCTTCCATAGTTATGACTTTACCTCCTAAAGTAAACACAAAACCCCGAGGTTGACTTATTATTGTCCCTATCCGATTGGAAGTTAAAATCCATGCAACCCACAGGGACCAAATTAACTGCCTTGTAAGCTAGCATGTAATCTCTAGTGCCTCTAAGGTACTTCAATATATGCTTTACTGCAGTCTACTATCCTTGTCCAGGGTTACTTTGATATCTGCTAACTATGCCCTTGGCAAAACAGATTTCTGATCTTGTGCATAGCATACTTTAGGCTTTCGATAGCCGAAGCATAAAGAACTGCCTTTATTTCCTTTATCTCCTTTGATGTCTACAGAGACATATCTTTAGATAAAGTTATCCATCCTGTAAATGTAAGAAACCTTTCTTGGAGTTTTGCATGCTTAAAACAAGCAAGGATTTTTCCGATGTATGAAGCTTGGGATAAGTAAAATATTCTTTTCTTGCGATCCCTTATTACTTCGATCTCAAGAATATATACATTCTCCCAAGTCCTTTATATCGAATTGTTTGGACAATCATACCCTTACTTCTGACAACATTTTGATATTGTTTCCAACTACCAAAAATGTTTTCTACGTATAGTACAAGAAATTCCACCACGCTTCCATCACACCTTTTGTATACACAAGACTTATCCGGTTACTAAATAAATCCATAGGTCTGGATTACTTTGATAAACCGGATGTTCCAAGATCTTGAAGCTTTGCCTCAGTCCATAGACTGATTAAGCTTACACACAAGATGCTCTTAGCCCTTTGCAATGAGCCCTTCTGGTTGCTTTATATGGATGCTTTCTTCAAGACTTCCATTAAGGAATGCTGTCTTGACATCCACTTGCTAAATAGATAAAAGAATCTGAATAGACTTATGCATGGCTACCAGTGAAAAAGTTTCCTCTTCATCAAGCCTTGCTTTGAAAGTTTCTACCTTCCTGTCTATCCCTCTTTTCCTATTATAGAACTTTTTACACCTAAAGGCTTTTACACCATTTGGTGGTTCTACAAGCTTCCAGATTTTATTAGAATACATATATTCTAATTCTTTTATTCATTTACTCTTTGCCAAGATGCTGTATTTTTATCTTGGAGTGCTTCGTCATATGACCGGAGATCAGGTTCATGTCCTCCAGGGATCGAGTCCAAAAACTCTCACAAAACATGAATCTTTTTAGGTTACCTAACAACCCTCCCACTACGACGAGGCACTTTCTGCAATTGTGTATCATTTGTGATACGTGTTGCAGTTTCCTTGTGGTATCTCATCTTGTACATTTGATACTAGATTAGACATGTCTTTTATTATTTCCTTAACAACAAATTTTCTTATGGGCACGTGGTTTATTACATAGTCCTTTTCTAAAAATCAGTCATTGATGCTAACAATGACCTTCTGATTTTTAAGACTATAAACCTACTTTCATTTCTCTAGGATAACCCACAAACAAGTGAATTGTCTCTCTTCGGCATATGTGCTGGATTACCTGAATCCGAATATGCATCGAAATAGGCTTACGCCTATTCAGCAATTCTATATGAGTAGAGAGTTCTAACTTTGGAAGGTACTATATTCACTTCCTTTTCCAGAGTATATCCTTAAAATGATTTTGGTAATATTCTAAATAACACATCAAACTACTTATTTCCATAAGAGTCCTATACCTTCCTTTTTCTACACCATTCTGTTGGGGTGTACCAGGTGCAGTTAGTCGGGATTGAATCCCTACTTTTGATAAGTAACTCCTAAATTCTCCCAAGAGGTACTTGCCACTACTATCTTACCATAGTGACTTTTACTTTATCATTTCTCCGCATCAGACTTGTACTCTTTGAACTAATTAAAGCACTTAGTCTTGCGGCACATAAAGTAAATGTATTTATATCTCAAATAGATGAAATATTTGAAACAACCTCTTGCCTGGATAGTCATAGGATCACACAAATCAGAATAAACCAATTCCAACATATCTTTGGCTCCATACCCCTTAGACTTAAAAGCTTCTTGGTTATTTTTCCTTCCAAGTAAGACTCATAGGTTGGAAAGATTTCTAATACTAATGAACCCAATAGTTCATCAGCTACCAATGAATCCTACTCAAGATAATATAACCTAGCCTTAGATGCCAAAGATATAATTGGTTCATTTCTGAAGGTTGCTTTCTCTTAAAGTTAGAAGAAGTGTTACTAATTTCCATTTGTTGCATCGTGGGAGTTATTGGATTTTTAAATTGCCAACCAACATACCAGAACAGATAACTTCCCTCTTTTTCTTAATAACAACTTTGTTAGTAAAAGAGGTAGAATATCAAGTTCTTTGAATAGTTTAGAAACTGAAAACTAGTTCTTTCTAAACTTGGTATATAAAAACAATTACTCAAAAATCCATGTTTTATTCTTATCAAAAGATAAACATCTCCCACTGCAACAACTACCATTTTTACAGTAGTGCCCATGTGGACGGTGTTTTAATTTTCATTTAGTTGCCGGGTTTCCTGGAACCCTGCAATGAATTGCGGACATGATTAATGACATCTGTATCTACACTCCAGGTTCTGGTAGATAACACCACTAAACATGTTTCAACTAATGAATTAAATACACCTATATTGTTCTTAGTTCTAAGAAGACAGTCTACCTTAATGTCCAAGTCCTATTTCCAATCATTACAAATTGGGACAATTAAGTCTATTCTAAAGTATAACAACTAGGGAATTGATTAATCATTTGAAAACCTAAGAATCACAAAAATATTTGGTCAAGGCCAACATCTCAAAATCCCTATGAATTTTGTATGCCACGATAGTGTGGACAAATTCTAAAAAGAGATTTTATCCATTAATTTTATTATCTTGTCAACCTATGACAAATAAAATTAATAGTTGGTCTGTCTTTGATCAAATATTTGGTCAAGACTCTATATTTAAAATAATATTGATTCCTCTAACAATACTATTTAAATTTACCAACACCTCAAAACACCATGAATTTTGCATGCCACGTTAGTGTGGACGTATACAAAATCAACATTTGTAAGAGGAGGGTTTTACCCATTAATTATCTTGTCAACCTAACTTTATGACAAATAAAATTATCTCAAACACCGTTAATTTTGTATGCCACGTTAGTGTGGACGTATACAAAATCAATCATTTGTAAGAGGGGTTTTAACCCTTTAATTTTATTATCTTGTCAACCTAGTTTTATGACAAATTAATAGTTGGTTTCATTTGGTCACACAAATAATAGCAGTGACTCCGATGGGGAGGATACTATTAGATGTGTCTAAGTGTATACCATTACTTGACACTAAGTCCATTAATAAGATTATGCCCCTTCCGTTGGGGAAGATCACACGCTCTTAATTAACTTCCTATAGTCATCCAAAAATGGAAGTCTGTTCTAGTGATCCACAAACAAGCTCATCCGTTATGGAGGAAGGCACTTAGAACCAGCAAGCTTGTTTGCATCACTTACAAACCAGTAATGGAGACCATGGGATTTACTTAAAAATCCCTCTCCCACTTAGTTATTTATAAATGAGGAATTTTAACTATGCTAGCCTACTAAATATGTAAACTAACATGCACACACAGCATAATATAAAAGCAATAAATAGAAAATCTAATTTTCAACTATTATGGCTTTTATCTCTAGTTGTCCTTCGTGTGTTGTCATCTCAAGCTGCTGCCATCCCAAGCTGCTGCCATATTCGCATCCATCTTGCTCCTAGTTCCGCTGCGCCTCTGGTCCTTAGAAGGTTCCACGCTTTGCAAGATTCGATTCGCGACATAAATAGAATTTTACATTTTGATCCTATATTCTTCGAAGGAATGTACATGTAAACTAGATCGAACATAAAATAAAATTTACATCCATCGATCCTATATTCTATAAAAGGAATGTACATGTAACTAGATCAAAAAATAAAATCCTAATAAAACTAAATACAGCTCCTGCTGTATTTTATGATACAATCATGCACACACAATAAAATGCCCTTGACATGTCCAAGGGTCCAATCACACACATAATAACTATAAGCCATAATAGTTGGATCCTGCATCCACAAAGTTAGCACATCCTACTATTAACCTGCCTAAATTATGTATGACATGTGCATAATTAAACTAATACCAAATACACAGAGGCAAAACCCTAGCTCTGATACCAATTGTTGGTTGCTACTCGGAAAACCTAGAGGTTCTACTGTACAAAAATTTTGTACAAAGGTCTGAACATTTTCCTAGCTACCATGTGTTCTTTTAAATTAAATTTTGGATCGCCTGCGGAACTTAACACGTTTGATCCAAAACTTAATCTATTTATTCTTTTAGGTTTAGACTTGGATCTCCTGCGGAACTTAACACGTTCGATCCAAATCACCTTAAGTTATTAATTCCATTAAATATTAATTTTCATAATTGGTTCTCAGTACTGACATGGCGAGGTACATGGCCTTCTTGGATATGGGAGCAACCACCACCGACTAGACAAAACCTTTTATGGAAAGCTAATATTTAATTTCCTAAAATAACTTTAGGTCAACCGAAAAGAACAATCAAATCACAAGGAAAAGAAAAACAAAAGAACACTATATCGAAAACAAATTCGAAACACTAAAATCGTATGCCTCTTGTATTTGGTATTATTTCCAAAAATAACTAGTATGATGCGGAAAGGAAAAATACTAGTTATACCTTTTAGAAAGACCTCTTGATCTTCTATCGTATTCCTCTTCTAACCTCGGACGTTGTGTGGGCAACGATCTTCCGAGATGAGAACCGCCAAGCACCTTCTTCTTCCTTGCAAGTTTCGGCCATCAAAACATCTTCTAGGATGAAGAGGTTCGGCCACCACCACCATGCTCCAAGGGATGCTAGAAACAAAGCTTTCTTTCTCTCCTTCTTCTTCTTCTTCTCTAAACTTGATCCGGCCACCATATGAGTCTCCACAAGAGGATGAGGTTCGGCCATCAAGAGAAGAAAGGAGGAGAGGATGGCCGACCACACCAAGGAAGAAAAAGAGAGAGAAAAATAATAGAGTTGTTAGCCATGAAGGCACCTCTACCCTCTCTTTTATAATCCTTGGCCTTGGCAAATAAGGAAATTTAAATAAAAATTTCCTTAATTCTTTGCCTTTGATAAGGAAAATTTATTTAATTAAAAATCAATTCCCTTTTCTCATCAACAATGGCCGGCCACTTTAAACCAAGCAAAGAAATTTAATTCAATCAAGAATTAAAACTTTCCTAATTTGTTTCGGAAATTTTATAAAAAATTTCTCTAATAATTTTCCTTCATGATGGTCAATAAAAAGGAAATTTTATAAATTAAAATATTTCTTTTAAACATGTGGATAAAAAGAAAGTTATCTTTAAAAATTAAAATCTCTTCCAATCTACAAATAAGGAAAGATATCTAGTCTTTTCTTAATCTTTGTAGAAGCTTTATAAAAGAGATTTTTAAACTCTCTTTTAAATCATGAACATGATTAAAAGGAAAGTTTTTACCAAAATTAAAATCAACCTTTTAATCTACAAATAAGGAAAGAGATTTAACTCTTCTCTTAATCTTTTGTAGAATCTTATAAAAGGAAATTTTTAAATTTTTAAACTCTCTTTTAAATCATGTTATCCACATAAGAAAAATTTTAAAAATAAAATTCCTTTTTATTTTAATAGGGCCGGCCACCTAAGATTGAGTTCAAGCTAGGGCCGGCCACATGAATTCACCCATGAACCAAAACATGGTCGGCCCTAGCTTGGTCTCCAAGCTAGCTTGGCCGGCCCCCTATAGGATGGGTAAGAAGGTGGGTATAGGTGGGTATAGTACTCTATAATCAAGAGGCTACGATAGGGACCGAGAGGAGGAATTGGTTTTGGTTTCCCGATAAAATTAAGCATCCCGTGTTCGCCCCGAACACACAACTTAATTTTATCAATAATAATTCATTCCACTAGAGAATTATTATTGAACTACCGCACCAATCCCAAATTACATTTTTGGGCTCCTTCTTATTATGAGTGTGTTAGTCTCCCTGTGTTTAAGATAACAAATGTCCACTAATTAAGTAAGTTACTGACAACTCACTTAATTAATATCTAGGTCCAAGAGTAGTACCACTCAACTTCATCGTCATGTCGGACTAAGTCCACCTGCAGGGTTTAACATGACAATCCTTTTGAGCTCCTCTTGGGGACATTCTCATCCTAGTATCTCTAGGACACAGTTTCCTTCTATAATCAACAACACACACTATAAGTGATATCATTTCCCAACTTATCGGGCTTATTGATTCATCGAACTAAATCTCACCCATTGATAAATTAAAGAAATAAATATCAAATATATGTGCTTGTTATTATATTAGGATTAAGAGCACACACTTCCATAATAACTGAGGCCTTTGTTCCTTTATAAAGTCAGTATAAAAGGAATGAACTCAAATGGTCCTACTCAATACACTCTAAGTGTACTAGTGTAATTATATAGTTAAGATAAACTAATACCTAATTACACTACGACCTTCCAATGGTTTGTTCCTTTCCATCTTGGTCATGAGCTACTGTTTATAATTTATAAGGAACCGATAACATGATCTTCTGTGTGTGACACCACACACCATGTTATCTTCAATATAAATTAATTGAGCAACTACATTTATCATAAATGTAAACATTTGACCAATGTGATTCTTATTTCTAGATAAATGTTTATACCAAAAGCTAGGCTTTTAGTATACATCCTAACAGTGGGGAAATGTCAAGGTAAAAGTATCAAGACACTACAGTGAGATTGTAGTGACGAGTACCTCTTGGGAGAGTTTAGGAGTCACTTATCAGAAGTCGGGATTCAATCCCAACTAACTGCACCTGGTACACCCCAACAGAATGGTGTAGTAGAAAGAAGGTATAGGACTCTTATAGAAATGATTAGATCGATGATGAGTTATTCAGAAAATTACCAAATTCGTTTTGAGGATATACTCTGGAAACAGAAGTGAACATAATACATTCTAAGTCAGAACTCTCTACTCATATAGAATTGCAGAATAGGCGTACACCTAATTTGAAGCATATTCGGATTCGGGTAGTCCAGCACATGTGCTAAAGGGAGACACTGATAAGATGGACAGGAGTTCACTTGTTTATGGGTTATCCTAGAGAAACGAAAGGAGGTTTATAGTCCTAAAAATCAGAAGGTCATGGTTAGCACCAATGTCCAATTTTTAGAAGAGGACTATGTAATGAACTACAAACCCATAAGTAAATTTGTTCTTAATAACATAATAAAGGACACGTCTAATCTAGTACCAACTGTACAAGATGAGATATCATAAGAAACTACAATACATATTACAAATGATACACAATTACAGACAGTGCCTCATTGTAGTGGGAGGGGTGTTAGGCGACCTGAAAATTCATGTTTTGGGAGAGTCTTTGGACTTGATCCCTGGTGAACATGAACCTGATCCCCGGAGATATGATGAAGCACTCCAAGATAAGGATGTAGCATCTTGGCAAAGAGCAATGAATACAGAATTAGAATATATGTATTCTAATGAAGTCTAGGAGCTTGTATAATAACCAAATAGTGTAAAAGCCATTAAGTCCACAATAGAAAAAGAAGGACAGACGGGAAAGTTGAAACTTTCAAAGCAAGGCTTTTTGAAAAGGGAAAAGTTTTTATCGGTAGTCATGCTTAAGTCTATCCAGATTTTTTTATCTATTGTTGCTCATATGGATTATGAGATTTGACAAGAAGATGTCAAGACAGCTTTCCTTAAAGGAAGTCTTGAAGAAAGCATCTATATGAAGCAACCAGAGGGGTTCATTGCAAAGGGCAAAGAGCATCATGTATGTAAGCTCAATCGGTCTATGGACTGAAGCAAAGCTTCAAGGTCTTGGAACATCCGGTTTAATAAAGTAAATCCAGACCTATGGATTTATTCAGTGTCTGGATGAGTCTTATGTATACAAGAAGTGTGATGAAAACGTGGTGGTATTTCTTGTACTATACGTATATTT
Source organism: Zingiber officinale (assembly GCF_018446385.1). Lineage (NCBI taxonomy): Eukaryota > Viridiplantae > Streptophyta > Magnoliopsida > Zingiberales > Zingiberaceae > Zingiber > Zingiber officinale. The sequence goes on along the minus strand of NC_055986.1, from coordinate 50,146,094 downwards.
TTTAGGACCAAAAGTAGCTAGAGGGGGGGGTGAATAGCTCTTTGCTCCCTCGTCGCTCGGCGTGGCTTGTTTCTTCAAGGATATGCAGCGGAAAATAATAGAAACAAACACACAACGCTAACAAGGTTGGTTTACTTGGTATCCACCTCACAAGAGGTGACTAATCCAAGGATCCACACCACGCACGCACCCTCCACTATGAAAACACTCCTTTTCGGTAACTACCAAGGGCGGAGAAGCCCTACAAGACTCTCAGTACAAGAAGAAAGGAAAGGGAAACTAAATACAAGCGCAAAGCTTACAATGAGTACAGAAAACCCTAACCCTAGCTTCTCTTCTTGCCTTTGATCCGCCTCTTGACTTGGAAAGCTTCCAAGATCCTTCAAGAACTGGCGATCTGATCTTTGAGAGCGCTGTGGGGAAGTTGGCGAAAGATCTGGAGTGAATCGGAGAAGAGATGCCGCAGAGATGCCGCTTAAATCGACGCCAACGGTCGGAACCCGATCGATTCAAATGTTCCCAATCGATCGGGAGGCTTTGGATCGATCCACAGATCGATCCAAGCGCTTCTGTTCAGCGCTGGATCGATCCACGGATCGATCCAGAGCGCCGCGAATCGCAGCGTCCCAATCGATCGCGATCGATTGGGACATCTGAATCGATCACGGATCGATCCGAGGCTTCTGAAAAGCACGGATCGATCCACGATCGATCCGGCTCTGAATCGATCACGATCGATCCGGCGCTTTTTGCCCAAAACCAAGTTCCAAGACTCCCAAACCAACATCCGGTCAACCTTGACCCGTTGGTACATCATGCCTAGCATCTGGTCACCCTTGACTGCTAGGACTTCCCACCAAGTGTCCGGTCAATCCCTTTGACCCACTTGGACTTTTCTAGTCGTGCCAAGTATCCGGTCACTCCCTTGACCTACTTGGACTTCCACCAGATGTCTGGTCAACCTTGACCCATCTGGATTTCCTCATGCCAAGTATCCAGTCAATCCTTTGACCTACTTGGACTTCCCAACACCAGATGTCCGATCATCCTTGATCCATCTGAATTTTCCCTTGCCTGGCTTCACTCACCAGGACTTTCACCTAGTTTCACTCACTAGGGTTTTCCATCTGCCTAGCTTCACTCACTAGGACTTTCCATCTGCCTAGCTTCACTCACTAGGACTTCCCATCTGCCTAGCTTCACTCACTAGGACTTCCCAGTCAAGTATCCGGTCACTCCCTTGACCTACTTGACTCTTCTTCAATCAATATCTTATTGTCAAACATCTAAACTCAAACCAAGACTCAGCTTGGTCAACCAGGTCAACCTTGACCTGAGGGATGTTGCACCAACAATCTCCCCCTTTTTGATGTTTGACAATACCACAATAACACTTACAATACCACATGTAAGTTAAGCTAATCCCATAGCCTCATTCTTCATGCCACTAGGTAATGAACACATAAGTTAGACTCTTCATTCTCCCCCTAAGAGGGCAAACTCCCTCTAGGTAATGAAAGCCTAACTTACTCCCATTCACAAGTCCTTTCATTCTCCCCTATTGGCACACATCAAACCCCTACTGATAAAACACATCAACCCATCTTTGGGCACACATCAACCCATGCCCCAATTTTGGGTATACATCAACAAATCCATTTGTTGACAACTCTCCCCCTGAAGAGTTGCTCATCGTTGTTCACAACATCACTCGTTGTGATCAACACGACAATGAAGGTCCCATACCCTTCATTTATCCTTAACTTCTCCCTCAATGTAGACAAATACCCAACCTTGAGCATTTTCTAACCACTTGAGTTTCCACTTGAAATAATGAGGATATCCACTCCCCATTTCAAGTTCAAAAGCTCGTCCATGAGCATTTTCTTTAAAGAAGGTTAACCACCTTCCAAGGTTCATGAAAAATAATTTTCATGCCTTTAAAGAGTCCCTCCCCCTAAAGACATGGTGGTAACTTCTGTCATTGCACCAACAATGACTTGGAATCCCTAAACCTTTAGGAAACCCAGATTTAGAAGTTTTGAGGTTCAAATGTTCAAGATTTGAAACAAACCTCAACCTAAACTTCAATGAGGTCTTCCTTAACCATTCCATCCTTGTTTTCAACACGAAAACACCCTTTTTATGTATACAAATATATTTTAAGGGGTTTGGAATGGTTACCTAGACTAAAATAGGTTTAGAGTGCTGAAATCAGACATTCCCAGCCAAAATCAGCGTCCTGGATCGATTGGAGTTGGGTTCCAATCGATTCAACCTATTTGAATCGATCCACTGATCGATTCAGGATGTGTGTATCGATCGGCTGATCGATCCAGCGAGCTTCTGCTCGCAAGAGTTGCCTTCTGAATCGATCCACGGATCGATTCAGGCACTCCAATCGATCCATGGATCGATCGGAGCCTCTGATAGTTGCTGAATTTTAAATTCAGCCAACTTCAGAAACCCCTAGAAAATTCTACAAAAATCCAAAAATCATGAAATTTCGTGTAGACATTATTTAGGGCATACTTAATCATGGAAAAATAGTTTTCTATGAAAATACTTCATATTTTCAAAGATTGACACAAACTTGAAAACTTGCAAAAACTTTAGCGTTTTCTTCAAGTTTGTGTCTAACTATTCAACGGTGATTACTATCAAAAGATAGTCTTCACCAAGGTTTTCCAAAAACATTTTAAAAACATTTTCAAAACCAATATCCCATCATGTTCCTTGGACATAATGCACATGACTTGTACATTAGCTTTCCCAATGATGGGAAAAACACATAACTATGTGTTTTGATGAACCTAAAAGCTCAAAAGAATGCACTAAATCAACATCTAAAGCTTTGTTCATCATCCTAACATCTCACTTGTATCTAATGTGCACTAAACCACATACAAGTCACCTTATAGTCTTTGTGAGATGTAGATTTTGGTTTTGCCCTGAACTAGGGATCATGCATATCTATCTAGGCATTTTAGAGATATTTGACATCCACCTAGGATGTCACTCGTTAATAAGTGTTGTTAAATGCCATTTGTCCTTAATTACAAGGAATTAAACTAATGCATGATAATGTTATGGCATACATCAAAATAAAATAACTTTCAAAAGAAAGATTCCTATAACTACATGATGTATGAATGTCATGACATGGTATTTTTGGATTTTGCATAATAAAACATGAATGCAAAAATAGACATGATGTCATGGCATATGATAGACAAACAATCATGGCAAGATTTAGCCTAAATAAAATATACCTAGATTAACTATCTAAGTATCCTTGAAATCTTAGCTAAACTTACAACTTAAACCTAGATTGCCCTAAAGTGCTTCATGAAAATGCCAAAGCCTAAATTGGCATTTCTACTTCCCTTGATTAATTTTTGCCAATTGAAATTAAGCATATTCCTCAAATGTTGGCATATTTCATTTTTCCACAAGAGTAGCACAGTTAAATTAAGGGCCGGATTGCCTTAAATTTCCTAAGAGCATACCAAAATCCCAACTTGGTAGTTCTTATGAATTTCCCAATATGTGCCATTTAAGATTAAAATCAATTCTTCCACCATTAGGCACATTTTACTCTTTCAAGGAGTAAATAATAATTTCATTTCATTTTCAAAGGTTAACAAAAACCTTGAAAATGCTCCTTGAGTGTCAATTTCCTCAAAGTTGGGTTAACTACCCTTCTAATCAGAGTTGACACTCTCTAACCCATCTATGGGGTAGAGAAGATGCTCCTAGGAACCCAACACCTATTGGTGCTCCTTGGATGCTCTAGATATTCACTAGGGATAACTTCCCTAGATACCTTCCTAGTGACCTTGTTTGGCTTCTTAGAAGCCTTGGTCACATTTTCTAGGTCAACTCTAGGGATAGCCTCCCTTGTGACCTTGTTTGTGACTTTCTTAGACTTCTTAGAAGCCTTCGTCACGTTTGTTGCAAAAACACTCTTAGGGATGACTTCCCTAGTATTTTTGACTTGACCTATAGACCTAGGGTTTGTTCCATAACTATATGGAACTCTATGGTAAGTGGGCACATCCTTCTTAGCCTTTGGTTTGTATCCCAAACCTCTATGGCCATTGGATGGCTTTTGTACCCCTAAACCTAGGTTATGCTCTTTTTGCCCTAATAGGATATTTTCCATCCTTTTTAGGGTCTTTTCCATTTTATCAAGTCTTGACCTCAAGACTTGATTTTCCATCACTAAGTCCTTAGTTTTTGTTTTTCCATTAAGTTCATGAGCATTTTTGTTTCTAGGCTTGTAACTACAATCCTTAGAGTTCTTGCCTAGACTTTTACCTACATTCCTAGCCTTAGGTGTAGTAGTTTTGGCATGTAGGGCCACATGCTTTTCCTTAAAGCCCTCATGCTTCCTATTCTTATGGTAAATCGCATTAAAATGATAAAAGTTAGAACTATCATGCTTTTTACCATAATGTAAAGGGGTAGGCTCAATAAATGTTACCTTCTTCTTTACCTTGGAGGCTCCCCCTTGACTAATGCCTCCTTGAGCCTTGACCATCTTCTTCCCTTTGGGGCATTGACTTCGGTAATGCCCTTTTTGGTTGCAAGAAAAGCACACAATGTGCTCCTTGCTCCTTTTTGTTCCGGGGATGATCTCCTTGGGCTTCTCCTTGCCCTTTTGTGCCACTTGGTCCTTCTTCTTGGCCAAGTTGGGACACTTGCTCTTGTAGTGCCCACTTTCCCTACACTCAAAACATATTATATGATTTTTATTTTTAATTGAAACATTTATACCTTCTTGTGTAGGGTTGGCACTTCCTCCTCCATTTGCTATTTCTTGAATTTCGGAGGTGGCACCACCTTCTTCTTCTTCACTTGACCCGGATGTCGAAGCTTCTCCTTCTTCTTGATCCGGCGTCACCAAGGATTGCTCCCCCTCAATCCTAGAGGTGGAGGCTTCATCATCTTGAACATGAAACAAGGAGTATGCTCCCTCCTTGTTCCCTTCGTTGCATTCCCTTGAGGATGAAGCTTCTTGGATTTCCTCTTCTTCGGAGGTTGAGCATCTCTCAACCTCGGAGTCCTCCTCTTGGTCTTGCTTCAAAGAGTCACCCTCTCTGGATTCTTCATGATCTTGTACAGTGGAGGGGATCTCTTTATGAAGCTTGTCCAATTTGCTCCATAATTCCTTTGCATCTTCAAATTCTCCAATTTTGCAAAGGATGGTGCTTGGCAATAAATTGACCAAAAGCTTGGTCACTTTGTCATTAGCCTCGCACCTTTGGACTTGCTCTTGGCTCCACTTGCTCCTCTTGAGAACTTTGCCCTTTGAATTTCTTGGAGCCTTGAAGCCTTCCATTAGAGCAAACCATTGCTCTATCTCCATCATAAGAAAATTTTCGATTCTTGATTTCCAAGAATCGAAACTTGTAGACGTGTATGGTGGAGCCACCCTTGTGTCAAATCCAAGTCCATCTTGGAATTGCATCTTGAAGTTGAGCTTGATAAAGTCTTGAACTTGAAGAATTTGCTCCAACTTCTTCACCCTCTAGCTTTTCTTGTTATGCTTGACCCTTCCGGCGATGATTCCGGTGAAGAGCGGCCTCGCTCTGATACCAATTGTAGGATCGAAAAGAATTTAGATATCTCCACAATGACATGATATTGTCCACTTTGGGCCTAAGCCCTCATGGTTTTTGCTCTTGGGCTCTACCCAAAAGGCCTCATCCAATGGAGATATCTTTTCTCTTATAAACCCATGATCTTTCCCATGTGTTTCCAATATGGGACTATGTTTGCAACCTTGCAACCCCAACAATCCCCCCCTCAAACAAAGGACCATAGGCTTCCCACGTCCGATCCTCGACCCACCAGGTCTTCCTGCCCCTCGGTCCACCCGACCTACTAGGACTTCATTGCCTAGTCGCAACTAGGACATCCTGCCTGGTGTCTAGTCCTCTTGATCTGAACATAGGAGCCCCCACTTTCTTTGTTCGAGGTCAATATTGTACCCACATGGCTCAATCAGACCATAGCTCTTGTGCACAGTCGGCGGTTAAACCTTCTGACAGTCCGGGCTCTGATACCACTTGTTAGGACCAAAAGTAGCTAGAGGGGGGGGGGTGAATAGCTCTTTGCTCCCTCGTCGCTCGGCGTGGCTTGTTTCTTCAAGGATATGCAGCGGAAAATAACAGAAACAAACACACAACGCTAACAAGGTTGGTTTACTTGGTATCCACCTCACAAGAGGTGACTAATCCAAGGATCCACACCACGCACGCACCCTCCACTATGAAAACACTCCTTTTCGGTAACTACCGAGGGCGGAGAAGCCCTACAAGACTCTCAGTACAAGAAGAAAGGAAAGGGAAACTAAATACAAGCGCAAAGCTTACAATGAGTACAGAAAACCCTAACCCTAGCTTCTCTTCTTGCCTTTGATCCGCCTCTTGACTTGGAAAGCTTCCAAGATCCTTCAAGAACTGGCGATCTGATCTTTGAGAGCGCTGTGGGGAAGTTGGCGAAAGATCTGGAGTGAATCGGAGAAGAGATGCCGCAGCCATCGCACGCCTGCAGCTTAAATCGACGCCAACGGTCGGAACCCGATCGATTCAAATGTTCCCAATCGATCGGGGAGGCTTTGGATCGATCCACAGATCGATCCGGCGCCTATCGCGCGGCGATCGATCCAGGGTCGATCAGAAAGGATCTGGATCGGTCGCTGGATCGATCCAGACCCTGGATCGGTCGCTGGATCGATCCAGATCCTTCCAGGGTCGAACAGAAAGGATCTGGATCGATCCAGCGATCGATCCAGGGTCTGGATCGATCCAGCGACCCATCCAGATCCTTTCTGTTCGACCCAAGTTCGATCGCTGGATCAATCCAATTCCTTGGATCATGCAATGATCGATCCAGATGCCCTGGATTGACTTCCTGGTGTTCCTTTGCCCACTTGACTTTTCTAGTCGTGCAGTATCCGGTCACTCCCTTGACCTACTTGGACTTCCACCAGATGTCTGGTCAACCTTGACCCATCTGGATTTCCTCATGCCAAGTATCTAGTCAATCCTTTGACCTACTTGGACTTCCCAACACCAGATGTCCGATCATCCTTGATCCATCTGAATTTTCCCTTGCCTGGCTTCACTCACCAGGACTTTCACCTAGTTTCACTCACTAGGGTTTTCCATCTGCCTAGCTTCACTCACTAGGACTTTCCATCTGCCTAACTTCACTCACTAGGACTTCCCATCTGCCTAGCTTCACTCACTAGGACTTTCCATCTGCCTAGCTTCACTCACTAGGACTTCCCAGTCAAGTATCCGGTCACTCCCTTGACCAACTTGACTCTTCTTCAATCAATATCTTATTGTCAAACATCTAAACTCAAACCAAGACTCAGCTTGGTCAACCAGGTCAACCTTGACCTGAGGGATGTTGCACCAACATATATGACATATTTGGTAGTTGGAAATAATATCAAAGTGTTGTCGAAAGTAAGGGTATGGTTGTCCAAGCAATTCGATATGAAAGACTTGGGAGAATGCACACATATTCTCGGGATCAGAGTGATCACAAGAAAAGAATGTTGTGCTTATCCCGAGCTTCATATTATTCTAGCTTGTTTTAGCATGCAAAACTCCAAGAAAGTTTTCTTACCTTTTCAGCATGGAGTAGCTTTATCTAAAGAGATATCTTTGAAGACATCAAAGGAGATAGAGGACATAAAGGCAGATCCTTATGCTTTGGCTGTCGGAAGCCTAATGTATGCTATGTTGTGCACGAGACCAGATATCTATTATGCCCAGGGCATAGTTAGCAGATATCGAAGTAACCCAGGACCGGGACACTAGACTGCCGTAATGCATATATTAAAGTACCTTAGAGGGACTAGAGATTATATGCTAGTTTACAAGGTAGATAATTTGATCCCTGTGGGTTACACGGATTTTGACATCCAATCAGATAGGGACAATAGTAAGTCGACCTCGGGGTTTTGTGTTTACTTTAGGAGATGAAGTCATAACTATGGAGGAGTGTTAAGTATAGGTGCTTTTCCGGACTCCGCCATAGAAGCTAAGTATGTGGCAGCCTCTGAGGCAGCCATAGAAGTTGTATGACTTAGAAACTTCATGATGGACTTAGACATGATTTCTAGTTTGTCCAAAAATTTATTACAACTTTTGTAATAATAGTGGTGCAGTAGCAAACTCGAAAAAACCATAAGTCCATAAGGCAAGTAAACACAATAGAGCGCAATTACCACCCAATACGAGACATCGTATAATGAGGAGAAGTTGTTGCCGCCTAGATTGCATCAGATAATAACCTGAGAGATCCTTTCACTAAGGTCCTTAAGGCAAGAGCTTTTGATGGGCATGTTGAAGGGTTGGGAATCAGATGTATGGCAGGGTATATGGCAGCATAGTCTTTTAGTATAAGTGGGAGATTGTTGGAATGTATACTAAAAGCTTAGATTTTTATATAAACATTTATTTAGAAATAAGAATCACATTGATCAATATCTACATTGATATGCTAAGTGTAGTTGTTCAATTAATTTATATTATAGATAACATGATGTGTGGTGTCATACACAGAATATCATGTTATCAATTCCTTATAAATTATAAACAGTAGCTCATGACTGAGATGGAAAGGAACAAACCATTAGAATAGTCGTAGTGTAATTAGGTATTAGTTTATCTTGACTGATAAATTACACTAGTATACTCTGAGTGTATTGAGCACGACCATTTAAGATAAGTTTTTTTTTATACTTACTTAATAAAAGAACAAGACCTTAGTTATTATGGAAGTGTGTGCTCTTAATCCTAATATAATAACAAGCACATATATTTAGTATTTATTTCTTTGACTTATCAAAGGGTGAGATTTAACTCGATAAATCAAAAGGCCCGATAAGTTGGGAAATTAACATAATCGAATTGCAGCTGATCAGTTTTTCGTCTTCGAAGGAGAATCGAACGAAGAATCAAAAGACGCGTCCGAACCCGAATCGAGCCACGAGTCCATACTCATTTCCGAAGGCCCGGACGAGGTAAATGTTAATTTAAATAAAAATTCGTTAAAATTATTTTGTGCTTCAATAAGAAATTGATAACTTAAGAAAATGAAAATAAAACGCTCCTTGAGGAAAATCAAAATCTCAAGGAACAAAACACAACATCAAATCCAAATCAAGATCTAACACTTGAGGAGGAGAATTTATCACTAAAAATAGAAATTAACAAATTAAAAGAAATGTTAGAAAAATTTACAACTAGATCTAAGAATTTAGATCTAATATTAAAAAATCAAAAAGTAATTTACAATAAAATCGGACTTGGCTACAAGTCAAGTTCGAACAAAACATTTAAATCGTTAATAACCCAACACAAACAATCAAGTAAAGCTTGGGTTCCGAAAGCGTGCTTAACCACGTAAGTAGGACTTAACCAATACTACATACCCAAAGAAAAACTACATTATATAAAACCAAATAAATCAAATCAAAAATTAAAATACAAACCTAGAACAACAAATTCAAAATCTAAATATTTTAAGCCACACCAAGACTTAGAATATCATCAAGTAAATTATAACTACAAAAAGAACAAATATAAACCAAGAACTAAAAATTAAAGGCCAATAATTCAGGGGAAGACTCCAGAATAGCTGGCACCTCCAAAACTAACCTACCCGGTAGGGTAACCCAAACCAACCTACCCGGCAGGGTAATAAGGACTAATTAGAAAGGGACCAAGTTTAACTTGACCTATGGTACTGGTGAAGTTTTGGATGATAGTATGTTAGAGAAGCTCAGTCTATGCATATCTAGGAAGATATGGCTTCGACCTGGTGCATTTGGCTAAGTGGAACTGACCGAAGCTACCCTTTATGGATCCTAACCAGTTCGACCAAGGTTTTATACTAAGTCCAGTGGATAGGAATATTTGAAAAACCTCGAAGGCATGGTTACTCTAATGATGTCCAAGTGACTCACCATAGCTCAGAAGTTTATCCAGAGAATGTCTATTTGTTGGACCCAAAGCTAAACCTGAATCTCACACAAAGTTAAATCAAACCCTAAAACTGAACCTAATTCATCTCACAAAATTATAGAATTCCCAGATTGAAAACGTAGATCGGATGAGATGACTAAGATCTCAATTATAATTCAAATTAAATTAAATTAAACTAAAATAATTCAAATTAAATTAAATTAAATTAAATTACATTATATTAAATTAAATTAAATTAAACTAAAAAACTTTAAAATTATTTTAAAAAAAATCTTTTAAAAACTTTAAAAATTATTTTAAAAATTCTTTTAAAAACTTTAAAAAATTATCTTAAAATTCTTTTAAAAACTTTAAAAATTATTTAAAAAATTCTTTTCAAAACTTTAAAAAATTATTTTAAACATTCTTTTAAAAACTTTAAAAATTATTTTAAAATTCTTTTAAAAACTTTAAAAAATATTTTTTAAAAAAAAATATTTTAAAAACTTTAAATATTATTTTTTAAAAACAATTCATTTAAAAACTGTAAAAAATTATTTTAAAATTATTATAAAAACTTTTAAAATTATTTTTTAAAAAAAATTCTTTTAAATACTTTTAAAAATTAATTTAAAAATTCTTTTAAAAACTTTAAAAATTATTAAAAAAAAACTTTTAAAAACTTTAAAAAATATTTTAAAATTCTTTTAAAAACTTTAATTTATTTTAAAAAAATCCTTTTAAAAATTATTTTAAAAAGTTTAAAAATTATTTTTAAAAAAATCTTTTAAAAAGTTTAAAAACAATTTTAAAAATTATTTTAAAAAATTTAAAAATTATTTAAAAAAAAAATCCTTTTAAAAAAACTTTAAAATTTATTTTAAAAAATTATTTTAAAAACTTTAAAAATTATTTTAAAAAGTTTAAAAAATATTTAAAAATTCTTTTAAAAACTTTAAAAATTATTTTTTTAAAAAAATCCTTTTAAAAAAAAACTTTAAAAATTATTTTTAAAACTTTAAAATTTTTTTAAAAAAAATCTTTTAAAAACTTTAAAAATTACTCTTTTAAAACTTCTTTTAGAAACTTTAAAATTCTTTTAAATATTCATTCTTTAAAAACTTTTAAAAATGTTTAAAATTAACTTAAAAATTAAATTAAAAATTTATTAACTCATTTTAAATTTTACTTAAAATTTTTAATCAGCTTAAGGTTTATGGTAAAACTAACCTTAAGATTTTATCAGTCTAAACTTAGACTAATTCTAGTTCCTACCTACTGTAGAAAATCAAGTGGATTTTGGACAGTGGTTGCTCTAAATATATGACTGGAGATCACACCAAATTCACCCAACTTACTTACAAAAGCTTAGGGACAGTTGCCTTTGGAAACAATGGTAAACTCAAGGCAATTGGTATAGGTAACATTGAGCTAAAATCTAACTTCATTATTACCAATGTCTTACTTGTTGACAATTTCAAGTATAATCTCCTAAGTATCAGTTAATTATGTGACACCAGGTATAAGGTTAAGTTCTTATCTTCAGATTGTCTAATCAAGCACTTAGATAACCCTAAAATAAGTCTAAAAGGGTTTAGAAAAGACAACATCTATGCAATTAACCTAACCACTTCTTCAATTAAGTGTTATTTAACACAAAAAGAATAAACATGGTTATGACATAGAAGAATGTCACACACAAATTTCAGAAATATAAGCAAACTAAATGGATTAGTTAGAGGCTTACCAAAATTACCTAACTTAGACTCAACCATATGTAATGCTTGTCAACAAGGTAAACAAACAAAATCTTCCCACAAACTAATTAATCAATCTCAAACTAATTCAATACTAGAACTTTTACATCTAGACCTGTTTGACTCCCATGGGGTCAAGTCAATAAACGGTAGTTTATATTGTCTAGTAATAATAGATGACTACTCTAGGTTCACTTGGGTAAAATTTTTAAAAAATAAGGATGAAACCTTTGAAATTTTTACAAAATTTTGTAAACAAGTTGAAAATGAAAAAGATCTTAAAATTAAAAGAATTAGAAGTGATAATGGGGGAGAATTTAAAAATCATAACTTTAATAAATTATGTCTTGAAAATGGCTATCATCATGAATTTTCATGTCCTAAAACCCCTCAACAAAATGGGATTGGAGAAATAAAAAATAGAACTTTACTCGAAGCCTCTAGAACTATATTAAATGAATATAATCTTCCCAAATATTTCTGGACAGGAGCTATTAGTACAGCTTGCTACGTGCAAAATAGAACAACCCTAAGGACATAACAAAACCTTTTTCGAAGTTTATTATAATAAACAACCCAATATAAAATATTTTAAAGTATTTGGGTGCCCAGCTTTCATCTTAAACACAAGGGAACATTTAGGAAAATTTACTTCTAAAGTAGAAAATGTAATTTTTGTAGGATATTCACTCAACAGTAGGGGATACAGAATATATAATAAAGTTACATTAAGAGTTGAAGAAACCACCAATGTAAAATTTGAGGAGTATTAAAATTGTTTTCAAAAATAATATTTTCAAATTCTAAGGTAAAATGCTCTTTTTGTTTTAAAAATTTCCTATTTTTAGAATTTCAAAACAGTTTTAGCCTTAGACTAGGATAATCCCTTAGAAAGCATGTTCCCCTAGGAATAGTAATTGAGCATCTCACCAAAATCCTAGGATTCCCTTGTTTGTAATTGCCAAACATAGAAAGGGCTGAGATGCATAGGCGAATTGCCTTGACTTAAGATGCTTATTTCAGTGCATCGACATACGTCTGGGCGTTAAATACCAAACAGATATCAATCAGATTAAGTCATTCAGTTTAGTCAAACACTACCTGATGGTTAGACTTAACTTGACTAACCAAGTGAAAGCTGCTATCCTCTAAATAGTCAGTGAGTAGCTAACTGGTTAGACAGATTTTGTAATGTCAGGTTCAGGGGGAGGTTAACCATATTTATACTTATCTTAAAATTAATTTTTACAAAATACCTATTTTTAATCAAGTCAAAACTAAGTGTTCAAAATTTTAAAATTAATTTTCAAAATTAGTTTTGAATGTTAAAATTATTTTTGAAAATCTGCTTTAAACTTTTCAAATTTTTGATTTAAACCTTCCAAACCTAGTTTTAAAAGTTGGTTTTGAAAATTAGATTCTTCAGTTTTGAAAATTATATTTGGTTCTCAAAACGTATTTTTGAAAATATATCTAAAAGGTTACAAATTCAGATTTAAATTTTACTTAGTTAAGTGTTTACAAACTCAAACTTGATTTTACTTAGTTTAAAAACTTGACTTGTAAATTGAACTTAACCCTATTTTTTTTACTATCTTTGTAAATTATGTTTCCAAATTGCAAAACTCTTTTTGAAAGGTTAAGTTAAAATTACAATTATCTTTTTAAAACTTACACGTATCTATTCTTGTAAAACAAAGATAAAAGTTAGAACCTTAAGTCATTTTTTTCTATGTTATACTCCCCCAAGATAATCTGACTTACAAATTAACCTTGCATTTTTTTTTGTTACCTTGCTGTTCTATGTTATTTTGATGAATGCCAAAGGGAGAGGGTTAGGTGGTTAAGTTAGTTAAACGAACAAAAACAACAAAACTTAAAAGCTAACTTAACAACCTTAAGGTTAAGTACCTTATGCTTGTTTCTTACATGCATATTTTTCACTAACTTAACCAAGTTGTCATTTCATCAAAAAGAGGGAGATTGTTGGTGCAGTTAGCACTAACGGTTTAACTCAAGTTTTGATGAATGACAAAATAGGTTATGTTAGTTTTGTTGTTGTCTAACACTCTGATGGAGTGTGCAGGAGAAGCCCAGCTAGGTCGACGAGCCGACCGGATAGCTGGCACGAAGTTCAAACGAGTTGACGAGCTGACTGGACGTTTGGCACGAAGTCCAGCTAGGTCGACGAGCTGACCGGATAGCTGGCACAAAGTCCAAAACGGTCGAAGGGCTGACCGGACGTCTAGCAGGTAAGTGAAGGTAAGTCACTGGAGGGGAGTGACTGTGAGGACGCGTTCCCCGGAAGGGAACTTAGGTGTCGATCCGACTTAGAACCATTTCGGAACTCTAAGTCGAGATCTTGACTAGAGTCCAGTCTCGGAGAGACGAAATCTAAGTTATACTCTACTTGTTAAACTTAAACTGTGCTAACATCTTGTTTTGCAGGGTATATATATCATATGTTTGTCTTCGGACTAACGTTTTCTTGTAGGAAGAAAGCTGCTGGAAAACTAGGGTCCGGGCGCGCGGGATGGTTCCGGGCGCCCGGGAGGCGAAATTCTATCCCAACGTCGCCTCTCCAAGTGGAGCTCACTGATTGGCTCGAATACGTCACATCCAAGGTGCCCTGAAGGTTCCAGGTGCCCCGGACCTCCTTTATAAGGAGGGTCAAGGCTGGAGTCAGAACACAACTCACGATCTGATCTTTTGTGCTCCTGCGACGCTGCAAAAAGCTCTCCGACAAATCGCCAGTTTGCTTTGTATTCTTTTTATTGTCGGTCCTTTCATTTTCTAATAATTCCTATACTTTCTTTGTAATTCTCATTTCGAATTATTAGTGATTGCCCACCGAAAGTACCCTTGTGTGAGGGCCTTGGAGTAGGAGTCGACACAGGCTCTGAACCAAGTAAAAAACCTACTTGTGTCACTCCTTTTTTATTCATTCCTTTTCCGCTGTGCACTTACTCTACAATAAGTTTTTAAATCGATATTCACCCCCACCCCCTATCGAATGCTACGATCCAATAAATGTATCTCCATTGTATCATTTTGAAATGCATCATGGTTTTGGGTTGTGATAGAGTTAGGCATTTCTATGGTAGAGTGTGGCTTTGTTCGGCAAACTACTAACCATTCACTAGCTCTTCTCCTCTTCATGGGATATTCAAGATAGAAAACATCCCCCACTTGTATCGCAAAAATGAAAGGTTCATACTTGTTGAAGATTTTGTTTGCATTTACCTAAACTAAATTGTAGTCTGGATGTATTCTAGTACCTGTTCTTGTAGTAGAATCATACCAAGAATATTTAATTAACACACATCTTTTGATGGGTAAAGCAGGATATTCAACTTCTATGATTTCTTCAAGTCTCCCATAATAATCAAACTCAGAATTATTGTTGTTGATAGATCCTTTCACACAAACATCCAAATTGAAAGTTAGTCTGTGTGAATCCCGTTGTGTCACATGAAATTTAAAGTCATTAACATAGTAGCCAGAGTACACTATTATCTTACGAAGAGGTCCAGATGCAAAATTGATTATCCTAGAATCTTGCACATGTAACAACCACCCTTCTTACTACTACTACACTTTAAGGATGACCGTTACTTAACTACTAACTCTACTTAACCGGTATAATTAAAAATCACATGGAAACCCTACCGAAAAATTTCGACAAAATCTCCCCTGTACCGGTGACCATATTCAACAATACATGCAATATATACTCAGCCACAAGCGGCTGGAACACATATCAATCAACCACGCAGTTAAATAAGTATCAAACACACAAATATCTACTTACTAAACTAAACTCATCCTACATGCAATCTAAACAGAATAATCTCAAATGACATGAACTTAAAATACAAATCAAATGTTTATTAATTACTAAAATGCAGAAACTAAAATTAAAACTTCTTTCCTAGTCCCAAGGCTTCCATAGTCCTGACATCACACATCCTTCGAATACCTCCTTGTCGCCTTCCTTTCTATATCTTTTCCTTTCCTGTATCTGCAGTAAGAGGAAGTGTAGTCTATAAGCAAAATGCTTAGTAAGCGCTATCTAACTCACAAAAACTCGATATGCATGTGAATATACTGAAAACTAAAACTGAATGCTCAAAGGAAAAACTACTCATGCTCATCTACTAGTAAATAAACAAACATACTGAAGTGCTAAACATGTAAAACTAC
Source organism: Zingiber officinale (assembly GCF_018446385.1). NCBI lineage: Eukaryota > Viridiplantae > Streptophyta > Magnoliopsida > Zingiberales > Zingiberaceae > Zingiber > Zingiber officinale. The sequence continues at coordinate 50,130,142 of NC_055986.1, read as the reverse complement.
TCATGCTCTTCTAATAGCAAAGAACAGTAAGCTAATCTAAATAACATGCTAGCATAAGAGGGAACTAAACTTGTTGATTCTAAAGCAAAGTGAAACTTGATTCATTTGTTCTAACTTATTCTTTAATACTTTATGTTTATGTAAAACTCATTTTACTTGTTCAAAAACTTATACTTATAATACTTCAAAATAATAATCAACTTCTCTTGGGCCCGGCAACTGTACTTGCTATGCGCGCATCCCTAACTAGACCCGAGATAGCTGGTCCCGAATCTAGTAGGATTTGCTAGGTTATCTAAACCTAGGGACCGACTATGGGAGCCCAGCCCAAGGACTACTGAGAGTCCTGCATACTAGGTTATCTAAACCTAGGGACTGACTATGGGAGCCCAGCCCAAGGACTACTGAGAGTCCTGCATACTAGGTTATCTAAACCTAGGGACCGACTATGGGAGCCCAGCCCAAGGACTACTGAGAGTCCTGCATACTAGGTTATCTAAACCTAGGGATCGACTATGGGAGCCCAGCCCAAGGACTACTGAGAGTCCAGTACAGTGTCACTGATAAAAGTAAAATACTTGTTATCTTTTAATACTTCTAATATATAATGCCTTAGCATTTTAATAAGCACCTTGTGTGTCAAAATCCCTAAAGTCTTGACTTTGGGATTTACTTAAGGCCTTGGCCTTTTCTTTCTTTTCTTTATCTTTCTTATACTTTTCTTTATCTTTCTTATACTTTTCTTACAAAAGAATGCTTCTTACAAAACTGAAATGTTTAAACAAATTCTAACACTGCAATGCTTAAATTAAACTGAAAATCTACACTTAAACATACTAAGAGTGAATGCTTAAACAAACTGAAAGAGAATACTTAAACAAATTAAGATTGGATGCTATAACAACTGAAACTGCTGTACTTGAGAAGTTCTAAAATTGTAGTTTAAACAGAAATAAATCTACATGCCATCTTAACAAAATAATCTGCATACTAGGCTAATCAAAATGTCGCATACTTTAAGCTTTAACAAAATCTACATATCAAACTTAATAAAATCTACGTTTGTAAGCTCGATAAAAATCTGCGTTAGAATATTAATTAAAATCTACACTTGTAGCTCTAAAGGGGTTGTTCATGCTTAGTTATTCAACACAAAACTAAACCTATTTAAAGTCACAAACAACCAGAGAAACCAAATGCTACAACATAGCTATTCAACACAAAGAAATCTGTTAAAGCTTAATACCCTTGTAAAACTTATACTTTTATAGAGCAGTAGAGATCTTTAAACATGTTACAACATGATCTAAACCGGTTTACTAAACCGTAAGCTCAAACCGGAAACTAAATCCACAGAATGAAATCTTAAATCTAAATCTGAACAAGTAGTAGGGTAATAAGGAAAACATAAGGGCTGTTCACTAAAATCTAAACCTGCAGATTGAAGCTAAAGCTGAAATACTACACGAAAATCTGCACTGCAAAAGAATCTAAATCTGCATATAAAAAAAAACATTACTAACACCAGGTCTACCCTCATGTTACAGAATTGACAAAGGAGGGTCTAATATAGCTACTAAAATCCATTTGAATGTTTCCATAACTAAAGCTGTTCACACCTATTACATAACACAACCGAACCCAAGCATTCTCTATTCAGTGCTACGGTAAGGGGACAAAAGCATAACCCTTCGACAGAAATCCACCAAAAACAGAACTACATGCTAATTAAACTGAACTTTTCTTATTCATAACCTAGCAGCAGGAATCTAAGGCTTGTATCCCTTCCAACTAACCAAATTAAGCTTGCTGAAAGCTTAGAACAGAATCCTATATGAAACTGATTCACGACCTGAACTTATACAGGGCAATCTATAAACCAGTAACTCATCTTATTTATCCAGAATGCTAGAACTATGTTACAACTTGGAAAACTCAACTAAACCGAATTCATATGCCTAACCTCTGAACTCACAGCAAAAATTTCAAAAGAAATGAATTGTTGTGCTAAACAAAACTTCACAGTATAATTCGAAAACAGGAATAAGCAAGGTTCAGAATCTAATCCAATAAAAAACAAAACCCTTTCCCTCTTTCTTAACTCACGGCAGTAAGCCCTAAACCCCAATCTTCATAGAAAATTTGAAATGAAAAGGAACAAGGACTCCAAACTATCCTACTGCAGGTGAGTAGCGTCTTACCGGCGATTCTTGGACTTACAACCGAAGGAGAAGAAGGTCTAGGGTTTCAAAGCTTGAAAACTTGCGGCTTCTTCTTGTGCCCGCGCTGACCTTGCCGAGAGAAGTTCGTCTTGGTGAAGGATCCGTGGAGGAGAGATCTCGCCGGCGCCGGCGCCGGAGACCAAACCTGGTTTCTTCTTCGTTTCCGCTGCGAGAGAGGAGAAGAGTCGCCGCTCGCGTCGGGAGAGGAAGGGTGAGGAAAGAATTTAGGTTTCGTAATTAATCCCTAAGTTCTTCCTTTTAATACTCTAAGGTTTCTGTTAACTAGTACTACTTAAATATATTTCGATATAGATTTAGTTAAGAAAGTTCGGCTGGTCTGTTGGTGGGCTGCGTTCTACTTAAAGTCCAACTCGTGGGTTCGAATCCCAGCTGCAAACATTTTATTTCCTATTATTTTATTGTTCCTAACTACTAATTAAATATATATCGCTCCATATATGATTAACAAAATACCCGTAGACCAGATGGTTGAGCTGAGTTCGTTAAGACTTGGGTTCGGGTCCGTGATCTTGGGTTCGAAACCCAGCTTCAACATATATTATTTTTTTTTTAAACTTCTTCCTCTTGGTAAAAATACCAAACGAACTCCAAAAATTTCATAAAAATACTCTAAAAATTTCTAAAAATCTCTAGAATATTTCTATAGCATTTCTAAATATTTTTAAGAACTTTTAAAACTCCTAATGAGGAAAATTGGGTCGTTACAGCACATTAGATATTCTTCGATCGGACACCTATAACAATAGTTGTAATATAAAATAAGCCTATGATAATTTAATATGGATGTAAGAAATTAAAATTATCCTCTAACTTACATAGATTTGAAATCATAATGCAAATTCTATCTTTAACTTTTTAGCTATCTCACTTGCACGAATTAATGGATTTTGTACTTGTAGTTGTTCATACAAGATGAAAAATAAGGTAATTTTAAGAAAATTGAGCTATCAGGAAACAACTTATTTTTTGATAAATGTTTGATTTAAGAAGTCAACTTATTTTATGTAGGGTTTGACTTCATCACAGTTTAAGAGTATGTATGTCCTTACAATATGGTATTCTTGTGGAGTTAACCATCTAGAAATAGATGCTCCCATTGGCTTGCCAGGAAACTTGAAAATAGAAAGCATAGATTGGTCTATAGGCTAAGCATCATCTAAATTTCTAGGACACTTGCGATGTCTAGTTTTTACATTATCAACAAAATAATAGGAGTAGAATAAGGATGCTTCTTCAACCAGATAAGCATTATAGATTGACCCCTCAACTCTAGCTTTGTTATGAACATTATTCTTTAATTTTCTTAAAAATCGTTCGAATGGATACATTCATCTATATTGGATAAGACCAACTATTCCAACCTCATATACTAAATGTACTAGTAGATGTTCCATTGAATCAAAAAAATTGGATGGAAAAATACGTTCAAGCTTACATAGTATGAGAGGAATGTTTGTTTCTAGTTGAAGCATATCATCCATCATAATACACCTCATAGTCAAATCTCTAAAATATAGACTCAATTCTGTGAGTTCTTGCCAAATATTTTGAGAAAGTAAGTCATGAAAAGCTATTGGAATAAGTCTTTGCATGAATATATGACAGTCATGACTCTTCATTCCAAATAGTTTTAACCTGTTCATATCCACACATCGAGCCATATTCGAGGCATACCCATCTAGGAATTTGTTTTCTTTCAACCAATTACATAAAACTTGTTTACCGTCTTTTTCCATTGTATAACAAGCCTTTGGGAATTTATTGGTTGTTTCATTCTAATGCAAACTCTAGTCTGCTAACTAGTTCTTTTAATTTCTCATGTGATTTTACAGTGTCTTTAGTTTTCCCATGCACATTCATCACAGTGTTGAAAATATTATCAAAAAAAAATTTCTCAACGTGCATTACATCTAAATTATGACAAATGAGTAAATACTTTCAATATGGTAGATCCCAAAAAATACTCTTTTTCTTCCAACCACACTTACACTTCCTAACGATGTATTTAGTTATCTCATCAGAATTAGTCTCAAATACTGGTAGAAAACCATAGTTGCCTATTTGGGCAAGGATTTCTGTTAGGATGTATACTAAAAGTCTAGCTTTTGGTATAAATATTTATCTAGAAATAAGAATCACATTGGTCAAATGTTTACATTTATGATAAATGTAGTTGTTCAATTAATTTATATTGTAGATAACATGGTGTGTGGTGTCACACACAGAGGATCATGTTATCAATACCTTATAAATTATAAACAGTAGCTCACGACCAAGATGGAAAGGAACAAACCATTGGAAGGTCGTAGTGTAATTAGGTATTAGTTTATCTTAACTATATAATTACACTAGTACACTTAGAGTGTATTGAGTAAGACCATTAGAGGTCGTTTCTTTTTATACTAACTTTATAAAGGAACAAAGACCTCAGTTATTATGGAAGTGTGTGCTCTTAATCCTAATATAATAACAAGCACATATATTTGATATTTATTTCTTTAATTTATCAATGGGTGAGATTTAGTTCGATAAATCAATAAGCCCGATAAGTTGGGAAATGATATCACTTATAGTGTGTGTTGTTGATTATAGAAGGAAATTGTGTCCTAGTAATCTAGGTTAAGAATGTCCCTAAGAGGAGCTCATAAGGATTGTCATGTTAAACCCTGCAGGTGGACTTAGTCCGACATGACGATGAAGTTGAGTGGTACTACTCTTGGAGCTAGATATTAATTAAGTGAGTTGTCAGTAACTTACTTAATTAGTGGACATTTATTATCTTAAACACAGGGAGACTAACACACTCATAATAAGAAGGAGCCCAAAATGTAATTTGGGATTGGTGCGGTAATTCAATAATAGTTCTTTAGTGGAATGAATTATTATTGGTGAAATTAAGTTGTGTGTTCGGGGCGAACACGGGATGCTTAATTTCATCGGGAGACCAAAACCAATTCCTCCTCTTGGTCCCTATCGTAGCCTCTTGTATATAGAGATTTATACCCACCATATACCCACCTTCTTACCTATTCAATGGGGCCGGCAAAGCTAGTTTGGAACCCAAGCTAGGGCCGGCCAACACCAAGTGGATGAGCCAAGTTGGTGGCCGGCCAAAGCTTGGGTCCCAAGCTTAGGTGGCCGGCCACTAGAATATTAAAAAGGATTTTTTATTAAAATTATTTCTTATGTGGATATCATGGTTTTAAAAGAGAGTTTAAAAAATTAAAAATTTCCTTTTATAGCTTTCTACAAAAGATTAAGAGAAGAGATTAATCTCTTTCCTTATTTGTAGATTAAAAGGATGGTTTTAATTTTTGGTAAAAACTTTCCTTATTTGTAAATCATCTACATGTTTAAAAGAGAGTTTAAAATTTGAAATATTTCCTTATTTGTTGATTAAAAGGTGGATTTTAAATTTTAAGAAAACTTTCCTTTTTAACCATGTTCATGATTTAAAAGAGAATTTAAAAATTAAATATTCTCTTTTATAAGTTTCTACAAGAGATTAAGAAAAGATTTGATATCTTTCCTTATTTATAGATTAAAAGAGATTTTAATTTTTAGAGATAACTTTCTTTTTATCCACATGTTTAAAAGAAAGATTTTAATTTATTAAATTTCCTTTTTATAAACCAATCATGAAGGGATAAAAATTAATAGAGAAATTTTATTTTTCTGGAAACAAATTAGGAAGGTTTTAATTCTTGATTGAATTAAATTTCCTTTGCTTAGATTATTGTGGCCGGCCATGTTGATTAATAAAAGAGAAATTGATTTTATATCAATTAAAATTTATTTTTCATGGCAAAGGAATTAAGGAAGTTTTTATTAAAACTTCCTTATTTGCCAAGACCAAGGATTATAAAAGAGGGGGTAAAGGTGCCTTCAGGACAAGAACTCTATTCTATTTTTCTCCCTCTTTTTCTTCCTTGGTGTGGCCGGCCATCCTCTCCTCCTCTCTTCTCTTTGATGGCCGAACCTCATCCTTCTTGTGGAGATTCATATGGTGGTCGGATCAAGTTTAGAGAAGAAGAAGAAGGAGGAGAGAAAGAAAGCTTTATTTCTAGCATCCCTTGGAGCATGGTGGTGGTGGCCGAACCTCTTCATCCTAGGAGAAGTTTTGATGGCTGAAACTTGCAAGGAAGAAGAAGGTGCTTGGTGGTTCTCGTTTCGGAAGATCGTTGCCCACACAACGTCCGGGATTAGAAGAGGAATACGGTAGAAGATCAAGAGGTCATTAAAAGTTCACAAAGGAAGGTATAACTAATATAGTTTTCTGCATCATGTTAGTTTTATCTCCATGTAAAAATATCAAATACAAGAGGCATTCGATTCTAGTATTTCGAATTTATTTTCGATGTTGTGTTCTTTTATTTTTCTTTTCCTTGTGATTTGATTGTTCTTTTCGGTTGACCTAAAGTTATTTAAGGAAATTAAATATTAGCTTTCCTTAAAAGGATTTGTCTAGGCGGTGGTGGTTGTTCCCATATCCAAGAAGGCCATGTGCCTCGCCATGCAGTCTTGGAAGCCAATTTTGGAAATTAATATTTAATGGAATTAATAACCTAGGTGATTTGGATCGAACGTGTTAAGTTCCGTAGGAGATTCAAGTCTAAACCTAAAAGAACAAATAAATTAAACTTAGGATCAAACGTGTTCCGCAGGCGATCCAAGTTTAATTTAAAAGAACACATGGTAGCTAGGAAAAGGTTCAGGCCTTTATACAAAATTTTTGTACAGTGCAACCATTAGGTTTTCCGAGTAGCAACCAACAATTGGTATCAGAGCTAGGGTTTTGCCTCTGTGTATTTGGTATTAGTTTAATTATGCACATGTCATACATAATTTAGGCAGGATAATAGTAGTATGTGCTAACTTTGTGGATGCAGGATCCAACTATTATGGCTTATAGATATTGTGTGTGTGATTGGACCCTTGGACATGTCAAGGACATTTTATTGTGTGTGCATGATTGTATTATAAAATACAGCAGGAGCTGTATTTAGTTTTATTAGGATTTTATTTTTTGATCTAGATAAATGTACATTCTTTCGAGGAATATAGGATCGAAAAATGTAAAATTCTATTTATGTCGCGGATCGAATCTTGCAAGGCGTGGAACCTTTTGAGGACCAGAGGCGCAGCAGAACAAGGAGCAAGATGGATGCGACAACTAGACCCGGTGACAGTGGCCAAAGATGGCAGCAGCCAAGGTTGGCGACACATGGAGGACAGCAATAGATAAAAGCCATAATAGTTGAAAATTAGTTTTTCTATTTATTGCTTTTTATGTTGTGTTGTGTGTGCTTGTTAGTATGCATACTAAGTAGGCTAGCATAGTCAAAATTCCTCACTTTAAATAACTAAGTGGGAGACGGATTTAATTTTTAAATAAATTCCACGATCTCCATTACTGGTTTATAAGTGATGCAACAAACTTGCGCGTTGGCTCTGAGTGCCTTCCTCCATATCGGATGAGCTTGTTTGTGGATCACTAGCTTAAACTTCCATTTTGGATTACTATAGGAAGTTAATTAAGAGTGTGTGATCTTCCCCATCGGAAGGGGCACAATCTTATTAATGGACTTAGTGTCAAGTAATGGTATACACTTAGGCACGTCTAATAGTATCCTCCCCATCGGAGTCACTGCTATTATTTGTGTGGCCGAAGAAAACCAACTATTAATTTGTCAAATAAATAGGTTGACAAGATAATAAAATTAAAAACTCCTCTTGCAAATGTTTGATTTTGTATACGTCCATACTATCGTGGCATACAAAATTCAACGGTGTTTGAGGTAATTTTATTTTGTCATAAAGATTTATTGACAAGATAATTAATGGGTAAAACCCTCATCTTACAAATGTTTAAATTTTGTATACGTCCACACTATCGTGGCATGCAAAATTTACGGTGTTTGAGGTGTTGGTGAATTTAAATAATATTGTTTGAGGAATCAATGTTATTTTAAATTCAAAAAGTTTTGACCAAATATTTGATCAAAGACAGATCAACTATTAATTTTATTCGTCATAAAGTAAAGTTGACGAGATAATAAAATTAATGGATAAAATCTCCTCTTTGATTTTGTATACGTCCACACTATCGTGGCATACAAAATTCATGGGGATTTTAAAGAATTGATCTTGACCAAATATTTTTGTGATTCTTAGGATTTAAAATATTTGTCAATCCCCTAGTTGTTATACTATAGAAAAGACTTAGTAGTCTCAATTGTAATGATTGGAAATAGGACTTGGACATTAAGGTAGACTGTCTTCTTAGAACTGAGAGCAATATGGGTGTATTTAATTCATTTGTTGTTGAAACATGTTTAGTGGTGTTATCTACCAGTACCTGGAGTGTAGATACAGATACCACTAATCATGTCTGTAATTCATTGCAGGGTTCCAGGAAACCCGACAACTATATGAAAAGGAAAACACTGTCTGCATTGGCACTACTGCAAAAGTAGCAGCTGTTGCAATGGGAGAGGTTTATTCTCTAATAGGAATAAAAAATGGATTATTAGTAATTATCTTTACGTACTAAGTTTAGAAAGAACCTGATTTCAGTTTCTAAACTATAAATAGATATGGTGACTATTTTGATAACAAAGTTGTTATCAAGAAAAATAGAGAAGTTATCTATTCTGGTATGTTGGTTAACAATTTATAATCCAATAACTCCCACGATGCAATAAATGGAAATTAGTAACACATCTTCTAACTTTAAGAGAAAGCAATCTTCGGAAATGAACCAATTATATCTTTGGCATCTAAGGCTAGGTTATATTAACTTGAGTAGGATTCATTGGTAGCTAATGAACTTTTGGGTTCATTGGTAGTGGAAATCTTTCCAACCTGCGAGTCTTACTTGGAAGGAAAAATAACCGAGAAGCTTTTAAGTATAAGGGGTATGGAGCCAAAGATACATTGGAATTGGTTCAGTCTGATTTGTGTGATCCTATGACTATCCAGACAAGAGGTAGTATCGAATATTTCATCTATTTTATAGACAACTATTCAAGATACAAATACATTTACTTAATGTGCCGCAAGACTAAGTGCTTTGATTAGTTCAAAGAGTACAAGGCTGATGCGGAGAAACGTTAAAGTAAAAGTATCAAGTCACTATGGTAAGATCGTAGTGGCAAGTACCTCTTGGGAAAATTTAGGAGTCACTTTTCAGAAGTCGGGACTCAATCCCAACTAACTGCACCTAGTACACCCCAACAGAATGGTGTAGTAGAAAGAAGGTATAAGACTCTTATGGAAATAAGTAGATTGATGATTACCAAATTCGTTTTAAGGATATACACTAGAAACAGAAGTGAACATAATACCTTCAAAAGTCAGAACTCTCTACTCCCATAGAATTGCAGAATGGGCGTAAGCTTAGTCTGAAGCATATTCGGATTTGGGTGGTCTAGCACATGAGAGACACTGATAAGTTTGGCAGGAGTTCACTTGTTTGTGAGTTATCCTAAAGAAACGAAAGTAGTTTTATAGTCTTAAAAATCAGAAGGTCATTGTTAGAATCAATGACCGATTTTTAGAAAAGGACTATGTAATAAACCACAAGCCCATAAGTAAATTTGTTCTTAAGAAATTATAAAGGACATGTCTAATCTAGTATCAACTGTACAAGATGAAATATCACAAGAAACTGCAAAACGTATCATAAATGATACACAGACAGTGGCTCATCGTAATGGGAGGGTTGTCAAGCAAACCTAAAAAATTCATGTTTTGGGAGAGTTTTTGGACTTGATCCCAAATGAACATGAGTCTAATCCCGGACATATAATGAAGCACTCCAAGATAAAGATGCAGCATCTTGGCAAAGAGCAATGAATATAGAATTAGAATATATGTATTCTAATAAAATCTGGAAGCTTGTAGAATCACCAGATGGTGTAAAAGCCATTGGTTAAAAATAGGTCTATAATAGGAAAAGATGGATAGACAGGAAGGTAGAAACTTTCAAAGCAAGGTTTGATGAAAAAGGAAACATTTTCACTGATAGCCATGCTTAAGTCTATCTGGATTCTTTTATCTATTTGGCAAGTGGATGTCAAGACAGCATTCCTTAATGGAAGTCTTGAAGAAAGCATCCATATAAAGTAACCAGAAGAGTTCATTGAAAAGGGCAAAGAGCATCTTGTGTGCAAGCTCAATCAGTCTATGAACTGAAGCAAAGCTTCAAGGTCTTGGAACATCAGATTTATCAAAATAATCCAGACCTATGGATTTATTTAGTAACCGGATAAGTCTTGTGTATACAAAAAGTGTGATGGAAACGTGGTGTTATTTCTTGTACTATACGTAGATAACATTTTTGGTAGTTGGAAACAATATCAAAATGTTGTCAGAAGTAAGGGTATGGTTGTCCAAACAATTCGATATGAAGGACTTGGGAGAATGTATATATTCTTGGGATCAAAGTAATAATGGATCGCAAGAAAAGAATATTTTACTTATCCCAAGCTTCATATATCGAAAAAATCCTGTCTCGTTTTAAGCATGCAAAACTCCAAGAAAGGTTTCTTACCTTTTTAGCATGGAGTAGCTTTATCTAAAGAGATGTCTCCGAAGACATCAAAGTAGATAGAGTAAATGAAGGCAGTTCTTTATGCTTCGGCTGTCGGAAGCCTAATGTATGCTATGCACGAGATCAGAAATCTATTTTGCCAAGGGCATAGTTAGCAGATATCAAAGTAACCCTGGACAAGGACATTGGACTGCAGTAAAGCATATATTGAAGTACCTTAGAGGCACTAGAGATTATATGCTAGCTTACAAAGCAGTTAATTTGGTCCCTGTGGGTTGCACGGATTTTGACTTCCAATCGGATAGGGACAATAGTAAGTCAACCTCGGGGTTTTGTGTTTACTTTAGGAGGTAAAGTCATAACTATGGAAGAGTGATAAGCATAGGTGTTTTTCTGGACTCCACCATAGAAGCTGAGTATATGGCAAGCCTTTGAGGTAGTCATAAAAGCTGAATGACTCAATAACCTCAAGATAGACTTAGATATGATTTCTGGTTTGTCCAAAGATTATTACAATTTATTGTAATAATAGTGGTGCAGTAGCAAACTCGAAGAAACCATGAGTCTATAAGGCAAGTAAACACAATAGAGCACAAGTACCCCCCAATATGAGAAATCGTATAAACGAGGAAAAGTTGTTGCTGCCTAGATTGCATCAGATGATGACCTATAGATCTTTTCACTAAGGCCCTTAAGGCAAGAGCTTTTGATGGGCATGTTGAAGGGTTGGGATTCAGATGTATGACAGCAGATATAGCAGCTTAGTCTTTTAGTATAAGTGGAAGATTGTTAGGATGTATACTAAAAGTCTAGCTTTTGGTATAAACATTTATCTAGAAATAAGAATCACGTTGGTCAAATGTCTACATTTATGATAAATGTAGTTGTTCAATTAATTTATATTGTAGATAACATGGTGTGTGGTGTCACACACAGAGGATCATGTTATCAGTACCTTATAAATTATAAACAGTAGCTCACGACCAAGATGGAAAGGAACAAACCATTGGAAGGTCGTAGTGAAATTAGGTATTAGTTTATCTTAACTATATAATTACACTAGTACACTTATAGTGTATTGAGTAGGACCATTAGAGGTCGTTTCTTTTTATACTAACTTTATAAAGGAACAAAGACCTAAGTTATTATGGAAGTGTGTGCTCTTAATCCTAATATAATAACAAGCACATATATTTGATATTTATTTCTTTAATTTATCAATGGGTGAGATTTAGTTCGATAAATCAATAAGCCCGATAAGTTGGGAAATGATATCACTTATAGTGTGTGTTGTTGATTATAGAAGGAAACTGTGTCCTAGTAATCTAGGTTGAGAATGTCCCCAAGAGGAGCTCATAAGGATTGTCATGTTAAACCCTGCAGGTGGACTTAGTCCGACATGACGATGAAGTTGAGTGGTACTACTCTTGGAGCTAGATATTAATTAAGTGAGTTGTCAGTATCTTACTTAATTAGTGGACATTTGTTATCTTAAACACAGGGAGACTAACACACTCATAATAAGAAGGAGCCCAAAATGTAATTTGGGATTGGTGCGGTAATTCAATAATAGTTCTTTAGTGGAATGAATTATTATTGGTGAAATTAAGTTGTGTGTTCGGGGCGAACACGGGATGCTTAATTTCATCAGGAGACCAAAACGAATTCCTCCTCTCGGTCCCTATCGTAGCCTCTTGTATATAGAGATTTATACCCACCATATACCAACCTTCTTACCCATCCAATGGGGCCGGCCAAGCTAGCTTGGAACCCAAGCTAGGGCCGGCCAAGACCAAGTGGATGAGCCAAGTTGGTGGCCGGCCAAAGCTTGGGTCCCAAGCTTAGGTGGTCGGACACTAGAATATTAAAAAGGATTTTTTATTAAAATTATTTCTTATGTGGATATCATGGTTTTAAAAGAGAGTTTAAAAAATTAAAAATTTCCTTTTATAGCTTTCTACAAAAGATTAAGAGAAGAGATTAATCTCTTTCCTTATTTGTAGATTAAAAGGATGGTTTTAATTTTTGGTAAAAACTTTCCTTATTTGTAAATCATCTACATGTTTAAAAGAGAGTTTAAAATTTGAAATCTTTCCTTATTTGTTGATTAAAAGGTGGATTTTAAATTTTAAGAAAACTTTCCTTTTTAACCATGTTCATGATTTAAAAGAGAATTTAAAAATTAAATATTCTCTTTTATAAGTTTCTACAAGGGATTAAGAAAAGATTCGATATCTTTCCTTATTTGTAGATTAAAAGAGATTTTAATTTTTAGAGATAACTTTCTTTTTATCCACATGTTTAAAAGAAAGATTTTAATTTATTAAATTTCCTTTTTATAAACCAATCATGAAGGGATAAAAATTATTAGAGAAATTTTATTTTTCCGGAAACAAATTAGGAAGGTTTTAATTCTTGATTGAATTAAATTTCCTTTACTTAGATTATTGTGGCCGGCCATGTTGATTAATAAAAGAGAAATTGATTTTATATCAATTAAAATTTATTTTTAATGGCAAAGGAATTAAGGAAGTTTTTATTAAAATTTCCTTATTTGCCAAGACCAAGGATTATAAAAGAGGGGGTAGAGGTGCCTTCAAGACAAGAACTCTATTCTATTTTTCCCTCTTTTTCTTCCTTGGTGTGGCCGGCCATCCTCTCCTCCTCTCTTCTCTTTGATGGCCGAACCTCATCCTTCTTGTGGAGATTCATATGGTGGCCGGATCAAGTTTAGAGAAGAAGAAGAAGAAGGAGAGAAAGAAATCTTTGTTTCTAGCATCCCTTGGAGCATGGTGGTGGTGGCCGAACCTCTTCATCCTAGGAGAAGTTTTGATGGCCGAAACTTGCAAGGAAGAAGAAGGTGCTTGGTGGTTCTCGTTTCGGAAGATCGTTGCCCACACAACGTCCGGGATTAGAAGAGGAATACGATAGAAGATCAAGAGGTCATTAAAAGTTCACAAAGGAAGGTATAACTAATATAGTTTTCCGCATCATGTTAGTTTTATCTCCATGTAAAAATACCAAATACAAGAGGCATGAGATTCTAGTATTTCGAATTTGTTTTCGATGTTGTGTTCTTTTGTTTTTCTTTTCCTTGTGATTTGATTGTTCTTTTCGGTTGACCTAAAGTTATTTAAGGAAATTAAATATTAGCTTTCCTTAAAAGGCTTTGTCTAGGCGGTGGTGGTTGTTCCCATATCCAAGAAGGTCATGTGCCTCGCCATGCAGTCCTGGAAGCCAATTTTGGAAATTAATATTTAATGGAATTAATAACCTAGGTGATTTGGATCTAACGTGTTAAGTTCCGCAGGAGATCCAAGTCTAAACCTAAAAGAACAAATAAATTAAACTTAGGATCAAACGTGTTAAGTTCCGCAGGCGATCCAAGTTTAATTTAAAAGAACACATGGTAGCTAGGAAAAGGTTCAGACCTTTGTACAAAATTTTTGTACAGTGGAACGATTAGGTTTTCCGAGTAGCAACCAGCAATTTCTTCACTTGACTTGATTTTTGGAGGAAGTTTTTGTTAGTACCTTCGGATGCGGCTAGAGAGGGGGGTGTGAATAGCCGACCTAAAATTATCGTTTCTTCCTACAATTTAGGTTAGCGCAGCGGAAATACAATGTAGAAACGAAAGTGGAGAAGATCAAACCTCAAACACGATGATGTAACGAGGTTCGGAGATGATACTCCTACTCCTCGGCGTGTCCGTAAGGTGGACGAAGCCTATCAATCCGTCGGTGGATGAGACCCCGGAAAATTGACTAATATGAACTCCTTCTGGGTGGAGAAACCTCGCCACAATCTCTCTTGCAACAGCAAGAATGGAGTACAACCAATAGAGAAAGAAAACAAGAACAATATAAATGTAAAAACACTTTGCTTGCCTTCTCGTCGACTGGAGTTCAATGAAGCAGCAACTTCACGATGTCAACAGCAGCTGATCACCCAGTCGAGGGAAGCTCACACGAAGCTTCAGGAATAGGGAGCTCAGCAAAGCTCAGATCGCAAGAGTGAGGAAGAAGAGTGAGTTTGTATCGATTTCTTTATTTCTTCTCCTGTAGCAGCCTTATACCCTGCACCTACGAAGAAGACAAAGAAGAATCCAGAAATCTAGCCGTTGAGTCACAACGGCTAAGCCTGGACCGATCAGGCTCCATCCTGATCGGTCCAGGAGGTCCCTGATCAGTCTGTGGACCGATCAGGCCCTAGGCTGATCGGTCCCCAGACCGATCAACCATCTCTCTGTGAGAGTTGGCTTTGAAGCCTGATCGGTCTGTGGACCGATCAGGCTATAGGTGGATCGGTCCACAAACCGATACCCCTACCTTCTTCTGCCTCTTGATCGTTTCCTGATCGGTCTGGTGACCGATCAGATACCTTACAGTGAGCCACTGTTTGGTTACTGATCCGTCACCAGACCGATCAGATAACCCATAGTATCACTGGATCGGTCTATAGACCGATCTAATTTCCCAGCCTTAAACCTAAAGCCTTCCCGGTCTAGAGAACGAGCTACCGAGCCCTCTCTGATCTAGTCCGGAGAACGAACTACCGAGCCCTCTCCGACTTCCTCATCCGGTCCAGAGAACAAGCTACCGAGCCCTCTCTGACCTAGTCCGGAGAATGAGCTATCGAGCCCTCTCCAACTCTGTCTGGTCCAGAGAACGAGCTCCCGAGCCCTTTCTGACTTAGTCCGGAGAACGAGCTACCGAGCCCTCTCCGACTTCGTCCGGTCCAGAGAACGAGCTCCCGAGCCCTCTCTGACCTAGTCTGGAGAACGAGCTACCGAGCCCTCTCCGACTCCATCCAGTTCAGAGAACGAGCTACCGAGCCCTCTCTGACTTCCCATGCCAAGTGTTACGCTCCGCAAGTGTACGGAAATGTCGCAAGTAATATAAAAGATTATCGTATCCACAGGGACTGGAATAAGCACTAGAAATGTCTCAATGCGAATTAGCTAAACAACTATCCAATCGTTTCAAAAGCAAAGTAAAGGTAAACAAATCTAATATTAGAGATCAACAAACAAGAGTTTAGTGTTTTGGGTTATGATAAAGGAAGATTCTAGGAGTTTCGGTTTCTTTGTAAGATTTCTTGAATGTAAATGGTTCACCAATTCTTATTCCTCAATTGCCAAACATGTAGAAAGTTGCCGGTTCCCTCTTGCAATAGACAACCGGCTAAGAACTGAGAAATGTATCTAAATAGGATTAATTAGACATGAACCTACGTTGTCCTTACACAGAAGCGCACCTATTACTATGCCTTCCTCGGATATCAACATAGAAGCCCACAACTTATTAATCTATAAAGATACAAGAAGCTAATCATAGAATCCATCCTACTCTCTTGAATATTCTTATTTCCTCTTCAAGATTATCTCTCAAACGTCCTTACACGGGCTTGCACCTATCACGTGGATCCCTCGGATGATCGAGTGAGAGTTTATCCTTACCAAGTCCATAAGAAATCCAAACAATCAATCAAGAATGAGAATTAAGCACAAACCACCATCAATCATTCAAGATATAATTGATACAAGCAAGATTATGTCATTGAAACAAGAAAATGGCAAATCCATAAGAGATTACATCAATCCATCATACAAATACTCCCTTAATCCTAGAATACAAGATCTACTCCATGAATCGAGGAAGAAAACCCGAAGAAATAGAGATTACAAGCATTCCTTGAATCCCCAATCCAAGAAAACAAGAAGAGGGGAAAAGAGAAAACTTATCTACGAAGAAGCCTTGTCTTCGGATCCAATCCTCGTTCCGGAGTTGAAATCGTCGAGATCTCCCTTAGAATCGCCCAGAAATCCTCCCAAGAATGGGAGGAAACCACCAAATCTTGCTTTCTCCCAAAGGGGGAGATATCCACTTTCAATTCATGAAGGAAGGTTTAAATAGAGGAGGGAATCGGGCGCCACACGGCCCCTCGACACCACCGTGTGAGATCCACACGGCCATGTCCAGTTCCTTCTCTGCCAATGCTGCACGACCGTGTGGTGCACACGGCCAAAGACCCTTCTGCTCTCTGGAAATGCTACACGGCCGTGTGGTGCACATGGCCACCACCTGCTTGGCCTCTGGAAACCTCACATGGCCGTGTAGATCCACACGGCCATGTCCTGCTTGGCCTCTTGAAACCTCACACGGCCGTGTAGATCCACACGGCCACCACCTGCTTGGCCTCTGGAAACCTCACATGGCCGTGTAGATTTACACGGCCATGTAAGGTTTCAGCACTAGATGCCATACATGGCCGTGTGCAGCTCACACCCCCTTGCATGGCCCTTGCACACCCTTTGTCTTAGCTTTGAATAGTTATGTTTCATTGCAACATCTTTTATGCCACCAATATGGGGTTTTCTCCCGTTGAAGTCTTCATCAAAGTTGTAGATCTTGAAGTTATCTACAAGTCGGTATAAAGAACATCCCAAATCTCCAACCGAGCACAAAGTTATGGCCGTTTTAGTTTTAGTCTGCAGTGCAGAAAACCTCACACGGCCTTCACACGGCCGTGTGAGGTTCACACGGCCTTCACACGGCCGTGTGAGGTTCACACGGCCCCAACATGACCCCTACACGGCCTTAACACGCCCATGTGAGTTCAACACGGCCAGAACATGAAGAAAACATAGTTTTGCATGCCCATGTCACTCTGGAAGCTCTAGACTTCATTTAAACTCTGTTTTTACTCCAAATCACGTCCTGTCAATCAAAATAAGCAAAGAGTAGATCTCCGAACAGAATATAATGAAAGTATGATATTCTAATGAAATAGGGTGCAATAAACATAGATTATGCCAATGAAATACAAGTAGATGAGCGTCAAAGTATGCATAAAAGAGTATATAATCTACGCACATCACACCCCCAGACTTAAACCTTTGCTTGTCCTCAAGCAAAATGCTCCAGTCTAAATTCATATGTTCTACAACATATTCATAAAACCTAGTGCACTTTCCTAATTCTATCAAAAAGTTTCATTAACAAACGTGATAATGGAAACAAGTAAAGTATGGTTCAAGCATAAGAATCTTGTGCACAGTGTAAAAGTAACTCAACACCCTTCAAGTTTCAATCCATGTCCTAGTCAAGTCGTCATCAAATTTGAATTCCTAATGTTTCCAGTGAAAGACAAGTAACCAGTGATAGGCACTTACTCACCATTCACTTGGTTCATATTTCTCAACTAACCCAATGTCTCAAAGGTGTGCTCAATCTCAAGGGAAGCTAAACAGTCATTTCCCCAATAACCTAACTCGGTCTCAAAGGGGTGACTTGCTAGATTCCACTCATGACAACTGTTTTTTATATCCCTTATTGTTTTTTTATTATTTTTTTTTTATAAGTGTTTGCATTGTGCAAAACTTATTCACAAATGTACTTTTAGCACACATGTTGGGATATTTTGATTTTTCCAAATGAGCTTTAATGATTTGAGCCTCATCCAGTAATCAAAATGAAAGTTGAGAAATCACCATGGAAACCAAGTACTAAGCAAACAAGATGAATCATGACTATTTCAATGACATCAACTATTCAAGCATCAAGCACAAGTGTAGTGAAGATAAAATCCTTAAGGTTGAACCAAAACTAAAACTCATCACAATAAGATTCTTAGCTTATTAATGCTTCCCAAGATAGAAAAAAGAACTACACAAAGTTTACTACTAGCATCATTCGAACATCATGAATCAAGCCAATAATCGTGCTAACATTTTACTTGAATCCAAGAAAGCATATAAGTGAAGTTTTGATGTTCTCAAGATGTATGCCACAAAAAATCAAAACACAATGCAAGACATAAGCAAAAACAAAAACAAACAAAGAAAATCAAATGCATCTAATGCATCCCCCAAGACTTAAATTTTTCATTGTCCCAATGAAAACTAAAAACAATGTGGAGGAGATTTTAAAAGAAGTTACCAAGTGATGAGCTCCAAATGGTTGACGTTCGTGTTTTTAAAGATACTCCTCCATCCAATACTCACATTCCTCCACAACTTTGAATTCTACAACAATAAGATAGACAAGAAAAATTAAGTAGAGGATACATGTTTATTATAAAGAGAGAACTAAAGACATAAAAGAAAATAAGGAAAATGAACTTGGGTTGCCTCCCAAGAAGCACTTGTTTAAGGTCATTAGCTCGACCACCTCATTAGATTCATCTAAATCTTGCTCTTGGAGGGGTAAGATATTTTAGAACCCTCCTACCAAGGGCTCTTATTATGGAGGGAGCTTTCATCAAAGGAGCTACAAAGTAAAGTATAACTCTGTCCATCTTCGTCTTCTTGGAAATTTTTTCAGGTGGTCGAAGACGGTTCAGATTGAGCTTCCAATTATTGGCCCATGTGAAATCTGAAATTTCTAAACATGTAGATGTGACTTCCTCTGAATCAAATGATGGTTCTGGCTCTAGCTTAGGTGCTGATGATATCAATGATGGTGATTCTCGAGACTCTACTAGCTCTGTATAAGTCCCTACACATTGTTCCACAACATGATCAATTCTTAAAACCTCTAAGGGTTGTCTTGACAAAGGGGGTGATCCTTGAGATGCTGCTTCCACAACACAGCTCCCTACACATTCTTCCATATCATCATCATCAACACATACATCAAAAAATAAACCAACATCTATGTCCTCAATAGGAGAATCAATAACAAGAGGATCAATAACTTCACTTGCAGTTTTAAGTTGATCTACCACATCACATTCATCATCTGAAAATTCGATGTCACTATAACACCTTATAAAATTTTGAGATAGATCTGAAAACTTATTTACCACTACATTATCAATAAAATCCTCATCTGAAAAATCTTCATCTTCATATATATTCAAAAATCTACACTCAACCATATTAGTGTCACAGATTTGAAGTCTTTATTTTCATTGACCCCCACTAACCTTTGTGGAAAAGGAACCCTTAGTGAAGGTCCTGGGAAAGACTGAACTCCCTTTTTCCCAAATTCCCTTTGAGCTTTTGGAGGAGGTCCAACTTGCTTATCTAATGTTGGTGTGATTAATCGTTGAGGGAAAGGTACTTCTGGCCTTTGGGAACTTCCCAGAGAAATGGAACTGAGTTCTTGTGATCTTCTATTATTCTTCTCCTCAATTCTAAACATGTCGTTCTTCAGAAGTTCTTCATGATTTTTTCCACTTCTCAACCCAACATCATCACACTTTTCATTGGATCTTGACTGTGTAGGAGGGGGATCTTCTTTAAACCATTTTGAAACAATACTATCAAGCTTTGCCCCCAAATGTTTGAACTCCTCACTCTGTGACTTGTGAATTTCAACATTTTTAGGTGGTTGAATTTCATTTTGTTTGACAGGCTCTCTTACATTTATAGCTTGCACTTTTTGAATATCTGAGGGAAATTCCATCCAACTTTTGTTCGACCATTCATGGAGGTTCAATGTCACTTGATCAATTAACGAATAAGCTTCATCTACACTTTTGTCCATAAAAGAACCTCCAGCTGATGAATCCAATAAAGTCTTGTCTGAGAAAGAAATTCCCCCATAGAATATGTGCAAAATCAACCATTTTTTAAAACCATGATGAGGGCACTGTCTTTGAAGACTCTTGAATCTATCCCATGCTTCAAATAATGATTCTCCATATGCCTGAGAAAAATTTGTTATGCAATTCCTTATATACACCGTTCTACTTGGAGGGAAAAAATGATTCAGAAATTGCTTCTCCAATTGTTCCCAACTTGTGATGCTTTGAGGACAGAAAGAATATAGCCAAGTCCTTGCTTTATCCTTGATACTGAAAGGAAATATCATCAATCGAACTACATTTGCTGATACTCCTTCACATTTCACCAAATCACAAATCTCTAAAAATGTTTCAAGATGCAGATAAGGACTTTCTGATACTTCTCCTCCAAATTTGTGACCTTGTATCATGAAAATTATCTCTGGGTCTAGTTGGAAACTTTCTACTTCAATTTGAGGTTGCACAATGGGAGATAAAAATCTTGCAGAAAAGGGTGTAGAAAAATTTCTCATGGTCCTGCTTGACATGTTAGTGCTCATGGATATTCAAGAAGAAAAAGAAAATTATCAAGAATCAAAAACAAGAAATAAAATGCAATATGAAAAGCAAGAAAGCAAATGCAGAATTTAAATTGCAAGAAAGAAAGTGCATAATGAAAACAAGAAAGAAAAGATAAAAGAAAAAAAAAAATGTCTAGAATAATTCATATGCTAAAAATTGCAAGATATGTTTACAAAAGAAAAGAAGAAAGAAACAAGATCAAAAGAGAAAACAGAGAAAAGTTAGATTAGAGTACTAGAAATCAAGAATGCAAAGTTAGAATTAGAATTAGAATTCCAACAAAAAGAGTTGTCAAGAATGTTATTCAAGAAAGGAAAAACTTACGAAAACAGAATTCTAACAATTAGTTATAACTATGCAAATCAAAAGAAAAAAACAAAAATTATGTTTAGTCTAACTCAATTGATAATTCCTAATGTTATAGCGCAGTCCCCGGCAACGGCGCCAAAAACTTGTTACGCTCCGCAAGTGTACGGAAATGTCGCAAGTAATATAAAAGATTATCGTATCCACAGGGACTGGAATAAGCACTAGAAATGTCTCAATGCGAATTAGCTAAACAACTATCCAATCGTTTCAAAAGCAAAGTAAAGGTAAACAAATCTAATATTAGAGATCAACAAACAAGAGTTTAGTGTTTTGGGTTATGATAAAGGAAGATTCTAGGAGTTTCGGTTTCTTTGTAAGATTTCTTGAATGTAAATGGTTCACCAATTCTTATTCCTCAATTGCCAAACATGTAGAAAGTTGTCGGTTGCCTCTTGCAATAGACAACCGGCTAAGGACTGAGAAATGTATCTAAATAGGATTAATTAGACATGAACCTACGTTGTCCTTACACAGAAGCGCACCTATTACTATGTCTTCCTCGGATATCAACATAGAAGCCCACAACTTATTAATCTATAAAGATACAAGAAGCTAATCATAGAATCCATCCTACTCTCTTGAATATTCCTATTTCCTCTTCAAGATTATCTCTCAAACGTCCTTGCACGGGCTTGCACCTGTCACGTGGATCCCTCGGATGATCGAGTGAGAGTTTATCCTTACCAAGTCCATAAGAAATCCAAACAATCAATCAAGAATGAGAATTAAGCACAAACCACCATCAATCATTCAAGATCTAATTGATACAAGCAAGATAATGTCATTGAAACAAGAAAATGGCAAATCCATAAGAGATTACATCAATCCATCATACAAATACTCCCTTAATCCTAGAATACAAGATCTACTCCATGAATCGAGGAAGAAAACCCGAAGAAATAGAGATTACAAGCATTCCTTGAATCCCCAATCCAAGAAAACAAGAAGAGGGGAAAAGAGAAAACTTATCTACGAAGAAGCCTTGTCTTCGGATCCAATCCTCGCTCCGGAGTCGAAATCGTCGAGATCTCCCTTAGAATCGCCCAGAAATCCTCCCAAGAATGGGAGGAAACCACCAAATCTTGCTTTCTCCCAAAGGGGGAGATATCCACTTTCAATTCATGAAGGAAGGTTTAAATAGAGGAGGGAATCGGGCGCCACACGGCCCCTCGACACCACCGTGTGAGATCCACACGGCCATGTCCAGTTCCTTCTCTGCCAATGCTGCACGACCGTGTGGTGCACACGGCCAAAGACCCTTCTGCTCTCTGGAAATGCTACACGGCCGTGTGGTGCACACGGCCACCACCTGCTTGGCCTCTGGAAACCTCACATGGCCGTGTAGATCCACACGGCCATGTCCTGCTTGGCCTCTTGAAACCTCACACGGCCGTGTAGATCCACACGGCCACCACCTGCTTGGCCTTTGGAAACCTCACATGGCCGTGTAGATTTACACGGCCATGTAAGGTTTCAGCACTAGATGTCATACATGGCCGTGTGCAGCTCACACCCCCTTGCATGGCCCTTGCACACCCTTTGTCTTAGCTTTGAATAGTTATGTTTTATTGCAACATCTTTTAGGCCACCAAGATGGGGTTTTCTCCCGTTGAAGTCTTCATCAAAGTTGTAGATCTTGAAGTTATCTACAAGTAGGTATAAAGAACAGCCCAAATCTCCAACCGAGCACAAAGTTATGGCCGTTTTAGTTTTAGTCTGCAGTGCAGAAAACCTCACACGGCCTTCACACGGCCGTGTGAGGTTCACACGGCCCCAACATGACCCCTACACGGCCTTAACACGCCCATGTGAGTTCTACACGGCCAGAACATGAAGAAAACATAGTTTTGCATGCCCATGTCACTCTGGAAGCTCTAGACTTCATTTAAACTCTGTTTTTACTCCAAATCACGTCCTGTCAATCAAAATAAGCAAAGAGTAGATCTCCGAACAGAAAATAATGAAAGTATGATATTCTAATGAAATAGGGTGCAATAAACATAGATTATGCCAATGAAATACAAGTAGATGAGCGTCAAAGTATGCATAAAAGAGTATATAATCTACGCACATCACCAAGCTTCCATACTTGGACTTTTCCCCGTGCCAAGCTCCCTGCTTGGTCTTTTCCCGTGCCAAGCTCCCTGCTTGGACTTTTCCGTGCCAAGTCTCCATACTTGGACTTTTCCGTGCCAAGTCTCCATACTTGGGCTTTTCCCGTGCCAAGCACCCTGCTTGGATTTTTCCGTGCCAAGTCTCCATACTTGGACTTTACCCGAATCAGGTCAACTCAAGTTGGGTCAACCAGGTCAACCTTGACCAAAGGTTGCACCCACAATCTCCCAAGTTTGTATTCTTGTCAAACATCAAGATACAACTTTTCTATTCTCGTCAAACATCAAAATACACCTCGAGTCAGGTCAACTCGAGTCGGGTCAACCAGGTCAACCTTGACCTAAGGTTGCACCAACAATCTCCCCCTTTTGATGTTTGACAAAAACCATAATCAAGTTAGGTTAACCCGATAACCTAACTTAGGTTTTCCAATAGTTCTCCAATGCTCTTCCTTGAGCATTCTCCCCAAATTCCAATGTTCTTCCTTGAACATTCTCTAGACATTCTCCCCCTTTTTGACACACATCAAAAAGAGTGAATCAAGGTCAAGAGTTTCTTCCTAATGAAAGTCTCATACCATCATTGAAACCTTTAATTTCCCCCTTGATACTAAATACAACAATCAACATAGTGACAATCCCCATATCACTAATCTTGACGAGTAAAAACTCCCCCTAAAAGTCAACTCCCCCTTGACCATTGCACCAACAATGTCTTAGAGAGTTTCAATTCTTTAGAAATCTAAAATACCAACTTCCAGCTGAAATTTCAGACAATCAGTCGAAAATCAACATTTTGGCATGCTCAGCCCTTTACTGGATCGGTCACCAGACCGATCCACACTTCCCTGGATCGGTCCAGTGACCGATCCAAACCTCCCTAGACCGATCAGCATCCCCTCTGATCGGTCCACAAAGCTCTGATAGGAATTTCTGATTTTTCTCCCAAAATTCAGAATTCCCTAAAAATTCACAGAAAATTCCAAAAATTGTAAAATTTTGAGGATACATTCCTCATAACATATATTATCATGGAAAAATAGTTTTCTATGAAAATAACTTCCATTTTCAAATCTTGATACAAAGTTCGAAAAACTTTGAAATAGCTCAATCTTTGTATCAACTTGCTCAATAATGAATGCTATCACTAGAAAATCTTCATCAAGGTTTTTCAAATCAATTTTGAAATGATTTTAAACCATTCAATTTAGGATCACAATCTTAGGGCTAAATGTACATGACTTGTACACAAGCTTTCCCTATGATCCTCAATTTAGAATTAGGCTCATCTAGGTAAAAGAGCTATGCACCTTGATCCTAACTCATAATCCTAATATCTCACACACATCTAAGGTGTATCAAACACATCCAAGTTAATTTTGATGTGAGATATGGGTTTAGGTCATCTTAAGCTAAGTTCTCATGTATTTTCTAGACAACAATTTGATTTCCATATCAAATTGAGTTTTTATCCTTAAATCAATTTAATTGATCATAAATGCAAGAGATGATGACATGGCATAAAATAATATCATAAGTGAAAACATGTGCCAATGTCATGATGTCATGTCATAAAGTATGAAACTTAAATAAAGCATGACATATAACTAACCTAAGCATTATCATGACATTTCAAATGATAATAAAATAAATATGATGTCATGACATGGCATATGGCAAACAATATATTACAAATAACATATAAAGGTATAGAAAATACCTAATTCTAGCCTTAGTTGCCATTTTGATAATTTTGATCATTTTGCCATAAATTCTATATTCCTAAGTGTAATAGACCTAAAATCATATACTAAAGATTTTTAGATCACTATGTGCCAATTAGATTGACCCAAGAAAACTCCTCAAATGTGGTTGGCACATCCGAATCACCTTAGGAATAATTTTTTAATTTTATTTTCAAGGCTTGATTACACCTTGAATATTCCTAAAATGCCACCTTTTGCCATGAGTAGGTTAACTACCTATCCAATTAAGGTTGGCACACCCTAAACCATCTAGCGTGAAGGAATCACGCTCCTAGGAACCCAAAACCTATTTGAGCTCATTGGGTTCACTAAATATTCACTAGGGATGACTTCCCTAGCAACCCTCCTAATGACCCTCCTAAGCTTTAAAGCCTTGGTCATTTGGGACTCATCAAGATCAACTCTAGGGGTGACTCCCCTTGTGACCTTGGTGATGGTCTTCCTAGCCCTAGGTCTTGTTCCATAATCGAATGGAACATTATGGTAAGTGGGCTTGATCACTTGAGACTTAGGTTTGTGACTCAAACCTCTCATGTCCTTGGGCTTTTGCTTTTGACCCTTAGACCCTAGAGTTGACTTCTCCAAATTCTTAAGAGTCTTTTCTAAGGTGTCAAGTCTTGACCTCAAGACTTGATTTTCCTTCTCTAATATCTCAAGTTTTAATTTGTCATTTTTCTTTGAGGTATTCCTAGGCATATGTCTTGTTGTTTTGGGATTCCTATCTAGGTTTTCCTTAACCTTAGATGAGTTAATTCTAGGGTTGGCATTTCTAGTATCATCCTTACCTAGACTAACATGTTTGGCACCTAAGCACATGTATCGGTTTCTATGGTTATCATGCTTATCATCATTGGCAATTGCAATAAAGCTACTAGCATGTTTCTTATTAGAATTGCAATAATGTGCCTTAAAAGATACCTTAGGGTTTGCCTTAGCTCCCCCCATAGATGTGCTTGGTCTCTTGTCCTTATGAGGTTGCCTCCCCCTCGGACATTGGCTCCTATAATGTCCCCTTTGCTTGCATTGGAAGCACACCACGTGCTCCTTGCCCTTGCATATCGGGACTCCGGCTTCCTTGACTTTTGGTGCCGGTGGAGTCTTCCTAATCCTCTTTGGACATTTACTCTTGTAATGCCCATATTCCCTACACTCAAAGCACATTATATGTAATTTACTTGAAATTAAGTTGCTTGAGTTACCTAGGGTTGAGGATGGATATAAGCTCTCTTCTTCATCCCTTCCGGAGGTAGAGACTTCTTCTTCTTGCTCCAATCTTGAAGAAGAACTCTTCTCCTCTTCTTCCTTAGATGTTGAGTAGCCCTCAACTTCTAATTCCATACCTCCATGATGTGAGTTACTTGGCTCACTTGACTCCTCTTCATGACTTGAATTGGAGCTCTCCTCATGGAACTTAGCCAAGTTGTTCCACAACTCCTTGCCATCGTTGTATCCACCTATCTTACACACGATATCATTAGGTAATGAAAATTCAAGGATTTTCGTTACCTCGTCGTTGATTGTGGATTGGTGGATTTGTTCCTTCGTCCACTTCTTCTTCTCGAGAGGTTCTCCCTTTTTATCCACCGGAGGAGTAAAACCTACTCGTACACAATTCCAATTCACTAGGTTAGTCATAAGAAAATACTTCATTCTTACCTTCCAATACGCGAAGTCGTCGCGATCGTAGAAGGGTGGAATCGTGATGTCTTCTCCAAGTTGATCCATTCTCTAGCTCGTGCTCCCCCGGGTGTTAGTCCGACGAAGAGGGACCTCGCTCTGATACCACTTGTTAGTACCTTCGGATGCGGCTAGAGAGGGGGGGTGTGAATAGCCGACCTCAAATTATCGTTTCTTCCTACAATTTAGGTTAGCGCAGCGGAAATACAATGTAGAAACGAAAGTGGAGAAGATCAAACCTCAAACACGATGATGTAACGAGGTTCGGAGATGATACTCCTACTCCTCGGCGTGTCCATAAGGTGGACGAAGCCTATCAATCCGTCGGTGGACGAGACCCCGGAAAACCTGCTAATATGAACTCTTTCTGGATGGAGAAACCTCGCCACAATCTCTCTTGCAACAGCAAGAATGGAGTACAACCAATAGAGAAAGAAAATAAGAACAATATAAATGTAAAAACACTTTGCTTGCCTTCTCGTCGACTGGAGTTCGATGATGTAATACCCACTAAGCTTGTAGGATAAATATATGAATGTGGGATTTTGCCTTAGGAAATAATAGGAAGTGAGTTGAACCAAAAAGGAAATAAAAAGAAATAAAAATAGGGAGAGGTCAAGGATTGAACCTTGAACCTCTTATATGATAATTCATAGAATTAATTAGTAGAAACCAATTGGGATAGAGAGAAGATATTGATAGCAAAGGAGGGAAACTTATGATAAAGGTAAGAGTAAAAGCTAACCAAAAGAAAATAAGAAAAGAGCAAGAGAAAGGCAACTTGCCTTCCTCCCTTTCTCTCCCTTTTTCTCTCTTCTCTTGCCGAAAATAAAAGAGGTTAATTAAGGGGATTCATTCTCCCTTATTTCACCATGAATGATGAGGATAAATAAACAAATAAAAATAAAAATAAAATAGAAGAAAAAGGGCTAAGGGAGAAGGAAAGCAAAAACTAAGTTTGCTACCTCTTCCCCCTTAACATAAAAGGGAGCAAGAAAAGAGAAAACTATTTTTCTCTCATTTTCTCTCATTCATCCTCTCCCTCACCGAGAACACCACAGTCCCCTCTCCTCCATCTTCAGCCCCAAAGCCAAATTTTTCCCTAAGAAAACCTAAGATACAAGGAGGACTTAGCAAGGGAATCAAGGGAAAGGAACTAGAAGAAGAGACTACTTCTTCTTCACCATACCTTAGATCCACAAGCGAAAAGGATGTAAGCTTCCCCTCACCTGTGGTACAATTCTTTTATGTGCTTTTCGGATTTTATGAATATTTTTAAAACCTAGAAACAAGTTTAAGAAAATTCGGCCAAGAAGAGCTTTCAAAATCTAGTGATGTTTAAAACTAGTCTTCATTTCATGATAGATTTTCTATGCTATGTAGAAGGGTTTTTCTTCATGTTTTTATACCTATATGATACTTGATCAGTGGGGTACTTAACCCTAGAATTTCGGCCAAAAATATTTTAAGGAGGCTAGGGAAATTATTGTTTTACCAAATTAGTACAAGATTCTCCCTATGAAATATTAAGGATCTTGTATTAGTTTTCTTGCTTAAAAGATATTTGAATCTAAAAGAAAACCTTTTATATGTTTCGGCCAAGAAATGGTTTAGGGTTAGGAAGACCTTTAAATTTAAATAACCATGCTCATGTGATAGAATACAAAGATCTTAAAGGATTTGTATGCTTGAATATTGCTAGAATTTCATGAACTCCTTCTTAGGGTTTTTCGGCCATGATGAGATGGATAGCTTAGAAAAGCTTAAACAAAATTTTAATATGCTCAAGACCTCTGTACTATTTAGATATGAAAGTTGTTTAATGCCCTCATGCTTAATTAGGGTGTAGAAAAATTAGTTGCATGACATATAACATGTATGACCACAAGGGGTCCTAGCTTATTCATGAACCAATTTGTATATATGTTTCTTAGTAACTTTTGCCATGAAACTTACTTAGGTTTTTCATGCTTTAGGCCACTTAAAAACCTAGCTAAGGAATGGTAGGTTTCGGCCATGAGAAGAAAATAAAAGAAAAAGAGAAAAAGAAACCTAGAAAGCCTAAGACACAATTCATATGTATACTCATTATACTTGTCTTTATACATGCTATGAAACTTGTATAAATTCTCATGCTTTTAGGCTATTTGAAGCAAGTTTATATTCTGTTAGTTTCGGCCAAGTAGGGTTTAAAAGACCTAGAGGCCTTAGAAATGAAACCAAATGTGTTAAAAGTACTTCTTATGAAAATAGGATAATGTGTTGATTGTTTCACATGCTTGTATAATTTTTCCATGACCTAAATGAACCCTTGCATGTTTCGGTCATGAAGGAATAGATGCCCTAGAAACCCTAGGACTTAAATTAAATATGCTCATGTCACTCTACATGAAATATGATAAGTAGAAAGCCAAGGTTCAATTGCTATATGTGGTTTTATGACCTAAAATGATGCTAGGGTATGTTTCGGCCATAACTATTGTATGATGCCTTGTATGAATTTATACATAATGTTAGTCCAAGTTCACATGCTTGTATGCTTGTTTGTAGCCCTAATGAGAACTTGTTAAATTTCGGCCATGACATATGTTAAGGGCTTAAAGAACTTAGGAACTAATTCAAATGTGTCAAATGTGTTTACCTTATTCCTTGGTAAAAATGTTATAAATATGATTTAAAGTTGTCCATGCTTTTATGTCATATGGAACCGTGTTTCACACCTTAAGGTTTCGGCCATATGAAATTAGGGACTTGAGGAACTTAGAAATTAAGTTAATCATGTTTATAATGCTTCCTATGAAAATGTTATGATGATAACTTAGGTGCCACATGCTTGGATGTTGTGTTTAACCTAAATTGAGCTCTAAAGGGGTTTCGGCCACAAGGGTTTAGGAAGCTTAAAACCAAGATAAATATGGTACCATGTTTCCTATGATAGGATATTCACAAGATACACCTTTATGCTTAATATGTATGCTTGTGATTTATGACTTATGATATGAGATATGCATGCTTTCATGATATGATATGTGCTTAAGAAATATGCATGCTTTCATGATATGATATGTGCTTAAGAAATATGCATGCTTTCATGATATGATATGTGCTTAAAAAATATGCATGCTTTTATGATATGATACGTGCTTAGAGACATGCATGTTTTATGATATGATATGTGGTTAAAAATGCATGCCTTGATGATATGTTAAGTGCTTAAAAATGTGCATGCTTTAAAATGTGATATGTGGTTAATATATGCATGCCTTGATGATATGTTAAGTGCTTAAAAATGTGCATGCTTTAAAATGTGATATGTG
This sequence comes from Zingiber officinale, assembly GCF_018446385.1. Classification (NCBI taxonomy): domain Eukaryota; kingdom Viridiplantae; phylum Streptophyta; class Magnoliopsida; order Zingiberales; family Zingiberaceae; genus Zingiber; species Zingiber officinale. The sequence continues at coordinate 50,100,010 of NC_055986.1, read as the reverse complement.
GTTAATATATGCATGCTTGATGATATGTTAAGTGCTTAAAAATGTGCATGCTTTAAAATGTGATATGTGGTTAATATATGCATGCCTTGATGATATGTTAAGTGCTTAAAAATGTACATGCTTTAAAATGTGATATGTGGTTAATATATGCATGCTTGATGATATGTTAAGTTCTTAAAAATGTGCATGCTTTAAAATGTGATATGTGGTTAATATATGCATGCTTTGATGATATGTTAAGTGCTTAAAAATGTGCATGCTTTAGAATGTGATATGTGGTTTATATGCATGCTTTGATGATATGCTAAGTATTTAAAAGAATGCATGCTTTATGTTATGATATGTGGTTAAAAATGCATGATTTGATGCTGTAATGTATGCCTAAGTGATGCATACTTTTATGAAGTGATGTATGCCTAAGTGATGCATACTTTTATGATGTGATGTATGCCTAAGTGATGCATACTTTTATGATATGATGTGTGCCTAAGTGATGCATGCTTTTATGATACATGATATGTATGACATGTACTTTACTTTATTTGTGAGTGGCTTGTACCAAGGGTGGGCTCCATAAGCGCCCCGGGGACTAAGGACCTCGTTAGGGATGGGCTCTTAAGTGCCCCTAGGACTAAGGGCCTAGTATGTTTGCCTCGTAGGGTTCAAGACTTGCTACCTTGGACCTACAAGGTTGCGCGCAATATGTAAGTGGTACATAGCCGGGATCCCCCTTATGTTGAAATTACTTTCAAGTATATATATATGTAAAATAAAATGGTTTTAAAGATCATGAGACATACACATGTTTTTCGGATACATGTTTTCCAAAATCATATTGCATACACCTTATGATTATGCTATGTTTCATGTTATGCTCTTGATTATGATATGCCATGATAAGGTATGATTATGTTATGTTCATGCTATACCTTTTAGACATGTTTCGGCCATGGATTTGTTGATGCTTGATATATAGATTTCGGCCATAGATATGATGATGCCTTGATGTACATGTTTCGGCCATAGTATGATGCTTTGATATGCATGTTTCGGCCATGCTTTGATATACCATGATACTTGTTTGTTATGCCATGTCTAGCTATGTTTTATGCAATGCACTATGTATATGTTTCGGTCATGGTGATGCTTGATATGCTATGACTAGTTGTGATTATATTACGATGCATGATATGCTTGAATAGAATGCTATGTTATGCCATGATTAGTTGAGATTATGACTTGTTGATGCATTCTTGATTATGTGCTGATTTTTGGCTTTAGTGAGTAGGAAAGGAACTTACTGAGCCATGAGTGCTCACAGCTTACTTTCCTTGTACCACAGATAAAGGGAAAAGTTGGATGAGCTAGAGGAGCAGCAGGAGGGGCAACGAAGATGTGTGTGGCGGTGGCTAGGCAACTAATTAAGAACCTGCTTAAAGTTTCTTTTAAGAACTATGCATTGGTATTTTATGACTTGTGATACCTAAACATGTGTGGCTTGACATTATGGTTCTACTGGATTTGATGTTATGATTTTGATGCCATGTGATAGTATAGTTCAAAAGAAATTTAAAAGAAAAGTTTTTATTAAAACTATGAAAATTATTTTAAGTCTTCCGCTATTTTAAAAAGAAAAATTTATACGTAGAGTATCGTAGCCCCGTCCCTTAGGGTAGCAGGGAGGGTGGGCGTTACAGGTTGGTATCAGAGCCAAGTTATTTCCAGCTCACTACACACACATCAAGCCTCCTACCTGCCGCTCCAAGTAAGAATGTTTATGTTAAATTTATTTGCTATATGTTTATGTTTGATTTTCTTGTCATATGCTTATGCTTTATTTTCTTTCTTGTTATATTGTCTATGCTTTATTTCTTTACTACATTGCTTATGCTTATTTTCTTGTGTTATATTATTTGCTTGATTTATTCTTTAATTTTCTTATATTGCTTACGCTTAGATTTCTTGTTATATACTTTTGCTTTATTGCTTGTGTCATGTTATTTGCTTGCTATTTATTTCTTTGCTTTATCATATTGCTTATGCTTTATTTATGATGCATGGTTGCTACCTTATTCTTTATTTTTAGTCATAGTTTTAGACTAGGATTGCATCTTGGTAGGTTGGGAAAATACCAGAACAATCTCACCAATGGATAGAAACAAATATAACAATACGTTAGGTTGGCTAGAAAATGATAACCACTTACACTAGCTTTATTGTCATTAATTAGATAAACATGATTAGGACACGCAATGCCCGAACCAAGGAGACAGTAACTCCACCAGTGCCCCCGACAGCCCTTACTCCGATGGTCCGACAAGAGGCCTATCTGATTCAGTGGCGAAGGCTTAAGCCAGAAGCCTTCTCGGGAAACTGTGAACCATGGGATGCGCAAGCCTGGCTCAAGACTGTGGAGGGCATAATGGAACAACTGGACTTGCCTGAACACGAGAAGGTCAAATGCGCGTCGTTATGCCTTACCGGAAATGCCCGGAGGTGGTGGGACCGAGTAAAGGCGAAAAGACAAATAAACCAGATGCAGTGGACGGATTTTGAGACAGAGTTCCTAGAAGAATTCTCCCATATACAAGTAACCAACAAGCACATTGAATTCTTACGGCAAGGTAATCTGTCAGTCAACGAAGCCGTCAAGAAGTTCAACCGCATAGCACGTCTGTGGCCAGAACTGGTCAGCACTGAAAGAGAAAGGGTCCGGTTAATATTAAAGATGCTCCGACCCGAGATAGCTCTGAACATAGCCGGCGGAGTTAATAGACCGCAGACTGCAGAGGAGCTAGTTAGCAGTACCCTGATTACCGAGCACTATCAGGAAGCAATGAGCAAGGGCAAGAACCAAGCACTGATCGGAGCACAAAAATCGCACAATACCACAACCGACTGGAAAGGAAACTCAGGTGGAAAGAGGAAACAGTGGAACAACACAGAAGGTGGTCCGGCCAATAAGCAAACCAAGTTTCCTCAGTGTGCCACATGTGGAAAGATGCATTCTGGAGTATGTCTCCTAAGCACCAGAAGGTGCTACAACTGCGGAAAGGAAGGTCATTTGGCAAGAAATTGCCCTACTCAGTCTCAAGCACTACCTCCGCAGAACAACCAGAATAGGAGCACCACTGTACAGCTTCACCAGATGCATACTGCCATAGAAGGGACTTCAATCAGTCAAGGAAGATTGGAGGCCCCTCCCACTATGACCAATGCCAGAGTCTACTCTCTTGCTCAGGATGACGTGGCGAAAGCCTCTGCCATCGTCTTAGGTCAGCAACCTAACTTCAACATGCTAAAATTTTACTTAATGCTGGAAACAAAAGTACCCGGAGCTATTTTAAAGTTCGAGGACGAACTTTTTATGAAGTACGGGGTACTGTAATACCCACTAAGCTTGTAGGATAAATATATGAATGTGGAATTTTGCCTTAGGAAATAATAGGAAGTGAGTTGAACCAAAAAGGAAATAAAAAGAAATAAAAATAGGGAGAGGTCAAGGATTGAACCTTGAACCTCTTATATGATAATTCATAGAATTAATTAATAGAAACCAATTGGGATAGAGAGAAGATATTGATAGCAAAGGAGGGAAACTTATGATAAAGGTAAGAGTAAAAGCTAACCAAAAGAAAATAAGAAAAGAGCAAGAGAAAGGCAACTTGCCTTCCTCCCTTTCTCTCCCTTTTTCTCTCTTCTCTTGCCGAAAATAAAAGAGGTTAATTAAGGGGATTCATTCTCCCTTATTTCACCATTAATGATGAGGATAAATAAACAAATAAAAATAAAAATAAAATAGAAGAAAAAGGGCTAAGGGAGAAGGAAAGCAAAAACTAAGTTTGCTACCTCTTCCCCCTTAACATAAAAGGGAGCAAGAAAAGAGAAAACTATTTTTCTCTCATTTTCTCTCATTCATCCTCTCCCTCACCGAGAACACCACAGTCCCCTCTCCTCCATCTTCAGCCCCAAAGCCAAATTTTTCCCTAAGAAAACCTAAGATACAAGGAGGACTTAGCAAGGGAATCAAGGGAAAGGAACTAGAAGAAGAGACTACTTCTTCTTCACCATACCTTAGATCCACAAGCGAAAAGGATGTAAGCTTCCCCTCACCTGTGGTACAAGTCTTTTATGTGCTTTTCGGATTTTATGAATATTTTTAAAACCTAGAAACAAGTTTAAGAAAATTCGGCCAAGAAGAGCTTTCAAAATCTAGTGATGTTTAAAACTAGTCTTCATTTCATGATAGATTTTCTATGCTATGTAGAAGGGTTTTTCTTCATGTTTTTATACCTATATGATACTTGATCAGTGGGGTACTTAACCCTAGAATTTCGGCCAAAAATATTTTAAGGAGGCTAGGGAAATTATTGTTTTACCAAATTAGTACAAGATTCTCCCTATGAAATATTAAGGATCTTGTATTAGTTTTCTTGCTTAAAAGATATTTGAATCTAAAATAAAACCTCTTATATGTTTCGGCCAAGAAATGGTTTAGGGTTAGGAAGACCTTTAAATTTAAATAACCATGCTCATGTGATAGAATACAAAGATCTTAAAGGATTTGTATGCTTGAATATTTCTAGAATTTCATGAACTCCTTCTTAGGGTTTTTCGGCCATGATGAGATGGATAGCTTAGAAAAGCTTAAAAAAAATTTTAATATGCTCAAGACCTCTGTACTATTTAGATATGAAAGTTGTTTAATGCCCTCATGCTTAATTAGGGTGTAGAAAAATTAGTTGCATGACATATAACATGTATGGCCACAAGGGGTCCTAGCTTATTCATGAACCAATTTGTATATATGTTTCTTAGTAACTTTTGCCATGAAACTTACTTAGGTTTTTCATGCTTTAGGCCACTTAAAAACCTAGCTAAGGAATGGTAGGTTTCGGTCATGAGAAGAAAATAAAAGAAAAAGAGAAAAAGAAACCTAGAAAGCCTAAGACACAATTCATATGTATATTCATTATACTTGTCTTTATACATGCTATGAAACTTGTATAAATTCTCATTCTTTTAGGCTATTTGAAGCAAGTTTATATTCTGTTAGTTTCGGCCAAGTAGGGTTTAAAAGACCTAGAGGCCTTAGAAATGAAACCAAATGTGTTAAAAGTACTTCTTATGAAAATAGGATAATGTGTTGATTGTTTCACATGCTTGTATAATTTTTCCATGACCTAAATGAACCCTTGCATGTTTCGGTCATGAAGGAATAGATGCCCTAGAAACCCTAGGACTTAAATTAAATATGCTCATGTCACTCTACATGAAATATGATAAGTAGAAAGCCAAGGTTCAATTGCTATATGTGGTTTTATGACCTAAAATGATGCTAGGGTATGTTTCGGCCATAACTATTGTATGATGCCTTGTATGAATTTATACATAATGTTAGTCCAAGTTCACATGCTTGTATGCTTGTTTGTAGCCCTAATGAGAACTTGTTAAATTTCGGCCATGACATATGTTAAGGGCTTAAAGAACTTAGGAACTAATTCAAATGTGTCAAATGTGTTTACCTTATTCCTTGGTAAAAATGTTATAAATATGATTTAAAGTTGTCCATGCTTTTATGTCATATGGAACCTTGTTTCACACCTTAAGGTTTCGGCCATATGAAATTAGGGACTTGAGGAACTTAGAAATTAAGTTAATCATGTTTATAATGCTTCCTATGAAAATGTTATGATGATAACTTAGGTGCCACATGCTTGGATGTTGTGTTTAACCTAAATTGAGCTCTAAAGGGGTTTCGGCCACAAGGGTTTAGGAAGCTTAAAACCAAGATAAATATGGTACCATGTTTCCTATGATAGGATATTCACAAGATACACCTTTATGCTTAATATGTATGCTTGTGATTTATGACTTATGATATGAGATATGCATGCTTTCATGATATGATATGTGCTTAAGAAATATGCATGCTTTCATGATATGATATGTGCTTAAGAAATATGCATGCTTTCATGATATGATATGTGCTTAAAAAATATGCATGCTTTTATGATATGATACGTGCTTAGAGACATGCATGTTTTATGATATGATATGTGGTTAAAAATGCATGCCTTGATGATATGTTAAGTGCTTAAAAATGTGCATGCTTTAAAATGTGATATGTGGTTAATATATGCATGCCTTGATGATATGTTAAGTGCTTAAAAATGTGCATGCTTTAAAATGTGATATGTGGTTAATATATGCATGCTTGATGATATGTTAAGTGCTTAAAAATGTGCATGCTTTAAAATGTGATATGTGGTTAATATATGCATGCCTTGATGATATGTTAAGTGCTTAAAAATGTACATGCTTTAAAATGTGATATGTGGTTAATATATGCATGCTTGATGATATGTTAAGTTCTTAAAAATGTGCATGCTTTAAAATGTGATATGTGGTTAATATATGCATGCTTTGATGATATGTTAAGTGCTTAAAAATGTGCATGCTTTAGAATGTGATATGTGGTTTATATGCATGCTTTGATGATATGCTAAGTATTTAAAAGAATGCATGCTTTATGTTATGATATGTGGTTAAAAATGCATGATTTGATGCTGTAATGTATGCCTAAGTGATGCATACTTTTATGAAGTGATGTATGCCTAAGTGATGCATACTTTTATGATGTGATGTATGCCTAAGTGATGCATACTTTTATGATATGATGTGTGCCTAAGTGATGCATGCTTTTATGATACATGATATGTATGACATGTACTTTACTTTATTTGTGAGTGGCTTGTACCAAGGTGGGCTCCATAAGCGCCCCGGGGACTAAGGACCTCGTTAGGGATGGGCTCCTAAGTGCCCCTAGGACTAAGGGCCTAGTATGTTTGCCTCGTAGGGTTCAAGACTTGCTACCTTGGACCTACAAGGTTGCGCGCAATATGTAAGTGGTACATAGCCGGGATCCCCCTTATGTTGAGATTACTTTCAAGTATATATATATGTAAAAGAAAATGGTTTTAAAGATCATGAGACATACACATGTTTTTCGGATACATGTTTTCCAAAATCATATTGCATACACCTTATGATTATGCTATGTTTCATGTTATGCTCTTGATTATGATATGTCATGATAAGGTATGATTATGTTATGTTCATGCTATACCTTTTAGACATGTTTCGGCCATGGATTTGTTGATGCTTGATATATAGATTTCGGCCATAGATATGATGATGCCTTGATGTACATGTTTCGGCCATAGTATGATGCTTTGATATGCATGTTTCGGCCATGCTTTGATATACCATGATACTTGTTTGTTATGCCATGTCTAGCTATGTTTTATGCAATGCACTATGTATATGTTTCGGTCATGGTGATGCTTGATATGCTATGACTAGTTGTGATTATATTACGATGCATGATATGCTTGAATAGAATGCTATGTTATGCCATGATTAGTTGAGATTATGACTTGTTGATGCATTCTTGATTATGTGCTGATTTTTGTCTTTAGTGAGTAGGAAAGGAACTTACTGAGCCATGAGTGCTCACAGCTTACTTTCCTTGTACCACAGATAAAGGGAAAAGTTGGATGAGCTAGAGGAGCAGCAGGAGGGGCAACGAAGATGTGTGTGGCGGTGGCTAGGCAACTAATTAAGAACCTGCTTAAAGTTTCTTTTAAGAACTATGCATTGGTATTTTATGACTTGTGATACCTAAACATGTGTGGCTTGACATTATGGTTCTACTGGATTTGATGTTATGATTTTGATGCCATGTGATAGTATAGTTCAAAAGAAATTTAAAAGAAAAGTTTTTATTAAAACTATGAAAATTATTTTAAGTCTTCCGCTGTTTTAAAAAGAAAAATTTATACGTAGAGTATCGTAGCCCCGTCCCTTAGGGTAGCAGGGAGAGCGGGCGTTACAGATGAAGCAGCAACTTCACGATGTCAACAGCAGATGATCACCCAGTCGAGGATAGCTCACACGAAGCTTCAGGAATAGGGAGCTCAGCAAAGCTCAGATCGCAAGAGTGAGGAAGAAGAGTAAGTTTGTATCGATTGCTTTATTTCTTCTCCTGTAGTAGCCTTATACCCGCACCTACGAAGAAGACAAAGAAGAATCCAGAAATCTAGCCGTTGAGTCACAACGGCTAAGCCTGGACCGATCAGGCTCCATCCTGATTGGTCCAGGAGGTCCCTGATCGGTCTGTGGACCGATCAGGCCCTAGGCTGATCGGTCCCCAGACCGATCAACCATCTCTCTGTGAGAGTTGGCTTTGAAGCCTGATCGGTCTGTGGACCGATCAAGCTATAGGTGGATCGGTCCACAGACCGATCCCCCTACCTTCTTCTGCCTCCTGATCGTTTCCTGATCGGTGAGCCACTGTTTGGTTACTGATCGGTCACCAGACCGATCAGATAACCCATAGTATCACTGGATCGGTCTGTAGACCGATCCAATTTCCCAGCCTTAAACCTAAAGCCTTCCCCGTCTAGAGAACGAGCTACCGAGCCCTGAGCCCTCTCTGATCTAGTCCGGAGAACGAACTACCGAGCCCTCTCCGACTTCCTCATCCGGTCCAGAGAACGAGCTACCGAGCCCTCTCTGACCTAGTCCGGAGAACGAGCTATCGAGCCCTCTCCAACTCTGTCTGGTCCAGAGAACGAGCTCCCGAGCCCTCTCTGACCTAGTCCGGAGAACGAGCTACCGAGCCCTCTCCGACTTCGTCCGGTCCAGAGAACGAGCTCCCGAGCCCTCTCTGACCTAGTCCGGAGAACGAGCTACCGAGCCCTCTCCGACTTCCACGTCCGGTCCAGAGAACGAGCTCCCGAGCCCTCTCTGACCTAGCCCGGAGAACGAGCTACCGAGCCCTCTCCGACTTCGTCCGGTCCAGAGAATGAGCTCCCGAGCCCTCTCTGACCTAGTCCGGAGAACGAGCTACCGAGCCCTCTCCGACTCCATCCAGTTCAGAGAACGAGCTACCGAGCCCTCTCTGACTTCCCATGCCAAGCTTCCATACTTGGACTTTTCCCCGTGCCAAGCTCCATGCTTGGCCTTTTCCCGTGCCAAGCTCCCTGCTTGGACTTTTCCTTGCCAAGTCTCCATACTTGGACTTTTCCGTGCCAAGTCTCCATACTTGGGCTTTTCCCGTGCCAAGCTCCCTGCTTGGACTTTTCCGTGCCAAGTCTCCATACTTGGACTTTACCCGAATCAGGTCAACTCAAGTTGGGTCAACCAGGTCAACCTTGACCAAAGGTTGCACCCACAATCTCCCAAGTTTTTATTCTTGTCAAACATCAAGATACAACTTTTCTATTCTCGTCAAACATCAAAATACACCTCGAGTCAGGTCAACTCGAGTCGGGTCAACCAGGTCAACCTTGACCTAAGGTTGCACCAACAGTTTTCTGACTACAACATTCCTAATGAAAATTTTCTTATTTCACCTAAAAGGGTGATCAATTGATAAAAATTTACTATGATTATCAAACCAAGATACCTTCCCATTACAGGGTAATGAAAATAGATCAGAGTCTGTCATGCAGTGTGGGCATGCTAATTTACTAGCTGTGATCCATCCCGATAACATTGAGTATGCTAGAAAATCACCGATCGTCCATAATAATACAGCATGCAATCTAAAATTAGTTTTTCTTGCAATATCATAAGTTACTGACCCTACATTCCATAATTCATTCAACTTGGCAATCAAAGGTTGCAAGATAATATCAATCTTCTCTTTTGGATTAGTTAGCCCTGGAATAAGTACAGTAAGGAACATGAATTCATCTTTCATACACATCCATGGCGGTAAGTTGTAAGGTGTTATTATGACTGGTCAAGATGAATATTGTTGTCCAGACTGACCAAATGGTTGAAATTTATCTGTAGAAAGTTCGAGTCTCACATTGCGTGGTTCCATTGCTAATGAGAAAAATGTTGTATCAAGATGTTTCCATGCAAGCGAGTCATAAGGATGATACATTATACCTTCTTCGTGCACATGCTCATGATGCCACCTCATGTAGCTTGCTATTGCAGTAGATGCGTACAAGCGTTGGAGTCTAGCAGTTAATGGAAAATAATACATAACTTTCCATGCAATCTTTTTATTTTTCTTCCCTGGTATTCTGTAACACCCCACCCTCCTCCGTACTAGTCTGTGAGGGAGTGACGTTACTATACTACTAACTTTACTTAACTAATCTTGCTCACATGTTGAAAGTATTACTTGAAACTCTCAGAGACTCAAGACATTCAATTGAAAAGCAATAGGAAACTTAAATAACTCATCTCAACATTCTATTCAAGCATATGTTCACAACTAAAACATATCAGACTACACATGCATGTGAGAATAATACAACTCAAAGAAAAATGGAACTAATGTGCATAGCAATTTAAATGGAAAAGTTCTAAATACATAAAAACATACTAAACACAAAACTATCAACATAAAAGAACTATTCCAATAATGCAAGAAAGGCTAAAACCACCTAAATTTCACAACCAGTCTTAAATACAAAAAAAAAACTTAATAAATTCTTTAATTAAGGTCCCAAGGCTTCTATAGTCCAGACATCATACATCCATCCTGCACCTCCTTGTCGCCTTCCTTCACTGTACCTTTCCTTTCCCTTTATCTGCAGTAAGAGGAAATGCAACTATAAGCGAATTGCTTAGTAAGCGCTATCTAACTCACAAAACTCGAATATGCATGTGAAAAGGAATAAATCTATAAACTGAATGCTTAAAAGAAATACTACTCATGCTCATCTAATAACAAAGAAATCAAACATACTGAAATGCTAAACATGTAAAGCTGCTCAACTAATAGCAAATAGTAGTAAGAACAATCTAAACAACATGCTAGCATAAAAGAAAACTAAACTTGCTGATCTTTAAACTTATATGAAACTTATTTCACTTGTTCAAAACTTATACTTTTATACTTCAAAATAATAATAATCTCTTGGGTCCAGGCTTAGTACCATTGCGCGCTCCCTAATAGAAACTGAGGTAGCGAGCCACCAGTCCTACGAGAGTAAAGACCTTGGTCTTACCAGGGCCGAGACCTCGGAATCGGTCACCTGGATTTGTTTAACGACAACCTCGGAAGTCGGGTACTAGCCGATTCAAATAAAATACTTGTTACTTATAAATACTTCTAATAAAAGAATACCTTATTCAAAACTGAACAAAAATCTGCATAGAAGCTTAACAAAAATCTGCATACACGCTTAACAAAAATCTGCATACAAGCTTAACAAATAAAAAAATAAAATAAAATGCTTGAATAAAACCCAAGACTGCAGTGCTCGGATAGAAGATCTAAAACAGCAAGGGAAAAACCTAGTAACCAAAAATGTCTACTAATTACTCCCAAACTAAGGTCATTCATGTCAAAAGTATACACAATCAAAACTAAAACCTGCTGAAACTTAAAATCTATGTAAACCTGTTCAAAGCTCATACTTTTACAGAACAACAGAAACCAAATCCTGTTGAAGCTATCTGCAGTACCACGGCAAGGAAGCAAAAGAAACCAACATGCAACTAGTAAGGAAAATTGCTATTGGAAACCTAAAACCATAATTGTTCTTCATGCTTAGTGCCACGACAACAAAAAAAACCGAAGATTGCTAGATTTCATATGAACCGATCATGCTCATCAAGGTCACAAACAGCAAATCTAATTCAAAAACTAAAATACTAAATTCAAAGCCTGAAGAAACAACCACATACTAAACAAACAAATCTATTTCCTTTCTTTGAGATTCACAGCAGCAACATCAAATACATTGCTTCCTACATCGTGCTTCGGAAAAACAAGAAGAAACAACCTCTAAAAGCTACTCCTACCGCAGGTGAGAAACACTTACTTTGTTCTTGGACTTACAACCGAAATCGCTTCTAGGGCTTCAGAGAAAACTCGAAATCCCGGCACCTTCTTCACGTCTACGTGTTCTCCTCAGCAAGGTGATCACGATGGTGGAGAAAGCCCTCGGAGATCGCCCTGGACCGGTCGCCGGAGAGAAGCCCTAGCTTCCTCTTTTCCGGTTTCGCCTGAGCAGGGAACGGCGCCGCACGCGAGAGAAGGGAAGAGGAAGGTTTTTTTGGTCACGGGAAAAACCTAAGTTCTCTCTTTATAACTAGGGTATTTTGTTATCTAACTATTGCTTAAATAATTTCCGCCCCTACTTTGATCAGCACGGCCTGCTTGGGCGCTTGTCTATCGCGCTTCGCTTATGTCTTGGACCGGGTCGGAGGTCGCGGGTTCGAACCTCGGCCGAACCTCTTTATTTATTTTTTTTACAACTTCTTCCTTTTGGTAAAAATATCAAACGAACTTCGAAAATTGCGTAAAAATACTCTAAAAATTTTTAAAAATCTTTAGAATATTTCTAAAGCATTTCTAAATATTTTTAAGTACTATTAGAACTCGCAATGAGAAAATTTGGGTTATTACAATTCCCCATACCTTATAAAAAGTTCATCCTCGAACTTAGAATAATTCTGGATATTTCTGTCTCATGCTGTCCTCACGCTCCCAAGTAACTTCCTCGTGCTTCTGATTCTGCCAGATGACCTTCACTAGTGGTACTTCCTTATTCCTTAGTCTCTTAACTTCTCTCTCTACTATCTGTGTAGGTCTGCTCTCATAGCTAAGATCCTCCTGGATCCACACTGATTGAGGCTGAATCACTTGGCTAGGGTCGTGAAGGCACTTCTTTAGCATGGAGACATGAAATACATTATGTATTGCTGACATGTCTTGAGGTAAGTCCAGCTTATAAGCTACTTTCCCAATCCTCTCTGTGATCGGATAGGGTCCTACGTAGCGGGGACTTAACTTGCCCTTTTTGCCGAATCTCATCACTCCCTTCATAGGAGCAACTTTGAGAAAGACTGAATCCCCTACTTGGAACTCAAGTGGCCTTTGGCGTGTGTCAGCATAACTTTTCTGTCTGCTCTGGGCAGTCTCAATTCTCTGTCTGATCTTCTGGATAGCCTGAGTAGTCTCATCTATCATCTCTATCTGAATGCCCAGCTCCACTTCCATTTCTTTCCTTTCACCTGCTTCTTGCCAACAAATGAGTGATCGACACTTTCGACCATACAATGCCTCTAATGCACAAGCCCTGAGCATGTCTTATAAAATCTGATTTACTCGTTCTGTCTATCCATCTGTCTGGGGATGGAAGGCTGTGCTGAACTTGAGTTTGGTGCCTAGTGCATTCTGAACACACTCCCAAAAATGAGAGGTGAAGCGCCCATCTCTATCAGAAACGATCGACTTCGGGACTCCATGAAGTCTGATCACCTCCTTAACATATAGCTGTGTCAACTGCTCTATAGAGTGGGACACCTTGATGGCTAGAAAATGGGCAGACTTTGTCAATTTGTCCGCTATCACCCATATCGCATCGTACCCATTATTGGTTCTTGGAAGACCTGTTATGAAGTCCATAGATATTTCTTCCCACTTCCACTCTGGTATTGGGAGAGGCTGTAGAACTCCTCCTGGTCTCTGGTGCTCTACTTTGACCCTCTGACATGTCAGGCAGGTACTGACATACTTTGCAACATCTCTCTTGAGTCCAGACCACCAGAATCTCTGCTTCAAATCTTGATACATCTTGGTGGAACCAGGATGCATGGAGTATAGTGTACTATGAGCTTCTTCTAGAATCTTCTTTCTCAATTCCTCATCATTGGGGACACAAAGGTGGCTCCCTTGATAGAGGATTCCACTGTCTGATACCCGAAACTCTGAATTTTCTTCTTTTTGTATCCCTTTCTTGATCTTCTGGATATCTGGATCTTCACTTTGCTTTCTCCGTATATCCTCAAGCAGTGTTGACTCTAAGGTCAATGCAGAGAGTTGCCCATCAATAATTTCAACTCCAAAGTCTGACAATTCCTTCTGCAGTGGCAGTGCTAATGATGACAAGGACATCAGGGTTGCACTGGATTTTTGACTTAGTGCATCCGCCACTTTTTTAGCTTTACCTAGATGGTAGAGAATTTCACAGTCATAATCTTTAACCAACTCTAGCCACCTGCGATGTCTCATGTTTAAATCTTTCTGGGTAAAGAAATACTTCAAGCTCTGATGGTCGGTGAAGATTCTGCACTGAACTCCATACAGATAATGTTGCTAGAGTTTTAGTGCAAAGATCACAGCTGCCAGCTCAAGATCATGAGTGGGGTAGTTCTTCTCATAGTCTTTGAGTTGTCTAGAAGCATAAGCTATAACCTTCCCTTCTTGCATGAGAACAGCTCCAAGGCCCATCTTGGAAGCATCGTTGTATATGTCAAAACTCTTGTCACTCTCTTAGTCTTTGAGTTGTCTAGAAGCATAAGCTATAACCTTCCCTTCTTGCATGAGAACAACTCCAAGGCCCATCTTGGAAGCATCACTGTATATGTCAAAACTCTTGTCACTCTCTGGAACAGTCAGAATGGGAGCACTGGTCAGTCTTTTCTTCAATGCTTGGAAACTTTGCTCACATTTGTCTGAGCATTCAAACTTCTTGTTCTTCCTAGTTAGGGCTATTAGTGGAGAGGTTATCCTGGAAAAGTCCTCCACGAACTTTCTGTAATATCCAGCTAAACCAAGGAAGCTTCTAATTTCCCTGGCGTTCTTGGGTGTACACCAGTTGTTAACCGCTTCTATTTTAGCAGGATCCACCTTGATACCTTCTTTAGAAATGATGTGACCTAGAAACGCCACCTGCTCTAACCAGAACTCGCACTTTGAGAATTTGGCATAAAGCTACTTTTGCTGAAGGGTCTGCAGTACTATTCTCAAGTGCGTGTCATGCTCCTCTGGGGTTCTTGAATAGATCAGAATGTCGTCGATGAACGCGTTGACAAACTTGTCAAGGTATTCTCTAAACACTCTGTTCATTAAGTCCATGAAGACCGCAGGTGCATTAGTCACTCTAAAAGGCATGACTACAAACTCGAGTGTCCATATCTGGTCCTGAAAGCTGTTCTGGATATATCGCTTTCTATCACTTTCAACTGATGGTATCCAGAGCGCAGGTCTATCTTAGAGAACACTATTGCCCCCTTTAACTAATCAAATAGATCATCTATTCAGGGAAGAGGATACTTGTTCTTAATTGTCACTTTGTTCAGCGCTCTATAATCTATGCACATCCGCATAGATCCATCTTTCTTCTTAACGAACAACACTGGAGTTCCCCATGGTGAATGACTGGGACGGATGAAACCTTTGTCAAGCAGCTCCTGGAGTTGTTCTTGTAGCTCTTTCAGCTCTACTGGAGACATTCAGTATGGAGCTTTTGAAATTGGACTGGCGCCAGGAACCAACTCAATTTCAAACTCCACTTTTCAGTTGGGAGGTAGTCCAGGTAGCTCTTCTGGAAATACCTCCGGATACTCACAGATTACCCGAACATCTTCCTGCTTGGGTCCTTTTTGTTCTTCTGTATTCACAATGTGTGCAAGAAAACCAGCACACCCTTTAGCTAACATTTGTTGAGATGTTAGAGAAGAGAGGAATTTCTTTCTGGGTCTTCCTCTTCGGCACTCCCGTAAACTCAAAGGATGGTTCACCTTCTGGGATGAAAATCACTTTCCTTCTGCGGCAGTCCACCGAAGCGCTATACTTACTGAGGAAATACATACCCAGAATAACGTTGAAATCCTGCATTGCTAGAACTACTAAATTAACATATAGCTCTCGGTCTGAAATTTTTACTGGTACAGCCTGAAGCTACTGGTTGGACTCCATGACTTCCCCAGAAGGTAGGGTTGTCAAGAACTTGGAGTTCATGCTCTCTGTAGGCACTTGAAATTCCTTAGCAAAGGGTACTGATACAAAAGAATGGGTCACCCCAGTATCAAATTGTACAGTAGTGACATGCTGAAAAATAACTACTTGACCTGTTACGACCGTGGAGGCACTTGTAACGTCCGCCCCTCCTGCTAGTGGGGCGGGGTTACTTGCAAGTGAAAAAACATACATGCATATTAAAAATTTCTTTTCTAAAGCAGCGGAAGTACTTATTTATATATTCTTGTATACCTCTAAGAGAATGAGGTCATGAAGTCAAATTCTATCATAAACCTGAATAAGTATCATGAAATCATGCGAAACATTAACATAAATAAACTTAGTTCATGTCAACATAAAATAACATAAGCAGGTCTTTTTCTTTTTCTTAGCCGAGCCACCACCACACACATCTCTTGCCTCTCCTGCAGCTCCCCTATTTTATCTATTCTTTGCCTTTATCTCGGTACAAGGAAAGTAAGCAATAAGCACGCATGCTTAGTAAGATCCTTTCCTACTCACAAAAAAAAACGTACTTCATATCATAATCACATAAGCATATAACAATGGAGACATAATCATCTAAATATCGTATCATGTAAACAGAGCATCATAACATATCATATCATTAAGAAAACATCATGCTATATCATATCATAAATAAAAGAGCATCAGGTCATATAGATCATAAGAGCATATCATATCATAAAGAAACATCATGATATATCATATCATAAATAAAAGAGCATCATGTCATATAAATCATAAGAGCATATCATATCATAAAGAAACATCATGATATATCATATCATAAATAAAAGAGCATCATGTCATATAAATCATAAGAGCATATCATATCATAAAGAAACATCATGATATATCATATCATAAATAAAAGAGCATCATGTCATATAAATCATAAGAGCATATCATATCATAACTTATTATATCATGCAAGATGTCTTTTAAAACATGTGTCATGTCATGTGCAAGATGTCTTAAAACATATCATATAATACTTAAACATAATATCAACATGAGGGGGCCCGGCTATGTACCACATATCATAAATGCGCGCAATCCCTAGGACGGGGTAGCTAGCCCCGAACCTACTAGGGAACTAGGTCCGTTTCATAGACCATCGACCTAGGGGCGTACTAAGGAGCCCATCCCTTTTTACTAGGCCCGTTTCATAGACCATCAACCTAGGGGTGTTTAGGAGCTCATCCCTGGTACAAGCCATACAAAGTAAAATAGCATATCATGGTTCATGTCATTACATAGCATATCATATCTTGTCATATCATGAAGAGTGCTCTTAGTCCCAACAAGAAGGGAAGCAACTCTTAGGCCTTTACTTGTCATATCATAAAGAGTGCTCTTAGTCCCAACTAATAGGGAAGCAACTCTTAGGCCTTTGCTTGTCATATCATAAAGCATGCATACTTAAGCATATAGCACATCATAAGAGACATTATCATGCATGGTTCATAAGCATACATAAATGAGCATATTACTTGTCATATCATGAAGCATGCATACTTGAGCATATAACACATCATAAGAGACATTAACATGCATGGTTCATAAGCATACATAAATGAGCATATAACATATCATAGGAAAACATAATCATGCATAGAATCATTAACTAACATCTCTAAATTCATATCATAGCATGTGAGGCACATAATGAATCATAATTGGATCTCAATCACCAAATTCCATAGGGAGGCCGAAACATGCAAGGTATTAGCCTAGGGTACAAGCAACATAAAAGCATATGAACCCTAAATCAATTTCATAACATTTATCATAAAGAACATCATGAGCATATTTAGTTAGGTTCTAAGCCTCCTAGGTCTTTTAATCTAGTTATGGCCGAAACTTGTAAAGCATGAACTTAGGTTACAAATGGCATAAAAGCATATGAACCCTAAATCAATTTCATATCATATACTATAAGGAACATCATGAGCATGTTTTGTTTAGGTTCTAAGCTTCCTAGGTATTTCAATCTTGTTGTGGCCGAATATTAAGGAGCATGAAACTAAGTTCTAAACAACATACAAGCATAAGAATATCATGTTAACTTCATATCATATCATAAGGAAAGGCATGAGCATGTTAAATCAAATTTTAAGCTTTCCTAGGCCCTTAATCCCATCATGGCCGAAAGTTCAAGGAGCATGAAATTGAGCTCTAAACAACATACAAGCATAAGAATATCATGTTAACTTCATATCATGTCATAAGGAAAGTCATAAGCATGTTAAATCCAATTTTAAGCTTTCCTAGGCCCTTAATCCCATCATGGCCGAAAGTTCAAGAGCATGAGACTAAGCTCTAAACAACATACAAGCATAAGAATATCATGTTAACTTCATATCATGTCATAAGGAAAGTCATAAGCATGTTAAATCAAATTTTAAGCTTTCCTAGGCCCTTAATCCCATCATGGCCGAAAGTTCAAGAGCATGAGACTAAGCTCTAAACAACATACAAACATAAGAATATCATGTTAATTTCATATCATATCATAAGGAAAGTCATAAGCATGTTAAATCAAATTTTGAGCTTTCCTAGGCCTTAAATCTCATCATGGCCGAAAGTTCAAGGGGCATGAAACTAAACTCTAAACAACATACAAGCATAAGAATATCATGTTAATTTCATATCATATCATAAGGAAAGTCATAAGCATGTTAAATCAAATTTTAAGCTTTCCTAGGCCTTAAGTCTCATCATGGCCGAAAGTTCAAGGAGCATGAAATTTAGCTCTAAACAACATACAAGCATGAGAATATCATGTTAATTTCATATCATATCATAAGGAAAGTCATAAACATGTTAAATCAAATTTAAGCTTTCCTAGGCCTTTAATTCCATCATGGCCGAAAGTTCAAGGAGTAACCCTAGGTTTTTAAGCAATCTAACCTCATGGAAAAACACGTAAACAACTTGTACCACAGGTGAGGGGATACTTACTAATTTCTTGCTTAGTTTTTCTTAAAATAAGTGACTCTTGTGAAGAGGAAGAAGAAACTTCTCTTCCTAGTTCTCCCTTTTCTTCTCTTGCTTGTAAGGAGTAGATCTTGAGGACTCCTACTTGTGAATTAGTTTTCTTAGCAAGAAATCTTAACTTGGATTTTCGGAAATGAGAGAGGGAGAGGTTTAGGTCTCAGTGGAGGAGGAAGAAGGAGAAAGAAGGAGGAGGAAGAAGGAGGAAGAAGTAGCCAAACTTTCTCTCCTTTCTCTTCTCATTCCTATTTATTCTCAATGAGGATGAAACATGTCTCAATTCATCCCCTTGACTCCTCTACTCTCTCACCCTCTTCATTCCCACGAAAATAGAGAGAAGAAGGAAGAAAGGCAACTTGTCTTTTGCTTGCTTCTTCTCTTAACCAAGAGGGAGAGGAGGAAATCTACTTGATTTTCTCTTGCTCCCTTTCTTAATCATACTCTTACTTTTAACTACAATTTCTATTCCTTGTTATTCATATATCATTCATTACTTTAGTGGTTATCATACACAACTCTATTATGAGAGGTTCATGGTTCAAGCCTTAACTTCTCTTTCTTTTTATTTCTTTTTGATTCTATTTCCATTTCCCTTTTTATTCTAAAATAGAATACCCATGTATATAGCTCAAATATTTCGTGGGTGTTACAGCACTAGCAGCTTCCTCTTTAGTGAGGGAGAATACTCTGGCACTGGCTGAAACTGGTGGGGCCTCCAACCTTCCTTGACTGAGCTGAGGTCCGTCAAGAGTTGCAGGCATGTAGTGTAACTGAGGCTTGTTCCCGTATTGCGCTGTCTGTTGCTGAGGTGCTTTGAGCTTATTAGGACATGCCTTAGCCAGATGCCCTTCTTGACCACACGAATAACATCCAGTCATACCCAAAAGGCAGGCTCCTGGATGTACTCTTCCACATTTAGGACAGGGAGGGAACTTGGCTTGCTTGTTTGTTGAACCTCCCTTTTGGTTGCCTCTTGTATTCCATCGTTTCCTTTTGTTATCTTTGCCCTTCCAGTTCTGCTTGCTTGCCTGGGGTTTCTGACTCCCTACTGTCATGTCCTCTATCTTGACCGGCTTGAGTTACGTTTGTTGTGCCTTGATGCTATTCAGATAGTGCTCAGCGACTAATGCCCAGCTCACCAGCTCTTCACCAGTCTGGGGTCGATGAGTTCCACTACTCACGTTAAGTGCTATTTCTGGCCTTTCAAAGTAAAATATCTTAATTACTTCTTCTTTAAATGCCTTGGCATTTTAACAAACATCTTGTGTACCAAAATCCCTAAAGTCTTGACTTTGAGATCTACTTAAGGCCTTGGCCTTTTTCTTTCTTTTCTTTATCTTTCTTATACTTTTCTTAAACTCAAAATACTAATAGGGTATTTTTCCATATGCATCTATAAGTGAAACTAACTAGGTAACATACAATCATGCATAGAACACAAAAGAAATCTGCACATACAATATTTCTACGACGAGAAATAAACGGAAAACACCTCTTACTACAGGTGAGCAGTACTTCTAAACATTTCTCTATACTGCACATAAATAATAAAGGAAAACATTTATAGAAAGTATAAATACATTCTTACTTGAAGACGGCAAGGCTGATGCTGATGTGTGTAAAATGCTGGAGAATGGGAACTGCTCTGATACCAACTTGTAACACCTCACCCTCCTCCCTACTAGTCTGTGAGGGAGTGACGTTACTGTACTACTAACTTTACTTAACTAATCTTGCTCACATGTTGAAAGTATTACTTGAAACTCTCAGAGACTCAAGACATGCAATTAAAAAGCAATAGGAAACCTAAATAACCCATCTCAACATTCTACTCAAGCATATGTTCACAACTAAAACATATCAGACTACACATGCATGTGAGAATAATACAACTCAAAGAAAAATGGAACTAATGTGCATAGACATTTAAATGGAAAAGTTCTAAATACATAAAAACATCCTAAACACAAAACCATCAACCTAAAAGAACTATTCCAATAATGCAAGAAAGGCTAAAACCACCTAAATTTCACAACCAGTCTTAAATACAAAAAAAAACTTAATAAATTCTTTAATTAAGGTCCCAAGGCTTCCATAGTCTAGACATCACACATCCATCCTGCACCTCCTTGTCACCTTCCTTCACTGTACCTTTCCTTTCCCTTTATCTGCAGTAAGAGGAAATGCAACTATAAGCGAATTGCTTAGTAAGCGCTATCTAACTCACAAAACTCGAATATGCATGTGAAAAGGAATAAATCTATAAACTGAATGCTTAAAAGAAATACTACTCATGCTCATCTAATAACAAAGAAATCAAACATACTGAAATGCTAAACATGTAAAGCTGCTCAACTAATAGCAAATAGTAGTAAGAACAATCTAAACAACATGCTAGCATAAAAGAAAACTAAACTTGCTGATCTTTAAACTTATGTGAAACTTATGTCACTTGTTCAAAACTTATACTTTTATACTTCAAAATAATAATAATCTCTTGGGTCCAAGCTTAGTACCATTGCGCGCTCTCTGATAGAAACTGAGGTAGCAAGCCACCAATCCTACGAGGGTAAAGACCTTAGTCTTACCAGGGTCAAGACCTTGGAACTGATCACCTGGATTTGTTTAACGACAACCTCGGAAGTCGGGTACTAGCCTCTTCAAATAAAATACTTGTTACTTATAAATACTTCTAATAAAAGAATACCTTATTCAAAATTGAACAAAAATCTGCATACAAGCTTAACAAAAATCTGCATACAAGCTTAACAAATTAAAAAAAAACTAAAATGCTTGAATAAAACCCAAGACTGCAGTGCTCGGATAGAAGATCTAAAACTGCAAGGGAAAAACCTAGTAACCAAAAAGGTATACTGATTACTCCCAAACTAAGGTCGTTCATGTCAAAAGTATAGCACAATCAAAACTAAAACCTGCTGAAACTTAAAATCTATATAAACCTGTTCAAAGCTCATACTTTTACAGAACAACAAAAACCAAATCCTGTTGAAGCTATCTACAGTACCACGGCAAGGAAGCAAAAGAAACCAACATGCAACTAGTAAGGAAAATTGCTACTGGAAACCTAAAACCATAATTGTTCTTCATGCTCAGTGCCACGGCAACAAAAAAACCGAAGATTGCTAGATTTCATATGAACCGATCATGCTCATCAAGGTCACAAACAGCAAATCTAATTCAAAAACTGAAATACTAAATTCAAAGTCTGAAGAAACAACCACATGCTAAACAAACAAATCTATTTCCTTTCTTTGAGATTCACGGCAGCAACATCAAATACATTGCTTGTAACACCCACAAATTTCTTAAGTTAAGTATGTGAAGATTTTCTCTTAGAATAAAAAGAAAAGATAGAGCCAAAAATATATATAAAAGAAAAGGAATTGGTCAAGGATTGAACCTTGAACCTTTTTAAGCTAAGGATTATGGATTGACCACTAGACCATCATAAATTATTGTTAAATAGAGAATGAAAATTGTAGATAAAGATAGAAGTATGATTAAAAGAAGGAAACAAGAAAACATCAAGTAACTTTCTTCCTCCTTCTCATGATTAAGAAGAAAGCTAGCAAAAGACAAGTTGTCTTTTCCTTCCTCCTTCTCTTCCATTTTCGTGGAGATACATGAGGGAATGAGAGGAGAGGAATTTAGGGAATGAATGGGGACATTCTTCATCATTAAGAAAATAAGAAAATGAGTTAATAAGGAAGGGAAAGCAAAACTTATCTTTGCTTCTTCCTCCCACTTAGCATAAGAGAGAAAAAGGGAAAGGGATTTCATTTTCTTCTTCCTTTCCTCACCATTGCCGAACCTAGAGCCTCCCCTCTCCCAAATTTCTGAAATCCAATATTAGTTTTCTTCCTAAGGAAAACTAAACCTCAAGAAGAAAGCCTCAAGACCTACTTCTTACAAGCAAGAAAAGCGAAGGAAATACTAGAAGGAGGAGCTCTCTTCTTCTTCTTCTCAAGGGTATCTTTATCTTAAGAAAATACCAAGCAAGAGGATGTAAGTATCCCCTCACCTGTGGTACAAGTTGTTATGTGGTTTTTTTTCAAGTATAGATGGCTTAAAAACCTAGGGTTTCCCTTGAAACTTTCGGCCATGATGAGTTGTAAGACTTATGAAAGCTTAAAACCAAAACCAACATGCTTAGGGTTTCTCTCATGATATGGTATGAATAATTCCTTGATATTTCATGATTGTTTGTTGCTTAGAACTAAGTGAATCCTCACCTTATGGTTCGGCCATGAAGAGATTAAAAACCCTAGGAAAGCTCAACCTCAAAACTAACATGCTTATAATCTTTCTCATGATATGTTATGAATGTTTCTTTGAGGTTTCATGTTTGTATGTTGTTTGGAACTAGGAGAACCTTACCTTAAGAGTTTCGGCCATGGAAGGAATAAGAACCCTAGAGAAGCTTAAACCTCAAACTAACATGCTTATGATCTTTCTCATGATATGTTATGAATGTTTCCTTGATGTTGCATGCTTGTATGTTGTTTGGAACTAGGTGAACCTTACCTTAGGGTTTCGGCCATGAAAGGATTAAAAACCCTAATGAGGCTCAAACACAAATCTAACTTGCTTATGATCTTCCTCATGATATGGTATGAAGATAACTTGATGTACTTAAGATTTCATGTTGTTTTGAACTAGGTTTCCACTTTGAAAACTTTCGGCCAAGTTAGAATTTAAGGCTTAGACAAGCTTAAACCCAACTCTAACATGCTCATATTTTTCCTTATGATATGATATGAAATTAACATGATATGCTCATGCTTGTATTTGGTTGAGAACCTAGCTCCACACCTTATAACATTCGGCCACTTATAGTTTGTAGACCTAGGAAGCTTGAAACCTAAACTCAATATGCTCATGTTGTTGCTTAGAATAAATGTTATGAAAATTGTTTAGGGTTCACATGTTATATGCTATTTGTAACCTAGATCTAGGCCTTGTATGTTTCGGCCACATTGTGAAGTTTAGACCTAGGAAGCTTAGAACCAAAATTTAAGATGCTTATGATGTTCCTTAGGATAAATGTTATGAAATTGATTTAGGGTTATATGCTATTATGATTGCTTGCAACCTAGGTGGACCCTTGCATGTTTCGGCCACCCTTAGTAGGTTGATGTTGAGACCCAATTATGACTCTCTATGTGCTTCACCTTGCCATGATATGAATTAGGAGATGCTAACTTATGTTCCATGCATGCTTATGTGTTCCATGATATGTTAAATGCTCATTTATGTATGCTTATGAATCATGCATGAAAATGTCTCCTATGATATGTAAAATGCTCAAGTATGTATGCTTTATTAAATGAAAAGGAAAGGCCTAAGAGATGCTTCCCTATTGTTGGGACTAAGAGCACTCTTTATGACAAGCTAAGTGAAAGGCCTAAGAGTTGCTTCCCTATCAAGTGGGACTAAGAGCACTCTCTATGTTATGAAAAGCTATGAATGACATGAATATGATATGCTATGAATGACATGTACATGATATGCTATGAATGACATGAATATGATATGCTATGAATGACATGTACATGATATGCTATGAATGACATGAATACGATATGCTATGAATGACATGTATATGATATGTATATGACATAATATTTTACTTTGTATGGCTTGTACCAAAAGGGTGGGCTCCTTATGCGCCCCTAGGTCGATGGACTAAGAAACGGGCCTAGTAAAGGGTGGGCTTCTTACGTGCCCCTAGGTCGAGCTACGGGCCTAGTTTTCCTAGTAAGTTCAAGACTAGCTACCTTGGGTCTACTTAGGATGCGCGCATTTATGTATGTATGTGGTACTAAGCCGGGCCCCCTCATGTTAAGATTATTTTTAAGTACTATATGATATTATTTTTAAGACATTTTTGCACATGACATGAAGCATGTTTTGAAAAGCATCTTGCACATGACATCATCCATGATTTAAAGGACATCTTGCATATATGTTTAGGATATGGAATGATATGATATGATGCTTTCTCACATGCTATGATAGGATGTTCTTTATACTATGATATGATATGTCATGATGCTTATTTTTACGATATGACATGATATGTGATGATGCTTACTTTACATTATGATATGAATGCCAATTATGCCATGATAAGTTTATGTCATGATATGATGTTTATTTTATGCTATGATATGATAAGTTTATGTCAAGATATGATGCTCACTTTATGCTATGATATGACTTTTGTTTATGCCATGATATGATTTCCATTTATGCCATGATATGAGTTTCATTCATGCTATGATATGTGATATGATTACTCTTATATGATATGTACGGTTTTTGTGAGTAGGAAAGGATCTTACTGAGCCTTGTGTGCTCATAGCTTACTTTCCTTGTACCACAGATAAAGGTAAAGGATGGATAAACTAAAGGAGCAGTAGGAGGGGCAAAAGATGTGTGTGGTGGTGGCTTGGCTAAAGAAAAATAAATGACCTGCTTATGTTTATTTTATGTTGATGACTTGCATGACTATGTTATTCTTACTTACGCTTATGTTAGGAATGGATGATTATGATTCCTTAAGTTTATAACATGCTGAGCATATTGGTATGATTAGTTATGTTTTAAATGAACAATTACTTCCGCTGTTTTGATTAGAAAAATGAAAAAGAAAACTATTTGTACGTACGCTATGTAAAGACAAAAGTAAGTAACCCCGTCCTCCCTAGGCAGGAGTGGAGGGCGGGCGTTACATTGCTTCCTACATCGTGCTTCGGAAAAACAAGAAGAAACAACCTCTAAAAGCTACTCCTACCGCAGGTGAGAAACACTTACTTTGTTCTTGGACTTACAACCGAAATCGCTTCTAGGGCTTCGGAGAAAACTCGAAATCTCGGCACCTTCTTCACGTCTACGTGTTCTCCTCAGCAAGGTGATCACGATGGTGGAGAAAGCCCTCGGAGATCGCCCTGGACCGGTCGCCGGAGAGAAGCCCTAGCTTCCTCTTTTCCGGTTTCGCCTTAGCAGGGAACGGCGCCGCACGCGAGAGAAGGGAAGATGAAGGTTTTCTTGGTCACGGGAAAAACCTAAGTTCTCTCTTTATAACTAGGGTATTCTGTTATCTAACTATTGCTTAAATTATTTCCGCCCCTTCTTTGATCAGCACGGCCCGCTTGGGCGCTTGGCTATCGCGCTTCGCTTAAGTCTTGGACCGGGTCGGAGGTCCCGGGTTCGAACATCGGCCGAACCTCTTTATTTATTTATTTTTACAACTTCTTCCTTTTGGTAAAAATATCAAACGAACTCCGAAAATTACATAAAAATACTCTAAAAATTTCTAAAAATATTTAGAATATTTCTAAAGCATTTCTAAATATTTTTAAGTACTATTAGAACTCGCAATGAGAAAATTTGGGTTGTTACATATTCGACTACTATGCTTATAATAAGGGTGAGTACAAATTATGTATTCAATCAGTTCACATCTTCTTTCCAAAATATCATGCAGTTATTAATGCAACAATCAATCTTCTCTACCGATAAACCTAAACCTCTCACTAATTTTTTTGTATTGTAGAAGCTATCTGTTGGAGCAATCCCAATGGTTCGTGGGACCATGTGTTTTGGTGTTTAGGAAAAGGGTTTAAGTTAGGTTTACCCTTGTTATTTGATATGTGTACTTGAGTTGTGCAGGACTGCAGGTGACACATGTGACTCAGGTTGACAGCTTCGGGTCCGGTGAAGGATGGAGCATCCGAGGGACCATGGACAAGGCAGCAAGGACAATGGCCGAGGGAAGCGACTTCGAGGCATACGCGAAGGATGGCATTGGAGACAAGCCGCGGGCTTGGATGCATCCGAGGGACGAGAGCCAAAGGAAGTAGGCTTGAAGGCAAGAGGTCAAGGCTGCAAAGAAGAGTCAAATGAGTCGTGAGGGTACGAGTGCATGAGAGATTGTACTCGGAGTAAAATCCTAGTTTTAGGGTTTTACTGTAGCGGCACTGTAGCGTACTGTAGCAGTCGACTGGTGTATGGACCAGTCGACTGATGCACTGTAGCAGATAGCCGTTGAGAGAGCCGTTGGGCTGGCATCAGTCGACTGGTGCAAGGACCAGTCGACTGGTAACGGGCAAATCAGGTTCTGATTTGTTCCAAGCTCTATAAGAAGGAGCTTGGTATGGCCGGCCAAGGCGACGAAATTAGACTTGGTTAAAGCCTAAATAGTAGTCACCAAAGTGCTCAAGGTTCCCTTGTGTCCAAGTGTTGTTGGTGAGTGTTGTGGTGAGGTTTCTCCACCCACAAGGAGGTTGAGCTAGCCGGAGTTTGCCGGGGACTAATCCACCGACGGATTGAGGGGTCGTCCACCTTACGGACACGCCGTGGAGTAGGAGCAAGTTATCTCCGAACCACGTAAACGAACGTGTTAGCGGTTTGCATTTCCATTCTTGTATTTAGTGTTTAGCTTTCTATTTGTTTGTATTAGTTTGTATTTCCGTTGCGCACTAACAAATACGTAGAAGCGAGCGATTTGGGGGTGCCGTCTATCCAACCCCCCTTCAAGCCGGCCACCGATCCCCAACAAGTGGTATCAGAGCGAGGACGCTCTCCGTTGGACTAACCGCCAAGGAATCACAAGATGGTCGGGTTTATTGTCCCTCCAAAATTTGAAGGAGGAAGCCTTGGGGACATCACGTATTGGATGACGAGGATGGAGGTTTTCTTCAACACGGATTGGGATATCATGATGGTGATCAAGAAACCGTTTGAAGTCCCGAAGGACAAGAAAGGAAAGAAGCTCCGATCACGACGTTGGACGGAGGAGCAAACCACACGATCAAAGGCAAATTCAAAGGTAATATCAATTTTAATTGATTTATTGCCTCCTAATGTGATAAGTGGTGTAGGTAAATATGAGAATGCCCATGAGTTGTGGAGCAAAGTGAAGAAATTTCCATGGGAGGAATTCATGCCTACACAAGAAGAAAGAAAATCCGAAGAAAGTGATGAAGTGGTCCAAGAGGAGAAGAATGACCATTTGGATGTGGAGACCAATTCAACATCAAAAGAGGAAGAGGAAGTGAATTCGGTCACATCCAAGGAGAAGGAAGATGAAGAAAGGCCATCCACAAGTGTGGATGAGGAAGATGAGGCATCATCAACATCCTCAAGAAGTGAAGAAAAATCCAAGACAAGTGAAGAGGATGAAGAAGAGGTCTTGGAAGTGGCCAACATAGCAAGCACCTCCACCGAAGTCAAGTCAAAGGACCATATCATTTGCTTCGGTTGCAATGAAAAAGGGCACTACAAGAGTAGATGTCCTATGGGTAAGAAAGAGGTAAATTCTAAACCCATTCAAGTTGATTTGAATACTAATGTGGGTTGTAGAAATGATGGTGCCAAGAAGAAGAAGGAGAAGAAGCACATTAGATGCTTCACTTGTGGTGAAATAGGGCACTACCACACCAAATGCCCAAGGAAGGGGGAGCTCAAGAAATTGGCGCATTTGAAGATGTGGGAGAAGAAGTGGAGGAAGAATGGAGGCTCATGTCAAGGGGGAGCTCCAAAGGTAAAGGGTAAGGTAAACCCTAATTTAAATTTTAATTCAAATTTAAACTCCTCCATGCATGCTAGGAAAAATAATGTTAATCATTATATGCCCATGCAAAATTTTGGTTTTAAATATCATGATAGAAATAGGGTAAATGTAGATCATAATCCTAGGAGACCTATACATGATAGACCTAGACACGTTAAATTCTCATTACCTAAGGAGAAGAAGGTAATGGAGAACCAAGGCATTAATCCCAAGAAGGGGAGACACATGCCTAGGAAGGGTAGGTCTAGGAATGTCCAAGGTGGACATGTTGACTCTAGGTTTAGGAACCTAGAAAAGGAGAATCAAGCTTTGAAGGCAAAGCTTGATGGTTTAGAGAAATTCCTTAAGAGATTCACTATTGGATCTAAAGGATTGAATATGGTGTTGGGTAGTCAAAGACCCAACAATGATAGATCGGGTTTGGGATACCAATCTAGTCCCTCCAAGGTCAAAAGGAGACCATGTGCTAGGGTGGCACATGATAAGGGCAAGGGAGAGTCATCTAAAGCCAATGAGAAGAAATATGCTAGGGTTGCATATGATTATGGCAAGGATGATATGTCCAAGGTCAAGAAGATAAGGAGATCTTCTAAGGGACATCATTGTGGTTTGGCCACAATAGATGAGTCACCTAGGGAGGTGGCTAAGGTTAAGAGCTCTAGGGGGAGCTCCAAGAGTCAATTTGGGACCCATGGCTAATGGATCTCAGGTGGGTTCTACTTGGGGGTCTAGAGGAGCCATGGAGTATGTCAAATGGTTTAGAGACGGATTTGAGTCTCAAACCTAGGGATTTGGCACACATGGATTATGTTTCATGCAAGAAATATGACATTTGGGGTCATATAGCATGATAATTAGTTTTGGATGTATAGATGCCATATAAACCAATGCTAGGGATGCATTGTGGGTTGGTATGGGCAAATACATCAAGAGGAAGCCAAAACTAGGACTTTAGATCAAGGTTCAATTGAACAATTTAGCTAGTTTTGGATTTTATGTCAATCTTTGGATTGGTGATAGATACATTTTGTAATGTATTTTTCCCAATTAGACAAGGGTACAATAGACCTCTCCACAAAATTTGGGAATTTTTGGAGGTCTAGGGAATTACTGGTGCATTTCTGAAGTTGGCCTGAAAAGGCTGATTTTTTCAGAAAAAGGGTACCAGTCGACTGGTGCAGATACCAGTCACTGGTAACAGTATTTTTGAGCACAGAATGTCTCTGTAAGCTCATTTTGTCGATACCAGTCGACTGGTGATGATACCAGTCGACTGGTAACAGTAAATTTTGACTACAGAATGTTTCTGTAAGGTTCTGTCGAAGGGGGCAGTCGACTGGCACTTAGGGCAGTCGACTGATACCAGCCTGAAAGTGTTTTTCAGCGCTGTTCTTGACCATGTCAACTCACTTAAATGTATGGGATCCAAGGGGGATTAATACATGAGTTTAGGGTCAGTTTGGATGATAAGTTTTCAACAATTGGGATATTGTTGGAGAACTTTTTGGATGTTAGGCAAAGGGGGAGAAGTAAGGTTTAGTTGGGAAAACCTTTAGTGCCTTTGCGTAGGGAGAGCCTTGGGATAGGTTCTTAAAAAGCCCTGTGATAAAATCCTAGCTCAATGGGGAGCGTAGGTGTAGGGGGAGCCTTGTGATAGGTTCCAATGCATGTTTGCATTTTGATTCGGCAGTTGTCAAGTGTGTAGCCTTGGCAACGTAAGTCCATTCGGCGGAGTAAGTCCAAGTGTGTAGCCTTGGCATCGTAAGTCCATTGTATTAGCATGTTTATTTGCTATTTGTTTTCCCTAACTTAAACGTATTGCCAAACACCAAAAAGGGGGAGATTGTTGGAGCAATCCCAATGGTTCGTGGGACCATGTGTTTTGGTGTTTGGGCAAAGGGTTTAAGTTAGGTTTACCCTTGTTATTTGATATGTGTACTTGAGTTGTGCAGGACTGCAGGTGACACATGTGACTCAGGTTGACAGCTTCGGGTCCGGTGAAGGATGGAGCATCCGAGGGACCATGGACAAGGCAGCAAGGACAATGGCCGAGGGAAGCGACTTCGAGGCATACGCGAAGGATGGCATTGGAGACAAGCCGCGGGCTTGGATGCATCCGAGGGACGAGAGCCAAAGGAAGTAGGCTTGAAGGCAAGAGGTCAAGGCTGCAAAGAAGAGTCAAATGAGTCGTGAGGGTACGAGTGCATGAGAGATTGTACTCGGAGTAAAATCCTAGTTTTAGGGTTTTACTGTAGCGGCACTGTAGCAGTACTGTAGCGCACTGTAGCAGTTACTGTAGCAGTCGACTGGTGTATGGACCAGTCGACTGATGCACTGTAGCAGATAGCCGTTGAGAGAGCCGTTGGGCTGGCATCAGTCGACTGGTGCAAGGACCAGTCGACTGGTAACGGGCAAATCAGGTTCTGATTTGTTCCAAACTGTATAAGAAGGAGCTTGGTATGGCCGGCCAAGGCGACGAAATTAGACTTGGTTAAAGCCTAAATAGTAGTCACCAAAGTGCTCAAGGTTCCCTTGTGTCCAAGTGTTGTTGGTGAGTGTTGTGGTGAGGTTTCTCCACCCACAAGGAGGTTGAGCTAGCCGGAGTTTGCCGGGGACTAATCCACCGACGGATTGAGGGGTCGTCCACCTTACGGACACGCCGTGGAGTAGGAGCAAGTTATCTCCGAACCACGTAAACGAACGTGTTAGCGGTTTGCATTTCCATTCTTGTATTTAGTGTTTAGCTTTCTATTTGTTTGTATTAGTTTGTATTTCCGTTGCGCACTAACAAATACGTAGAAGCGAGCGATTTGGGGGTGCCGTCTATCCAACCCCCCTTCAAGCCGGCCACCGATCCCCAACACTATCAAGCATTATGCTATCAGCAGGAAGTAACTCAAACATCAATTAACAGATGTTATCGTAACATCTTTCTGAAAAATGATACTCTGCCTTTATGTTCAATAATCTTACAGTAACTAATAATTGGGAATGACCAGACGGAATCCCTTTCCACACTTCTCTTTCACTAACCTTTAACATCTTTCCCATACAGTTGCTGAACTTCAAGTGTTGGTACATCATCTATATTTGAATGATCAACAGCATTTATAGCATCATAAACTATTGATTGCATTGCATTCTCATTAGATGATGATTCCCCTAAAGGAGTTGAGCCTGATGAAGAAACAACCGAAGTTCCAATACGGTGAGACAAATAAGGCTCTCCATGATAGTACCAGTTGTAGTAATTTGGAACATATCCTTTTTTACATAGATGTACTTTGACAGTATCCTCATCATGGAAAGCTTTATCTCTACATTTGGAATGATTACATGGACAACGTAATGTGACATCATCCATACATTCTAGATAACTCTTCGCAAAGTTCACAAACTCTTCAACTCCAGCAAAATATTCATCTCGGATAAATCTATTTTCTAATCTATTGTAAATCCAATCTTTGTTCATGTACATTATATCCTAATAAACATAAGATTGATTGCTTAGTAAGTATGCAATTAATATAATAGAGGTACTACACATATGATTCAATGTATTCAAAAATCATACCATGAATACAAAATATTAAGTATATAATTTAGAAGTTGTCCTTTTAAAACAAGGATACTAGGCTAAAATTCTACAACTAGCTAAACTATGTTAAAATGAACCAGAATAGAATCATATGTGTATTAGGTCCTATAGAAATTAGTAAATGATTAAAAATGTCTATAGGACCTTTCTGTAGTAGTTAAACTGGTTTTGTTTTTACAAGAAAGACCATCTTATGACTCCCTAAGATAAGGTGTGTCATTTTCAAAGTCCTTGGTCCATTTTCATAATTTTTAAGTTTTGTAAGAATTTTGAGCAAAATCACTCCACGTTAGAGTAATTTTCGTCAAAACTATTACAACTATCCCTTAACTACTAGGTCCATGTTAAGAGTCTAAAGTAGTTATGTTTCACAAGAAATCAATTATTCTAACCTAAAACTACAAGTTCTACCCTAGATTGATGTTAATTACTAATCATAATGGTCATTTTTTTTCTAAAATATTATCTTTTATTGAGAGTCTTGAGCGAGAGTGAGTGTCCTCTTTGCCCACTAGGCAAAGCACAAACCCAAAAA
Source organism: Zingiber officinale (assembly GCF_018446385.1). Lineage (NCBI taxonomy): Eukaryota > Viridiplantae > Streptophyta > Magnoliopsida > Zingiberales > Zingiberaceae > Zingiber > Zingiber officinale. The sequence continues at coordinate 50,067,477 of NC_055986.1, read as the reverse complement.
TAAATCATGTTCATCTTAAATATTTTTCTAAGCTACATGAATCATGTTCTTCCAATGGGCTCTATGCAGTAAAATCATATATAATATTCAATCAATTAAATCATTTTTTATCAGGTTCACTAGCGTTTTCTTTGAACTCTTCTAACAATAGAATATATGTCGCCTTTAAACAATGCCATACCATCCCTGAGACCAAGTATACAGGATCGTCAGGTTATGACCCAGTGACCAACATGGACAAGGATTAAGAGAGAAAAATTAAATTTTTGCCGTCGAAACACACTGCTGCTAATCCCACCAGTAACTATACCAAAACTATCAAATCCTCTGATATCTGTATGCCTACCGACTCGACTTTGACTCACCAAGAGTCGAATGGATCGCACAATTTGTCAAAGTGTAGGACCACATCCAATGCGTCGGACAATAATACGTGATCTTCCCAGACGGGAGATAGAGGAGATGATTCGAAATTGATTAAGAGAAAATATATAAGAGTGAAAGAAAAATAGATCTAGATATGGAAATAGAGAAGAAACAACAAAGGAACAAAGAGATTGAGGAGAAAAAAGAAATCACCAGTGAGGAAGCACACTCTGCAAGGAAGAAGCTCGTTGGCGAGGATGACGAAAAGACTGCATTGAGCCGAGTCGGAGTCCAACGCCCGCAATTGTTAGAGCGCCGGAGGAGAGGACGCCGGAGAAGACGGAGAGAAATGCTGGAGACGAAGAGGACACCGAAGTGGAGAGGCCGAAGACGGGTTCTGTGCCCTAAATCCCGAACCTAGCGACGGAGGTAATAGTTCCGTTGCTAGTTAGAGATGGAACTATTAGTTCCGTCTCTAATTAGAGACGGAGGTATAATTCCGTCTCTATATTCTCGCCCGATGAAGCTTAATTCCCTGTCTGAATAGTGATAGAATAAATATTTCGTCGCTAATTGGAGACGAAATCAAAATGTCCGTCTCTATTTAAAGACGGATAATTTATTCCCGTCGCTAATCTTTACGGATTCACTTATTTTAAAATTTAAAATGATCAAAATAGAGACAAAAATATAGTTTCGTCTCTAATTAGAGACGGAAGTATCATTCTGTCTCTAATTCCGTCGCTAAATGACAATTTTTTTTTTTTTTGTTGTGAATGAATCTTCAATAACGATTCAATGGAGAAGTGATATGAATCCACCTCTAGGCCTTCCACACCCTTCAAATAAAGTTTATCAAAAGTAACTTGTGGCCTCAAAGAAGTGTCACAAGCATGATTTGCTAAGTTTAGCTCCATGGTACTTAACGTGAGATTTACTTCTAGTTGTTATAACTCAATTAGGCCTTTTCTGTCAAAAACCTAAACAATATAAAACCATTTTACTTCTTTTTTTTTATATTCATGACATGATTATTTAATTCTTATGTAGGTTAATAACATGATTATCACCTGAGATAATTCTCTCGAAATATACAATTTTAAAGAAATTCTCATAAAAAACATTTAAGATAAGAAATACCTTAAAATTTTAGGTTATTCTTTATCATCAAAATATTACCTTTAGACGGTTAGATAATTAGTCAAAAATTAACAAACTGAACGACTCAATCAAGCTCACTGTCCTATCAATTACCTTGCGTTTCCATTCTATGTTCTCTTCGGCACCTATCCCTGTCACCGTCACCTTCACCATTCAATTCGCCATCTCTTCTTCTTCCTCTTTTCCCCATAATTTTTCCTAATTAAACTCCAAACATCGAAGCGGCTCTAACCACTGACCTCTACCCTCTTTCATCCAGACATAACACTTCTGTGCCAATCCAATCAAACCTCCATGCATGAGATGATATCCACCTTCTTTTCCAACGTATCCACCTCCACATCATAATCCAATCACTCGATTCAATCAAATTTTTGCTCTCTTCAGAATCACTATATTTAAGCTATCCGCTGCTCTTTAATTCCAATCGCTAGCTAGCTGCATGTATTTAATTTTGATCTGGCATGATATGATGAATGGCCCTGTTTCGGACGGCGTCATCGTCGATGACAGCAGCTCCAACTCCGCCTCCTCCTCAGTTGCTGCTGTGAGCTTAAGCCGGTATGAGTCGCAGAAGCAGCGTGACTGGAGCAGCTTCCTCCAGTACCTGGAGAGGCACCAGCCACCGCTGGCGTTGCCGCAGTGCAGCTCGGCGCACGTGCTGGAGTTCCTGCAGTACTTGGATCAGTTTGGAAAGACGAAGGTGCACGTGACGGGCTGCCCGTTCTTCGGCCTGCCCTTGCCGCCCGCCCCCTGTCCCTGCCCACTCCGCCAGGCTTGGGGCTCCCTCGACGCCCTCGTCGGCCGCCTCCGCGCTGCCTTCGAGGTGAACGGCGGCCACCGAGACACCAATCCCTTTGCCGCCCACGCCGTCCGCCTCTACCTTCGTGAGGTCCGCAACTTCCAATCGAAGGCCCGTGGCGTCAGCTATGACAAGAAGCGCAAGAAACCACAGCCACCTCCCGCCGGGCACAAAGCAACACTTCCAGCTGATCACCAATAGTAAGTTTGGTATTGCATATGATTAACGGAAAATGATATGAAGAATATAACCATTAATATCATAAAATAATACGAAGGAAATGACGTTGTATTATTGCACCTATCTTTATCAATCAGATGTAGCCCAATGATACAATATTTAAACGAATAAACAAGAGGATTATTATTATTATTATTATTATTGTAAAATATCGAAAAAGGGCGAATAACAATAAGGGAATTTTTTGAAATTTTTAGAAAATTTTTCGGAGCTCGTATGTCGGGTTTTGAGGGGATGAATTTATGGGACGGATAAAGCCTGTTTAGAATACCCATTTAAGTGAGGAAATGTTTTATTTATAAATACATTTCCTTTTCTTTTTCCCCCCTAAACGCCGTTTCCTTCCCCCGACCCGCGTCGCGCCTCACTCAACCCGTTGCCGTTTCTTCCTCTTCCCAAAACCGCCGTCGCCTGTCGTTTCCTCTTCTTCCCCAAAACCGCGAGCCTTCAATTTCTCCCTTCCTCCTCTCTTCCCCGATCCCCCTTTTGCCCACACGCTCTGCCTCTCTTGTGGACGACCCGACGCCGAGGCCGGGGGAGACTTGTCACCGGAGCTCGACGGTGCTGAGGAAGACCTAGCTGTATCCGGTCGAGACCTAGCTGTATCTGGCCGAGGGATTTTTGTTTCAGGAGTTTTAGCGACTATCGTCGACGGTGTGGCGGCTAGGGCACAGAGGAGGCTGGATTCGTGTCATCTCTCAACCAAATCGACCTTCCCTTTCCTCTCCTCGCGCTGTTCACAGTGCTCTCCTCGTGCTGCTCACAGTGCGATTTCCCTCTTCGCTGGCCGGATTGGACCGAGCGACGTTATTGGCAGTAGTGGGTTACAACGGGAGAAGGAGGTCAATTGGGAAATGAATTTTTGATACCACTACAAGAAAAACCCTCATAGACATCGGTGGAACAACAACAGTTTTAAGCAAAAACCGATGTCTTTGAGTATTTTACATCGGTTTTTCCAAAAACCGGTGTCTATGAGCGCAGATTTTCGCTCATAGACATCGGTTTTTTAGCCGATGTCTATGAGCGCCATTTTTTTCGTTAATAGACACCAGTTTTAACAGCGGTTTTTAAAATCCGGTGTTAATGAACCAAAATAAAATATTTTAATTTTTCCACTAGCCAAAATTTGCAACATTACACAAAGTTCCCTCCAAACCTAAACCTATATCGCGCCCCTTCCTCCGACCATCTCTCTCAGCCTAAACCTAAACCTAAACTGACCATCTCTCTCAACCTCATCTCCCTCTTCCCCTTCCTAGATCGACGCCCCTTCCTTCTCCATCCAACCACACCGCATCTCCTCCAACTCCAGTGAGAAGAGGAGACCTTCTTCTCATTCTATAGCTTTTCCTTCCCCATCTCCCACACATTCCCTTCCCCAATCCACACCCATGCCCTATCCTCTTCCTCGGTGTACCATCCTCAGCGAGGACGGCTCCGATTCGTCGCCACCGCCGCAAAGAAGAAGAAGAACTCTTGGCTCGACCCCTTCGACTGCGGAGAGGACCCCGACATCGAGTACGGATCCCTCTTCGCCGACGGAAAGCAGGAGGAGGACCCTCGCCCTCCCAACAACCCCTCCAACCCCTACGGCTTCCTCAAGTTTCCCATGGGATTCTGTAACGACCCAATTTTCCCTATTTCGAGTTCTAAAAGTCCTTATAAAAATCTAGAAATGGTTTAGAAAAATTTTAGAGATTTTTAGGAATTTTTAGAGTATTTTTATGTAATTTTTGGAGGTCGTTTAGTAGGGTTATAAAAAGAAAGAAGTTTTAAAAAAATAACGTTGAAGGTGAGATTCGAACCCACGACCTCGGGTCGGACTGACCCAACCGGACACGACCCAACCAGCTGAGATACACGGTTTTGTTAACCTTATATGGAGTGAATAATATTTAAGCAGTAGTTAGTGAATAGAGAATAAATAGGAAGAAAAATAGTTGCAGCCGAGACTCGAACCTGCGAGCCGCGCTTTAAGCAAAACACAGCTAACCAACTGTGCCAGCGAGTTTTGGTTAATTAAGGAAAGAATGAATTATACTTAAGGTATAGTTTCATTTAAACCCTAGTATAAGAAAAGGAATTTAGGTTTCTTTTCGGAAAATCAAAAACTTCTCTCAAAAATCCCTTCCCTTCTCGGCTGCGTGACGGCGACAAACCCACGGGCGAAACCGCGGCGTCTCCTAGGGTTCCTTCCGACGCCGACGAAGCTGTCTTCCGGCCAACCTCGTCCGTGGTGGTCATCCCAACAGAGAGGAGCACGCGTGAGCACAAGAGGAAGCCGAGATCTTCATCTTCACCCGAAACCTAGAAGCTTTGGAGTTCTTTTCTCGGTTGTAAGTCCAAGAAAACGAAAGTGAGTTGCTTCTCACCTGCAGTAGGAGTTGTTTCGAGCTTTGATTCGTTTTCATGGCTTTCGGATTCTTGTTTTCTTTTGGATTTCGAAGCAAACTTGAGGGGTTTTGTTTTTGATGCTTACTGCCATGAACCCTAAAGAAAGAAGATAGGGATTTTAAGCATGAAGAACAGTTATAAAATTTAGGTTTTCAGTAGCAATTTTCCTTCAATTAGTTTGGGATTCTGGATCAAGAGGTTGATGGATTCTATGGGATTTGGTGATGTTCGGATCCTTCCCACTGCTCCCGAAAGTTTTGGACAGATTGCTAGGGGGTTTAGTCTTGATAGATAATGCTTAAGCTTCCTATTGTTCTGAAATCTCTAGAACAGATTAACATACTGGAATTGTTTTTATGAACGAGTTAGTACTTGCTGAACCTTGTGACAGAGTTGTGAATGCTATAAATTTGTGCACAGATTTATGTATGTTAGAATTATTGTGAACAAGCTTCACCTAGTTTCTCTTAAATTCCAGTAGGTTATAGCTTAAATTGTGTTATAAGAGGGGCACGAACAGAGGAGCTTACTGTGGGTTTTAATTGTTCATTTATATCTTCCTCAACCTGCCGTAATTCTGCATAAAGGAAATTAGATATGAGAAGAGTTAGATTTTCATTTGTTAGTTCCTTTGAAGCTAGTTTAAGTTCCGGGAAGCATGATATTTTGTTAATTCCATACAGCAACGATTCCTTATTTTCTAGATTCTATTGCATGCCTAGTAGTTGAATTTGTTTTACTTTCACAGCATGCTTAAGTTGTTCTAGTTTCCTATTTGCTATTGGAATAACATGAGCAGTTCTATTTTTATAGCATGCAGATTTTTATAAGTAAAGTATGCAAATTTTGATAGGCTTAATATGCAGATTTTTGTTAAGCTTTGCATGCAGATTTATGTTAAGCTTTGTATACCGATTTTCAGTACGTAGGGTGTGTTCTAGTGCACACCAAGTGCTTGATAAAATGCTTAGCTCAATATAATGCCACAGTAGGCATTTTAATAGCTCAGTTAATTTAGTAGAAGCATTTAAAATAACTTATTTAATCTTGCTTCAGCTTATATGGGACTACGGTCCAATGGGTGGGCTCCCACAGTCGCCTCTAGGTTCAGATAACCTAGTTCTAGGTTCAGATAACCTAGTTAAAGCAAGGTAAGAAAATTAGCTATGAAATCAGTATTTTATTTTCAGCAGTGGCACTGTACTGGATTAGATATCCATTGAGTTGGGCTCCCACAGTCGTCCCTAGGTTTAGATAACCTAGTAAACCCTACTAGACTCGGAACTTGCAATCCCGGGTTTAGTTAGGGATGCGCGCACAGCAAGTACAGTTGCCGGGCCCATCAGCAGCATGATTATTATTTTAATCTATTATGTAAATAGTTTTCAAAACTTCACAAATTAGTTATGTGAATACAAGTTAGACTCAGTCTAGCATTAATTAGTTTAGCTTAGGTATCAATTCAGTTTCTTATTTATACACATGATAGTTCTATGATTAGCTTTACATGTTAGCCTTTCAGTTAGTTCCTTCGCTATTTATGAGCATGATTAGCTATACATGTTTAGTATTTCAGTTAGTATGATTCCTTTATTGGTTTATGAGCATGATTAGCTATACATGTTTAGTATTTCAGTTAGTATGATTCCTTTATTGGTTTATGAGCATGACTAGCTATACATGTTTAGTATTTTAGTTAGCATGATTCCTTTGTTATTTATGAGCATGAGTAGCTATACATGTTAGCTTTTCAGTTAGTTGATTTCTTTGCTATTTATGAGCATGAGTAGCTTTACATGTTAGCATTCAGTTTTAGCATGTTTTTATTTATATACATGCATATCGAGTTTTTTGTGAGTAGGATAGCACTCACTAAGCTTTTAGCTTATAGATACTATTTTCCTCCTACTGCAGATAAAGGAAAAGCTAAAGTATAAGGAAGAAGGCGACAAGGAGATGCTGTGACGGTGTGTGATGTGTGGACTATGGAGATCCTTTGGACTTAGCTAAAGAACTCACTTAGTTTAAGAATTTGTTTAGTTTAATTTCTTATTAAGTTGATAAGAAAATTTTGTAGTAAGAAGTTATGTTTCCGCTTTTCATTACCTGCATGTTTTGATTTATTAAACTGCGTGGTTGTGAAAATATATGTTCCAGCCGCCTGTGGTTGAGTATACTCTGTATGTATTTACGGATATGGTCACCGGTACAGGGGAGACTCTGCCGAAATTTTTCGGTAGGGTTTCCATGTGATTTTTTTTTATCATACCGGTTAAGTAGAGTTAGTAGTCAAGTAACGGTCATCCTTAGAGTGTAGTAGTAGTAAGAAGGGTGGTCGTTACAGTTGGTATCAGAGCAGTTCCCATTCTCCAGCATCACACACATCTGCATCAGCCTTGCCGCCTTCCAAGTAAGAATACCTTTACTCTATTTATGTTTCTTGCTTTCATGTTTAGGAATAATTATAGCATGCTTATGTGTGATAGCCTCTAACATGTTTATAGTAGCTAGTTAAACGTGATTAGATTAGTTATGTACATCCTCTATGTCTTTAGAAATGGCACGAGGACGTCCAGCTAAGCAGGCACCAGCTACTGAGCCCCAGCAAGAGGCAGGCAGTTCAGTGCCTCTCCCAGACCTTACAGCATTAGTGACTCAGTTACAGCAGCAGCTAGCTGAACAGCAACAGGAGATAGCCACCTTAAAGGCTAATCAGCAGAATACTCCCACAGTCACCCCGGAACCTAACCTAGCGACCCCAGCATTTATAGAGGTTCCACCAATCCAGCCCACAGCACCAGTAGCTCCAGCAGCGGAAGCAAAGAGAGAGGCTTACCTGATCCAGTGGCAGCGAATCAAGCCCGAGAACTTCTCAGGCACCAGCGAACCATGGGATGCTCAAGCCTGGTTCAAAACACTGGAGAGCACGATGGAGCTTCTGGACTGGCCGGAGCAGAAAAGTCCTTCTGCCTGACAGGAGACGCACGCAGGTGGTGGGAGAGAGTCAGAGCGAAGCGCCCAGTGAACCAGATGACATGGGCTGACTTCGAGAAAGAATTCTTCGAGGAGTTCTTTCACATGCGGGTCACAAACCGCCACTACGACGAGTTCACGGAGTTTCGTCAGGGCAACCTATCAGTTGAGGAAGCCGTGAAGAAATTCAATAGACTGGCTCGTCTAGTCTGCATAGAAAAGGAACGAGTTCGGCTGATGCTCAAAATGTTGAGGCCGGAAATAGCGATGAATGTGGCCGGTGGCATCCATAGGCCACAAACCACAGAAGAACTAGTGAGTAGTGCTCTGATCACCGAGCACTACCAGAACAGCATAAAGCAGCAGAAGCAAGTCTCCTCAGAGTCCAAAGGCCAAGGAAACTCTCACACTCAAAAACAGCAAGGCCACAGCTCTAACTGGAAAGAGAACTCCAACAGCAAGCGCAAATCAGGGAGTGATCTAAAAGGAGGACCATCTAGCAAGCGACCCAGTTATCCAAAGTGTGCTACTTGTGGGAAATTCCACCCAGGGGTTTGTCGCAAGGGCACACGAGGATGCTTTGAATGTGGACAAGAAGGGCACATGGCCAAGTAGTGCCCGAACAAGACCGGTCTCCCTCAGCCACAGCAGATTCAGTATGCAGGCCAGCCAGCTCAGTTATATCAGATGCAGGCCGCCCTAGAAGGTCCACCTATCAGCCAGGGCAGATTAGAAGCCCCTCCAGTGATGGCGAATGCGAGGATCTACTCACTCACCAGAGAGGACGTAGCCAATGCCTCGACAGCTGTCACAGGTCAGATTAGCATTTTACAGTATAGTGCTACTGTTCTATTTGATACTGGGGCAACCCATTCATATATAGCCAGGATGTTCTCCGAAAAATTAGACATGCCCTCAGAGGTACTCAGTGGTCAATTTTTAACGGCATTACCTTCGGGATAAGTTATGGCATCCACGCACTGGTTCGAGCAAAGGCGGTCATGATAGCGCATGAGAACTCTTTTGTGATCGATAGTGCTAGACATGACCGACTACGATGTCATATTTGGAATGAACTTTCGATGATACGGTGCCTCCATAGAGTGCCGTAAATAAAGTCGTATTCCAACCCGAAGCAGTTTGAGTACATCGGAGAACCCAAGAGAAAAAGAGCAAGTTAAGTCCTCGATACGTAGGACCCTACCCCGATCACAGAGAGAATTGGGAAGGTAGCTTACAAGCTAGAATTACCTCAAGATATGTCAGCAATACACAATGTATCTCATGTCTCCATGCTAAAGAAGTGTATTCACGACCTTAGCCAAGTGATTCAGCCTCAGACAGTGTAGATCCAAGAGGATCTTAGCTATGAGAGCATACACAGATAGTGGACAGAGCAGACAAGAGACTAGGAAACAGAGAAGTGTCATTAGTAAAAGTCATCTGGTAGAACCAGAAGCACGAGGAAGTTACTAGGGGAGCGTGGAGACAGCATGAGACAGAAATATATCCAGAATTATTCTAAGTTCGAGGACGAACTTTTTATAAGGGAGGGAGAATTGTAACGACCCAATTTTCCCTATTTCGAGTTCTAAAAGTCCTTATAAAAATCTAGAAATGGTTTAGAAAAATTTTAGAGATTTTTAGGAATTTTTAGAGTATTTTTATGTAATTTTTGGAGGTCGTTTAGTAGGGTTACAAAAAGAAAGAAGTTTTAAAAAAATAACGTTGAAGGTGAGATTCGAACCCACGACCTCGGGTCGGACTGACCCAACCGGACACGACCCAACCAGCTGAGATACACGGTTTTGTTAACCTTATATGGAGTGAATAATATTTAAGCAGTAGTTAGTGAATAGAGAATAAATAGGAAGAAAAATAGTTGCAGCCGAGACTCGAACCTGCGAGCCGCGCTTTAAGCAAAACGCAGCTAACCAACTGTGCCAGCGAGTTTTTGTTAATTAAGGAAAGAACGAATTATACTTAAGGTATAGTTTCGTTTAAACCCTAGTATAAGAAAAGGAATTTAGGTTTCTTTTCGGAAAATCAAAAACTTCTCTCAAAAATCCCTTCTCTTCTCGGCTGCGTGACGTCGACAAACCCACGGGCGAAACCGCGGCGTCTCCTAGGGTTCCTTCCGGCGCCGGCGAAGCTGTCTTCCGGCCAACCTCATCCGTGGTGGTCATCCCGACAGAGAGGAGCACGCGTGAGCACAAGAGGAAGCCGAGATCTTCATCTTCACCCGAAACCTAGAAGCTTTGGAGTTCTTTTCTCGGTTGTAAGTCCAAGAAAACGAAAGTGAGTTGCTTCTCACCTGCAGTAGGAGTTGTTTCGAGCTTTGATTCGTTTTCATGGCTTTCGGATTCTTGTTTTCTTTTGGATTTCGAAGCAAGCTTGAGGGGTTTTGTTTTTGATGCTTACTGCCATGAACCCTAAAGAAAGAAGATAGGGATTTTAAGCATGAAGAACAGTTATAAAATTTAGGTTTTCAGTAGCAATTTTCCTTCAATTAGTTTGGGATTCTGGATCAAGAGGTTGATGGATTCTATGGGATTTGGTGATGTTCGGATCCTTCCCACTGCTCCCGAAAGTTTTGGACAGATTGCTAGGGGGTTTAGTCTTGATAGATAATGCTTAAGCTTCCTATTGTTCTGAAATCTCTAGAACAGATTAACATACTGGAATTATTTTTATGAACGAGTTAGTACTTGCTGAACCTTGTGACAGAGTTGTGAATGCTATAAATTTGTGCACAGATTTATGTATGTTAGAATTATTGTGAACAAGCTTCACCTAGTTTCTCTTAAATTCCAGTAGGTTATAGCTTAAATTGTGTTATAAGAGGGGCACGAACAGAGGAGCTTACTGTGGGTTTTAATTGTTCATTTATATCTTCCTCAACCTGCCGTAATTCTGCATAAAGGAAATTAAATATGAGAAGAGTTAGATTTTCATTTGTTAGTTCCTTTGAAGCTAGTTTAAGTTCCGGGAAGCATGATATTTTGTTAATTCCATACAGCAACGATTCCTTATTTTCTAGATTCTATTGCATGCCTAGTAGTTGAATTTGTTTTACTTTCACAGCATGCTTAAGTTGTTCTAGTTTCCTATTTGCTATTGGAATAACATGAGCAGTTCTATTTTTATAGCATGCAGATTTTTATAAGTAAAGTATGCAAATTTTGATAGGCTTAATATGCAGATTTTTGTTAAGCTTTGCATGCAGATTTATGTTAAGCTTTGTATACCGATTTTCAGTACGTAGGGTGTGTTCTAGTGCACACCAAGTGCTTGATAAAATGCTTAGCTCAATATAATGCCACAGTAGGCATTTTAATAGCTCAGTTAATTTAGTAGAAGCATTTAAAATAACTTATTTAATCTTGCTTCAGCTTATATGGGACTACGGTCCAATGGGTGGGCTCCCACAGTCGCCTCTAGGTTCAGATAACCTAGTTAAAGCAAGGTAAGAAAATTAGCTATGAAATCAGTATTTTATTTTCAGCAGTGGCACTGTACTGGATTAGATATCCATTGAGTTGGGCTCCCACAGTCGTCCCTAGGTTTAGATAACCTAGTAAACCCTACTAGACTCGGAACTTGCAATCCCGGGTTTAGTTAGGGATGCATAGCAAGTACAGTTGCCGGGCCCATCAGCAGCATGATTATTATTTTAATCTATTATGTAAATAGTTTTCAAAACTTCACAAATTAGTTATGTGAATACAAGTTAGACTCAGTCTAGCATTAATTAGTTTAGCTTAGGTATCAATTCAGTTTCTTATTTATACACATGATAGTTCTATGATTAGCTTTACATGTTAGCCTTTCAGTTAGTTCCTTCGCTATTTATGAGCATGATTAGCTATACATGTTTAGTATTTCAGTTAGTATAATTCCTTTATTGGTTTATGAGCATGATTAGCTATACATGTTTAGTATTTCAGTTAGTATGATTCCTTTATTGGTTTATGAGCATGACTAGCTATACATGTTTAGTATTTCAGTTAGCATGATTCCTTTGTTATTTATGAGCATGAGTAGCTATACATGTTAGCTTTTCAGTTAGTTGATTTCTTTGCTATTTATGAGCATGAGTAGCTTTACATGTTAGCATTCAGTTTTAGCATGTTTTTATTTATATACATGCATATCGAGTTTTTGTGAGTAGGATAGCACTCACTAAGCTTTTAGCTTATAGATACTATTTTCCTCCTACTGCAGATAAAGGAAAAGCTAAAGTATAAGGAAGAAGGCAACAAGGAGATGCTGTGACGGTGTGTGATGTGTGGACTATGGAGATCCTTTGGACTTAGCTAAAGAACTCACTTAGTTTAAGAATTTGTTTAGTTTAATTTCTTATTAAGTTGATAAGAAAATTTTGTAGTAAGAAGTTATGTTTCCGCTTTTCATTACCTGCATGTTTTGATTTATTAAACTGCGTGGTTGTGAAAATATATGTTCCAGCCGCCTGTGGCTGAGTATATTCTGTATGTATTTACGGATATGGTCACCGATACAGGGGAGACTCTGCCGAAATTTTTCGGTAGGGTTTCCATGTGATTTTTTTTATCATACCGGTTAAGTAGAGTTAATAGTCAAGTAACGGTCATCCTTAGAGTGTAGTAGTAGTAAGAAGGGTGGTCGTTACAGATTCAACGTCGAGCTCGCCTCGCTCGCCTCCAAGGTCCGCGGCGACGTGCGCCTCTGCTGCTGCATCATCTTCGACGGAGTCTACGAGAACCTCCTCTTCTTCCCCGTGATCCAGCTCATCAAGGATAGGTATTTTTCTGGTCCAGAGCAGCAAAACACGGTTTCTAGTGGCTTAGGGACCAACTCAAATACTGCAAACTTCAAGAAACACGTTGACAACAAAGATCTTATTCTTTCTTCACCAAAACCGGTAGGTTCTGGTTCAGGAAAATATTCTGTATTTGTAGATGAGAGTACGATATTAATAGCATGGGATTGTCTTTTTTCTTTGTTGAGGAAAGCTGAAGCCAACCAACAAGCATTTCGAGCATCTAATGGGGGCAGCATCATTCTACCATTCCTGATATCTGATCACCACCGAGTTGGTGTTCTTCGGCTGTTATCTTGTTTGATCATTGAAGATGTTCTTCAGGTATGTATTAGTATCTGATTCTTCTTAAAAGGATGAATGTTTCCATGTGGAACTTAATTACCCTATTCTTTACAGAAGTTTGGAATATTACCCAAATTGATTCTTTCATCTCATAAGTTGAAGTTTATATCTTACCAGGTTCATCCAGAAGAGCTAGGCGCACTAATTGAGATTCTCAAGAGTGATATGATAACAAGTGTTTCTGGATCTCAATACAAATTTCAAAATGATGCGAAATGTGATATGTTAGGTTCACTTTGGTGCATCCTTGGAGCAAATAATGCAGCACAACGAGTATTTGGAGATGCCACTGGATTTTCATTATTATTGACCACACTACATAACTTTCAGAGTAGTGAGCTTCAAGATGTTCTGCAATACTTTTTTTTTGTGTGTTATGCACAATTTGTGAATTAATCTTACTTTTGGTTGGAGAATTACCTAGGATGCACTGCTCTCTTGCTTGAGACAATCAGCCCATTTCTTTCCCCTTGGGCTTCCCTGCATCAGCAAATCAGCTAGTGCTGCAACAACACCATGCTCATCCACAATCATCTTCTTGAAGTCATGGACAGCAGAGAGGCTGAACAATGTAGCAGCTGCATTCTCCCTTGCCTCAGTAGTTAACCCATATCTCAGAACATATACTATTAATTCCAAACAACCATTCTCCTCCATAATCTTTCTCTTGTTTTCATCATGAATAGATATGTTCAATATTGCAGTCAGGGCATTCTCTTGAGCAACTGGATTTGTAGACCGGAAAAGCCGGTAGAGAGCTGGGATTGTTCCACCCTCTGCAATGAAAGACCTATTCTCCTTCCCGATTTTTGCCATTAATCGGAGTTCACGGGCTGCAACAGCCTTCACTTCCTATGAACCAGCTGATAATTGTTCTACTAGCATTAACACTGTGATTCGGTTAGCTTTGATTGCTGTGATTCGGTTAGCTGCTAATGATGTTGGGAGTCTGAACAAGGCCTCGATGTTTGAAGTCTTGATTGAGTTGCTTCTTTTTTGGAAGACAAATGGTTTATTGCCATTCTTCATTGTTTTAGTAGGTCTTGTGGATGCAGGTTGATAGAGTATAAATATGAACTATTGTGGCATCTTTGACTTGAGGAATCATATAATAGTTTTTGGTAGGATGCTGTGTGGTATTGTTCTCTACCACAAGTTATGCGCTAAAAAAGCATGGTTAATTTGTTGTTAACTGTGGATATTGTAGATTTTTGAAGTACATGATGATTTGTTATTGACTTGCATACAAAAGAAGAGAAGTTTATTTACTATGTGTAGTTCTTGTTTGTGTGAACTCTTAATCATTTTCTATTTATTTCAGGTTCTTCATAACATTACTGTTGTAGAATACTTTCACTGGAATATGCTACGTGATTCAATAACTCCTATTTTTCCACTGGACTGTTAATCTCTTTTTGATTTTGTGGATAACTTTGCTGCAAACTATGCTCTGAAGAGAGTTTATTATGTCAACTATGCATTGGGGATATCTGGACGCAGGAAACCTTGCTGGCATCTATTATGAACAAAGTCAACTTGACATGGCAATTCTGCATTACAAGCAAGCTATCAACTGTGGTTCTACCTTTATTGAAGCTTACAATAATCTGGTAAGTTGATAATGGTCTAATATGTCAAAATGTGGTATCCTTCTTGATGGTGAGCCAGGTTAGTTAATGATCGACTTTCTTGCACATTAAAAGGGGAATGCTCTCAAAGACGCTGGACATGCTCTCAAAGACGCTGGACATTATAGGGTGACTTTTTAATTTGGAGATTTTTATTATCTTAAGTTTTTTTTCCTTGTTGAATAACTTCATTTTAATAATTTTTCCCAAGTCATGCTTTGCTTTACAACCTAACCATCCACAAGCATTGTCAAGCCTTGGCAGCATATACATGGATTGGTAAGCTTTAGAAATGTTTGATGGCAACTGTGCGGATAGTTTATTTTTGTTCCTTAATGAAACTTCTCTTCATGCAGCAACATGATGAGTGTTCCTGCATCATTCTATAAGGCAACTTTAATTAGCAGTTACAATAGGGATATTTGCGCCCTTCAACAACTTGGCTATTATATACAAGCAACAGGTAGAGTACTATATCTGTCTTTTTCATTGCAATCATGTACTAACAACATGTTCATTGCCATCACACCCTCGCAATCATGCTTGGTTTTTTGTCAAAAAGTTGGCTACAGCACGTTTATGTTTTAACAGGATACAGTTAGAATGCCATCTAGACTGCTATGAGATTGAAGTGAGAAGGATCATCAGTGATGGATGGTCGTTGACCATTTAGTGCAACTACCTCTCATTTTAGTGGGGAAGCATCTGCATTGGCTTTGACAAATACAGTTTAAAATATTTTATTGGATCAAACTTTTCTTAGGGATATGAATTCCAGTTTACTATGTGGAATTTTTGTAAAAATCACTTCTCGCTTTTATTTCTTCCTTATTCAATCATGAGATTTTTGTCTGTTTATATTGGCAAGATACTTCGACTAATTTTGTTAATTTGGTATATACTAGGCAGCACCTACACAGCTACACTGCTAGTTCAACCTTTGCTTCCTGTGTGGATATTCAATCATGAGAATTGCTGCTTTCTGCTAGTTCTTCGCAGACTGTTGCTGATGGTCTTGTCAATAGAGGGAACACATTTAAGGAGATTGGTAGAGTTACTGAAGCAATTCAGGATTATATACGTGCTGTGAATATCAGACCAACTATGCCTGAAGCCCATGCAAATTTGACTTCAGCTTACAAAGATAGGTAATTTCTTCTTTGAATTTGTGCCGGTGTTGGACTATATCAGTATCTTACATCTATGATTCTTCTTTCGATTTATTTGTGGTTGAGATAATTGATGAATGTTTCTCTTTTTAAGCATTCCAATTACTCATCTTGTTACCTGGTGCTCTTACTGCTTTTTCAACTATGATTTTTTGTCTTGATTTACTAATATATTATTTATGTGTTTTTACAGTTTACAAATCTCAAGTACTCCAGAGTTGAAATTGATGAAGTGCGGTTCGAGTGGGCTGAATGTATGCTAGATTACATTTGAAGTGCGGTTCTACCTTGATGTGTTAAAAGAATGTTCTACCTTGATTTTGATATCTATTAGCTAGCTTTTGATGTAAAAAGAATGTTTGGGTATTTTATGGATACTGTTGTAAGAAGATTATTTATATAATTTGTGAATATTTGTGTATTTTATGGATATTGTTGAATGAAGAATATTTGTATAATTTGTGAATATTTGTGTTTTTTTTTTATTATTGTCGGTTTTTCATTGTTTCGGAAATCAAATTTGTGCTGTTAAAAAATATACATATTACATCGGTTTTCCACCGCTGCAAAACCGGTGTTATTAACTAATATTACATCGGTCATTTACCGCTGCCAAAACTGGTGTTATTAACATACAATATTACATCGGTTTTACACCGTTGATGAAACGGTGTCGTTAAGTGATACTACACCGGTTAATAACCGATTCGAAGACCGGTGTCGTTAAGTGATACTACACCGATTTTAACCCGATGTCTAAAATGGCAGACTTTTAACATCGGCTTCATAGACATCGGTCGAAAATGAAATAGACACCGGTGGAAAACCGATGTCTATGAGGGTTTTTGTTGTAGTGTACAAGCCTTGTTGACCTATCTTAGTTGGTTTGGGGATTTCTGTTTTGACTGTAATTGACATGGATTAGTTGGATTGTAATGTAGGGTACTTGTTTGGGGAAATCAGTGATCCACCTAGCTCAGGCCAGCAGTAGGGTTCTTCGGCTGCGAGTCTTACAGCAGAGCATTTAGATTGGGTGAGTTTTGATGTTATTTCATTTCTATAAAGGATGATCATGTGTAGATTTGAATTAGGGTTATGTTTGAATTGAATTTAGAATGGAACATGTGGTTGATCATGTTTTAGATTCATGTGTAATTGGATTTAGGTTTTGGATTTCTATCAAATGGTTTGTTTGGGGTTAAGGTAACTAACCCTAATTGACCATGGGATTTAATTAGGGTGTATTGATTGAGATTGTGTGGATTAAGGTTTTCCCTAATTTAGTCTTGTGGATTTTATATAGCTATTTAAATTCTTATGAATTTTAGCTAAATAAAAATATATATTGATTGACACGGGACTTTGACGCGAGACGAGCATCTCGACGTCAGATTTGGACTGGATTGGACCTTTCTATTGGAGGTGGGTACCTTGACCTATCTATTTTGATACGTCTTGTTGATATGTTTAGTAGATTTTAACAAGTAGTAATAATTATGATTATATCTGCATCGTCATGTCACTATTTATTCCGAGCATGTATTGTTTGTTACCTGTTTATTATTTATGTTATAGAAGTAGTGACATGTCATGCTTTATGATATACTGGAATGGTTAGATACCCTACTTGACATGTGTAGCTAGATTATATTATTTGATCCACATATTTTGGTACACATTATATAGAGAGGGATAGAATTAGGATATTTCCCGGCTTAGTGACATGCACCATCTTACATGATTGCATGTTGAGCGGTTGGCAGCTCCATTATTGTTGAGCATATCGCCAGTTACATGAATCTGCACACACCATCACTCACGGGTTAGTGGTATATCAGATAGGGTGTAGTGCTGGCTCTGTCAGTGCTCCGTTGGTCCACTCATGGGTAGCGTGACACGACGTGGTGGCACGTCAGGGGTCCCTCCATTGGATTGTCTCAGGGAGATGAGAGCATTGAGCTCCCCCACTTATGATTTGGGGTAGGAGGATAGGTGTACTCCGACAGCATCCCGTCCACTCGGTTACTCATCAAGAGCAGTGACGACAGAGTGCATGATTGTCACAGCCTTACCCACTCGGTCTCACCATCGTGTGTGAGATGGTTGACTGGCATCAGGGGTGACAAGGACATGTTATTGGCATTATATGCATTATTTGTATTTATTGCTTATGTTTGTTGCACTTTATATGCTGCATATAGGATGGATGCATTGTTTGACATGCATACAGGATTTATGATACTTTGGGTCTGACGACCTAGTGGTGGGAAGTCCTAGTGAGTAGCGGCACGGCCGAGGGTCGTCGGTTGACGACATAAGGGGTCGCTAGTTGGGTCGCCAGTGGGGTCGCCCAAGGGACCACCAAGGGGCCGCTAAATGGGCCGCCAGTTGGGTCGCCCAAGGGGCCGAGGGGCCGGGTCATTACAATAAAAAGACGTTTTTTTATTGTAACGACCCGACCCCTCCACTATGTGAAAAATGACTTTTTACTTCGTTGATTACCTGAAGTAAAAGACCTATTTTTATCGAAGTAGACACGCGTGTAGTAAAAAGATTCATTTTACTTCGAATAAACTCCGAAGTCGTAGGCCCAGAAAAAACGAAGTCGTATTGGGTGTCGGGTTCGGACATATTACGAAGTAAAAAGTGCATATAACTTCGTCGGTTTTTAAAAACACCGAAGTAATTAATCTTTTTCGACTTCATCGTTTAGTATTTGTTGTGAAGTAATATACCTGTTAGGATCGTTCGTACTCGGCTAGAGAGGGGGGGTGTGAATAGCCGACCCCAATTGCTCGCGTTTCTCTCTACAAACTAGGGTTAGCGCAGTGGAAACTAAATGCAGAAAGAAAACAGGAGAAGAAATCAAACCTTAACGCAAGGATGTAACGAGGTTCGGAGATGATACTCCTACTCCTCGGCGTGTCCGTAAGGTGGACGAGCCCTATCAATCCGTCGGTGGATGAGTCCCCAGAGAACCGGCTAATATCAACTCCTTGTGGGTGGAGAAACCTCGCCACAATCACTTGCAACAGCAAGCTAAGAGTACAAGAGAATACAAGAAGTAAATACAATGAATGTAACAATACAAGCTTGCCTTCTTGTCGTCGATTGAAGTCCTGGAAGCAACAACTTCACGGACGAATGCCAACAAGCAACTCAGCCGAAAGAAGCTCACGCGGGGCTTCGGAAGTGAGCTCAACAAAGCTCAGTCGAAGCTGAAACTTCAGCAGCAGAACAGAAGTTCTAAGGAGGAAAAGAGAAGAGCTTTTTTGTGCAGCAGCAGCCCTCGACCCCTTTATACCTGCGAAGAAGAAGAGCAGAGAACTAGCCGTTGCGTCACAACGGCTAGATTCCTGATCGGTCCATGGACCGATCAGGGAACCTCCTGATCGGTCCACAGACCGATCGGGCCGATCCTCGTCGATCGGCGTCTCCGATCGGCGTGGACCGATCGAACCTCTTCATCGGTTCACAATCGATCGAGCTTGGTTCCTCACCATCGATCTATGCATCGGTCCGCCGACCGATCGGTATGGATCGGTCGGCCAGATCGATCCACGGCTTTCTTCTCGCGAGGTTGCGTTACCTCGATCGGTCTCGGACGATTAGATTACAATCGTGAGCCATCGATTCGATTACGATCGGTCACCGCACCGATCATGGACTCCTGATCGGTCAGCAGACCGATCCAAACTTCTCAGCCCTAAACCTAAGGCTTCCACACCAACATCCGGTCAACCTTGACCTGTTGGTACATCATCCCTAGCATCTGGTCACTCCCTTGACCTGCTAGCACTCCCCGCTAAGTGTCCGGTCAATCCTTTTGACCCACTTAGACTTTTCCCCACCAGATGTCTGATCACCCTTGATCCATCTGGATTTTTCCCTTGCCCGGCTTCACTCACTAGGACTTTCCACACTGCCTAACATCCCAGTTAGGACTTTCCCACTGCCTGGCTTCACTCACCAGGACTTTCCAACTGCCTAACATTCCAGTTAGGACTTTCCCACTGCCTGGCTTCACTCACCAGGACTTTCCAACTGCCTAACATCCCAGTTAGGACTTTCCCTCGTGCCAAGCTCCCTGCTTGGACTTCTCCGTGCCAAGTCTCCATACTTGGACTTTTCCAGTGCCAAGTCTCCATACTTGGACTTTTCCCGTTGCCAAGTCTCCATACTTGGACTTTTTCCCGAATCAGGTCAACCAAGTCAACCTTGACTTACGGTTGCACCAATAATCTCCCAAACATCTATTCTTGTCCCATATCAAGAATAGAACTCTCTCACGAGTGTCAAACATCGTCAAACATCAAAACACAACTCGAGTCAGGTCAACTCGAGTTAGGTCAACCAGGTCAACCTTGACCTAAGATTGCACCAACAATCTCCCCCTTTTTGATGTTTGACAAAATCCAAAATCAAGTTAGGTTAACCCGATAACCTAACTTAGGTTTTCCAATGTTCTTCCTTGAACATTCTTCCAAAAACCTACACTCTCCCCCTTGGGACATCTCTCCCCCTTTTTGACACACATCAAAAAGAGTTTCTTCCTAATGAAAGTCCCATACCTTTCATTGAAACCCTTAATTTCCCCCTTGAAACTAAACTCAACACTCAATTTAGTGACAATCCCATATCACTAATCCTCAAAAAGTCTTAAGGAGTAAAAACTCCCCCTAAAAGTCAACTCCCCCTTAACAATTAGGTAAGACTCCCCCTAAAGGTCAACTCCCCCTTGATCATTGCACCAACAATGTCTTGGAGAGTTTCAAACCTTTAGAAACCCGAAACTCAACTCCATAACTGAAATTTCAGACCACAGCGAAATCAGAAATTCGGCACACCCGATCGGTCACCGGACCGATCAGATTCCCCGATCGATCCAGACCGATCCAGACTTCCCTGGATCGGTTCAGTGACCGATCCAGCCTTGGATCAAGCGGTTTCTGATTTCTTCTCTCCCGAAATTCAGAAACTCACAACAAATTCCAGAAAATTCGAAAAATTGTGAAATTTTGAGGATACATTCCTCATACCATATACTATCAAGGAAAAATAGTTTTCTATGAAAATAACTTCCATTTTTCAATCTTGATACAAAGTTCAAAAACTTTGAAATAGTTCAAGTTTAACTCAACTTTGTATCACAATGTTCAATGATGAATGCAATCACTAAGATGGCTTCATCAAGGTTTTCCAAATCAATTTCAAAAAGATTTTAAACCTTTTACTTTAGGACCATAATCTTAGGGCTAAATGTACATGACTTGTACACAAGCTTTCCCTATGATCCTCCATTTCTTGAATTAGGCTCATCTAGGTATAAGAACTATGCACCTTGATCCTAATTCATGATCCTAATATCTCACACACATCTAAAGTGTATCAAACACATCCATGGCAATTTTGATGTGAGATATGGGTTTAGGTATCTTAGACTAAGGTCTCATGCATTTTCTAAACACAAATTTGATCTCAATATCAAAATGTGTTTTTCATCCTTAAATCAATTCAATTGATTATTAATGCAAGAGATGATGACATGGCATAAAATGGTATCATAAATGAAAGCATGTGCCAATGTTATGATGTCATGGCATAAAGTTTGAAACTTAAATAAACATGACATAAAAACTAACCTAAGCATTATCATGACATTTCAAAAGATAAACTTAAATATGATGTCATGACATGTGAGGGCAAATAATCATGGCAAGATTTAGCATGAACAAGACATACCTAGATTACCTATCTAAGTATCCTTAGCCTTAGCTAATACTTAAGCTTTAACCCTTGATTGCCTTAATATGCCAAAATCCTAATTTTGACACTTCTTGAACTCTAGATTAATTCATGCCACTCAAAGATCAAATTTATCCTCAAAACTTGGCATGTTTCATTTTTACTCGAGAGTTCTCTAGATTTTCCCAAATTGTACCAATTAAAATCATTCTTTTCCATAATGGCACATTTTACTCTTCCAAGGAGTAAATGATAATTCCATTTCATTTTCAAAAGTTCACAAAACCTTGAAAATGCTTCTTGAGTGTCAATTTCCTCAGAGTTGGGTTAACTACCCTTCTTATTGGAGTTGACACTCTCTAACCTATTTATGGGGTAGAGAAGATGCTCCTAGGAACCCAATACCTATTTGAGCTCATTGGGTTCACTAAATATTCACTAGGGATGACTTCCCTAGCAACCCTCCTAATGACCCTCTTAGGCTTTGAAGCCTTGGTCATTTGGGTCTCATCAAGGTCAACTATAGGGGTGACTCCCCTTGTAACCTTGGTAATGGTCTTCCTAGCCCTAGGTTTTGTTCCATAATCGAATGGAACATTGTGGTAAGTGGGCTTGACCACTTGGGACTTAGATTTGTGACACAAACCTTTCTTGTCCTGGGACTTTTGACCCTTAGGCCCTAGAGTTGACTTCTCTAAATTTTTAAGGGCCTTTTCTAGGGTATCAAGCCTTGACCTCAAGACTTGATTTTCTTTCTCTAAAACCTCAAGTTTTAATTTATCATTCTTTCTTGAGGTGTTCCTAGGCATATGTCTAGTTGTCTTGGGGTTTCTACCTAGGTTCTCCTTAGCCTTAGATGAGTTAATCCTAGAGTTGGCCTTCCTAGTATTATCCTTATCTAAGTTAACATGTTTAGCACCTAAACACATGTATTGATTTCTAAGGTTAACATGCTTATCATTCTTGACAATTGCAATAAGACTACTAGCATGTATCTTATTAGAAGTGCAAGAATGAACCTTAAAGGATACCTTAGGGTTTGCCTTCGCTCCCCCTTTACACGTGCTTGGTCTTTTGTCCTTGTGAGATTGCCTCCCTCTTGGACATTGACTCCTATAGTGTCCCCGTTGCTTGCATTGGAAGCACACCACGTGCTCCTTGCCCTTGCGTTTTGGGACTCCGACTTCCTTGATCTTTGGCGCCGGTGGAGTCTTCTTAGTCTTCTTTGGACATTTACTCTTGTAATGTCCAAATTCCCTACACTCAAAACACATTATATGCAATTTACTTGAACTTAAAGTGTTTGAGTTACCTAGGGTCGAGGATGGATGGATGCTCTCTTCTTCATCCCTCCCGGAGGTAGAAGCTTCTTCTTCATGGCTCCGATCTTGAAGAAGAACTCACCTCCTCTTCTTCTTTAGATGTTGAGTAGCCCTCAACTTCTAATTCCTCACCTCCACGATGTGAGCTACTTGGCTCACTAGGCTCCTCTTCATGGCTTGAAGTGGGGCTCTCCTCATGGAGTTTGGCCAAGTTGTTCCACAACTCCTTGGCATTATTGTATCCACCTATCCTACACAACACATCATTAGGTAAAGAGAATTCAATGATTTTCGTTACCTCATCATTGATGGTTGATTGGTGGATTTGCTCCTTCGTCCACTCCTTCTTCTTGATAGGTTTTCCTTCCTCATCCATCGGTGGGGAAAACCCTTCTTGTACACAAAACCAATTTAACATATTAGTCCTAAGAAAATACATCATCCTTACCTTCCAATATGTGAAGTTGTCGTGAGACTCGTAGAAGGGTTGAATCGTGACATCTTCTCCATAGAGATCCATCTCTAGTCCGTGCTCCCCCGGGTGTTGATCCGTCGAAGAGCGGCCTCGCTCTGATACCACTTGTTAGGATCGTTCGTACTCGGCTAGAGAGGGGGGGTGTGAATAGCCGACCCCAATTGCTCGCGTTTCTCTCTACAAACTAGGGTTAGCGCAGCGGAAACTAAATGCAGAAAGAAAACAGGAGAAGAAATCAAACCTTAACGCAAGGATGTAACGAGGTTCGGAGATGATACTCCTACTCCTCGGCGTGTCCGTAAGGTGGACGAGCCCTATCAATCCGTCGGTAGATGAGTCCCCGGAGAACCGGCTAATATCAACTCCTTGTGGGTGGAGAAACCTCGCCACAATCACTTGCAACAGCAAGCTAAGAGTACAAGAGAATACAAGAAGTAAATACAATGAATGTAACAATACAAGCTTGCCTTCTTGTCGTCGACTGAAGTCCTGGAAGCAACAAATTCACGGACGAATGCCAACAAGCAACTCAGCCGAAAGAAGCTCACACGGGGCTTCGGAAGTGAGCTCAACAAAGCTCAGTCGAAGCTGAAACTTCAGCAGCAGAACAGAAGTTCTAAGGAGGAAAAGAGAAGAGCTTTTTTGTGCAGCAGCAGCCCTCGACCCCTTTATACCTACGAAGAAGAAGAGCAGAGAACTAGCCGTTGCGTCGCAACGGCTAGATTCCTGATCGGTCCATGGACCGATCAGGGAACCTCCTGATCGGTCCACAGACCGATCAGGCTTCGGTCCCTCGTCTGATCGGCGTCTCCTGATTGGTCTGTGGACCGATCAGGGAACCTCCTGATCGGTCCATAGATCGGGCATCAGCTCCGATCAGCGAGCCTCTGATCGGTCCGGGAATACCTGATCGGTCGGCGGATCGATCCACGGCTTTCTTCTCGCGAGGTTGCGTTGCCTCGATCGGTCTCCGGACCGATTAGATTACAATCCGATGAGCCATCGATTCGATCGGTCACTGCACCGTCGAGAACCGCGATATCACCGGATCGGTCACCGGACCGATCCAAACTTCTCAACCCTAAACCTAAGGCTTCCACACCAACATCCGGTCAACCTTGACTTGTTGGTCATTCCTAGCATCCGGTCACTCCCTTGACCTGCTAGCACTTCCCGCTAATTGTCCGGTCAATCCTTTTGACCCACTTAGACTTCTCCACACCAGATGTCTGATCACCCTTGATCCATCTGGATTTTTCCCTTGTCCGGCTTCACTCACCAGGACTTTCCACACTGCCTAACATCCCAGTTAGGACTTTCCACACTGCCTAACATCCCAGTTAGGACTTTCCTACTGCCTGGCTTCACTCACCAGGACTTTCCAACTGCCTAACATCCCAGTTAGGACTTTCCCTCGTGCCAAGCTCCCTGCTTGGACTTCTCCGTGCCAAGTCTCCATACTTGGACTTTTCCAATGCCAAGTCTCCATACTTGGACTTTTCCCGTTGCCAAGTCTCCATACTTGGACTTTTTCCCGAATCAGGTCAACCAAGTCAACCTTGACTTACGGTTGCACCAATAATCTCCCAAACATCTATTCTTGTCCCATATCAAGAATAGAACTCTCTCACGAGTGTCAAACATCGTCAAACATCAAAACACAACTCGAGTCAGGTCAACTCGAGTCAGGTCAACCAGGTCAACCTTGACCTAAGATTGCACCAACAATACCTACTTTAACTTCGGTTAAAAATGAAGTAATGGATTACTTTTACTTCGTCATATATCGTTAATTCCTGAAGTAATTATCGATTAAATTACATTTAGCTTCGTTCTGGATCGAAATAATAGATAGATACTACTTCGAAATTTTTGGTAATAATTGAAGTAGTTGATACTATTTTACAGCAACAAATTGTGAATTCAAATTTTGAATTTGAAATGACGTGCCTTGACTGAATTTTTTTGACTGAATTCAATTTTTGACTTTCAAATGCCGCAAATGCCGTGTCTTGACTGAATTTCTTTGACTGAATTCAAATTTCAAAATTTCAAATGTCGTGCCTTGACTGAATTGCTTAGAATGAATTCAAATTTTGTATTTCAAATGTCGTGCCTTGACTGATCTCGACTTTGGAAAATGTCGTGCACAGCTCCAGCGGTGACATGCCATTCTTGAAACCACCGCCCTCCCTGTTCATTTTGACTTTCGGGGCACAAAATTTGAATGCAACCTCTCTTGCCTTGCTGGCCATGGTTTCCAAGGTTGCCACACTCTTCTTCCCCAAGACTTCACCGGAGAAACCTTTGAAGGTCTGCTGGCCACCAGAAGCAGTTGCCGTCGTCGGAAATTTGTGTTCCTTGCCTTCCCACTGACCAGTGAGGACTATGGCAGCCCCCACCACTGGTCTCATCACGATCCACAACAACAAACCAAATAAAGAACAACCGAAAACAGAAGTATCTACTCCAAGAAAGCATCATGAATCAGCCCTTTAGGTAATGACCTCGTAAACATAGACACTGAAAAAAAAAGCAAAAAAAAATTCCAAACACTTGTCTTTGTTGGAAGAATAGCATCAAACCTACAACAAATTGGAGACCGTCTAAAACATGATTTTGCAAAATAAAGGAGGAGAAAAAGAAGAAGAATAAGAAAAAGAAATCGAAGGAAAGAAACCTGGACCTCAGCCTTCCGCCAGCTCTGTCAAATTGAAAACATACGGTATATCTCAAACACTTGCAACCTAAACCCTGCGTAAGAAAGTTCAAGTTGCCAAACCTTATTTCGGAAGCCCTAACGAGGAAACCTTCGTCTCTGTTGCCTAAGACTCCAAATCGGAAGCCCTAACGAGAGGGAACGGAGAGGACTGAAATGAAGGGGAAGGAAGAGGAGGTCCAACCTTATTTCGGCAGAGGGAAGTTAACGAAAAAGTGGGGGGAAATAAAAGTGGTCTCAAAATAAAAGTTAACTCTTGTACTATTACTTCGGAGTAAACACTAAAAATTCTATTCACGACGTTACTACTTCGGTATTTAACAACTTTCCGAAGTAATAGCTTATTTCAGTTTAAAGCGAAGCCTGCGTTTTTAAATATGCGAAGTCTATATTTGTATATACTTCGTCAGTTTTTTCAGCGAAGTTGCTTATACACTTTTACCTCGTATATTTAAATTGATGAAGTAAATCGTGGCGAAGTAAAACGTCGTTTTTCACATAGTGCTCGGCCCTTTGGGTGACCCAACTGGCGGCTCATTTGGCGGCCCAACTGGCGACCCCTTATGTCATCGACCGACGACCCTTCAGCCATGTCGTTACTCACTAGATCTTCCCACCCCTGGCCAGTGGATTTTTGTCTTTCCTAGGATTCGAACTCTAGACCTCCAGACTAAGTACCAGAATTTATGAATCTTGGTAGCTAAGTGAGTGACACCTAAAGAGAAGGCAATTGACAAGAGAAGGCAATTGCAATTCATCACCAACAAGAACAGCATGGCTTATTGAAGAGATCTGCAAGGGTACTAAAGATTCACATTCTTTTATCTGTGCAGCTTCATCAATCACCACAATCTCATATGGTTTCTTTAAATTCAATATCTTGGCAGACATTGATGCTGTGCAGAAAACAAGGTTGGTCGATTCCAAGCAGAAATCCATGATGGCAAGTTTGTTAGAGAATGAAGGTAGACATAATGATTGCTCGAGTAATTTTATATTGTTAACACAAACTGCTTTCGTCTTAAGTAGCATGATAAAGGTATTGGTGTTGCTACCAAATTCAGACAAAAACAACTCTTGTTCTTTGCAAGTGGATCCAACTACATACTCAAGATTATTGCCTGCATCTTTCTTTGAGAGAAAAGTGTTAAAGAGTTCAAGTGAACAAAGAAGGTCCTCTATGTGTTCACAGCAAACATTAGACAAAGCAGTTGTTGGCATATGGACACACAAGCTATTGAAACACCCTCTGGATTTCTTTAAAAGAGATGCAAATTTTCGCCTAACACATGACAGAACCCCTTTACTAAGCTTGTTATCATTTAAATCCTTGGCCTTCTCATCCTTAATTTTGCTTTTATCAAAAAAAGTTTTGTACAAAATTGCATCATGTTCAAAGAAATTTAGTAATGATCTAAGACAATACTTCCATCCAGTTTGTAATCCAAAGCACCGTCGTAGCCTATCTGCTCGGTACTTAAGAAACACATCTTGTAGATCATGACCAATGTTCAACCTTCCTTCATTGCCAAACAAGACCACATCTCCCAACCGACATGGACCGATCCCAGAGGATTCTTTCAGTAGCTTCAGCAAGCTTGACACAACTCCTTTTATAGCATTGTTGGTAGGTGCACAAATAAGTGTTCTACATCTCAATTGATCTAATAGCCACACTAAACCACTAATTGTCTTGGTCTTTCCGGTACCAGGAGGTCCCCAAACAAAGCTAATGGACTGGTTATTATGACATTCTCTCGCCAATATGCAACTCAGTATCGCATTGGTCTGAGACTCATTCACTATCGCAACTAAGAACTTGAAATCCGCTTTTGAGTTTCCCACTGATTACCAAATCGTTCTTTCTTCTGCTTCCAATCGGCCGCATGAACCACTGCCGGGTTCTCTATGTTTCTTTAGGGACCAGTTCATCGCTGGTCTACGGTTCCGGGTCCACCCCTTTTTTCCACCATTTGTAAATATGTCCACATTTCCCTCCTACAATTTATCTCCGCGTCCTGTTCCGCCTGCACGACATTCATCTGACCTCTCGGCTCTTCCATTATTTCTATTATCCGAAATTGTCCAAACCGGAGACTTTTCTATTCCAAACCCGAGTGAGCTTAGATTTCTTTGATAAGATGTCGTCCTCCAACAAGCATTGGAGAGACTACTTCTTCTTCATTCGCCTTCCCAAGCGGCCAGATTTCCCGACCAACTGGCAGCTAGAAGTGTCGAACCCTCCGGAGCTCAAGAAGTACAAAAGACGATCGGATTACCTCCATGCAACTTCAAGCTTGGCCAGTTAAAAGTACCACATCCACAAGTTGTTGCTAGACGGCGTCCTCTACGTGTTCAGCTTGAGCCCGATCCGCACAAAGTTTCCGTCCAGCCTAGGTATGCTCTTTCTTCTCCCAACCTTTGAATCTAATTGATTTTTCCTCCTTTTATGCAGCTTGAATCATGTTGCAAGTGATAGGACCCCGTTGGCCAGCGAGAAGAGGGGGGTTGAATAGCCCTTACACAAATTAAAACAAATGAACCTTTCTCAGACTTAAAAGAATACTTGCATAAACAAAATAAGAAATGAACTGAAAGACAGAGGCACAGAGTTTTTACTTGGTTACAACCGGGGAGATTATTAATCCAAGCAAATGAATCGCACTACTTTCTCCTTCAGGTGGAGAAGATTCTTTACATCAATTTACACACAAAAAGGAAGAAGCTAAACACAGAGGAAAGCGTGTACAAGTGTTGTTCAGTAAATGCTTGTGGTGTGCTTTAGCATATGGACCAAGGCTATATTTATAGCCTTGGTCGAGGTGTTTGGAGTGGAATAGAATTCTATCCCCGATGCATCAATCAAAGTCCACGTCGAATATGATAATATTTCAGTTCCAGGCGCTCGGACCCACAAAGTCAACCTGGTTGACTTTTTCGATTCAGGCCCTCTGCTCCGGTTTTGCTCGCCTCGGACCGGGTCTTCCGCTCTAGCTCTGCTCGCTTGGATGATTTTAGCTATCCGGAATAGGGCTCACTCGAACTCAACTTCCAACCTTCTTAAGCAACCTTCTGCTTCTTGTCCCTCGAAAACACCGCGCGCCTCCTTCTCGTCCGCCTGCATACTCTTCCGTAGCACCTCGTCCCTCAAACGCACTAAGCCCGTCGGCTCTCTCCCGTGCCGTCCTTCTCGCTAGCTATGTCTTTTGCTTGACTTCCTGTACTCCTAAGCTTCTGTACACTTAGACACAATGTTAAATATAACAGGACCTAACTTAACTTATTTGATCACATCAAAACAATCTTGAGGTACCAACAGCGAGCGCGTCTGGCCGACAAGTGCAAGCTCACGGACGTAGAGATCAACGTTGCGGACGTAGCCGATATGGAAAGCCATGGTTTGCAGCCAGTCTATTCCATCAAGGATCTATTTAGAGACAAGGAGGGAACACAAGTGTTGGGGAGTGGAGCTGGAGCCAGCCAGACGACAGCCAGTGGAGCAGCTGTTAGAGTATATACTAAAAGTCTAGTTCTTTGTAAACATTTATTTTGAAATAAGAATCACATTGGTCAAATGTCTACATGTATGCTAAGTGTAGTTGCCCATTTAATTTATATTGTAGATAACATGGTGTGAGGAGACACACAGAAGTTCATGTTATCAGTTTCTTATAAATTATAAACAGTTGTCCACAACCAAGATGGAATGGGACAAACCATTGGAGTGGTTGTAGTGTAATTATGTATTAGTTTATCTTGACTGATAAATTACACTAGTACACTATGAGTGTATTGAGTAGGACCATTTGAGATAGTATCTTTTTATACTTGTTGGAGTGTATACTTAAAAGTTTAGCTTTTGTACACATTTATTTTGAAATAAAGAATCACATTGGTCAAATGTTTACATTTATTTGTTAAATGTAATTGTTCAATTAATTTATATAGTAGATAACATGGAGTGTGGAGTCAAACTTAGAAGATCATGTTGTCGGTTCTCTATAAATTATAAACAGTTGCTCACGACTAAGATGGAAAGGAACAAAACATCAGAATAGACGTAGTGTAATTAAGTATTAGTTTATCTTGACTAATAAATTACACTGATACACTTTAAATGTATTGAGTAGGATCATTTAGGTAAGTTCTTTTTGTACTGACTTAGTAAAAGAACTAGACCTTAGTTATTATGGAAGTGTGTGCTCTTAATCCTAATATAATAACAAGCATGCATATTTAATATTTATTTCTTTTACTTATCAAAGGGTAAGGTTTAGCTCGATAAATCAATATGCCCGATAAGTTGAGAAATGATATTACTTATAGTATGTGTTGTTGATTATAGAAGGAATCTGTGTCCTAGTTATCTAGGTTGAGAATGTCCCCAAGAGGAGCTCATAAGGATTGTCATGTTAAACCCTGCAGGTGGACCTAGTCCAACATGACAATAAAGTTGAGTGGTACTACTCTTTGAGCTAGTTATTAATTAAATGAGTTGTCAGTAACTCACTTAATTAGTGGACATTCGTAATCTTAAACACAGGGAGACTAACACATTCATGATAAGAAGGAGCCCATAATGTAATTTGGGATTGGTGCAGTAGTGCGGTAATAACTCTCTAGTGGAATGAGTTATTATCGATGAACTTGAGTTGTGTGTTCGGGGCGAGCACGGGATACTCAAGCTCATCGGAAAGTCAAAACCAATTTCTCCTCTAGGTCCCTGTTGTAGCCTCAATAAAGCCTCAAGTCCATCCAAAGAAAAGCCTATCTTGGTGTCCAAGAAGGGGCCTGTTCATTGCTTGGTGACCAAGCAATGACCAGCCACATATTCTCTAGAAGTGGTCGGCCCTTGCCTTGGGCAAGGGGGTCGGCCGTAATATTTAAATTAGGAAGGTTGTTTTTTAATTTTTAAATTTCCTCAGATATTTATAATTTGTAAAAAGAGAGATTTTAAAAATTTATAAAATTTTCCTAATTTAAATTAGGCCACAAGGTTTTAAAAGAGAGTTGTAAAATTTATAAAACTTTCTTTTAAAAAGAAATATTATTAGAGATGTTTTAAATTTTAAAACTTGGTTTTAAATTTTAAAACTTTCCTTTTAATATCCACATTAGAAAAAAAAGAGAGAGTTTGTAAAATTTTATTAGAAGTTTTCTTCTTTTAAAATTTTATAAAAAAAAATTTTCTTTCTTTCCCTTTTAATAAGTGGTCGGCCACTTTGCTTAGTGCCCAAGCAAGGGGCCGGTCAAATAATTAAACATCAACAAATAGTTGTTTAATTAATAAATCAATCTAGGATTGATTAATTAAAAGGAAAGAAAAAGAAAAAATTAAAAGGAAATAGGAATGAGTCTAATTTTTTATAAAACTCTTTCCATAATTTTCCGTTGGGAAACTAATATAAAAAGGGGGTAAGGGGAGGCCTCGAAAAATATAACAATTGATATTGTGTTGTTGGAGATCATCAAGTGGCCGACCCCTCTCCCTCTCTTCCCTTTGCTCTCTTTTGCTCTTTTGTGGTGGTGGTGGTCGAATTCTAGAGAAGGAGGAGAAGCTTTCCGGGTGGTGTTCGTCTTGGAGGATCGTCGCCCACACGACGTCCAAGAGGAGGCGAGGGATACGGCAGAAGATCTCGAGGTTTTTAGCATACAAGGAAGAGGTATAACTAGTATTTAATTTCCGCATCATACTAGTTAATTTTTCTTTGTATAAATACCAAATACAAGAGGCATTCGATTCTTGTTTTTCGAATTTAATTTCGATGTTGTGTTTTTTTTCTTTTTTCCTTGTGATTTGATTGTTCCTTTTGGTTAACCTAGAGTTATATAAGGAAATTAAATATTAACTTTCCTTAAAAGGCTTTGTCTAGTCGGTGGTGGTTGCTCCCATATCCAAGAAGGCCAAGTGCCTCGCCATGCTGTACTGGAAGCCAATTTTGGAAACTAATATTTAATTAAATTTATAACCTAGGTGATTTGGATCAAACGTGTTAAGTTCCGCAGGAGATCCAAATCTAAACCTAAAAGAACATATAAGTTAAACTTGAAATAACACGTGTTAAGTTCCGCAGGAGATACAAGTTTAACTTAAAAGAACACATGGTAGCTAGGAAAGGTTCAGATCACGTACAAAATTTTTGTACAGTGGAGTCATTGGGTTTTCCGAGTAGCAACCAACAATTGGTATCAGAGCTAGGGTTTTGCCTCTGTGTATTTGGTATTAGTTTAATTATGCACATGTCATACATAATTTAAGCAGGTTAATAGTAGGATGTGCTAACTTTGTGGATACAGGATCCAACTATTATGGCTTATAGTTATTATGTGTGTGATTGGACCCTTGGACATGTCAAGAGCATTTATTATGTGTGCATGATTGTATTATAAAATACAGCAGGAGCTGTATTTAGTTTTATTAGGATTTTATTTTTTGATCTAGATACATGTACATTCCTTTTATGGAATATAGGATCGATGGATGTAAATTTTATTTTATGTTCGATCTAGTTTACATGTACATTCCTTCGAGGAATATAGGATCGAAAAATGTAAAATTCTATTTATGTCGCGGATCGAATCTTGCAAGGCGTGGAACCTTTTGAGGATCAGAGTGGCGCAGCGGAACAAGGAGCAAGATGGATGCGACAACTAGACCCGGTGGCGGTGGCCAAAGATGGCAGCAGCTAGGGATGATGACACATGGAGGACAACAATAGATAAAAGTCATAATAGTTGAAAATTAGTTTTTCTATTTATTGCTTTTATATTGTGCTGTGTGTGAATGTTAGTTTACATATTTAGTAGGCTAGCATCATCAAAATTCCTCACTTTAAATAACTAAGTGGGAGAGGGATTTGTTTTAGTGAATTCCACGGTCTCCATTACTGGTTTGTAAGTGATGCAAACAAACTTGCGCGTTGGCTCTGAGTGCCTTCCTCCATATCGGATGAGTTTGTTTGTGGATCACTAGACCAAACTTCCATTTCGGATGACTATAGGAAATTAATTAAGAGCGTGTGATCTTCCCCATCGGAAGGGGCACAATCTTATTAATGGACTTAGTGTCAAGTAATGGTATACACTTAGGCACGTCTAATAGTATCCTCCCCATCGGAGTCACTGCTATTATTTGTGTGACCGAAGGAAACCAACTATTAATTTTATTTGTCAAAAAGTTAGGTTGACAAAATAATAAAATTAATGGGATATACCCTCCTTTTACAAATGTTAAATTTGTATACGTCCACACTATCGTGGCATACAAAATTCACGGTGTTTTAAGGTGTTGGTTAATTTAAAATAGTATTGTTTGAGGAATCAATAATATTCTAAATTTAGAGTTCTGACCAAAATTTATTTTGTGATTCTTAGGATGACTTTCAACCCACTGGCCATTATTCTAAAAGAAAACAGACTTACTGGTCCCAACTATATAGATTGGAAAAGAAACCTGGACATTGTTTTAACTGCTGAGGGCTATAAGTTTGTACTGTCAGAGGAATGCCCAGAAACACCTAGCAATGATTCTACCCCAGAGGAGATTCAGCATCATAGTAAATGGGTAAAAGCTGATGAGATAGCGCGGTGTTACATCTTGGCTTCGATGTCAAATGTATTGCAACATCAGCATCAGGACTTACCAACAGCCTATGATATAATGAACAATCTCAAGGAACTCTTCGGACATCAGAATCGGGTTGCTAGGCAAGAGGCAATGAGAAAACTGATGACAGCCACCATGACTGAGGGGACTCCCGTAAGGGATCATATTCTCAAGATGATGACTTACTTAAACGAAATGCAAGTTCTTGGAGGGGAAATTGATGGGGAAACCCAGGTCGATATCATCCTCCAAACGCTGCCCAGAAGTTTTGAGCATTTTTGCTTGAACTATAATATGAATAAAAGGATGTATTCATTGGCGGAACTTCTGACAGAACTTCAGGCAGCCGAAGGGTTGTTTCGTCAAAATTCTCAAATTTACTATGCTGAAAATGGTTCTACTTCTAAGCCAAAAGGCAAGAAGAAGAAGAAATAAAATGGCTCAGCAAAGAAGGTGAATAAACCTCAAGGTGCAGGACAAAAAGTTGGAATAAAAGCTGAAGGGCAAGTGCTTTATTTGCAAGCAGACTGGACATTGGAAGGCGAACTGTCCTCGTAGGAAACAAAACAATACAGGTATATCTCATACTCTAGTAGTTGAAACATGTTTAGCGGTGTTATCTACCAGCACCTGGTGTGTAGATACGGGAGCCACTGATCATGTCTGCAATTCTTTGCAGGGGTTCCAGGAAACCCGGAGACTATTTGATAGAGAGATAACTGTCTACATGGGCAATGCTACTAAGGTGACGGCTGTTGCAGTGGGAGACGTCTACTTATCATTTGATAGGAATAGGAAATTGGTTTTAAGGAATTGTCTTTATGTACCCAGTTTTAGAAAAAATTTAATTTCAGTTTCTAAACTGTATTTGGATGGATATTCAGTTTCCTTTAGTAACAATGTGGTTATAAAGAGAAATAAAGTGATTATCTGTTTTGGTGTATTGGTTGGCAATTTATATACTTTAAATCCAATTTCTCCCACAAAGCAAAATATGGAAATTAATAACACATCTTCTAACTCTAATAAGAGAAAAGAACCTTCGGAAATGAACCAAACACATCTTTGGCATCTAAGGCTTGATCATATTAACTTAAGTAGGATTCAAAGGCTTGTAGCCGATGGACTCTTGGGTCCATTAGAGTTAGAAAACTTTCCAACGTGTGAATCCTGCTTGGAAGGTAAGATGACCAAGAGACCTTTTAAGGCCAGGGGTATAGAGTCAAAGAAGCGTTAGAATTGGTTCATTCTGATTTGTGTGGTCCTATGTCTATCCAGGCTAGAGGTGGCTTTGAATATTTTGTCTCTTTTATAGACGATTATTCAAGATATGGATACATTTACCTAATGCGCCGCAAGTCTGAGTGCTTTGATAAGTTCAAAGAGTACAAGGCTGATGTGGAGAAACTCTAGGTAAAAGTATCAAGACACTACGGTCTAATCGTGGTGGCGAATACCTCTTAGGAGAGTTTAGGAATTACTTATCAGAGGCCGGGATTCAATCCCAATTGTCCGCACCTAGTACACCCCAACAGAATGGTGTGGCAAAACCAAGGAATAGGACTCTTATGGAGATGGTTAGATCGATGATGAGTTATTCAGAATTACCAAATTCATTTTGGGGATACGCTATGGAAACAGCAGCGCACATTCTGAACTTAGTACCTTCTAAATCAGTATCTTCTACTCCCACAGAATTATGGAATGGGCGGAAGCCCAGTCTAAGACATATTCGGATTTGGGGTAGTCCAGCACATGTGCTGAAACAAGATGCTGATAAGTTAGAATCTCGTACAGAAGTTTATATGTTTGTGGGGTATCCCAAAGGAACGAAAGGCGGTTTATTTTATAGTTCTAAAGACCAGAAGGTCATTGTTAGCACCAATGCCCAGTTTTTAGAAGAAAACTATACAATGGATCACAAGCCCAGTAGTAAAGTTGTTCTAGAAGAACTTAGAGAGGACACGTCTACTTCAGTACCAACAGTACAAGATGAAGTACCACAAGAGACTACAAGACGTGTCACACATGATACACAACCACAGACGGTGCCTCGTCGTAGTGGGAGGGTTGTAAGGCAGCCCGAGAGATTCATGTTTTTGGGTGAGTCTTCGGACTTGATCCCAGGCAAACATGAACCAGATCCCCGGACATATGATGAAGCACTCCAAGATATAGATGCAGTATCTTAGCAAAAGGCAATGAATTCTGAAATAGAATCTATGTATTCTAATAAGGTCTGGGAGCTTGTAGAACCACCTGATGGTGTAAAAGTCATTGGAAGTAAGTGGATCTATAAAAGGAAAAGAGGGATAGATGGGAAGGTAGAAACCTTCAAAGCAAGGCTTGTTGCGAAGGGGTACACTCAGAAAGAGGGAATCGATTATGAGGAGACCTTTTCGCCGGTAGCTATGCTTAAGTCTATCCGGATACTCTTATCCATTGCCGCTCATATGGATTATGAGATTTGACAAATGAATGTCAAGACAGCTTTCCTTAATGGAAGTCTTGAAGAAAACATCCATATGAAGCAACCAGAAGGGTTCATTGAAAAGGGCAAAGAGCATCTAGTGTGCAAGCTTAATCGGTCCATTTATGGACTGAAGCAAGCTTCAAGATCTTGGAACATCCGGTTTAATGAAGTAATCCAGTCATATGGATTTATTCAGTGTCCGGATGAGTCTTGTGTATACAAGAAGTGTAACGGAAACATAGTGGTATTTCTTGTACTATACGTAGATGATATTTTGTTAATTGGCAACAATGTCAAGGTATTATCGGACGTAAGGGTATATATGGTTGTCCAAACAATTTGATATGAAGGACTTAGGAGAATGTGCACACATCCTTGGGATCAAAGTTATAAGAGATCGCAAGAAAAGAATGTTGTGCATATCCCAAGCTTTATATATAGATACAATCCTTGCTCGTTTTAGCATGCAAAACTCCAAGAAAGGTTTCTTACCTTTTAGGCATGGAGTAGCCTTATCTAAAGAGATGTCTCCAAAAATATCAAAGGAGATTGAGGACATGAAGGCAGTTCCTTATGCTTCGGCTGTAGGAAGCCTTATGTATGTAATGTTGTGTACGAGACCTGATATCTATTTTTCCGTGGGCATGGTTAGCAGATATCAAAGTAACCCTGGACAAGGACATTGGACTGCAGTAAAGCATATATTAAAGTACCTGAGAAGGACTAGAGATTATATGCTAGTTTACCAAGCAAACGATTTACTCCTTGTGGGTTACACGGATTCAGACTTCCAATCAGATAGGGACAACAGTAAGTCTACATCAGGCTATGTGTTTACTTTAGGAGGTGGAGCCATTGCATGGAGGAGTGTTAAGCAGAAATACGTCTCAGACTCAACCATGGAAGCTGAGTATGTGGCAGCCTCTGAGGCAGCCAAAGAAGTTGTATGGCTCAGGAACTTTCTAATAGACTTAGATGTGATTCCTGATTTGCCCAAATCGTCACAATTTATTGTGATAATAGTGGAGCAGTTGCAAACTCGAAGGAACCACGAGCCCATAAGGCAAGTAAACATATAGAGCGCAAGTACCACCTGATACGAGACATCGTCAAGCGAGGAGAAGTTGTCGTCGCCAAGATAGCATCAGCAGATAACCTGGCAGATCCTTTCACTAAGGCCCTTCCGGCGAAAGCTTTTGATCGGCATGTGGAGGGGATGGGAATCAGATGTATGGCAACAGATATGGCAGCTTAGACTTTTAGTATAAGTGGGAGATTGTTGGAGTGTATACTTAAAAGTTTAGCTTTTGTACACATTTATTTTGAAATAAAAAATCACATTGGTCAAATGTTTACATTTATTTGTTAAATGTAATTGTTCAATTAATTTATATAGTAGATAACATGGAGTGTGGAGTCACACTTAGAAGATCATGTTGCCGGTTCTCTATAAATTATAAACAGTTGCTCACGACTAAGATGGAAAGGAACAAAACATCAGAATAGACGTAGTGTAATTAAGTATTAGTTTATCTTGACTAATAAATTACACTGATACACTTTAAGTGTATTGAGTAGGATCATTTAGGTAAGTTCTTTTTGTACTGACTTAGTAAAAGAACTAGACCTTAGTTATTATGGAAGTGTGTACTCTTAATCCTAATATAATAACAAGCATGTATATTTAATATTTATTTCTTTGACTTATCAAAGGGTGAGGTTTAGCTCGATAAATCAATATGCCCGATAAGTTGGGAAATGATATTACTTATAGTATGTGTTGTTGATTATAGAAGGAATCTATGTCCTAGTTATCTAGGTTGAGAATGTCCCCAAGAGGAGCTCATAAGGATTGTCATGTTAAACCCTGCAGGTGGACCTAGTCCAACATGACAATAAAGTTGAGTGGTACTACTCTTGGAGCTAGATATTAATTAAATGAGTTGTCAGTAACTCACTTAATTAGTGGACATTCGTAATCTTAAACACAGGGAGACTAACACACTCATGATAAGAAGGAGCCCATAATGTAATTTGGGATTGGTGCGGTAGTGCGGTAATAACTCTCTAGTGGAATGAGTTATTATCGATGAACTTGAGTTGTGTGTTCGGGGCGAGCACGGGATACTCAAGCTCATCGGAAGGCGAAAACCAATTTCTCCTCTAGGTCCCTGTTGTAGCCTCAATAAAGTCTCAAGTTCATCCAAAGAAAAGTCTATCTTGGTGTCCAAGAAGGGGCCAGTTCATTGCTTGGTGACCAAGCAATGGTCAGCCACATATTCTCTAGAAGTGGCCGGCCCTTGCCTTGGGCAAGGGGGTCGGCCGCAATATTTAAATTAGGAAGGTTATTTTTGAATTTTTAAATTTTCTCATATATTTACAATTTGTAAAAAGAGAGATTTTAAAAATTTATAAAATTTTCCTAATTTAAATTAGGCCACAAGGTTTTAAAAGAGAGTTGTAAAATTTATAAAACTTTCTTTTAAAAAGAAATATTATTAAAGATGTTTTAAATTTTAAAACTTTCCTTTTAATTTCCACATTAGAAAAAAAAAAGAGTTTGTAAAATTTTATTAGAAGTTTTCTTCTTTTAAAATTTTATAAAAAAAAATTTGCTTTCTTTCCCTTTTAATAAGTGGCCGGCCACCTTGCTTGGTGCCCAAGCAAGGGGCCGGTCAAATAATTAAACATCAACAAATAGTTGTTTAATTAATAAATCAATCTAGGATTGATTAATTAAAAGGAAAGAAAAAGAAAAAATTAAAAGGAAATAGGAATGAGTCTAATTTTTTATAAAACTCTTTCCATAATTTTCCGTTGGGAAACTAATATAAAAAGGGGGGAAGGGGAGGCCTTGAAAAACATAACAATTGATATTATGTTGTTAGAGATCATCAAGTGGTCGTCCCCTCTCCCTCTCTTCCCTTTGCTCTCTTTTGCTCCTTTGTGGTGGTGGTGGCCGAATTCTAGAGAAGGAGGAGAAGCTTTCCGGGTGGTGTTCGTCTTGGAGGATCGTCGTCCACACGACGTCCAAGAGGAGGCGAGAGATACGGCAGAAGATCTCGAGGTTTTTAGCATACAAGGAAGAGGTATAACTAGTATTTAATTTCTGCATCATACTAGTTAATTTTTCTTTGTATAAATACCAAATGCAAGAGGCATTCGATTCTTGTTTTTCGAATTTAATTTCGATGTTGTGTTTTTTTTCTTTTTTCCTTGTGATTTGATTGTTCCTTTTGGTTAACCTAGAGTTATATAAGGAAATTAAATATTAACTTTCCTTAAAAGGCTTTGTCTAGTCAGTGGTGGTTACTCCCATATCCAAGAAGGCCAAGTGCCTCACCATGCAGTACTGGAAGCCCAAATCTAAACCTAAAAGAACATATAAGTTAAACTTAGAATCAAACGTGTTAAGTTCCTCAGGAGATACAAGTTTAACTTAAAAGAACACATGGTAGCTAGGAAAGGTTCAGATCACGTACAAAATTTTTGTACAGTAGAGCCATTGGGTTTTCCGAGTAGCAACCAACAATACTGACTATATAAAAGTACAATACCTCTGTTATTATGGAAGTGTGCTCTTAATCATGATATAATAACAAACACATATACTTAATATTTATTTCTTTAATTTATCAAAGGGTATGATTTAGCTCGTTAAATCAATAGGTCCGATAAGTTGGGAAATGATATTATTTATATGGTGTGTTGTTGATTATAGAATGAAATTGTGTCCTAGTAATCTAAGTTGATGATGTCCCCTTGAGGAGTTCATAAGGATTGCCATGTAAACCCTGCAGGTGGACTTAGTTCGACATGACAATAAGGTTGAGTGGTACTACTCTTAGAGCTAGACGTTAATTATGTGAGTGTCAGTAACTCATTTAATTAATGGACATTCGATATCTTAAACATAGGGAGACCAACACACTCATGATAAGAAGGAGTCCAAAATGTAATTTGGGATTGGTGCAGTAGTTCAATGATAACTCTTTAGTGGTATGAGTTATTATTGATGAACTTGAGTTTGGTGTTCGGGGCGAACACGGGAAGCTCAAGTTCATCAGGAGACCATAACCAATTCCTCCTCTTGGAACCTATTGTAGACTCTTATATAAAGTCTTATATCCACCCAAAGCCTAGCCTCTTAGCCCATGCTAGGGGCCGACCCCTATCCTTGCTTGGAGCCTAAGCAAGGGGCCGCCCAAGCCAAGCTTGGAGCTAAGGCTAGGGCCGGCCAAGCCTTTCTTGGTGCCCAAGCAAGGGGTCGGCCAAGTGTGAAAGGGAAGAGGGGTTTTATTAAAAATAAAATTTTTATAAAATCTTTCCTTTTATGTTTTTATCCACATGGTTTTAAAAAGAGAGTTTTAAATTTTAAAATCTTTCCTTTTATAGATTT
Source organism: Zingiber officinale (assembly GCF_018446385.1). NCBI lineage: Eukaryota > Viridiplantae > Streptophyta > Magnoliopsida > Zingiberales > Zingiberaceae > Zingiber > Zingiber officinale. Next base: position 50,026,856 of record NC_055986.1, on the reverse strand, counting down.
TCTACAAAGGATTAAAAGAAAGATTAGAAATCTTTCCTTATTTGTAGCTATCTATAATGTGAAAAAAAAATTAATTTTTTGACAAAACTTTTTTTTGTAACCATGATATAAAAGGAAATAAAAGGGAGTTTTTATTTTATTAAAAACTTTTCTTTTATGTTGGTTTTAAAAGAGAGTTTTAAATTTTAAGATCTTTCCTTTTATAGCTTTCTACAAAGGAATAAAAGAGAGATTTGAAATCTTTCCTTATTTGTTGTTATCTATAATGTGAAAGAAAGATTTTAATTTTTTGATAAAACTTTCCTTTTGTAACCATGTTTTATTTTAAATCTTTTCTTTTATAGATATCCATAAAAGGATTTAAAATAGAGAGATTTTAATTTATAAAATATTCCTTTTAAAATTATCCACAAAAGGGATTTTAAAAGAGAGATTTTAATTTTGTTTAAAATCTTTTCTTGCTTGGAGAAAAAGCATATGGCCGACCATAGAGAGGAATAAAAGGAAGTTTTTTTTTGTTATAAAACTTTCCTTTTTTGGATTCACCAAGGAATATAAAAGAGAAGTAGGGGGTGCCTTCATGACATATAACCTATTATATTGTTCCTCTCTTCCATCCTTGGTGGTCAGCCATTTCTCTTCTCTTTCTCTTCTTCCTTGTGGCTGGCGGTATCATCTCTTGTGGAGCTCTTGTTGGCCGGTTGCTTGGAGGTCAAGAAGTAGAGAAAGGATACATTGTTTTCTAGCATCCCTTGGAGCATTGTGGTGGTGGCCGAAACTTGGAAGCAAGGAAGGCTTTGGTGGATTTCTTCTTGGTAGATCGTCGCACACATGACATCCAAGAGAATGAGAGGAATACAATAGAAGATCAAGAGGTTGTTGTTTACAAAGAAAGGTATAATTAGTAGTTTTATTCCGCATCATACTAGTTTTCGTTGTATGGATTTTGAAATACCAAATACAAGAGGCTAACGATTCTAGGCAATCGAATTTATATTTTGATTTTGTGTTTCTTTTGCTTTTCGATCTTGTGATTCGATTGTTCTTAGTGGTTAAACCTAGGGTTACTATAAGGAGATTAAATATTGAATTCGTTGAAAGGCTTTGTCTAGGAAGTGGTGGATGATCCCATACCCAAGAAGGTCTAGTGACTCGCCATGTTTAACCTGGAAGTCGATCCCTGAAATAAATATTTAATCAACTTTGTAACATGGGTGGATTTGGATTAATAATGTTAAGCATCGTTTGCGATCCAAGTCTAAACCTCTAAGAATAGATAAGTTAAACTTGAAATCAATAATGTTAAGTTCTGTTTGTGATTCCAAATTTAATTTCTAAAGAATACAATATGTTGTTAGAAAAGGTTCGGGAGTTGAACAAATTTTTTGTACAGGGGAACCAGTACGATATTCTAAGTAGCAACCAACAGCGACAACTACTATGACCTTCCTCCCGAACGACCGTCGATGGTCCCTATCACGAGCCCCTTCTCTAACGCAAGAGACGCCGAGCGGAGGGGTCCTCCCAATCTTCAACTTTTGCCCTGCAGATCCCAACAACGGTCGTCTCCCGACTCTCCTCCGAACGGGGTGAGACCTCGCTTCCACCTCTCGAGCAGGGAATCGTGGAACTCCCTACGTCTATATCATCCGACTGGACACTATCGCTATCCGGGCTGCCTCAAGGGATGATTTGCGCGCCGCCGATAGCATTCATGCCATCGCCTTTACCAGCGGGTCAGGTGTCTCGCATCCGGCCAGTTCTAGTGTCTCGATCCTCTAGCAAGGCGACTTCCGACCCTTCTGGCCCGAGCAGCTAGAGGCAATCCTGTCCGAAAGAGCGTGAATCTGGAAAGCTGGGAGGTGGCCGCTTCACTAACCGGATGTGGACTTCGCTCCGCTTTGTAAAACAAACGACGTCAGTGCCAGGCCAGGGAAGGGGTCCTCGGCGTTGGCTCTCCGACGCTCAAGTTAGTCACCGGAATGTGGAGAAAAGCAGAGCAACAGTAGCAACATTAGAACTCAAGAACAACACGTACCTCCGCCGATGAAGGATCCCCCACTTTATATAGAGCACTGGTGGACAATGTGTGTGCTTCTCGAGGCATGGGTATGCTCTTCCATGTCCCATGAAAGGGCCTTGTCAGGAAAGTACCTTCGACACTATACCTTAACAGGGCATGCATATCCTGACATGACAGTAGAAGCTTCTATCGTACGATATGCCTGTCGACCATGCCTCGTGTCAGCGGCACTATCTCCCAAAAGGATGTCGAAAGATACTATAGTGGTCCCGTTGCTCGACCGAGTGGGGTAGCCACTCGACCGGGACTCCACTCCGTCCATGGCCAGGTCCCGTTGCTTGGCCGAGCGGGGTAACCGTTCAATCGGGACTCCGCTCCGTCCATGGCCATGCCCCGTTGCTTGGCCGAGTGGGGTAGCCGTTTGCCCAGGACTCCTCTGCTCTGTTGGTATCCGTGGTTCTTCTATGAGGTGACCGTATAGTAACATATCTTTCCTTGTTCAGACCAGTTATGTGGTCTTCCCTCAACGTCTTGCTACCCATCTTCTGCCGATCAGGGTCTGACCGCCCGACTGACTACTGCAATCATCCTCCATTCGACCCTTTGATATCCGGACATTGACCATCTTGATTTTAGCCTTCATCCTGACAATTGATCTCGTACTAAATAGACTTCTCTCCATCACCACATAACCAATTATAATTGAATCAGGATCATAATCCAACTATAATTATAAATAATTCATTCCTAATTTTTTTTTTTTTTTTTTTTGATGTGTCAAAATATTTGGTCACCCAACCATCCTACGTTCTCATGGCATCATGATCCATTAATGTTTCCTCTCACCCATCTTTTCCAACTCCACTATTTTGCGTTGTCTGGTTTGTGGATTCAGGACCGGTCAACGTTCCTTTCCCAGTCTGCGCTACTTATTAGGATATGGCTAAGCTTGGTAGACGATCCATCTAGGCCCCAGATAAGTCTTCTAGGCTTGGGTCTTTCTGACTTGAAATCGAACTGAGCGGGCTGTTGTCCCCCTCATCCCCTACCTTATTTTCTCTCCTTCTCATTTTTTTTTTGATTAAGATATACTAAATAATAAAATAATTCTAAAATTCTAGGCATTCAAACTCAGTGGCTGGATAACGATGTCACTCCAATAAGATAAGAGCACCATGTTGGATTCGCATTGGCACCTCTCCTCCTCGTCAATTTCATGTCATTTTGGTCCATACCAATATAGTAAGCAAATTCAAAAGACATACTCCCACATTAAATTCAAAGCACCATTCAATTATATTTGAATATTATATGCCATTTAATTTATATATTTTACTTTGTATTTTATAGGTTTAATTGAAAAAATTTATTGTTCATTTTAAGAAGTCATTTTTAAAAGTGAAGAAAATCTGAGATACGACACTACAATTAAAGGCAGCCAACGTGACTTGACTAGCTACTACACCCGTGTTTCATTGGATTACGTCTAACTGGACTGCTGATTTTACTGATACTAATTTATCAATTAAAGGTTGAATTTGTCAGCTCCTTTTTGAATTAGACTCGAGTCAACCGAATTGAATTGGAATAAATATTTATTTATAATTTAAAAATATTGAATTAAAAAAACATTTTAGAGTTTATAAAAATCAAATAGGACACGTTTTTAATAATTTTTTGGTTTTTATAAAAAATAATAAATTTCAACGTAACACATTTATTTACGGAATTATTTATGCGACCGAATAAACCAAAATCTGCTAAGTAATCTTTTGGAAGCATTCAAGACAGAGGACAGTATGCCTCAGGGTCTCGGGAGGGTCGCATCCACTTCACCCTTTTAAAAGGAAAGGAGGAGAGTTGGGTTGATGATACTTCTCTCGCGAAAGGTGAAAGAGGCGTGTTTGGGTGCTGGCGGCGTTCTCGAGGAACCAGCCTAGATTATTGGAGGAGTAGGGTAAGTCCCGAGGCACCGTGATCCTGTTTATTCTCTGGATTGTTCGTGGAAGGAAAGACAATGGGGATTTTTGATCGGATTTAATCGCGACTTGTTTCTTTGTATTCGATTAGTTCGAGTGGTTTTACTGGGATTTGGTACTTCTATTTCGATTCGTTTGTTATATCCTCTTTTTTTTCATCGGATTCTTCTATCTCACTCGAATACAAGTGATTATTAGGATTCGTGTAAGTTTGATTATTAGGACATGCATCTTGTTGCCAAAATGAAGATAAAAGATCCTATTTTCTTCCCATTATTGGCATGTGGGTTCTCGGTTTTGACAATTAAAGCCTGAAATGTTACTAATTTTATTGATTGAGGAATAAGATCATTTTTTTTCTCAACCAAATAACAAAATAAGCAGCTGCATGCGTTGTGTTCAATTCATAGATTTCATGTGTGCTTAAAGATTCAATATGGAATGTAGGAGGTAAAATAGAAGCAAACAGGCTTCGAAATTTTTAAGAAGAAAAGGGGAGTAAGAGACGAGGAGAAGATGGTAACAAGAACAGTAGACCTGCGTTCCGACACTGTGACAAAGCCAACAGAGGCCATGCGAGCTGCCATGGCGAGCGCCGATGTTGATGACGATGTCCTTGGCGCTGATCCAACCGCGCAGCGCTTTGAAGAAGAGATGGCAAGGATTATGGGGAAGGAGGCTGCTCTTTTCGTTCCCTCGGGCACCATGGGCAACCTTATCTCAGTACTGGTGCATTGCGAGATACGTGGCAGTGAGGTCATTATGGGGGACAACTCCCACATCCATGTCTATGAGAATGGAGGCATAGCAACCATCGGAGGGGTTCATCCGAAGACAGTGGAGAACAATCCTGATGGCACGATGGACATTGATCGGATCGAAGCAGCCATTAGGCATCCAAATGGTGCCCTCTACTATCCTACCACAAGGCTAATTTGCCTGGAGAATACACATGCAAAGTGAGATCTCTCTTTATGTCACATGTGTATTATGCTTTCATAATTAATTTTATTAAAGTTTGGATTGGTAGACCACAAGTTTTTTAAAATTTCAATTAGACAAATAATTTCCGATTTATCTTTGCCACTTTCCTGAGCTTGTTAAGCTTTTATTAATAGGCGTGGAGGAAGGTTTTTAACTATTACCTTCATTTTTCAGGCTGAAACATGAGTGAACCTTTTCAGAACCGTACAAGTCTTTGAAATTCTTTGTTAACCTATCACATTTGTAAAGACAGCTACACAACAAGAAATTTTATCAAACAAGATTGTTATTTGCAAACTACTTTCATTTTTTTAATCTTTCTATATAATAGTCCACATTTCTCTTAAGTTAAAACTATTACTTTTTCTGCAGTTGTGGTGGGAGATGCATATCAGCAGATTACACAGATAGGGTTGGAGAGTTGGCTCGAAAGCATGGCCTGAAACTGCATATTGATGGTGCTCGCATATTCAATGCTTCTGTTGTAAGTATCAACTTCCCTACTGATAGTCACATTTATATGGCTTGCTAACCACTCTCATAATGCATAAAATGCTTATGTTCAATAGGTCAACAGAACAAACACAAATGCAATATTCTTGTGTCTTCCTACTTACTAGTGTTAACAAAAAGTAAAAGTCATGCCATTTGTAAAATATATTTGCTATTAAAAATTTATATATGTATCTGTCAGCATAGTATTTAACTATTATAAATCATAATATTTCAGGCTCTTGGTGTTCCTGTCCATAGACTTGTACAAGCTGCCGACTCTGTATCGGTATGTCACAATTTATTCAATATCAAATCTTTCACTATTCTTTAGTATCGTAAATTGAACCACCCATGAACCAATTTTCAATTTTTAGTTTGCTGTAGTTTTTAGAGTTGATAACTTGAATTCTTAATTATGATTGCTTCAGGTTTGTATGTCAAAAGGATTGGGTGCTCCAGTTGGATCCGTCATTGTGGGCACAAAGGAATTCATTACAAAGGTAGATAAACCTATAGGGAATGCATGACCTTTTATTGGCTGTTTTGTGTAATTAACAGATAATTTTTTAGGCAAAACGGCTCAGGAAAACCCTGGGTGGTGGGATGCGACAAATTGGAATTCTTTGTGCTGCGGCTTTTGTTGCTTTACAAGAAAACATTGTAAAGCTCGAGGATGACCACAGAAAAGCAAAAATATTTGCAGGTTCTTTATTTCCCCTTTCCCTAATGTCAACTAGTTGTAATTGTAGTGTTTTACTGGAGAAAAGTTATTGATGCTGAAATGTATTGAAAGTGTATCATATTATGAATGCATCACGAAATGGTTCTGACAATTTCAGATGGACTGAAGGAAATCAAACAATTTCGTGTGAATGCAAGTTCAGTGGAGACCAATATGGTTGGTAGTGATGCAACTTGTTTCCCAGCAGTATTGCCACTTATTTCTCTAAGAACTTCAGATATAATTTCTTCATATGGTAACAGGTCTTCTTCGATGTCGCTGATCCTTCAGTGATTTCACCTGTAAGTCTATGTGAAACTCTCGGAAAGTTTGGTGTACTTGCTATGCCAACTAGCTCAACCAGGTGCAGTTTTACTTTCATATCAACACAATCACTTCTTGAAGTTTCAATATCCATCAAATTAATCAATTTTCCTTTCAGTTTGAGGGTTGTCATACATTTCCAGATCTCAGAGGGGGATATTCATTATGCACTGACCTGTATCAAGGTTAATTTACACCCAGATTTTTTTTCCCTTTTCCTTTTTATGTATGTGAAGATATTTAAAATATATTTTGTTGCTTGGGCTTTCTTACAGCAAGCAATTCAAGAGATAGTAGCTGTTGGAATTGCAAAATGAGGATGGATTTCTCAATTCTGAAATGAATATGTAACTCATCTTCTAGATTGGTATCTTCAAATTTGTTCATGTTTGCATGTTGTTGCCAGATTCTCTTAGAGGATATGCATGAAAAAAACTTCCAAATTGCATAGATGCTTATTTAAATTGATTATATAGTCTGGTTGGAAGTTTTCGATGCTCCTTCGAACTGCTAACATGGTTAGTGTGTGTTTTGCCATTGGATGAGGTTCTATGGATTGACATTGCAATGTTGTCTAAGTTGGGTAGCACTTCTCATATTCTTTCTAGTTCAGATTCCTCATTCGAGGGAATCTCTTTTTGGGACTACCTCCTCTAGGTCTATGTCCTTGTCATTCTCACCATTGAATTCAGAGGAGAGTAATGAAGTGGTGAAATATGCAACGCCAAGTGGTTCTTGCAAAGCTTGCACGACTTTTATGTAGCAAAAGGTAATAACTTTCACCTTGGGAGTATCTTTAGAATTGTCCTATGCGATCTAGAAGATTGTTAGTTAAAGCCCCTAGAGTCAATCATTTGATGATTGTATTATGAACTTGTGTATCATATTCTTATATAAATAAAGGTATTTGTTTTAGTTATTATACTTACTTGTATTGGTGCCAAATAAACTAAGTATAATAGCGTCCTTGAGTAGAAGGTTCTCACTTATATCAATCGGTTAGTTGAACCGATAGTGAGATGATATAGGGAACACTACTCTTAATCATTCATAGTCGAGTATTAACATTCAGGGACAATGTTAATGCAATAAGACTAGCATGTAGGTCAACTCGATGACTTGATCTCACAAGTCATGGATATAGAGATATCAAGTTTAGGGATGACAGTGGGTCGGGTTCGGGTCGGATTCTATATCCTTCGTTCCCATACCCATCGGGTATAGGATCTCCGATGGGTATACCCATACCCATTAAATGATTGGATATCTTCTATAGTTATAATTTTTCTTCTTTCTATCCAACTATTATCATTCAACAAAAATATATTAAAATTAACAACCTATTAAAATATATATATATATATAATTAAGAAAATAGATTAAACATCTATATAGTCTCCTCCTAATATCAAAAAAAAAATAGTAAGTTTATTTTAGAAAAAGAAAATTTTCTTTAATATATGTATATATATTATTTAATCGGGTATTCGGGTCGGGTATCAGGTATTGATTGTCCCTCCATACTCTCCTCCATTCGGGTCGGAAGTCGGATCCTCCATCGGGTTCGGGTGAAATTGTCATCCCTAATCAAGTTGACACATGGGTATGTATTGGAGAATGTATACTGAATGACCCACCATGAGAAAGTATCATGGATTGTTATATGAGTGTCATATACATTCTCATGTGGCTATTAGTATGACTGCTAGTCCTTGGACCTGAAGTCACCATGGATCCCTACATAAGGAGTTATGTACTTTGGTTTCGTCAAACGTTACTCGTAACTGGGTGGACTATAAAGGCGATTATTGGATATGTAACAAATTATGTGGAGGGATGTGAGTGATGTCTGATCTATCCCTCCTATATGACGGGAGTGACATCGATATTCTTGATAGAGTGAGACCATGAAGTCCATGGTCATGTCCAAATGAGTCAATATGAGATATTGAGCTCATTTGATTTAGTGAGTCTACTTGGAGTTCAAGATTTAGATTGGTCAGAGGATGACACGGTCTATGCCTCACATTGATCAATCTAGATGTCTAGGATAGAAGGACACTTGTCATATATTGTGAAGAGTCACAATTAGTAGTCACAAGGTGATGTTGGATCTCAACATTCTTGTAACTTGGGTAGTAATGATGTGTTGCTAGATACCGCTCATTACTTATGTTCTTAAATGGGTTTAGGGGCATTGCCAACGTTACAAGAACCTATAGGGTCACACACAAAAGAAAATTAGATGGAGATTAGGTTCATATGATGAACCAAGAGGATTAGATTCATATGATGAATCAAATTGGATTAAGAGTAATCCTAATTGGACTAATTGAATTGGACTCAAGTTGATTCATGTGTTCAATGAGTCTAATTTAGATTATGACTCATTGAATCAATTTAATTAAATGAATTAGATTCATTATATTAAATTGGCTTGAATTAAATGGTTGGATTAGATCAACCATGAGAGAAATTAAGTCAAGTTTGACTTGACTTGAGAGGAGAAGAGGAAGAGTCAAGTTTGACTTGACTTTATGCCACATCATTTGTGACTTGGCATTAAGTGGCCAATGATGATGTGCCACATCATCATGTTTAGCACATGTGTGTGCCACCTCATGGAGGTTACAAATCTCTTTAATGGCCACATTAAATGAGAATGGGGGTTACACTTCTCATGGTGGCCGACCACTTTCCATAGTGAATGGATTTCATTTTTCATTCAAGTGAATTAAATTCATCTTCTTCCTCAAGCTCTCCTTCTCCTCTCCCTCTTCTCCTTGGCCGAACCATCTAGATGCTAGCACACCTATTGTTTGGTCTTCTCCACCTAATTAGTTCGTGTGGATACGCATAGAGAGTTGTTTACCTTGACAACTTGAGATCCGGCATCTCCTTGGACAAGCGGGACTCGCGAAGGGCACGCATCAAGGGTAAAAGGTTTTCTCCTTGTAAATCTAGTTTAGAACTAGCATAAAACTCGTACTCGTAATGTTTTTCGAAATTTTTATTCTTCACACGGATCCGGTGGCGGGGTTTCGGGGTTTCCGCGACGCGAAAAAGTGATTTTCGCGGTCCGAAAAATCTAACATTGGTATCAGAGCCACATGCGAAGACTTGTACGAGTTTAGTTTGTATTTTTATGAAAAATATAGATTCTGTAATATTCTGTAATTTTATGATTTTTAGAGTTTTTATGGGTATTTTTCTCGTAGATGCGAACCACAAGTATTTCGACACTTGTAGGTTTCGACAACCGAGAAGTTTTTTTCCGAAACGACAAGATTTCGCCCCAAATCATTTTGGGACAGCGGGCTAAGGCGCTGTAGGATCGCTAAGGAACACTCGCGATGGTTAGATCGTGGGTAGGGACGCTGCCCCTGGCCCCGCAAGGGGATTCGTTCCGCGATTGCGCCCGAAAATTGCTAAAGGGGACCACCGGGAAATTTTACTCGTAAAAATTATAAAAATTAGTATTTAAATTACAGAAAATTATGGAAATTACATAATTTAGAATTATGTATAATTTGTGATATTCTTGGCCCAAAAAGACCCAATCTGATTGGATTTGTGTTGTAATTTATATTACGGCCTGCGCGCCGTCATTTGTGTTCTGTGTGCTATATATTTGATACGCGACCTGCGCATCGTGCCTTTATCCATTTATTCTTGTTATAAAATTAGTTTAGACTCGAATGTAACTCGAGTTTCAAAATTGTAATTTAGAAAAATGGAGCCGTGGAAGGTCCACTCGAGACGGAGTTACGAGGAGGGTGCGAGCAACACAAGGTGGTCAAGGGAAGGAGCTTGAGAAGCTGTTGACCTTAGGTTGACCATCCGATCTTCTCATTGGCTTGAGAAGATCGTAGTAGGGCCATGACTAATCACAAATAAATTTAATTAATTGCTTATGTGTATATGATGCATGATTAGTAATTAATTAGTGCCTAACGATTAGATTAGATCTAAATCGTGTACAAGATGCACCCTCTCGATTAGATTAGATCTCAATCGCATCAACTCTAATGCCTACCGTGCCGTGATACCTATCACTACCTTGATCACATGTGTTGTTGAATCTGCCAAAGCAGAGCAACGCATATTATCTTGGTAGGGTACAGAGGGACACTCTTTCCCGCCTATCAACGCATGGGTGAGTAGAGACTCAATTTGATTGAGTACAACTAGTTAAATCAAGTTTAACTGTAGGCATTCTTCCAACGGTTGGAAAGATAGGACATAAATCACATTTATATTAATTCTTGGGTGTATTAGCCAAAGCTAACTCAAGTTTTTATATAACTGTGGATAATAATCCTATAAACAAGAGTTGCATAGAGATGTAATTGGTAAATCGTTACCTACCAATCATACTAAGTCTTGGGCGATTTAACCAAAGCTAACTCAAGGCGTAGTATGATGTGGATCTTGTCCCACATGAATTATAGAATTCAGTGGGAGCATCATTTAATTAAAGACCTAATTAAATGATTTAAAAGAATACGATATTTATTTTCTGCATTTTCTGTTATAGATAACCATGACGTCGAATACGAACTCTTTCTCCCTGCGTTCTGTCCTTGAGAAGGACAAGCTCAACGGAACAAATTTCCTGGACTGGTACAGGAACTTGAGAATAATTCTCACCCAGGAACGTAAACTGTACGTTCTGGAGCAGCCCATTCCTGAGGCTCCTCCTGCTAATGCCACGCGAGCAGACAAAGATGCTTACAAGAAGCATTAAGATGACGCATTAGATCTGTCCTGTCTAATGCTCGCGACCATGAACTCTGAGCTTCAGAAGCAACACGAGTTGATGGGCGCTTACGATATGGTTGAACATCTTCGTCAACTGTATCAAGGACAAGCGAGGCACGAGAGATTTTAGATCTCAAGGGCACTATTTCAGTGCAAGATGTCAGATGGGGCTCCCGTAGGCCCATATGTACTCAAAATGATTGGGTACATAAAAAACCTACAGAGGTTGGGATTCCCACTTGGCCAAGAGCTGGCCACTGACCTGATCTTGCAATCCTTGTCAGATAGCTATAGTCAATTCGTTCTAAACTACAACATGAACGAAATCGATAAGCCACTGCCCGAGCTGCTTAGCATGTTAAGAACTGCTGAGTTGAACCTTAAGAAGGCTAAGCCCCACTCTGTTCTGATGGTTCAAAAACACAAGGGCAAGGGCAAGCCCAAAGGCAAAGGAAAGTCTCAAGCCAAGGGCAAAGGCAAAGCACTGAAGCCTAAAGGAGGGGTCGCCAAGGATGCTACATGCTTCCACTGCGGTCAGACCGGGCACTGGAAGAGAAAATGCAAGGTGTACTTGGAAGATCTTAAGAAGAAGCGAAGTGAGGCTTCCACTTCAGGTATATATGTTATAGAAGTCAATCTATCTATTTCTTCATCATGAGTATTAGATACCGGATGTGCTTCTCACATTTATACTAATGTGCAGGCGTTGAGAAATAGCAGGGCATTGGCGAAGGGCGAGGTGGACCTACGAATAGACAATGGAGCACGGGTTGCTGCTATTGTTGTAGGAACTTATCATCTATCTCTGCCCTCTGGCTTGTATTAGAATTAGATGAATGTTGTTATGTGTCTGCTTTAACTAAGAACATAATTTCAGTTTCTTGTTTGGACAAGAAATGTTTCTCTTTTATAATTAAGGACAAATGTTGTTCTATTTATTTAAAAGATATGTTCTATTGTAGTGCACCTCTGATAAACGGACTCTATAATCTAGACCTTGAAAGCCCTATCTATAACATAAATACCAAGAGGTTCAAGTCAAATGACCTGAACCAAACCTATATCTGGCACTGTCGCTTAGGTCATATAAATGACAAACGCTTATCCCAGCTCCATAAGGATGGTTTGCTGGACTCATTTGATTTTGAATCATATGAGACGTGTGAGTCATGCCTACTAAGCAAGATGACCAAGACTCCCTTTAGTGGACACAGCGAAAGAGCGACTGATTTGTTAGGACTTATACATAGTGATGTATGTGGCCCTTTCAATATCGCTGCTAGAGGCGGTTATAGGTATTTCATCATATTTACTGATGACTTCAGTAGATATGATTATGTGTACTAGATGACACATAAGTCAGAATCCTTTGAAAAGTTCAAAAAATTCAAAAATGAAGTACAGAACCAACTTGGCAAGAGTATTAAGATACTTCGATCAGATCGAGGTGGAGAATATCTTAGCCATGAGTTTCGTAACTATCTAACTGAGTGTGAGATTCTATCCCAACTCACTCCTCCTGGAACACCATAGTGTAATTGTGTATTCGAAAGGAGGAATCGTACCCTATTAGATATGGTACGGTCTATGATGAGTCACACAGATCTTCCTACATTTCTTTGGGGCTATGCTCTAGACACGGCAGCTTTTATACTCAACCGAGTTCCATCCAAGGCCGTGATAAAGACACCATATAGGATATGGACTGGAAGAGATGCCCATGTGTCTTTTATAAGGATTTGGGGTTGTGAGGTTTACGTTCGACGTCAAGTCTCAGACAAGTTAGAATCTAAATCCGACAAGTGCTACTTTATTGGATATCCCAAGGAAACTAAGGGATATTACTTCTACATTCCCAGTCAGCACAAGGTAGTTGTGCCAAAGACTGGGGTCTTTCTAGAAAGGGACTTTGTTTCTAGAAAGACTAGTGGGAGTACGTTCGATCTTGAAGAAGTTTAAGATGCGGACCATAGCACTGAAGGCTCGATGGAAGTTGAACTAGAACCACAAAGTGTTGTGGATGATGTTGTTCCGCAAAGAGTTGAGAAATAACAACCAGTTCAAGTAGATATACCTCTTCGCAGGTCTAATAGGGTACGTCGTCAGCCTGAGAGATATTCATTTCTCTTGTCTGACCATGTTGACGTTGTGCTCAGAAAGGATAAGCCTACCACCTATCAGGAAGCTGTGATGAGCCAAGATTCTGAGAAATGGCTAGAGGCCATGAGATCTGAGATGGAATCCATGTACACCAACCAAGTTTGGACTTTGGTTGATCCACCTGAAGGGGTAAAACTCATTGGGTGTAAGTGGGTCTTTAAGAGAAAGACTGACATGGATGGACTTATCTATAAGGGTCGCTTTGTAGCTAAAGATTTCAAGAAAATTCATGGTATTGACTATGATGAAACCTTTTCTCCAATAGCGATGTTTAAGTCCATTCGGATCATGCTTGCTATTGCAGCATACCATGACTATGAGATATGGCAGATGGATGTCAAAACCGCGTTTCTGAATGGAAACCTGCTCGAGGATGTGTACATGACACAACCTGAGGATTTTGTAGATACACAGCATACTAGCAGAGTATGAAACCTGCATAGGTCCATTTATGGACTAAAGCAAGCTTCTCGGAGCTGGAATCTTCGATTCGATGATGAGATCAAACAGTTTGGTTTCATCAAGAACGAAGATGAGCCTTGTGTCTACAAGAAGGTTGTAGGGGATATAGTTGTCTTCCTCATATTGTATGTGGATGACATACTACTCATTGGGAAGGACATCCCTTTGCTTCAGTCTGTCAAGAACTGGCTAGGGAGTTGCTTCTCAATAAAGGACTTAAGTGAGGCATCCCACATTCTAGGGATGCATATCTATAGAGATAGATCTAAGAGATTGCTTGGCCTAAGTCAAAGTACATATATTGACAAGGTACTCCTTCGGTTTGTCATGCAGAACTCCAAGAAGAGATTTCTGTCGATGTCACATGGCGTGAGTCTTTCGAAGACTCAAGGTCCCTCTTCTAGAGAGGAGAGAGACCGCATGGATCAGATCCCTTATGCCTCAGTCATAGGATCTATCATGTACGTCATGCTATGTACTCAACCTGATGTCTCGTATGCTTTGAGCATAACGAGCAAATACCAGTCAGATCCATATTCATGGTATTGACTATGATGAAACCTTTTCTCCAGTAGCGATGTTTAAATCCATTCGGATCATGCTTGCTATTGCAGCTTACCACGATTACGAGATCTGGCAGATGGATGTCAAAACCGCGTTTCTGAATGGAAACATGCTCGAGGATGTGTACATGACACAACCTGAGGGTTTTATAGATCCACAGCATACTAGCAGAGTATGCAAGCTGCATAGGTCCATTTATGGACTAAAACAAGCCTCTCGGAGCTGGAATCTTCGATTCGATGATGCAATCAAACAGTTTAGTTTCATCAAAAAGCTAAGATGAGCCTTGTGTCTACAAGAAAGTTGTAGGGGGCATAGTTGTCTTCCTCATATTGTATGTGGATGACATACTACTCATTTGGAAAGACATCCCTTTGCTACAGTCTATCAAGACTTGGCTAGGGACATGTTTCTCAATGAAGGACTTAGGTGAGGCATCCCGCATTCTAGGGATACAGATCTATAGAGATAGATCTAAGAGATTGCTTGGCCTAAGTCAGAGTACATACATTGACAAGGTACTCCTTCGGTTTGCCATGCAGAACTCTAAGAAGGGATTTCTGCCGATGTCACATGGCGTGAGTCTTTCGAAAACTCAAGGTCCCTCTTCTAGAGAGGAGAGAGACCGCATGGATAAGATCCCTTATGCCTCAGCCATAGGATCTATCATGTACGTCATGCTATGTACTCGACCTGATGTCTCGTATGCTTTGAGCATAACGAGCAAATACCTGTCAGATCTAGGTGAAAGTCACTGGATCGCGGTCAAGAATATTTTTATGTACTTAAGAAGGACTAAAGAATATTTCTTGATATATGGAGGCGATGACGAGCTAGCTGTAAAGGGTTACAGTGATGCCAGCTTCCAGACCGATCAGGATGATTATCGATCGCAGTCAGGGTTCGTGTTTTGCATTAATGGTGGTGCTGTGAGCTGGAAGAGTTCGAAGCAGGACACAGTAGCTGATTCTACGACAGAGGCCGAGTACATTACTGCATCAGAGGCAGCAAAGGAGGCAGTTTGGATCCGCAAGTTCATCATTGAACTTGGGGTGGTTTCCAGTATCGCTGACCCTATTGAGCTCTATTGTGACAACAATGGAGCTATAACATAGGCTAAGGAACATCGCTCACACCAGCGGACCAAACACATACTACGACGCTTCCATCTCATTCGAGAGATTATCGAGAGAGGAGATGTGAAGATATGTAGAGTACCTACAGAGGCTAACATTGCAGATCCCTTGACCAAGGCATTGACACAGAGGAAGCATGATGTGTTAGTTAGAGCCCTAGAGCCAATCATTTGATGATTGTATGGACTCATTGTATCATATTATTGTATATTAATAAAGGCATTTGTTTGGCTATTATACTTATTTGTATTAGTGCCAAATAGACTAAGTATAATAGTGTCCTTGAGTAAAAGGTTCATACCTATATCAATCGATCAGTTGAATCGATAGTGAGATGATATAGGGAACACTACTCTAAATCATTCCTAGTCGAGTATTAACATTCAGGGACAATGTTAATGCAATAAAACTAGCATGTAGGTCAGCTCGATGACTTGATCTCACAAGTCATGGATATAGAGATATCAAGCTGACACATGGGTATGCATTAGAGAATGCATACTAAATGACCCGCCATGAGAAAGTATCATGGATCGTTATATGAGTGTCATATACTTTCTCATGTGGCTATTAGTATGACTATTATTCCTTTGACCTGAAGCCACCATGGATCCCTACATAAGGAGTTATGTACTTTGGTTTCGTCAAACGTCACCCATAACAGGGTGGACTATAAAGGCGATTACTGGGTATGTAACAAATTATGCAGAGGGATGTGAGTGATGTAGATGGGATCTATCCCTCCCATATGACGGGAGCGACATCAATATTCTTGATAGAGTTAGACCATGAAGTGCATGGCCATGCCCAAGTGAGTCAACATGAGATGTTGAGCTCATTTGATTAAGTGAGTCTACTTGGAGTTCAAGATTTAGATTGATTAGAGGATGACACGGTCTATGCCTCACATTGATCAATCTAGATGTCTAGGATAGAAGGACAATGTTACATATTGTGAGGAGTCACAATTAGTAGTCACAAGGTGATGTCGGATCTCGACATTCTTGTAACTTGGGTAGTAATGATGTGTTGCTAGATACCGCTCATTACTTATGCTCCTAAATGGGTTTAGGGCATTGCCAACGTTACAAGAACCTATAGGATCACACACTTAGGACAATTAGATGAAGATTAGGTTCATATGATGAACCAAGAGGATTAGATTCATTTGATTAATCAAATTAGATTAAGAGTAATCCTAATTGGGCTAACTTGAGTTCGACTCAAGTTGATTCATGTGTTCGATGAGTCTAATTTAGATTTTGACTCATTGAATCAATTTAATTAAATGAATTAGATTCATTATTTTAAGTTGGCTTGAATCAAATGGTTAGATTAGATCAACCATGGAAGAGATTGGGTCAAGTTTGACTTGACTTAAGAAGGAAGACCAAAGGTTAATTTTGACTTGACCTTTTGCCACCTCATTGGTGAGTTGGCATTAGGTGGACCAATGATGATACTCCACATCATCATGGGTGCCACCTCATGGAAGTTACAAAGTCATTCTCTTTAATGGCTTCATATTAATTGCAATTAATGCAATTAATTTGGGAGTTTTCACCATTGAGAGTGGCCGACCACTTTGGGTTTGAATGTGAAAATTCATTTTTCATTCAAGTGGTGTATCTTCTTCTTCTTCCTCTTGAAGCTCTTCTTCTCCCTCTCCTCCTTGCTTGGCCGAATCTCACCAAGGTGCTAGCACACCTTTGTGTGAGGTTTTCTCCACCTACGTGTCCGTGTGGATACTTTTAGAGGACCGACGCTTGACGGTCTAGAGATCCGGCAACTCCTTGGACGAGCGGGAACGCGAAAGGGCACGCTTCAAGGTATATTCTTAACACATAGATCTAGGAGTAGATCTAAAGAAGGTTTTTCAAACTTGTACTCGTATTTATCGTTCAGTTTTCCTTGCACGGATCTACGACTTTGGGTGATTCGGGGTTTCCGCGACGCGAAAAGCGGTTTTCGCGACCCGAAAAACCCAACATGATGGTCACACTAGGTCATTGGTGCATAGAGCCTACACTGATTGGCACTAGTGCTAGTGGGAGATTGTTAGTTAAAGCCCTAGAGCCAATCATTTGATGATTGTATTATGGACTTGTTGTATCTTATTCTTATATAAATAAAGACATTTGTTTTGGTTATTATACTTACTTGTATTGGTGCCAAATAAACTAAGTATAATAGCGTCCTTGAGTAGAAGGTTCTCACCTATATCAATCGGTTAGTTGAACCGATAGTGAGATGATATAGGGAACACTACTCTTAATCATTCCTAGTAGAGTATTAACATTCGGGACAATGTTAATGCAATAAGACTAGCATGTAGGTCAACTCGATGACTTGATCTCACAAGTCATGGATATAGAGATATCAAGTTGACACATGGGTATGCATTGGAGAATGTATACTGAATGACCTGCCATGAGAAAGTATCATGGATCGTTATATGAGTGTCATATACTTTCTCATGTGGCTATTAATATGACTACTAGTCCTTGGACCTGAAGTCACCATGGATCCCTACATAAGGAGTTATGTACTTTGGTTTCGTCAAACGTCACCCGTAACTGGGTAGACTATAAAGGCGATTACTGGGTATGTAACAAATTATATGGAGGGATGTGAGTGATGTAGATGGGATCTATCCCTCCTATATGACGGGAGTGACATCGATATTCTTGATAGAGTGAGACCTCGAAGTGCATGACCATGCCCAAATGAGTCAATATAAGATATTGAGCTCATTTGATTTAGTTAGTCTACTTGGAGTTCAAGATTTAGATTGATTAGAGGATGACACGGTCTATGCCTTACATTGATTAATCTAGATGTCTAGGATAGAAGGACACTTGTCATATTTTGTGAGGAGTCACAATTATTAGTCATAAGGTGATGTTGGATCTCAACATTCTTGTAACTTGGGTAGTAATGATGTGTTGCTAGATACCGCTCATTACTTATGCTCCTAAATGGGTTTAGGGGCATTGCCAACGTTACAAGAACCTATAGGGTCACACACTAAGGACAATTAGATGGAGATTAGGTTCATATGATGAACCAAGAGGATTAGATTCATTTGATGAATTAAATTGGATTAAGAGTATTCCTAATTGGGCTAATTGAGTTAGACTCAAGTTGATTCATGTGTTTAATGAGTCTAATTTTGATTATGACTCATTGAATCAATTTAATTAAATGAATTAGATTCATTATATTAAATTGGCTTGAATTAAATGGTTGGATTAGATCAACCATGAGAGAGATTAAGTCAAGTTTGACTTGACTTGAGAGGAAGATGAAGAGTCAAGTTTGACTTGACTTTATGCCACCTCATTGGTGAGTTGACATTGAGTGGGCCAATGATGATGCTCCACATCATCATGGTTGCTTAAGTGGGATGCCACCTCATGGGAGTTACCAAGAGTTGTGACTCTTGGCATTCCATGGGAGTTACACACCCTCTTAATGTGGCCGGCCACATGAATGGGTTGATGAGTTTTCATTTTGTGAATTAATCTCATTCATTCCTTCATCTTCTTCCTTGCTCCAATTTTGCTCTCCCTCTCCTCTCTTGGCCGAACCATCCAAAGGTGCTAGCACACCTTTTGTGTGGTTTTTCTCTACCTACTTGTTTGTGTGGATACATATAGAGAGCTGTCTACGTTGACAACTTCGAGATCCGGCACCATTTGGACGAGCGGGAACGCGAAGGGCTTCGCTTCAAAGGTATATAACCTTTCTTTTGTAGATCTAAGTGTAGATCTAGGTAGAAACTCGTATTCGTATGTTTTTCAAAATTTTTCTTTGCACGGATCCGTTGGCTAGGGGCTTTCGGGGTTTCCGCGATGCGAAAAAGCAGTTTTCGCGGCCCGAAAAACTCAACACATGGTCATGTCCAAATGAGTCAATATGAGATATTGAGCTCATTTGATTTAGTGAGTCTACTTGGAGTTCAAGATTTAGATTGGTCAGAGGATGACACGGTCTATGCCTCACATTGATCAATCTAGATGTCTAGGATAGAAGGACACTTGTCATATATTGTGAGGAGTCATAATTAGTAGTCACAAGGTGATGTTGGATCTTAACATTCTTGTAACTTGGGTAGTAATGATGTGTTGCTAGATCCCGCTCATTACTTATGCTCCTAAATGGGTTTAGGGGCATTGCCAACGTTACAAGAACCTATAGGGTCACACACAAAGGATAATTAGATGGAGATTAGGTTCATATGATGAACCAAGAGGATTAGATTCATATGATGAATCAAATTGGATTAAGAGTAATCCTAATTGAGCTAATTGAGTTGGACTCAAGTTGATTCATGTGTTCAATGAGTCTAATTTAGATTATGACTCATTGAATCAATTTAATTAAATGAATTAGATTCATTATATTAAATTGGCTTGAATTAAATAGTTGGATTAGATCAACCATGAGAGAAATTAAGTCAAGTTTGACTTGACTTGAGAGGAAGAGGAACTGTCAAGTTTGACTTGACTTTATGCCATATCATTTGTGACTTGACATTAAGTGGCTAATGATGATGTGCCACATCATCATGTTTAGCATATGTGTGTGCAACCTCATGGAGGTTACAAATCTCTTTAATGGCCATATTAAATGAGAATGGGGGTTACACTTCTCTTGGTGGCCGGCCACTTTTCATAGTGAATGGATTTCATTTTTCATTCAAGTGAATTAAACTCATCTTCTTCCTCAAGCTCTCCTTCTCCTCTCCCTCTTCTCCTTGGCCGAACCATCTAGATGCTAGCACACCTATTGTTTGGTCTTCTCCACCTAATTAGTTCGTGTGGATACGCATAGAGAGTTGTCTACCTTGACAACTTGAGATCCGGCATCTCCTTGGACAAGTGGGACTCGCGAAAGGCACGCATCAATGGTAAAAGGTTTTCTCCTTGTAAATCTAGTTTAGAATTAGCATAAAATTCGTACTCGTAATGTTTGTCAAAAGTTTTATTCTTCGCACGAATCCGATGACTGGGTTTCAGGATTTCCGCCACGTGAAAAATCAATTTTCGAGACTCGAAAAACCCAACAAAGATAAATTATAAAAGATTTCATCAGTGGTTCTTTGTAAGATATCACATGACTTACGATGTATTTTACCCACGTTGGAATCAACTACTTATAACAGGAACATGTAAGTATCAATTTTGTCAGTTCGTGGGAGCACTTGCCCGACTTTTTATGGAATGGATGTCAAGAGGTGTGAGCTTCCATCAAAAAGGAGGAAGAGATGATGATATTAGCTCAACGTAGAAAAACTAAGGTTGTAAAAAAAATTGATTAACGTTTGAATCTCATCCTACATCATGTATTTATAGAGAGTACCTTCTAATTGTACTATAGAGTTAGTTAGCCTTATTAATCAGTTCCAAGGTGATCGATTCGGTTTTACGAAATTTTTCTATCGATTATCAGGATAAATCAAAAAATACGCGTGACGGGTACCCTGAAGTTCATCATCCTTTAATTACGTGCTCTATTTGGAGGAAAAATTTCTGTAAATATGTCATAGGTAGGGATCAAACCGCGGGTACCTGAGTGACAACCTGAATGTTCTACTGTGGCACCACAACCCCGAGGATAAAAAATGATAAACCTAGTTAGTCTCATTGACTAGCTTTGAGACTTACCAGCTCGGCCTCACAAAATTTTTTCATCATCCATTAGGGTAAATCGAAAAGCGTGCGTGAGAAGCAACCTACAAGCCCAGCATCCGTTGGTTGTGCGCCCCATTTGGAGGAAAATTTTTACAAATACTGTTGGAAATTTAATGTAAATGAGAAATTAAATCTTAATCGTTAGATCAAGATTGATAAATCTTGCTCATTCAACTTGAAAGGTTTAAGTGCCCTTTGGATGACTAACTCTCATTCATTGATTTCTAAAGGGTGACATCTAATGAAGAGGTAGTGTGTCTCTTAAGAAAGGATACAATCTACATCATTCAATTCAAAATAGATGGATGAGATCTAATTGAACCAAGAGGTTCTTATAATCCTTCATTTAGTATAAATAAGCTCCCTTATATCCTCATTTCAATCACTCAATTCCTTCCAAGCAAAAGAAGCATTGCATTCCATACTTGCATTGGAGAGTTTCAGAAGCTTTTTCGGTTCGGAAGTCTTGCGATTTGCAGTGCTGTTATTGTAAGATAAAGTCGTTGTATCTTAGGAGACAATTATCGTGTTCTGTGAGCACCGTACCGGGTCAAATTCATCTTAAAGAGATAGAGTCTAACTCTAGTATCGACTTAGCCAAAACAGTTGTATATCGTCATCCTGCCCGCGCTCAGATTGCACCACTACAAGATCCCAACAATTTTAAGACAAATTTTTATGTGCAATTTTAATGGATTCATCATTAATGACTCTTGTTTCACCGACGCATGTCGAGAAGCCAAAGAAGTTTACAGGTACAAATTTCAAGAGGTGACAGTAAAAGATGTTATTTTACTTAACTACATTGAACCTTGCGAGGTTCTTACGTGAAGATGCCCCCTCTATATCTCAAGATGAGACTAATAAAAGAAAGAGAGCGGCATATGATGCCTGGGGACATAGTGACTTCTTATGTCGAAACTATATCCTCAATGGCTTGGATAATACATTATGTAACGTGTATATTCTAATGATAATTGCAAAGGAGTTATGAGAATCTCTCGAAAGTACAAAATAGAAGATGCCAGATTGAAGAAATTCATCGTCAACAAATTTTTAGACTTCAAGATGATTGATTCCAAAACTGTGACAACTCAAGTTCAAGAGTTGCAGTTGATCCTACATAATTTGCATGCCGAGGGCATGATAATGAATGAGTCCTTTCAAGTTGCCACGATAATTGAGAAACTTCTACCTTCGTGGAGGGAATTCAAAAATTATCTAATGCACAAGAGAAAGGAGATGAGACTTGATGATATAATTATAAGACTACGAATTGAAGAAGAAAATCGCAAGCAATCATAATCAATAAAAAAGCTTATATTTGCAAAGGCAATGTTGTAACCAAACACTGGCAGGAAAAGAAAGTATCTCGGCAAAGAACAGAGCCAAGGGAGTGTTAGGGTCATTTGGTGCTAGAGGGGGGAGGGTGAATAGTGTTGGTGCAGTGAGCACCAGATGATCGAACCTGAGTTTTGATTATGGCAAAGGGCTCAAAGTTAAGTGGTGGTGTTATCTAACAAAGTTCATGGAGCTTGCAGGAAAGTCCTAAGTGATACTTAGGCAAAAGTCCTAGCTGCGGTTAGGCAGGTGAAAACCCTAGGGGGTGGTAACCCTAGGTCATAGGGGGTGGTAACCCTATGCGGAAAGTCTTGGCAGGTCGATGGCTTCAGGCAAAAGTCCTAGGGGATGGTAACCCTCGGTGAAAAGTCCTGGTGTCGCGAACCAGGTGAAAGACTGGACTAGCCGGGAAGCGGATGTCCAGCAGAAAGTCCGGAAGCGTCGAGTGCTGAGCAAAAGTCCAGTCGATCTGGAGGATCGTACTGGCAACAGGTAATCTCTCCTGAGGGGAGTAGGTAAGGACGCGTTCCCCGTAGAGGGAACAGTAGGCGTCGGGTCGACCTAGGGTTTCCGGTTGGAAACCCGAAGTCAGACTCGGACAGTCCGTTGACTGTCAAACTTCATATTTATCATATTTCTATTATGTTTTATCTGCTAACTTTGTGCTGCAGGGTATATTTGGGATTAATATATCTTGCAGGGACCAAAGTGCAAAGATTAACCTCGGATGAACAGTACCGAGGCGCCTCCATGGAGCTTGGAGGCGCCTCGGGTGCAAAACTTGAAGTTTGCTGCGAAGTGGAGCTGGAGGCGCCTTCATAGGTATTGAAGGCGCCTTGGACCATTGAAGGCGCCTTGGAGCCTTGATGAAGGCGCCTTCAAGTTGGGATAAGCAAACAGTCAACGGAGGTTATCACAGTGCAGGAACAGGGATAAGTTTTGGGGTTCAAGGCGCCTTGACTGGCACTGGAGGCGCCTTGAACGTCCAATAAAAGGACATCTCGACCAGCAGCTTGAAACATCCTCTTCCAAGTGAACTGTTTGCTACAAGCTGCCTACGAGACGATCCCGAAGTGCTGCAACGACACCTCGACACCCCAGAGCTTCAGATTTAGCCTTTTGGTGTCGGTATAATCTTTTACTGCTTTGAATTGTAATTAGTTTGTAATAGTTTTTGCGAGCTTATAGTTGTTGCCCACGGAAAGCGATCAAGGATCGCGGGCCTTCGAGTAGGAGTCGATCAAGGCTCCGAACGAAGTAAATTCTCCTGTCTTTGTGTGCTTGTTTTCTTTATTCCGCTGCGTTTTAACTCTTACGATTCCGATAATCGTTGAAAATAGCCACGAGCGCTATTCACCCCCCCTCTAGCGCGTCTCGATCCAACAATTGGTATCAGAGCGGGGTCGCTTTGAACTGGTGCAACCACCATTCAAGCATTTTTCGTGGCTTTGTCGTGTGTATAGGGTAAAAATAAAACCTTACGCCTTTCGTTTTTTCCCTCCAAAATTATTTTCGAAAAATTCATTTTCATCCTTTCACGGTTTATTAGTATTGATAAAATATTGAATTTGGCAAAATTTGAAATAATATTTTTTAAAATATTTTTTTAATAATATTTTATTATTTTTTTTCGAAACTGGTGAACTTCTATTTCTATCCTTCCATACCGCACTGCTAATCCAGGATCAAGTCCTGGTACATTTTTTGCTATTTTTTTTGTGGGCAAGGTTCTTTTAAATGGCCCTCCAAGAAGGCTTTAGCACTTCTCGCCCCCCGCTCTTCTCCGGCGAAGACTTTACCTATTGGAAGAACCGGATGATCTACCATCTCAAGACGCAAGTCGAGATGTGGATCATCATCCAGACCGGTCTCGAGCTACCACTTGACGGCGCTGGAGAACTCGTTTCATGCACTAACTGGGATACCAGCATAAGAAAGAAGGTCGAAGCTGATGCCAAAGCAACCTGTATGCTGCAATGCGGGTTGACAAAAGAAGAATTGAATAGAGTCGGACCATTTTCAAGTGCGAAGGAGCTGTGGAACAAACTAATCGAGCTGCACGAGGGCACGTCAGACGCTAAAGTAAGTAAGCGTGATTTAATTTTAAATAAATTATATAATATTAAAATGCAGGAAGGTGAGACGGCGAACCAGCTTCACGCACGCATCCGGGACCTACTCAACGGGCTTCATGCGATCGGCCAAAAGGTGGAAAACCGCGACGTAATAAGGTACGCGCTAAGTGCTTTTCCGAGGAACACTTTGTGGGCATCCATGGTTGATGCTTACAAAGTTTCCAAGGATTTATCCTCAATAAAACTAGATGAATTGTTTTCCGAATTAGAATTGCATGAGCAGACTAATGCACGCCCGGTCAAGAAAGGTGTTGCTTTGGTTGCAGGTACTAACAGAACGCGTGAACCAACGTCAAGGCGCAAATCCAAAATAACAGAGGACGAAGACGATGAATCAGACGCAGAAGATGAAGACGAAGTTATTTCCAAGTTGATAAAACTCGTACGGAAGATGTGCAAGTCGAAGAAGTCAACTCAAATGAACACAAAGGACAGATCAGTTGTCACCTGCTACGGCTGTAACCAAAAAGGTCACTACAAGCCAGATTGCCCAAACAAGAAGAAAAGAAGAAAGGCATTGAAAGCAACCTGGTCCGAGTCGTCAGACGAATCCGAGACTGACAAGGAAGAAGAACCAACGAGCTTTCTCGCATTACCGGCACAGGCTAACATAATTGACGAAATCGAGTCCGAACTCGAGTCCGAAGCCGAGAACGAGTCAGAAACAGAGTCCGAGCGAAGCCACGGATCCGCATCCGTTTCCGAAGGCCCGATCCCCACTGTAAGTTCTTTTCTCGCCGAAACTCAAATAGATGACTTAAGAAATTTAGTTCCTTATTTGCTTAAAAAATTGGCTAAATCCAACATCCGGGTTAAGTCGCTCCAAAAGGAAGTAATAGCCCTTAAGGAAGCGACTGACTCGAGTTCTTTAACTGAGTCAGTTCAAGTTGGAAGTTCAACTCAAGTCCAACAACTTGAGGAAGAAAATTCCAATTTGAAAACTCAAATTAAAGAACTCAAGGATACGTTAGAACGCTTTACGTTGGGTTCCAAGAATTTGGATCTGATTCTTGGAAAACAGCGTGCCGTTTACAACAAATCCGGACTTGGATTCAAGCCCAAAACTAAATATAGATCATATCTGTCGTTGGTAAATAGAAATAAAAGGAACATAATTCAAGCATGGGTCCCCAAGTCCAACCTCGTTAATCAAATTGGACTTGGACAATATTGGGTCCCCAAGGATCAGGTCCACTACCTCGATAGACCATATCGAGGCTATGATCCAGGGGGAGCAAGAAGGAAAACAATTTTAATAAATTAAATTCAAAATTCATAAATCTAAAATTCACAATTAAATTAAAATTCAAAAATTAAAATTCGAAATTTAATTAAAATTCAAAATTCGAAATTAAAATTCAAAAATTCAAAAATTCAAAATTCAAATTACAAATTCAAAATTCGAATTCAAAATTAAATTCAAAATTTGAAATTTAAAATTCAATAGAAGGAGGATCCAGAATAGCTGGCTAAATTACCCGACTGGGTAACCGAACTTAATCTACCCGAAATGGGTAAACAAGAGTAGACTACCCGGCAGGGTAATTAAGGTTAGATAAAATAGGCTAGGTTTAACTTTACTAACAGTACTGGTGAAGTTTTTGGATGATAGTACGTTAGGGAAGCTTGGGCATCGCATGTCTAGGAAGATATGACTTCGACCTGGTGCATTTGGCCAAGTGGAACTGACCGAAGCTACCCTTAAATGGATCCTAACTAGTTAGACCAAGTTTTAGTATTAAGTTCAATGGGTAAGACTATTTGGAAAACCTCAAAGGCATGGTTACTTTAATGAGTTCCTTGTGACTCACCATAGCCCAGAAGTTTATCCAAAGAATGCTTACTTGTTGAACCCAAAGCTAAACCTGAATCTAACACAAAGTTAAACCAACCCCTTAAACTGAACCACAATTCATCTCACCACAATTATAGGATTACCTTATCCAAAGAATGCTTACTTGTTGAACCCAAAGCTAAACCTGAATCTAACACAAAGTTAAAC